>NC_085140.1:108779955-109505756 GCF_024139115.2 Armigeres subalbatus | reverse complement strand
TCCCCTTCTCATTTATAAGCTCCTAGCATTTTCGGCGTAAATCTGATGTTAGCTATTCAAACCGTCAGATGATGGGAATGAGGAGAACATAACATTGATTGATTGGATATTGAAAGTGCTTTAAAGTTCAATTTGTAAATGAGTCTTTCTCAACGGACCAATCGAATTTTCCCCGTCAAAGTGCATGAAAAGCGACATTGCACTGCGGCACCACGCCGACCAGACTATGTATATTTCAGTTTCCGGTCCACAAGTTTGTCCGTCACCAACCTGATGCAATTTTGCAACATTGACAGCGGATTTGAGGCTGCAAAACTTTCACTCTCTCCGAGGCAGCGCCTGTGTGCATTCCAGCAAGCGGCCGCCATTGAACAAGCTGTTTTGCCACCCTTAACAGCCAAAGCAGGATTTCGCAAAATGGTTTGACAAACATCCGGCTTCCGCTTGCACTGCGAAACCCTTCATCCTCTTTTATTCGACGAGTGCAGTCGCGTGGGCAACTTTCAGTAAATGGCAGGAGTGAAAAAAACAGAACTACCGCCCCAGCAGAGCCCTTTCAATCGAGAACATCGAATATAAACAACTTCCAAAGCCGTCCGTCCGACTCGATATCCACGACGAAACGGAACGCCAGCGGATGTCGGACCAGGTCTACATCAAACCAATAAATGAGCTGACAAACGGTTTCGGCTTGGTTCTGTTGTCGTTGTCCGCAAATTTGCTGCCACCACCGAACCGCGAGAATACCGATTTTTGTTGATTTCAACTCGTATGGATTGAATGGAAAATATATATATGAAGGAACAAGTATTTCATATTATGCCTTAGTAGGTGGATTATTTTATTATCAAAGGGTTTAATAATGTTGTAGTACTTATCGAAACTGAAATCAAACTTTTCAAACATACATTTTAATTGCTAAAAAAGATTTTTTAAACTTTATTATAGTGAATTTAAAATTTAAAATAATTCTTCACCTAATGTTCAGAATAAATAAAATGGAAATAATGTTTAGAAATTACGATGGAGATCATGAAGGTTCATTGATCATTTTCAATTACACAATTCCACGATTTTCGTCAGATGCATAGAAGATCTGTCATTTGACGTAGAATATAAATTTATCGTTAAATATAGCTCATTATTATTCAATTAAACGTGTATCTTCCTACTTTATATGACCTTCCTAGTTGTAATGGGTTCCTGTATTTTGTTGTGCATTCCAGAACGAGGACATCTTCTGCCCGAAATGCCATTCCCGAATGCAGGAGTCACGAATTGATTGCCTCTCTCTCCTACCACATTGTCGCCGTTGTCGTTGGATCACCCCGAATGGCGGTGGCGAATTATTCAGATATGTAAATTCCCGCTTCAAACGCCATACAAATATTTATCCTTTTGGTACCCGAACCATCTCGATTGGGGATCGAGATTCCACTGCCTGACTGTGAATCGGTGTGGAGCACACGTTTGCTCGCTCGTTCTCGCCCAACAGCCGCGGCGCCGGCTTCTGGGGTATGGATGAAGTCAGTTTTATTTAAATTGCACCGAATAACAACAACAGCACTTGTTCCAACCGGTAGAAGTAAAACTTCCAACTACATCATCCAGCGCTACCTCCAGCAGCTAAGGGGTGGTCGTCGGCAGTGGGCAACAATAATGGCGAAGGCGATGATAATGTTGTTGTTTGAGAATGTACGACATGATGTTCTTGTTTGTGCCTTCTCGAAAAGTAACTCCATCCGATAAGTGGGCTGAAGTACGCATCCGATTTGGCACCATTTGAGAATGTGAAATTTTGATGGAAAATCGTCAGTGCCGTTGATCGCATCTTAAACGCTCAAAACTAAGGCTTTCTGTACACATTTTGTCGAACGTCAAACGTTTGTTCAATTGTTAGATACCTATCTTTAACGATGTTTCATCGGGCTTTTAATAGACATATTTGACGCTTTGTATAATTACGAGCAGCCCGTTCATTCATCACACAAAATGCATCCTGAGTTGTTCGGGTTTGCTGCTAGGCTGTGCGTTTCATTCGATATGTTAATTACCGTCATCGGGGGTGACAATGGGTCTAGGGGTGAGAATGGGTCATCGCTCTCACCAACAGTATTATAATAGGAGTCGGATAACAAAATCGTTCAAAAAAGTCTCTTATATTTTAGTTTTGCTGCCCACATATACATTTAATCTATTCTACGAGCATTCTAAGTAGTTAAAACAGTGACCCATTGTCACCCTCGACGACGGTACTGACTTGATTGCGACGTCACATTCTGGATCAATGTTTGCGCAATCGATAGAATTTCTTCATAATTTCATAACGACTCGAGGCCACCTTTCCATCCTCGTTTGCACCCACGCTCAGTCGTTCTGCACCTGGTCAGCTCTCTTGCTCGCTACGCTCTATGCATTCTTGTACCCTCCGGATCAGAAGCGAACCATCTTCTCAGGGTTGCTGTTCGACATTTTTGCAACAAGCCCTGCCAATCGACCTTCCGACTTCAGCTACCCGCTGGAGGCTGAGATCGTCATAGAACTGGGCAATATCGTGGTGTATCCTTCGCCGACCACACGCGTCTCTAATACTCCGAGTGCTTGCAGTCCTTAATGTTCAAAGGCATTCACCACTCGTTAATTTACTTGGTTTTTCTTAAAAATATAAGTTTTCAGTCTGAATTCTTTAAATATCTTCCATTTCACGGGGCCCACATCTTACCCACGAAATTTACAACACAAACGTGTCGGTGCTTTCTGCGCTTGTTGCCCCATTCGGGTGAACTGGTCTGATGAATTCTTAAACTTTTCGACACGCTTTAATGCGCCATCCAGTGCCATTGTCTGCTAATCTGCCGATGGCTTTCTCCCATACCGTCCTCGCATGAAAGCACCACTCAAAGCTGCTAATGTCCTCGTTGGTCCCTGCCTGTAAACCGGGAGTTTGGTTTGGGCTATGTTTTCTGTGCGCTTTGTGAAACATGGATGTCTCTGCGTTCGTGTTCTCTGGCGGACGTGACAGAGTGGAAGTGCGCCAAATCGAAAAGCAAATATGAGAAGTTTTAGTAAGTTTTCCATTTGTTTGCTCCAAGATTAGGAGAATCCGTGCCAACGGAGAGGGCGGATCCTGTTTACAACCGAACAATTGCTGAGAAACTTGTTTTCTGAAGTTGTTGCTTAATTTGTTTGATATTTTTTGGCTTTGAATAGAGTCTTTTGGATTTTTCCAGATTCGTTTGCGGTTCCAAATCATTAACTGGGCTGGCGGTTCATCAAGCGTTTACCTCATGATTTTCCAAACCAATAAAATCTGCATGGGTTTTCCACCTAGCTCTCCAAGTCAGGGAATGCTTCACTTTTTTTGTTAAATTACGAATAATAGATGGTGAAACGTTAAAATACATACTTCATTGAGTTATAATTTATTTTTGGTCAGACTAAGGGCGGAGTGGCCTGTCAATACATAAAAATCTTCTCCATTCAGCTCGGTCCATGGCTGCGTCTCCAACCACGCAGTCTACGGACGGTTCAAATCGTCCTCCACCTAATCGATCGCAGCGCACCTCGCCTTTTTGGCCCGCCGAGTCGTTGTCGAGCACCATTTTCACCGGGTTCCTGTTCAACATTCTGGCTACGTGCCCGGCCACCACAGACGTCCGATTTTCGCGGTGTAGGATGGATGGTTCTCCCAACAGCTGATGCAATTCGTGGTTCATTCGCGTCCTTCGCGTACCGTCCGCCATCTGTACCCCATCATAAATGGTACGAGCACTTTTCTTTCAAAAACTCCAAGTACGCGTTGGTCCACGAGCATCCTCTATGGTTTTTAATCAATCTCCCTTCTTTCTGGTTTTATCTCACCTGAAAGCATTCTGAACAATTATTTCAAAAGAAGTAAATACTAGTAATGTTGTTGTAATACAGTACATTGGAACGCTGCGTGTGAGGTATGGTCTTGTAATGCTATCAAAAGAAATGCGCGGAGAATAGTGCAACAAGCGCAATGAGCTTCAATTAACAAATTAATCTTCTCCGAAAAGCTGTGTCAATGCCAAAATAACACAGTCCGCAAAAGATGAAAGTCGAAAGGCTGTTCCTGCAACATGCCATATCTGGCCACCAACATCCTAATCTAAGTATCTGTAATGGCCATGATGTTGGAGCTTGATTGACTTATCAGGAGCTGATCGCGATGGTGAAGGTTATTAAAATGACCAAGACCAAATAGAATTGCAAACCACGTTCTTAACATACCGAGACAGGTGAATTTGGGATATAGTTAGGGTCCAATAGTTGAATCAAATAGATGGTGTCTATTTTTCTTTTAGCAGCATAACGATCGTGATTATCGTAATGTTTGGTTCTAGCTACGCGATTGTTAAATCGATAAATTATTAGAGCGTTCAATTGTGTGTGTGGGATATAAATCGTGTTCATTAGTGTTCATATTATTTTTAATAGTTTACGGCCACATCGCTTATCATGGAACCCAGACCCAATCATATGTATCCAACAAATGTTATGTAAACAAGTGAATGTAAACAAATGTTCCTTCTAGTGATGTTTATGGAGACGCAAAGGTAAACACGGTCTTTAAATAGCAAAAAAAACGCCTACTAATGATCCTTTATTTTTCCTAACGGACTTTACGGACGTGACCGGTACCGTTATTGGTCTTCGTTTGTTTTGGACTTGTGACCTTCCTTAACCATGCGGCAAGATACGTGGCTGCAAAGCGAAACCATGGCTGGGTTCGATTCCCGATCCACTTGAGGAAATTTTTGGGTTAATTTTCTCTAATTCCCTGGACATAAACATATCATCGTGTTAGCCTTATGATATACCTACCTGGATACCTGGTTGGCTGGCGTCGATATCTATGCCTGACGTATTGTAGAGCTCCAAATCGTCGTCTTGGGCGTGTTCCTCCAGTTTCCCAACGTTCAGGGTCCCCAGGTCCGATTCCACCGCGTGCAGCCAGCGTGTATTGGCCTTCCACGAAGTCCGGCCCTATCTGGTTCTCTGCTGAATATTGTTTTCGCATTCTTTCTTCCAAAAATCGCACTGGGTGACCAGCCTACTGAAGTCTGCCGTATTTTATACGATTCACAATATTCTCTTCTTTGTATACTTGATACAGCTCATGATTCATGCGTCTCGCCACACACTATTTTCTAGTTTCCCTCCAGTATTGTACGCAGCACTTTTCGCTCAAAACCCAAAGCTCTTCGGTCCGCTCTTTTATTGTCCATGCTTCTGTCCATAAAGGCCACTTGTAGAATCGAACTTTGGTATGAGCAAATTTCGTTTCCGTCTGAATGTTGAGGGACCTAAGCTGGTTACGTAATCCTAAAGGCCCTATTCGCAGACAATACATCTTTTTACTTCACGAAACGTCATTGTTACATGTCACAAGCGTTCCAAGGAAAACAAATTCCTCAACATCTTCAAAACATCCCCATCAAGCACTTCATCAGCACCAACATCACGTTCTTCCTCTTCCTGCCACCATGTACTTTGTTTATTTTTTAGCAGCAACTGCTAACAGGTGAGACATACGCACTACTGACATACTACGGTATACAACAAAAATTGATGCACTATATCTAACACAAATTACTTTTAAATCTATTCTTATTAGTTATACGAGGAACGAATCAAATACATTGTAACACCTATTAAACACGCGACACATGCTTTTGATGGGCTCATTGATTCCGTAGTTAGTTCTAGAATCGAATATAAAAATGAATGCGACCGAAGACTACGATTTCGCGTGTTACTTCAATTTTTCAAGCAGATCAGGACAATCTGTACTGGCCTTGAAGCAAATCTCCTATAAACAGGCTTTTGCAACTTTCGTCTAGCATGAAGCGTTTCCAGTTTATAAGCATGCATCGGTTCTCATATCTTGGTAAATTATAGGAATCTCGCCTATTAAGGAAGCAGAGCAAAGCGGATGAACTTGCGCTGAATTGAATTCGTTGAGTATCATTCTGATAGTGGTACAAACTGTTCAAGAATATTCTAATATAGGACGGACTAATGAGCAATACATTGCTTTTAGGCAATAAACATCTCTAAATTGTTTAGCAAAGCGAAAGATAAACCCTAATTGTAATGAGGCTTTGGACACAACATACGATATATGATGTTTAAAAGTCAATTTGCAGTCTAACATAATGCCTAAATCCTTTACGGTCGTTTCACGTTTGATGATACTATTATACAACAAGTATTCATGTTGATATAGAACATGCTTCCGTCCGAACGAAACACGGAGCACTGGAGACTGGAGTACCATCCGATTAAGCTGACACCAGGCTGCGAAAACCTCGAGTTGCCGCTGCAGAAACGTAGCATCGCTTGGGCATCTTATGACATAAAAAGTTTTAACTCCTCAGCGTACAATAAAGTTAAGCAGCTTAGAATAAAATTAACATCGGTCATATAAAGTACAAATAAAACGGTCCGAGATGCTACTGGGGACGCCTGAGCTAACGGAAAACGGTGACGAAACATGATCCCCGATTTTGACAGCCATTTTACGATCGGTCAGTAGGATCGAAGCCACTTGAGATAATGGTACTTAAGCCTAGTTTTTCAAATTTAAAGCGCAATACCGTGGTTCATTTGTCGAAAGCTGCAGACAAGTCTGCGTAGACAGCGTCAACTTGGTAACCTTTCTCCATTTGGCTGGTGACGAATGATGTAAACATTGCTAAATTAGTGCTGGTAGAGCGTTTGGCGATGAATCCATGTTGGTTTGTGGATACATAATGAGCATGCATACAAGCTTCTCAAGTACGATCAACTCAAATAATTTGGAAGCAGCTATACCTCGATAGTTGACGACATTTCGTTTACATCCTTTCTTATGCACGAAATATATAAGGTTCTTCCAACTCGACGGGAACGTACCAGTAGATAGCGAGGCGTTGAAAATTGCGGCTAGTGGTAGCGCTAAGGATGACGAACACTTCTTGAGCAGAATCGATGGAATGCAATCTGGGCCACAACCTACTGAACTTTTCGGTTTTCAGTGCGCGTGAGACCATGTCGGATAAAACATCAATTGCGAGATTGCGAAAGAAAGTTGAGGAACGTTGTTTTTGGTGGCTGCGATGTCGAGCGCTAAGCTTTGTCAGAGACTACGCTGCTGAACTAGGGCGGAACAATTCTGCGATTTCCTTCACAGTACTAGCTTCTGCATTGCCGTTAGTCATTGAGGACGGCAGACCAGACTGGTGTCGTTGATTTTACGTATTGGAAACCTCGTGGATCCGACTTGAGACGGCTTTGAATTTGAGCTAGTGGATGGCGAACAGATGCTCGTTGAGCCTAGAATATGTTGATTGGCCTCAGCATAAGCAATTCTAGTTGCATCAGTGCGATGTTTGCTGAGTCTTCAGAGAGTACCTTTTGAAGCGTTTTAGACGCATAAGTTGTGGATTCGACCATTCCGGCTCGACAGGTTCGCGACGAGTTACTTTCGACACAAACTGTTCGATGGCGTAGAGTAGGATGTTGGACATCAAAGATGCAGCATGATTGACATCGTTATCGAGGAGAATTTCTGTCCAATCTACATCGCGAAGAAAAGCATTCATTCTTTTGAAATCGGCCTTGCGGAAATTGTAGAAAATGCTGTCGGATGTTCGTTAAATTGAAATTGGGACCAACTGTTCAAATTAACAAGCAGAGGGGGTGATGCCTGCAGTTTTCACTAATGGTAACGGTGCCCGCATGACAGTGTAATTGTCACAAAAATCTTCGCTAGAACACAGATCCAGCGCTCGGTGATTGTCGTTTAAAGTTAGATTGAGCTGTTTGAGTCCGCAGTGCAGTATGCATCAAGAAGGCATCTAGATGCCATTGTCATGGAAGAGAGATGGGTCTGGAAATAGAGTACCATTCGAGCCGCTCTAGGTTATGCCACGGAGGTTGAAGTCACCAATAACAATGCTATCATTAGGGCCCATTTGATTAACGATCCATTCTAGTGACGCCAAATGTGTGTCAATCAGAGAATCGTTATTTATCATGTCAGGCGGAGTGTAAATCACACATAAAGGTGTATTCTCTTTGGCAGTGATTCAACACAACTGTTCAACTGCCAAATATCGGAGGACACAAAATGCGCGACTTGTGCATTTACGCAGCAAATATACTCCCCGCCAGAGTTTTTTTGCTGTTTGAGGACGACGATCTGACGATACACTGAAAAGGAGCTGTCGAAGAGCTGACAAGATTCGTGTGATCGTTGAGTCATGTTTCGTGAAAGCGTAGATGTCGTAGCTAGCATCACTGACCGCTAACTTATAATCTTCAAAGCAGGTTCATACCTCCGACATTTTGGTAGTAGACTGAGAGATGAAGCAGTAGTCGAAGTGTTCTTGATCTTTGGCGATGTGCTGCCGTCGGTAGCATTGATGCAAATGTCGGAGTAAAGGCAGCGTGGATTCATCGTTGACATCGCTCAGAATGGCGCCGTTGATTTTGTTGCCTGCGGGGTTTGAAACCCTTTCCTTACATCATATGGGACCGGGACGACTGCAGGACGCTGGCGGGACTGGCTCGACTAACGAGAGGGTATGGGGTTTCAGGGGCTCGGCATCGCCCCAGTAGAGAGTGTTTTCGGCAATCGTTTTGAGCTACGAACACAAGCGGCATCAGGGCAGGAATTGAACTCATATTGACGGTACTTGCCTGTATGCACAGGCTGGAAGACCCTTCACCGTACCCATCGCAGGACCAGGACGGCTGTTGACGCTGGCTACAGTCTCGACTGCGATGGGGGCTTGGGCTTCAATGTGCTGTGATTTGTTGCATCCTGGTTGTAGAGCGATCCTTAGCGCATAGAGGTGACAAACAGAACGATTTGGAGGACTTGGAAGGTTGATGTGGGCGGCAGGTGAATGGTATTTGGTAGTCAAACAGGAACTAACTAATAAGTTGGTAACAGGAGCCGCACAATAGCACCGTTTTTTGAGTTTGGTTCAAATTCCCGCACGGTTATGCCATCAGGCCAATACCAGGCGTCACCAACACATTAGAAACAGTACAAACCGTCACTTTGAAGGACACAAACGATAGATCCTCGACGCTTTTCTCTTAGAAAAACTTGGTTGCTTTGACCATGGAAGATTCAGCATTGGAAATTTCGCGACATACTGTCGTCTGTTCCTCATTCTGCTCGGGTGCGGAGGTTACATAAAAGATTGCTCGTCGATTGTAATTTGTGCATTAAGCCACCATCAATGTGGTCCCAACAGCACACCTTGTTCCACTACTGAACATTTCACTGTGTTGCAACTATTCAGAAAGAAACATTCTCTTGTTATGTGCAGCAAATATAACTCTTGCAATCTAAAAAGCGCAAGAGGTGGAGCTACGGAAACATCCGTCGATTGCAATAAATTTCAATAATATTGCAAAATACTACAGCGGACAAAAATAAAATAAAAATATAAAACTAGATTCGATTTATGGATCTTGTGATTGATAGCTCTTCACTCTACCACAGCACCATTAAACACTTCGAAGGGACTGCATGTTGACACACCATAAAACCATACGATTATGAAGTTTTGTACCGGGTTTTCTGTTACTTGATCGCACCATCACCGGAAAAAAATGTGAGTTGTCAAAACGATGAACGATGCTAAAATAAACATGAAGACACACTCAACTTATTTGCAACTCAATTTAAACAAACAAATAAATTTCTAAAGACGCATTGAAGTTACATGATAAAAATATGCAACTTGATGATTTTGCGTGTTTGCAACATAAAGTGCAGTATTCTTTGGTTGTTTGTTTCCAAATGTAAAACACGTACTGCATTGCAATATTAATGAAACGTTGATCGCACTCAGACTTTTTGACATCTTGATGCAACTTTTTCGTGCTTTGATGTTTTTCCAATGCCTTTAATGAAACTGATTAGAAACAGGTGCTTTCTGGAAGATGTTGCGTGTGCTACTTGGGGTGGCTCCTGTTTACTAGAACCACGAGTGTCCTTGGCAATTTATCCACAGCGGCCAGATTGTGCATACCATAACGGTACGCTGAGCGACGGCAGATTTTGTTGGTTTGAATAATTGGTAGCTTCCAAAAGCAGCAGGTGTGGATACATTTGCTCGAGGTTAGTTTTCTGTCGCGAGTTACTTGGGTCCGTGATAATCTGTACGCGTTTGTTGGATCCTACAACAAACCTATCGAAACTGGGCAATGGAGCTGTTAACTTCGTCCAGAACCTCGAAAAGAAGTATCGTTCGCATGACCTTGACCGATTAATGGGATCCTCGAAGAGAATCATCCAAATTCAGCTCATCAATGCATCGAGAAAATGAATTCTGGTGTACCGAGCTATTATTAGGTTTGGAATGTTGCTGCAGCGACTAAACAAGCTTCTGTTAATTTTGCGGAGATTTTCACCGTAATTCCCCAGTCGCGTATCCATTGAGTCGGTGAATTAGCAATTCGCGCAAAGCTCATATTGTTTTTCTCGATCATAAACAGCTGGCTCGAAGTTCAAACGGCATGACTCAGAACCAAAATAACCGGTTTTAGCGCACCACGAAGAAAATTGCGACTTAGACAATCCAACGCAAGCAAATGAAATGCCCGGCCACAAGATCCACTGCAATGAATCGCCTGCTTTGGGCTTGCTTGGCGGCACACTAGGAGTTAACTTTCTGAATCAGTATGGCGAAAGGCATCTAAGGCTCGATTTCTCAAAATAAGCACTTTCATCAAAAAAATATTTGGTAGGCATGGTGGCGGACACCTTCCTGCATAATCGGTACCAAATAGTTTTTCATGAAAAGTTTCTTATTTGAAAACCCGCTTAGATGACTTTCGCCATAAAATTCTGCGGTTTACTCTTGCTGGCTGTTTTGCGCATATACTATAGCGCCTGGATGTGACGGCGGCAGTAGAAAATCAGCCACTGCCAATAATTCATTAAGCCACCTGCTGGAATCAAATTACTTGAGCAGAGATGACATAGTTCCATCGTTGAAAAAAGTTGGTGACTACTGTCAGATGGTAGGAAAGCTTCCAGATACGCTGAGGTGAATATAAGTTGCGCCTTTGCATGCTATCAGGTATGTGGAAGCTTGGAGACGTTGCGTGCAAGTTGTTGTTTCTGTATATTCACTAAAGATGTCGCTTCGCGTTAAAAATTTTGCGTCAGTTTTTACGATGGGATTGTTGATATACTATAGCCAAAAATCCACTATCGCGAACTTTGAAAAAGTTGTTTGTTATATTTCACTGACGTATTGAAATAAACCACATCACACATCAAACAAAATTATAGATACGAATATTGGAGGTAAAACGGGCGATATGGTAGTTAAACACTAACGCTTCGCGGAGGTGAAACTTGCGAACGATTAGACTTGTCCAATCCTTGTCTTGTCTTGTCTTGGTAGAGTTAATGGTTAAGCCTATCCTCGCCGTCTCCCTTTTCAGTGGGACAAAAGCCTCTAATACTGCTCTGCGATCGTTCAATAGGCTCGATGTCGTCCGCAAGCCTAGGAGCATATGCGAGAACTTGTGATGATAGTACCGTTCCTTTGCACGAGATCTCTAATAGCGCCCTCAGTGCAATGTTGAACAATAAATTCGAAAGTGCATCATCCTGCTTCAATCCGTCTAAGGTCACAAACGGGTTGACACTTCGTCTACAATCCGAATACTTGATTTCGAGCCATCCAGTTTACGTATCAGTCTAATCAGTTTGGCCGGAAAACCATGTTCGGACATTATCTGCCACAGCACATTTCTTTTCACTGAATCGAACGCTGCTTTGAAATCAATGAGTTTTTGCAAGTTTTACTCCCGGAATTTATCAAAGATTACCCGCAGGCTAAACATCTGATCCGTCGTTGATCGGCCCTCACGAACCCTCTGCCCTTGTTACACTATACCGCTCTCTGTTGGAGTGGTATGGGTCACTAGCAACATTTTTCTCGTCCGTCACTCGCTGGCACTCATCAAACCACACTTCTTTCGTTGGGGTCGCTGTTGTAGTCACGCTTCGTGGATTTTCCCACAATCTGTTGACGTCGCCAGATCCGTGGCATCTCCATCCGCTCGTCCAGCTTCTGATGGTCTTTCAGCAACACATTCAACTGATAAGCGTTGGATATTGAAAGGCGGCGTTCTGTTGTTTCGTAAATTCGTGACGCTGGAAAGTCGCGCCCGAATTTTTGCAACTAAGGTAGTGATCCGAGTCAATGTTCGGGCCTCTGAAGGACCCCTATAACATCCGAAAATGTCGTCCGTCGACCAGCACGTGAGCATCTGTGAGCAAGTGTCTCCCACTCGGATGTTGCTAGCGTGTTGCGGATATTCTTTCGTGCGAAGTGTACTGCTTATTGCCATCCCTCTAGCAGCAGCAAAGGTTACAAGTCGCAAACCATTATCGTTGGTAGGAATGAAGGCTTTTCGACCAATGACAGGACGAAAGAAACTTTCTCTTCCGATTTGCGCATTTGCATCCCCGATGACAATCTTTACATCGTGTGTTGGAGCACCTCGTGGGCCTTATCAAGGCTCTCCTAGAACTCATCCTTCACGTCATCAGGCATATCGTTCGTTGGGGCATAGATTCTGATCAGGCTGTAGTTGAAGAATTTTCCTTCATTCACGAAAATCCGTCGCTTATCGGCTACCGGATAACACGCTTCATCTGCTTCCCGATCACCATGAAGCCAACTCCTCGTTTTGCTGTGCCACCGCCGCTATAGGATGTGGTCTTGAATGAAGTGTTCGCTATGGGATCCACCGCCCGGAATTCTGGGCACCGTATTTCCTGGATTGCTTCCACTCATGCCAACCTTCTGCAGCTCACGAACCAGGAGTCCAACACGTGCGGGTTCATTCAAAATTCTCACGTTCCAATATCCGACTTTCAATTGTTGTCCTGTGAGGACGGGATGATCAGCCGCCTCTATGGAACATACTTTGTTGTGAGCCGGTCCTAACATGGAGAACAGATGCTCGATCAGATTTGCACCTTCGGAGAAGAGCAAATCCCCTTCTCAGCATACGATCATAGTTCCTCCGAGTTTAACTGATCTTCCCTAAGGATGCTCATAACCTCGAGCGTATTGAGGTTGAGGGTATCCAACAACAAATGTTTAATGAATTAATATGAAATACTTTCGGTTTTGATTTTACGAACAAAATATCAAAAAGTCAGTTAAATAGGCGTTTAGTTGTACTGGGGTTAGTAAAAATAACTTCTAGTTTTCAAATCTATTTTCATAAATTACAAGCGGCTAAAATGGTATGAATCATCACACAGTTAGTGCAAAATTAACTGTTTTTGATAGTCTATAATGATTGAATGCATTTAGATTTTAGATTTCACAATAACTTAAGGTCACTCCTGACAAAATCCAAGTTTCAAAGTGCTCGTGTTTTCGGGATCTGTATCGGAGGCAGCGGACAGCTTCATGATGATACAGCTTTGCTGCGTCGTAGCATGCGTGAAAAATAAAAATGACAGTTGTGCTTCTTCATATCAGTGTGCCTAAACAGTAAACTGGATTATAAGTGACTCATGCTATCAATTTTCCTTTTCCACTTCCTCATGTCTACCTTTTATTTTCCACATGTATCACATTTATTCACATATATCCATTTTTCTTACAGAATTTCCAAAAGATACCTCCGAGTCCCGACACCCCGATGATGGTAATTCTTTTTTTCCGATCATTTAACTAATTTAGATCACTCGCGAAGTAAGAAACGAATACAATTGGTTCATGGGCACTCCCGCTTGCTTAAAGTCAGATTCTAAAGAAGTTAATTGCTAATGATTCCTATCTAGCAGGATCGTCAAATGTGGAGTTTATTCTGCTAGTAGTCAATTCAGAGTCTCCAGGAAAACCTTTCACTTTCGAGACTGACAACCAATTGTTTTGATTATTATTGATTCGACTATAAGAATCAGGCCTACTTCGATGGTTTCGAAGCCATTGAATATTTGCTTATATATCTCACTGCCACACAAGTCCGGGCTGCGAAATGATGAGTTGACATCCGGGAAGGGGCGCCTAACATAGCTCTGATCCTCACAAGTTCCAATACTCACTTCCGAGGTCTTCCGATGACAGTTGAACCGCCTAAGGGTTGCGTACTTAGCTAGTAGTGCACCTGGGCACTGTTGTCCTTCTGACATCAGCCTAGAATGAGAGGTGCGTCCTGTGGGGTCTGCCTAGGATGTGGTGGGGTTCGACAGTGGGCTCTTTTGAACTTCTATAAAGGCAATATGTCCCAAGCAGGCCCTATCAAGCGACCGTTCAGGCACTTCGAACAACTTTTCAAGAGGGCCATCACCACCTCGGCATGATCCCTAGGATCCGACGTATAACACGCGTCAATACGCGAAGCTCCATCCTAGAGATTCAAACAGCCATCCAAAGCATGAAATCGAATAGCCCAGGGGTCGACCGCATATCAGCCAGATTGCTAAATGACCCCTGACATCCCTCAACTACTGCATCGTTTATTTCGTAATATCTGGGACACCCCAACTTTCGCAGTCGACTGGATGCAAGGTATCTTAGTGAAGGTGCCCAAAAGAGTGACCTGACTGTGGTAACTGGCGAGGCATTTGTTGCTGTGTACCGTTCTCAAAATTCTGTGCAAATTATCCTGGCGATTCAGGAAGATCGATGGACTCTCCGGCGGCAGCAACCGGATTCCGTGCCGGAAGATCCTGTGGATATTGTTGCGCTCCGCATCATTCTGGAGCAGGTCAACAGAATTCAAGAGTCCCTTTACTTGGTATTCATTGACTCGAAACAGCTTTCGACCGTCTCAATCACGAGAATATGTGGGGCGCCCTGAGACGCAAGGGGTTCCTGAGAAAATCATCGGTCTCATCGAAGCACAGTACAGAGGCCTTTTCGTGTAGAGTGCTGCACAATGGGGTCCTGTCCGACCCTATCCGGGTCGTAGCTGGTGTGAGGCAAGGATGTATTCTATAACCGTTACTGTTCCTCATCGTAATCGATGAGATTCGTGATGCGATTGACCGTGACAAACCGCGGGCTGTTATGGCAGCCTATATCCATGGAACACCTAAACGACTTCGAATTGCCTGATGACGTTGCACCTCCTGCACAACGGCGCTCTGATAGCAGAGTAAGCTCAACGACCTTGCCGAGCGCTCATGCTCGCAGGTTTTAGTCATCAACGTCAACAAAACCAAATCTTGGATGTAAACACGGTGACTCCTTCCAGTTTCATAGTAGCCGGCAACCAGTGGAGAATTTTTGAAGCTTCAATATCTTGGTAGCCATAGCCTCAGATGGCGGTACCAGATCGACATGAGCGCACGATCAAGAAAGCAAGGGCTGCCTTTGCGAGTTTCAGAAATATCTGGAAAACAGGAAGATAAGTGAACGCACCAAAATAGAATTTTCAACTTTAACGTGGAAATCTGTGCTGTTATACGCTAGCGAAACATGGTGTGTATCAGTGGAGAACAGTCAACGGCTGCAGGTGTTCATTAACAGATGCCTGCGGTATATAATTCGGCCTGGTGGCCTCATAAGTGGATCAAAACAACGAGCTCCATCGTCGTTGTCACCAAGGCCGATAAAACAGAAATTCGGATCAGAGTGGGCTGGGTCGCCACACTCTACGTAGAGGCGAAACGAAATCTGTAAAAAGCATTGAACTGGAACCCAGCGGGACATCGCAGCAGAGAGACCCAGAGGCTCATGGCGGCGTAGCCTCAATAAAGAAATAAAGAATCGTCGAAATCTAACTGCAACAGTTCAATCAAAGTTAATTGCCTACTTCGAGTTAAACCACCCGACTTGAACGTTAATTTACAATGTATGAAAACTCATGTGAATATGTACGTTATGTGGAAGATATTGATTTGGAAAATGTATTGGGTATACTTTCCTTCAGATGGGACTCGAACCCATGACCAGTGTTGCCACAAGTACAGATTTATCTGGAAAGGTTCAGATTTTTAACAAATTTTGGTACAGATTCTGTACGGTACAGATTACAGATTTTTACCAAAAAGAACGATTGAGCAGATTTTTAACAAAGCATTAGAAAATAAATTTCTCCGACGATAGAATTTCAATTGAGATTTTTCCAGATGAGAACAGTAGGTAAGTTATCACCACTATACAACACTGTTCGATGATTAAATAATTTTACTTAACTTTCGGATAATTTTTGGGAGTTGAATTGTATTTTTGGATTTATTGATCGAATCGTATCAGAAAACTATATAAAGTTCATTTAATCATCATACACGTTCTGTAATTGTTCTTAGCATACCAACTGCCGTTTTTCCAATTCTTAGCTAAATCGAGCAATCAGAACCAATTTCCAGATCGAATAAGTGACGGAGGTGTAATTTCCTATATATTTTGGCTGAAATCCCCATACAAACTTCAAATCAAATGCGCCAACTTATGCAACAAGCGATTGAGTTGAAATTTTGAGAGTTGATTTTCTCACCCAAAGACACAATCCTGGGGTGTCCGTGGAATTCGACAACTTTTGTTTCCTGGACCAGTCTATTCAACAGAACCGTTAAATATTGTTTCGTGTGGCTCTCGATAGGAGAAAAATTAGTTCAAAACATAACACAACGAAAATGCTTGAAACTAAGATACGATTTTTTATTTGCTGGCAGAGTTTTATTAATTCATAATTCAACTTACATCGCGTGTGAGTGTTCATCAGACTTGATTTATATAAACAAAATCTTTCCAATCTTTGCTCTGTTATGAAACAAATGTTTAGAATACAGTCAAAACGAGGAGTTTGTATTCTATTTAGTTTTAATGTGATATAAAACTATCGTTAGTTAAAAGTGGCAAAAATAATATCAAGTCATCCCTAAGTAACACTGACGGTTCTGTTCTATCTGGTTTATAGCATACTTGAAGAGTAAATCGCTATCTCAAAGCATTATAAATCATAATTATTACTTGGGATGCTGGAAAAATATTGAAAATTAAACGACATTAAAATAGTATCTAATGTTGAAAATATGTACACGAGCTCAGGAGTTTAGTTTCTGGAAAACAGTCATCACAATTTGAAAAATAAACACTTGAACAATTCTGATGTGACTTGCTAACTCCAAGTCCAAAATCCGACTCTCTTCTTTATTTACAAACGTTATTTATAACTCTGCTTGTTTACATTTTTTTCTCATTTTCAATAATTTTAGAATGTTGCATACTACCACATTTACTCTCATGCGACATTCTGCTCAGCTCATTCAGCTTTCTAAATAAACAATTATTTAACAATTGGGTCAACTATATTTCTAGGCCAGCTTATTCAAAGTTTTGCTTATACTTAAATATCCGTTGTAGCAATACGTAACTTCTAGGCTTCTGGAAAGCTTCCAGCCAAGAAGCCTTGGAAAGCTTCCCACAAGAAGCTTCTGGAAAGCCCACAAGCAGCTTGGAAAGCTTCCACAAGAAGCTTGGAAAGCTTCCACAAGAAGTTTGAAAGCTCCACAAGAAGCTTCTGGAAAGCTTCCCCACAGAAGCTTGGAAAGCTTCCACAAGAAGTTTGGAAAGCTTCCACAAGAAGCTGGAAAGCTTCCCACAAGAAGCTTGGAAAGCTTCCACAAGAAGCTCAAGCTTCCACAAGAAGCTTGGAAAGCCTACAAGAAGCTTGGAAAGCTCCACAAGAAGCTTGGAAAGCTTCCACAAGAAGTTTGAAAGCTTCCAGAAGAAGCTTGAAAGCTCCAAGAAGCTTTGAAAGCTTCCACAAGAAGCTTGGAAAGCTTCCACAAGAAGCTTGGGAAGCTTCCACAAGGAGGTTGGAAAGCGTCCACAAGAAGCTGGGAAAGCTTCCACAGCTTGGAAAGCTTTGGAAAGCTCCACAAGAAGTTTGAAAGCTTCCATACAGTTTGGAAAGCTTCCACAAGAAGCTTTTGGAAAGCTTCCACAAGAAGCTTGGAAAGCCCACAAGAAGCTTGGAAAGCCTCACAAGAAGCTTGGAAAGCTTCCACAAGAAGTTTGGAAAGCTTCCACAAGAAGCTTTGGAAAGCTTCCACAAGAAGCTTGAAAGCTTCCACAAGAAGCTTGGAAAGCTTCCACAAGAAGCTTCTGGAAAGCTTCCACAAGCAGCTTGGAAAGCTCCACAAGAAGCTTGGAAAGTTTCCAAGAAGTTTGGAAAGCTCCACAAGAAGCTTGGAAAGCTTCCACAAGAAGCTTGGAAAGCTTCCACAAGAAGCTTGGAAAGCTTCCACAAGAAGCTTGAAAGCTCTCCACACAGCTTGGAAAGCCCACAAGAAGCTTTGGAAAGCTTCCACAAGAAGCTTGGAAAGCTCCACAAGAAGCTTCTGAAAAGCTCCACAAGAAGCTTGGAAAGTTTCTGGTGCTTCCCACAAGAAGCTTGGAAAGCCCACAAGAAGCTTCTGGAAAGCCCACAAGAAGCTTGGAAAGCTTCCACAGAAGCTTGGAAAGCTTCCACAGCTTGGAAAGCTTCCATAAGAAGCTTGGAAAGCTTCCATAAGAAGCTTGGAAAGCTTCCATAAGAAGCTTGGAAAGCTTCCATAAGAAGCTTGGAAAGCTTCCATAAGAAGCTTGGAAAGCTTCCATAAGAAGCTTGGAAAGCTTCCATAAGAAGCTTGGAAAGCTTCCATAAGAAGCTTAGAAACAAGAAGCTTGGAAAGCTTCCACAAGAAGCTTGGAAAGCTTCCACAAGAAGCTTGGAAAGCTTCCACAAGAAGCTTGGAAAGCTTCCAAAAGAAGCTTCCACAGTTTGGAAAGCTTCCACAAGTGCTTGAAAAGCCCAAAGCTTCCACAAGAAGCTTGGAAAGCTTCCACAAGAAGCTTGAAAGCTTCCACAAGAAGCTTCTGGAAAGCTTCCACAAGCAGCTTGGAAAGCTTCCACAAGAAGCTTTGGAAAGCTTCCACAAGAAGCTTCTGGAAAGCTCCACACAGTTTGCAAGAAGCTTCCACAAGAAGCTTTGGAAAGCTTCCACAAGAAGCTTGGAAAGCTTCCACAAGAGTTTGGAAAGCTTCCACAGAAGCTTGGAAAGCTTCCACAAGAAGCTTGGAAAAGCTTCCAAGAAGCTTGGAAAGCTTCCACAAGAAGCTTGGAAAGCTTCCACAAGAAGCTTGGAAAGCTCCACAAGAAGCTTGAAAGCTTCCACAAGAAGCTTCTGGAAAGCTTCCACAAGAAGCTTGGAAAGCTTCCACAAGAAGCTTCTGAAAGCCCCACAAGAAAGCTTGGAAAGCTTCCACAAGAAGCTGCAAGCTCCACAAGCAGTTTGGAAAGCTTCCACAAGAAGTTTTGGAAAGCTCCACAAGAGGTTTGGAAAGCTCACAAGAAGCTTGGTTTCCACAAGAAGCCTCTGGAAAGCTCCACAAGAAGCTCTGGAAAGCCCACAAGAAGCCTGGAAACAGAAGCTGCTTCCACAAGAGCTTCTGGAAAGCTTCCACAAGAAGCTTGGAAAGCCCCACAAGAAGCTTCAAGCTTCCACAAGAAGCTTGGAAAGCTTCCACAAGAAGCTTTGGAAAGCCCACAGCAGCTTCAAGCCTACAGCTTGAAAGCTTCCACAAGAAGCTTGGAAAGCTTCCACAAGAAGCTTCTGGAAAGCTTCCACAAGAAGCTTGGAAAGCTTCCACAAGAAGCTTGAAAGCTTCCACAAGAAGCTTGGAAAAGCCCACAAGAAGCTTGGAAAAGCTTCCACAAGAAGCTTCTGGAAAGCTTCCACAAGAAGCTTGGAAAGCTTCCACAAGAGCTTTGGAAAGCTTCCACAAGAAGCTTGGAAAGCTTCCACAAGAAGCTTGGAAAAGCTTTAACACCAAGCTTGGAAACGTTTCCACAAAAAGCTTTGAAAGCTTCCACAAGAAGCTTGGAAAGCTCCCACAAGAACCTTGGAAAGCTTCCACAAGAGGCTTGGAAAGCTTCCCACAAGAAGTTTGGAAAGCTTCCAGCTAAGCTTGGGAAAGCTTCCACAAGAAGCTTTGGAAAGCTCCACAAGAAGCTTGGAAAGCTTCCCACAAGAAGCTTCTGGAAAGCTCCACAAGAAGCTTGGAAAGCCCAAGGAGCTTCCACAAGAAGCTTCTGGAAAGCTCCACAAGAAGCTTGGAAAGCTTCCACAAGAAGCTTCTGGAAAGCTTCCACAAGAAGCTAAAGCTCCACAAGCTTCTGGAAAGCTTCCACAAGAAGTTTGGAAAGCTTCCACAAGAAGCTTCTGGAAAGCTTCCACAAGAAGCTTCTGGAAAGCTTCCACAAGAAGCTTGGAAAGCTTCCACAAGCTTCGAAGCTTCCCATTGCTAGTTTGAAAGCTTCCACAAGAAGCTTGGAAAGCTTCCACAAGAAGCTTGGAAAGCTTCCACAAGAAGCTTGGAAAGCCCACAAGAAGCTTCTGGAAAGCTTCCACAAGAAGCTTGGAAAGCTTCCACAAGAAGAAGCTTCTGGAAAGCTTCCACAAGAAGCTTGGAAAGCTTCCACGAGAAGCTTGGAAAGCTTCCACGAGAAGCTTGGAAAGCTTCCACGAGAAGCTTGGAAAGCTTCCACAAGAAGCTTGGGAAGCTTCCACAAGAAGCTTGGAAAGCTTCCACAAGAAGCTTGGAAAGCATCCACACGAAGCTTGGAAAGCTCCACAAGAAGCTTCTGGAAAGCTTCCACAAGAAGTTTGGAAAGCTTCCCACAAGAAGCTTGGAAGGCTTCCACAAGAAGCTTGGAAAGTTTCCACAAGAAGCTTCTGGAAAGCTTCCACAAGAAGCTTGGAAAGCCCACAAGAAGCTTGGAAAGCTTCCCACAAGAAGCTTTGGAAAGCCCACAAGAAGTTTGGAAAGCTTCCACAAGAAGCTTGGAAAGCTTCCACAAGAAGCTTCTGGAAAGCTTCCACAAGAAGCTTCTGGAAAGCTTCCCACAAGAAGCTTCTGGAAGCTTCCACAAGAAGCTTGGAAAGCTTCCCACAAGAAGCTTGGAAAGCTTCCACAAGAAGCTTGGAAAGCTTCCACAAGAGCTTGGAAAGCTTGGAAAGCCCACAAGAAGTTTGGAAAGCTTCCACAAGAAGCTTCTGGAAAGCTTCCACAAGAAGCTTGGTGCTCCAAGAAGCTTGGAAAGCTTCCACAAGAAGTTTGGAAAGCTTCCACAAGAAGCTTTGGAAAAGCTTCCACAAGAAGCTTGGAAAGCTCCACAAGAAGCTTCTGGAAAGCTTCCACAAGAAAGCTTGAAAAGCTTCCACAAGAAGCTTGGAAAGCTTCCACAAGAAGCTTGGAAAGCTTCCACAAGAAGCTTCTGGAAAGCTCCACAAGCAGCTTCTGGAAAGCTTC
The DNA here is from genome assembly GCF_024139115.2 of Armigeres subalbatus. Lineage (NCBI taxonomy): Eukaryota > Metazoa > Arthropoda > Insecta > Diptera > Culicidae > Armigeres > Armigeres subalbatus. Next base: position 109,484,442 of record NC_085140.1, on the reverse strand, counting down.
CACAAGAAGCTTCTGGAAAAGCTTCCACAAGAAGCTTGGAAAAGCTTCCAAGAAGCTTCTGGAAAGCCCACAAGAAGCTTGGAAAGCTTCCACAAGAAGCTTGGAAAAGCTTCCCACAAGAAGCTTCTGGAAAAGCTTCCACAAGAAGCTTGGAAGCTTCCACAAGAAGCTTGGAAAGCTCCACAAGAAGCTTGGAAAAGCTTCCACAAGAAGTTTGGAAAAGCTTCCACAAGAAGCTTGGAAAAGCTTCCACAAGAAGCTTGGAAAAGCTCCACAAGAAGCTTGGAAAGCTTCCCACAAGAAGCTTGGAAGCTTCCACAAGAAGCTTGGAAAAGCTTCCACAAGAAGTTCTGGAAAAGCTCCACAAGAAGCTTGGAAAAGCTTCCACAAGAAGTTTCTGGAAAAGCTTCCACAAGAAGCTTGGAAAGCTTCCACAAGAAGCTTGGAAAAGCCCACAAGAAGCTTGGAAAAGCTTCCACAAGAAGCTTGGAAAAGTCCCACAAGAAGCTTGGAAAAGCTTCCACAAGAAGCTTGGAAAAGCTTCCAAGAAGCTTGGAAAGCCCACAGTTTGAAAGCTTCCACAAGAAGCTTGGAAAAGCCTCCACAAGAAGCTTGGAAAGCTCCACAAGAAGCTTGGTGCTTCCACAAGAAGCTTGGAAAGCTTCCACAAGAAGCTTGGAAAAGCTTCCACAAGAAGCTTGGAAAGCTTCCACAAGAAGCTAAAAGCTTCCACAAGAAGCTTCTGGTGCTTCCCACAAGAAGCTTTGGAAAAGCCCACAAGAAGCTTGGAAAAGCTCCACAAGAAGCTTTGGAAAAGCTTCCACAAGCAGCTTGGGAAAGCTTCCCCAAGAAGCTTGGGAAAGCTTCCACAAGAAGCTTGGAAAAGCTTCCACAAGAAGCTTGGAAAAGCTCCCACAAGAACCTTGGAAAGCCCACAAGAAGTTTGGAAAGCTTCCACAAGAAGCTTGGTGCTTCCACAAGAAGTTTCTGGAAAGCCCACAAGAAGCTAAAAGCTTTCACAAGAAGCTTGAAGACTTCCACACGAAGCTTGAAAAAGCTTCCACAAGAAGCTTGGAAAAGCTTGGAAAAGCTTCCACAAGAAGCTTGGAAAAGCTTCCACAAGAAGCTTGGAAAAGCTTCCACAAGAAGCTTGGAAAAGCTTCCACAAGAAGCTTGGAAAAGCTTCCACAAGAAGCTTGGAAAGCTTCCACAAGAAGCTTGGAAAAGCCCACAAGAAGCTTCTGGAAAAGCTTCCACAGAGAAGCTTGGAAAAGCTCCACAAGAAGTTTGGAAGCCCACAAGAGTTTCTGGAAAGCTTCCACAAGAAGCTTGGAGTGCTCCCAGCCCACAAGAGAGCTTGGAAAAGCTTCCACAAGAAGCTTGCAAGAAGCTTCCACAAGAAGCCAAAAGCCCACAAGAAGCTTGGAAAGCTTCCACAAGAAGCTTGGAAAAAGCTTCCACAAGAAGCTTGGAAAAGCCCACAAGAAGCTTGGAAAGCTTCCACAAGAAGCTGGAAAAGCTTCCCACAAGAAGCTTGGAAAAGCTTCCACAAGAAGCTTGGAAAAGCCCACAAGAAGCTTGGAAAAGCCCACAAGAAGCTTGGAAAGCTTCCACAAGAAGCTTCTGGAAAGCTCCACAAGAAGCTTGGAAAAGCCCACAAGAAGCTTGGAAAAGCTTCCACAAGAAGCTTGGAAAAGCTTCCACAAGAAGCTTGGAAAAGCCCACAAGAGCTTGGAAAAGCTTCCCACAAGAAGCTTGGAAAGCCCACAAGAAGCTTGGAAAGCTTCCACAAGAAGCTTGGAAAAGCTCCACAAGAAGCTTGGAAAGCTTCCCACAAGAAGCTTGGAAAAGCTTCCACAAGAAGCTTGGAAAGCTTCCACAAGAAGTTTGGAAAAAGCTTCCACAAGAAGCTTGGAAAAAGCCCACAAGAAGCTTGGAAAAGCTTCCACAAGAAGCTTGGAAAAGCTTCCACAAGAAGCTTGGAAAAGCTTCCACAAGAAGCTTCTGGAAAGCTTCCACAAGAAGCTGGAAAAGCCCACAAGAAGCTTGGAAAAGCTTCCACAAGAAGTTTGGAAAAGCCCACAAGAAGCTTGGAAAGCTTCCACAAGAAGTTTGGAAAAGCTTCCACAAGAAGCTTGGAAAGCCCACAAGAAGCTTGGAAAAGCTTCCACAAGAAGCTTTGGAAAAGCCCACAAGAAGCTTGGAAAAGCTTCCCACAAGAAGCTTGGAAAGCTTCCACAAGAAGCTTGGAAAAGCTTCCACAAGAAGCTTGGAAAAGCTTCCACAAGAAGCTTGGAAAAGCTTCCACAAGAAGCTTGGAAAAGCTTCCACAAGAAGCTTGGAAAAGCTTCCACAAGAAGCTTGGATAGCTTCTACAAAAAGTTTGGAAAGCTTCCACAACAAGCGTTGAAAGATTCCATAAGAAGCGTGGAAAGCTTCCACAAGAAGCTTGGAAAAGCTTCCACAAGAAGCTTGGAAAAGCTTCCACAAGAAGCTTGGAAAAGCTTCCACAAGAAGCTTGGAAAGCTTCTACAAAAAGTTTGGAAAGCTTCCACAACAAGCGTGGAAAGATTCCATAAGAAGCGTGGAAAGCTTCTACAAGAAGCTTGGAAAGCTTCCACAAGAAGCTTGGAAAGATTCCACAAGAAGCTTAAAAAGATTCCACAAGAAGCTTAAAAGATTCCACAAGAAGCTTAAAAAGCTTTCACGAAAAAGAAAGATTCCGCAAGAAAAATTTGAAAGCTTCCACAAGAAGCTTGGAAAGCTTTCACTTGAACCTTGAAAAGCTTCTGGTGGAAACTTCAACAATCCACATGTTTGGAAAACGCTTCATGTTCTCATGATAAGAGTATCAAGAAATTCCTCTCGATTTTATGTTGATACTTTTTTCAATACTGGCTACACCCATGTCCGTTTGCAATCTACTTCAAGAGCTTTCTGCCTGCCATCAGAGCATAAGTTCAAATAACAAAGTTTCAACTTACATTATTGAACATCCTGCTGGTCTTGACCCTTCCGAACGAAAATCACCCACTGACATCAAAACAGGACAACATTGCCGCACAGATAGAAAAATCCACTGAAATTTACGCTAAAGATGATGCACATAAATGGAACACCATTATTAGCTTAATTCCACGCGTGATTTAGCCTGAATGTATATAATATTTGACGTGAATCGTCAATATTGCTTGCAAGTTGCAAGCAAACTTGTTAGGAAGAGGTCCATTTCCGTGTAGAATAGTGTAAATTTCCGCATCTCAAGTTTTACGTGCTGTTTACTTTTCATTATTTATTTCTGTGCGGTAAAGCTTCGAACGTAGTGCAGTTGAACAAAAATCTCATTCGAACAAGAACCTAGTGAACAACTGTCACTAACCAACAATCTGCTTACGCTGCATCCTACGACGTAACAGAAAAAAACAACACAGCATCCGTAACCATGTCGATAAACTCAGCCATCCGGAAACAATCGGACAGAGGGCGCTCCGCCGATCAAGTTTGCTACTCACGACGGTGCAATGCTCACCCAACAGCCATATGGAGCACCCACAGTAGTGTGGGCTGTGTTTGTGATTGCAACCGAGCTGCATTCCGCTGGTCCTGGCCCCAAACACATGGCTTCGACTGAGTTCTCATGCGGAATGCATTGGCCACTTGTTTGCCATATAATTGATTTATTTATGGCGTTTTCGATCTTGAATAATTGATTTATATTTCGTGCTTTATATTGAAATGCCTTACATGTATTGCGGGTATAAATAGTCAAGGGCTCGTATGCTGAATGTTCCACAAAAAGGAAACGGAAAATCTCAAAATTATTTTTTATTGTTTTCCAAGAAATTGAATAGAAAAATCTCACCAAAAAGTCCCGCATTGCAAAACTAATCATAGCAAAAAAGAGAAATATTTGAAACACCCCTTCATTTTCAATCAGTTTATATAACTGTTTCCGTTCTCATTATTTTCTGAATAAAATAATATTACTGTGCACCGTTCTGTAAAACACGAGTCGACACCTCACAAGATCTACACTTCTTCGCATCCAGTACTCTACACAGAGAAAAATAATGAAAAATAAACAGCGCGTAAAACCTGACATGCGGAAATTTGCGCCATTATACGCCGAAATGGTCCTCTTGCTAACAAGATTACTTACAACTTGTATTCAATATTGACGATTCACGCCAAAAATTGTATATATTTAAGCAATATCCCATGTGGAATTACGCTAATAATGGCGTTCCATTTATGTGCATGATTTTTAGCGTAAATTTCAGTGGATTTTTCTATCTGTGTAGCTTTCAGTACAGCAGCCGTTTCGTCGTGCCTTTCCATCCAGTATAATGTTATAGACTACCTAGTTGCATTATTAATCCCCTCGGGCAGCGTTTTGACAGCTGATTAAATGTTAAAAAAATAAGAAATTTTCTCCTCAAAACATAAAATTTGACAACATAGGACATAAAATTATAAAATATTTAAATAACAGAATGAGCTTATTAAAACATTCTGTGAAATACCGAGATTTTGAAGTGTATGGTTTTGTATTAAATCGCCGTTGTATTAAAAAATGAAATAAAAAGATATTCTTATTGCTCCTTGAGACATTGATTAAAAGCATTTAAATTATTATAATAAATTGCTTCTAAAATTTGGCAATTGAAAAAGCATATTTCTGTAACTTTTCCCCAATTCCATGAGAAAATTTTCATCCTAGTCATGTGTTATTCAACACTTCTCTCGTCAACACCGTCGATCTCACTTCAGTAGATGGAGCTAAACTTCACAAGTCTCTCGCAAGACGTTTATTGATGACGGTGTGTTTTATATCGCCTTGGCCTGTTTAATCGCAATTCTTGGAGGGTGCAGTTTACGACGGAGAAAAGTCGCCCAACAAAACGCTTCGTCCGTTGTTCGACAGCAACAACGGTTGCACATACAGAGGAAGATGCTTGCAGTTAGTTCCCGGAGGAAAATGGCTACACTAAAGCATTCAACAGTGAACCAGCTCGGCCCCCGAAGTGTAGTGCTTTGTGGAGTGTTCTTTCGTAAGAACAACATACTTCTTTGGTTGTTTGTATCCACCTAGACAAACCCGAGGGGAATTGGGATCAGACGCCCATTCAGAATAAAATAAGCTGTAACAACGTTCAGTCCTATTACTTATGTTTAATTTTATTGCATAGTCAGTAAAATAATCTCCAGGTGATATTCAATTCTTGTAATATCAAAAATAATGCATGGATAATTCTTTTGAAATAGAGCATCTCGAAAAATTTAGTACGAAACCGGAAAATGTCGTGTCGAGAAGTTGAAATGAACAAAACATTGTTGATTTTGATTCAAATAAAAAAGCATTTTCTTAATTTAAAAAAAAAAAGTTCTGTCTATATCAGGAACGAGCTCACCACTAACTCCTATGCGTTATATTAGAATAATGCAACTTTTGTTTGTTCAACTATGCTATTAAATTGAACCATTTTTTCTCAAAACTGAATGTGAAGCATCCTTTGCTCTATTCTCAACCAAGAAACATCGACATGAGGGAAAAAATGCCTTGGAAAGTATGCATTCTACAGTATGCGACTTTTTCCCACGACCGTCTTCCAAGACGAAGATGACGACGTACATATCAACCAGGCAGACATTCACACAAACACATACACTCGAATGATAGTGGGGTTCGCAGTTGGGTATACTGCTGCTCCACCTACTTGAGTGTGAGGGAATAAATCTCTCAGGACCTACTCCTTAAGTTGATTCAGTCACAACGGGAAGAGTAGGTACGGGTTGATCCGATGCATCTTAACAGTTCAATGCTTCGAAGAAGCAGTAGTGTGGTCGCCCCAACGAGAAACAAACGTGTTGAAGGTGGGTTCTCCTGGGACACATGTGGGTACATGCACAAGTATGTCAACAAAAGCTGATGCCGAGCTGGTGCAGATAGTCGATATGATGAACAGGGTGTGCCAGTGGAATACGGCTTCATGGAAACAGCTGCAAAACAATAGAGTTTATATTTTTAGGTGTGCAGTAGATGAATTACGAATTATTGAAGAAGATCCATCGGCGAATGAAGGGAACATTTTCGATTGTTCGTTGTAATCAGTTCACAGAAGGCAGCCATCCTTTACATCATCGTACAAAATGTTATTACACATGTTTATACTTCATGAGAAGGGAGCTTTTGTCGAAGCTTTCTAAAATAAGTTTTCGAAGCACTACACTACACACTACTGAGGCTTCCGAGCCTCTTGAAAGGAGGCTTCCGAGCCCCTTGAAAGGAGGCTTCCGAGCCCCTTGAAAGGTGGCTTCCGAGCCCCTTGAAAGGAGGCTTCCGAGCCTCTTGAAAGGAGGCTTCCGAGCCTCTTGAAAGGAGGCTTCCGAGCCTCTTGAAAGGAGGCTTCCGAGCCTCTTGAAAGGAGGCTTCCGAGCCTCTTGAAAGGAGGCTTCTGAGCCTCTTGAAAGGAAGCTTCCTGAGCCTCTTGAAAGGAGGCTTCCTGAGGCCTCTTGAAAGGAGGCTCTGGAGCCTTCTTGAAAGGAGGCTTCTGAGCCTCTTGAAAGGAGGCTTGAGCCTCTTGAAAGGAGGCTTCTGAGCCTCTTGAAAGGAGGCTTCTGAGCCTCTTGAAGGAGGCTTCTGAGCCTCTTGAAAGGAGGCTCTGGAGCCTCTTGAAAGGAGGCCTGAGCCTCTTGAAAGGAGGCTCTGAGGCCTCTTGAAAGGAGGCTTCCTGAGCCTCTTGAAAGGAGGCTCTGAGCCTCTTGAAAGGAGGCTTCTGAGCCTCTTGAAAGGAGGCTTCTGGAGCTCTTGAAAGGAGGCTTCTGAGCCTCTTGAAAGGAGGCTTCTGAGCCTCTTAAAAGGAGGCTTGAGCCTCTTGAAAGGAGGCTTCCTGAGGCCTCTTGAAAGGAGGCTTCTGAGCTCTTGAAAGGAAGCTTCTGAGCTCTGAAAGGAGGCTCTGAGCCTTGAAAGGAGGCTTCTGAGCCTCTTGAAAGGAGGCTTGAGCCTCTTGAAAGGAGGCTTCGAGCCTCTTGAAAGGAGGCTTCTGAGCCTCTTGAAAGGAGGCTTCTGAGCCTCTTGAAAGGAGGCTTCGAGCCTCTTGAAAGGGAGGCTTGAGCCTCTTGAAAGGAGGCTTCTGAGCCTCTTGAAAGGAGGCTTCTGAGGCCTCTTGAAAGGAGGCTTCTGAGCCTCTTGAAAAGGGAGGCCTGAGCCTCTTGAAAGGAGGCTCTGGAGCCTCTTGAAAGGAGGCTTCTGAGCTCTCTTGAAAGGGAGGCTTCTGAGCCTCTTGAAAGGAGGCTCTGAGCCTCTTGAAAGGAGGCTTCCTGAGCCTCTTGAAAGGAGGCTCTGAGCCTCTTGAAAGGAGGCTCTGAGCCTCTTGAAAAGGAGGCTTCTGAGCCTCTTGAAAGGAGGCTTCTGAGCCTCTTGAAAGGAGGCTTCCAGGCCTCTTGAAAGGAGGCTTCTGAGCCTCTTGAAAGGAGGCCTGAGCCTCTTGAAAGGAGGCCTGAGCCTCTTGAAAGGAGGCCTGAGCCTCTTGAAAGGAGGCTTCTGAGCCTCTTGAAAGGAGGCTTCCTGAGCCTCTGAAAGGAGGCTTCTGAGCCTCTTGAAAGGAGGCCTGAGGCCTCTTGAAAGGAGGCTTCTGAGCTCTCTTGAAGGAGGCTCTGAGCCTCTTGAAAGGAGGCTTCCTGAGCCTCTTGAAAGGAGGCTTCTGAGCCTCTTGAAAGGAGGCTTCCTGAGCTCTTGAAAGGAGGCTTCCTGAGAGCCTCTTGAAAGGAGGCTTCTGAGCCTCTTGAAAGGAGGCTCTGAGCCTCTTGAAAGGAGGCTTGAGCCTCTTGAAAGGAGGCTTCTGAGCCTCTTGAAGGAGGCTTCTGAGGCCTCTTGAAAGGAGGCTCTGAGCCTCTTGAGGAGGCTTCTGAGCCTTCTTGAAAGGAGGCTTCCAGCTCTTGAAAGGAGGCTTCCGGGCCTCTTGAAAGGAGGCTGAGCCTCTTGAAAGGAGGCTTGAGCCTCTTGAAAGGAGGCTTCCTGAGCCTCTTGAAGGAGGCTCTGAGCCTCTTGAAAGGAGGCTTCTGAGCCTCTTGAAAGGAGGCTTCTGAGGCCTCTTGAAAGGAGGCTTGAGCCTCTTGAAAGGAGGCTTCCAGGCCCTCTTGAAGGAGGCTTCCAGGCCTCTTGAAAGGAGGCTTCTGAGCCTCTTGAAAGGAGGCTTCTGAGGCCTCTTGAAAGGAGGCTTCAGGCCTCTTGAAAGGAGGCTTGAGCTCTTGAAAGGAGGCTTCCTGAGCTCTCTTGAAAGGAGGCTCTGAGCCTCTTGAAAGGAGGCTTCTGAGGCCTCTTGAAAGGAGGCTTCCAGGCCTCTTGAAAGGGAGGCTTCTGAGCTCTTGAAAGGAGGCTTCTGAGCCTCTTGAAAGGAGGCTTCTGAGCCTCTTGAAAGGAGGCTTCCTGAGCCTCTTGAAAGGAGGCTTCCGAGGCCTCTTGAAAGGAGGCTTGAGGCCTCTTGAAAGGAGGCTTCTGAGCCTCTTGAAAGGAGGCTTGAGCTCTTGAAGGAGGCTTGAGCCTCTTGAAAGGAGGCTCTCGAGCCTCTTGAAAGGAGGCTTCTGAGCCTCTTGAAAGGAGGCTTGAGCCTCTTGAAAGGAGGCTTCTGAGGCCTCTTGAAAGGAGGCTTCTGAGGCCTCTTGAAGGAGGCTTCTGAGCCTCTTGAAAGGAGGCTTCTGAGCCTCTTGAAAGGAGGCTTCCTGAGGCCTCTTGAAAGGAGGCTTACGAGGCCTCTTGAAAGGAGGCTTCCAGGCCTCTTGAAAGGAGGCTTCTGAGCCTCTTGAAAGGAGGCTCTGAGCCTCTCTTGAAGGAGGCTTCTGAGCCTCTTGAAAGGAGGCTTCTGAGCCTCTTGAAAGGAGGCTTGAGCCTCTTGAAAGGAGGCTTCTGAGGCCTCTTGAAAGGAGGCTTCTGAGGCCTCTTGAAAGGAGGCTCTGAGCCTCTTGAAAGGAGGCTCTGAGCCTCTTGAAAGGAGGCTTCTGAGCCTCTTGAAAGGAGGCTTCTGAGCCTCTTGAAAGGAGGCTCTCCAGGCCTCTTGAAAGGAGGAGGCTTCCTGAGCCTCTTGAAAGGAGGCTTCCGAGCCTCTTGAAAGGGAGGCTCTGAGCCTCTTGAAAGGAGGCTGGAGCCTCTTGAAAGGAGGCCTGAGCCTCTTGAAAGGAGGCTCTGAGCCTCTTGAAAGGAGGCTTCTGAGCCTCTTGAAAGGAGGCTTCTGAGCTCTTTGAAAGGAGGCTTCCGAGCCTCTTGAAAGGAGGCTTCTGAGCCTCTTGAAAGGAGGCTCTGAGGCCTCTTGAAAGGAGGCTCTGAGCCTCTTGAAAGGAGGCTTCTGAGCCTCTTGAAAGGAGGCTTCCTGAGCCTCTTGAAAGGAGGCTTCTGAGCCTCTTGAAAGGAGGCCTGAGGCCTCTTGAAAGGGAGGCTTGAGGCCTCTTGAAAGGAGGCTGAGCCTCTTGAAAGGAGGCTTCTGAGGCCTCTTGAAAGGAGGCTTCTGAGCTCTTGGAAGGAGGCTTGAGCCTCTTGAAAGGAGGCTTCTGAGCCTCTTGAAAGGAGGCTTCTGAGCCTCTTGAAAGGAGGCTTGAGCCTCTTGAAAGGAGGCTTCTGAGCCTCTTGAAAGGAGGCTTCTGAGCTCTTGAAAGGAGGCTTCTGGAGCCTCTTGAAAGGAGGCTTCCGAGCCTCTTGAAAGGAGGCCTGAGCCTCTTGAAAGGGAGGCTTCTGAGCCTCTTCAAAGGAGGCTCTGAGCCTCTTTGAAAGGAGGCTCTGAGCCTCTTGAAAGGAGGCTACTGAGCCTCTTGAAAGGAGGCTTGAGAGCCTCTTGAAAGGAGACTTCTGAGCCTCTTGAAAGGGAGGCCTGAGCCTCTTGAAAGGAGGCTTCTGAGCCTCTTGAAAGGAGGCTTCTGAGCCTCTTGAAAGGAGGCTTCTGAGCCTCTTGAAAGGAGGCTTCTGAGCCTCTTGAAAGGAGGCTCTGAGCCTCTTGAAAGGAGGCTTCTGAGCCTCTTGAAAGGAGGCTTCCTGAGGCCTCTTGAAAGGAGGCTTCTGAGGCCTCTTGAAAGGAGGCCTGAGCCTCTTGAAAGGAGGCTTCTGAGCCTCTTGAAAGGAGGCTCTGAGCCTCTTGAAAGGAGGCCTGAGCCTCTTGAAAGGAGGCCTTGAGCCTCTTGAAAGGAGGCTGGAGCCTCTTGAAAGGAGGCTTCCTGAGCCTCTTGAAAGGAGGCTTCTGAGCTCTTGAAAGGAGGCTTCTGAGCCTCTTGAAAGGAGGCCTGAGCCTCTTGAAAGGAGGCTTCTGAGCCTCTTGAAAGGAGGCTTCCGAGCCTCTTGAAAGGAGGCCTGAGCCTCTTGAAAGGAGGCTTGAGGCCTCTTGAAAGGAGGCTTCCTGAGCCTCTTGAAAGGAGGCTTCTGAGCCTCTTGAAAGGAGGCTTGAGCCTCTTGAAAGGAGGCTTCTGAGCCTCTTGAAAGGAGGCTTCTGAGCCTCTTGAAAGGAGGCCTGAGCCTCTTGAAAGGAGGCTCCCGAGCCTCTTGAAAGGAGGCTCTGAGCCTCTTGAAAGGAGGCCTGAGCCTCTTGAAAGGAGGCTTCTGAGCTCTTGAAAGGAGGCTTCTGAGCCTCTTGAAAGGAGGCTTCTGAGGCCTCTTGAAAGGAGGCTCTGAGGCCTCTTGAAAGGAGGCTTCTGAGCCTCTTGAAAGGAGGCTTCTGAGCCTCTTGAAAGGAGGCCTGAGCCTCTTGAAAGGAGGCTTCTGAGCCTCTTGAAAGGAGGCTTCTGAGCCTCTTGAAAGGAGGCTTCTGGAGCCTCTTGAAAGGAGGCTTCGAGCCTCTTGAAAGGAGGCTTCCTGAGCCTCTTGAAAGGAGGCTTCCGAGCCTCTTGAAAGGAGGCTTCCGAGCCTCTTGAAAGGAGGCTTCCGAGCCTCTTGAAAGGAGGCTTCCGAGCCTCTTGAAAGGAGGCTTCCGAGCCTCTTGAAAGGAGGCTTCCGAGCCTCTTGAAAGGAGGCTTCCGAGCCTCTTGAAAGGAGGCTACCAAGCCTCTTGAAAGGAGGCTACCAAGCCTCTTGAAAGGAGGCTACCAAGCCTCTTGAAAGGAGGCTACCAAGCCTCTTGAAAGGAGGCTACCAATTATCAAAACTTAATCGATAAGCTTTAATTGGAATTGTAATACATCCGCCACTACGCTTTTTTGTCCGAGGTACCCACGGAGGCAGCAAAGGTACCCCCACGAGTACCCCAGGTTGAGAATCGCTGATCTAAAAGAATAATTTGCAGAGAGGATGTCTGGCTTAGAGTTTTAACTTTTCTGCCTTTCTCGAACAACAAAGTTGTACTGGGGCTATCATTTAACTCCAAAAACGAACTTTTTATAGATGGCTCGGAGACTCATGATGTTATATACCAATCGACTCGGCTCGACGAAATGAGCAAATGTCTGTCTGTCCGTGTGTATGTGTGTGCACAAGAAAACTGAAAAACATTTTCATGGAGTAATCTTCATCCGATTTTTTCGCAATAAGTTGCATTCGACGGGAGATAAACTATAGTTGATCACTATTGAATTTGATAACGATCGAATGGTGTTCAAGCCATCCAAGGTTGGTACATTGCGCAGCATCCAATACATAATTTCTACGCCTTAAGATAGGCAATTATTTTTGGTATCGCACTAAGTCGAAATCAAATGATCGCATCGAGAAAGGCATCAACACCGCTAGGTGGATTAATTTGTTTTTCTCGTTAACTTTTTAACTAGCCCTCAAAATTCTAAATATAATAAAAGAGTTCTTTCGCCGAAAGCCATTTGGTCGAATAACGCAATAGGCTGCAAGCCATCTATTCGAATTTCATTAGGCCGAATGAAACATTTGACAAAATAGGTTATTAGGCTGAAAACGGTTAGATCGAAAATGTCTTTTAGCCAAACGAACGTGCGACAAAAAGGCCATTCGGCTAAACTGGATATTTGATCAAAAATATCGGTTGACCAAACAGATCATTTGGCAAAAAATGCTATTTGACCGAGAATATCGTTTGGCCTAAACTAAATGGTCATTTTCCAGAGTATGCCATTTGCCCAAAAATGTCAATTGGCCGAACCGATGACGTCTCACTTCCTACATTTCATTCGCAAATTTTTCCTTTCTCATTTCTTACTTTTCTCTTCTCACTTCTCGCAAAGAGAAACAAAAACTGAAAGATGAGTCGTCTCATTTCTCTATTCTCATTTCTTACTCTTCGCTTCTCAATTACTCTCCATCACTTTCCACATTCATTATTGTTCGGCCAAACGACATTTTCGGCCATATGGCCCATTAGCAAACAACATTTACGGTCGTATGACCCGTTCAGCAAAATAACTTTTCCGACCAAACAGAATTTTCAAACAAATAACTCCTTCTGTCACATGACCATTTCGTTCAAGCGTTTTTTTTTGGCCAAATGGCCTGTTCGGCCAAACGACATTTCCAGGTAAATGACCAATTCAGCCATATGAATTTCGGCCTAATGCTTTGTTCGATCAAATGACATATTCGGCCAAACTAATTTCTATGGAATGATATTCCGCCAAACGGGCGTACTCCCTCAATAAAATATCACCGTTTTTTAAAGTAGATTTTCATAAATATTGTGTACAATTTCCAACACTATCCCATAAACATATCTTATCTTTATTAGTGAGCGTTTCATGTTTAGCCTGGTACGTTATAAACGCAGATAGGATAGTTTCGGTTAAGAAACATCAAAAGAGTGATAAAAATCAAACACTCGACACATATACACGACTCTAACAAATTCGGAAATGGGTGCGACTTGTCAAAGAGGAAAATAGTCTTGAGCATTTTGAAAATTCTTTCCCATAATGTCCTCTTCACAGAACTCGAGAGTGAAATTATAATAATCCTCCATTCGGTTGAAAATTCTCCTTCCGACGTACCGCAGACCACTACAAAAGGCGACCAAAAGAAAGTGCAATCCTGGACGTGTGAAATGCAATACACAGCCACCAGCCGGTGTTACAACGCCTGAATAGATGATTAGTGTTGTTAGATGCCCTGGGGGGATTTGCCGGCGATACACATCCCTTTTGCGCTGAGCCAGCAGTTCAGATACTGCAAAGATCGACATTGACTGTTGAATGTTTGTTGCAACCGTTCGTATAGAAGTTGCATACTAATGCCATCGGTGTTATTATTATTGCAACAAGCAACGGCTATGAGCATGATATAGCGCACCCGCACACCTAACGACTAACTTTCCATCAATTGGTTCGACTGCTTGGGAGGAGTGAGTGCATGCTGACATAGTTGGAAACCATATTGGAAACTCCCATTGAATACTCGGTAGGTTTTAATTTAGTAACTTTCTAAGCTGTTTCCACTAAGTAGTGTTGTTCAATTAGTCCATCGAACGCGATTGAATCGGTGAAGCTAAAAAGAAGAAACATCCAAATGATAACATTCTTAAAACCGTCGAGTTTATTGCATACAACGATTATTAGGCAGCTAAGCACAATTTAGGAGATCAGTAGAGATGAACTTTAGCAAGGTGATATGATTACATTTGAAAAAGTAAAAACTATATTTATATTTCTAAGCACACTGTACACTATTGAACGAATGAAGCCATTCTAGTCATAGATTGAAGTAGAAGAAAGAGTTGGATTAAAAAAATAATGCGTTGGATTAGTTTTAAGAGAAGAAAACATTTGAGTGATAGTCTTTAGGTCTTTAGTAATTATACATAAAATCGGAACAGACGATTCAAAAATGCAATTAAAAATTAGTCTTGAGAAATTAGTGTGTAGAACTTACACATGCGTTAATATTTTGGCAAGCTAAATTTCACTAATTAACAGATTTCTAGACACGTCATAAATTTATTTAGAATGCAGAAATTCCTTGCTTACTCTTCCATGAAAAGGGGAGAAAAATAAACTACCCCAAACACCGGCAGTAAAGAAACACCCCAGCAATAAAAAATAGAAAAGCTGCATAAACGATTGTTGAAACGGAACCCACAGTCCGGCGGAAGACCAAAAGGACATAATTAGGATTTTTAACTGACCTGTTCCGCCATTTACCCTCGCCACCATCATCATTACTTGACTCTATAGAAAAAGAAGCGAAACAAACGTCAAAGACCGGGGAATCAAATAAAATATTCAATTAGCAAACAAAGCTTCTCGGTAGAGCATTTTAGAGCAACACAATAAAAGCAATGAAGCAACGCGTCAAATTAGCGGAAACTGGCGAATAGGGGCAGGAAAAAAAATCAATTTCAAGCAAATTATAATCAAATTCAGTAGACCAATAAGCATAGCGGGTTGGGCGAAAGCGAAAGTGATGGAAAATAATAAGTCCACTGGAGAAGTGGAGCAAAAATAAAAAACAATTAAAACGTGGTCACCAATGAGCAATCGCGTAAGCAATGAGGCGTTTAGCAACGCTCATGGGAAGCCATATTTACAGCATCCACAGTCACATTTTAGAGAGTAGAGAACACTACAATGATTGATTGCAAAGAAGAACAACAAGCAACTGTAACAAATTCAAAACAGTTTATATAGATTATATAAAATAGGCCTTTTTGATAATTTTTCAATATATTTACATTTGCAAGCAGGAGAAAGGAGAAGCCACGATTTATTACACGTAGGTTTTGGTCAGCATGGCAAAAGTTAATTAAAGGTGATTACAACAGTAAATAAACGAAATACACATTGTAAAGTAGAATGCTTAAAACAAAATAGAAAAATTAAGAAATGCCCAAGCAATATGACAGTACTTAAAGAAAAACTACATAAACAACACGAAACCAGCAAAGCAATTTGGATATCTTAAGACCCCATTGAAAATAAGCAGATGAAAGAGCGAATGAATTTCAATGAGTTATTCCTGAATAAAAAAAAATGAAAATATTTATTCCGATATTTATTTGGAACCCTTGATGAAAGACATCTAGCAATGGTAGCGAAAAGTCAGTGCTGATATTATATATATAGAAATATACACTGAAGATATTGTAAAGCAGTAACGGTTATATTATATATACTTTACATTATATGAACAATTATATTAGACAGCAGAAACTAGTCAGTCACTAGCATTATGGAGTAGACGCCATGGTAGGACAAAAAGAAGCAAGCCAAGTCGGTGAAGCCGACGTAGAGCTAGCAAACCAGTACTTAGTGATTAAAGCCTCGGAAAGCAATAAAAAAAGCATATTTTTTAGAACCGTCAACATTGGGTTGTTTTCAATCGTTGGTAGAACAAAAAGAATATCAAATGTTATAATATGATGACACATTGTTCATTTTAGTCCTTCGAAGAATTGAAAAGAGATAGGGGGTAGATTGACTTTTTAAAGTGACTTGTGTTCCGATGCGTATCACGAAATAAACTTACAGGTAGGTACTTATTCAAAATAATCTATGTTTAGAAGTAGGATGGAAATTCTAATGAATGTCTGAGTTTTTCGAGGAACTACTGAAACATTTTAGATGAAGCTGTGAGATAATTCTTTCAAGCATCTGTAATGGAGCTTCTGCGGCTATTTCTGGGGACCATACATCCTTAAAACTTTACACAGATTTCTCAACAGCAGAACTGTTTGATTAAACAATTTAACATATTTATTGTCGGCAATTTCGACAATTGAACAATGGAAGAAAAAACTGAACAGTTCTCGCTCAACTTTTCAAAAGGACCTAAGTAACATTTTTTTCATGAATTAATTTGAATAGCGCAATCAACATAACAACATGAAAGCTTTTGATTGCAGTATTCAAATTAATTCATGAAAAAAATGTTACTTAGGTCCTTTTGAAAAGTTAAGCGAGAGTTGTTCAAAGAAAAACTCTACAAAGCCGAGTCGAAAAAATAGAATAAATCTCGCTTAACTTTTGAAAAGGACCTAAGTAACATTTTTTTCATCAATTTATTTGAATATTGCAATCAACAGACCAATATGAAAGCTTTTGATTGCAGTACTCAAATTAATTCATGAATAAAATGTTACTTAGGTCCTTTAGAAAAATTAGGCGAGAAATATACTGTCTTATTACACGTTGGCTATTTATTCGTCCATTTGGACGTTTCTTAGAGAGAGACGATACAACACATTGAGGGTCTACCAGAGATGCCAGATTTGAAGACATGTCTTCAATTTGAAGACATTTGAATCTCTGTGAAGACATTTATTTCGTGAAGACATTTTGAAGACTTTTCATAATATTTGAAGACTTATTTGACTTATTTGAAGATATTTGAAGACAATTAATAAGCCAGCGAATATAAAATACAATTTTATTGCTTACTTGTAAATTCTGCGACTCTGATATGCAAATCATAGAAATGTCACAAAAGTTATAATAGTGTTTGTCCCGGGATTAAAATCTCACAATTACACAGATTTACACTAGCCGGTTGATAACTGCAACGCATTTTAAACGTCAAACGCACTTAACTTTGAGTTGTGTGCTATTGAGAAAACTCTTGAAGGCAGCATTCGTTCACCGGTGGCGGCGTTTTTAACGTGTCTTTAAAAAGGTATTTCGATCATTACTTTGGAACGCAATGACCGAAATAAATTATTCTTCTATCACTTGTTTAATCTATTCAATAGTTGAGCTAGATCCAATTTTTTTTAGATTTCTTCTGAATTCATGTGATCTATTCGAAATTTTCATATGACATTCCTCTGAATACCCATAGAGAATGGGGGTCTCCAGTAGCCTTGCGAGCAAAGGCGTAGGATTGCCAATCCGGAGATGGCGAGCTCGCTTCTCGGTCTGGTCTAGGATATTTTCGGGTTGAAAACATTCTCGACTAGCCAAGTTCAGTTGGAATGTAGAGCCATTGAAGAAGACCCATAGCGAATGAGAACAGATTTCGTGAAACTCTTTGAATTTCCCGTGGATTTTAAAAAGAATTTTCAGTGAGAATTTTCCGTATAAAATAAGGATGATTTATGATGAAAATTATGAAAACTTCTCGTCTAAATTAAAGAGAATAGAAATTAAAGAATTCAGTACAATCGTGGACATTTATAATAATTTCTGTATGGAGAATTTGACCGGAAATTCCTAATTTCATCAAGTTTTTTTTCTAAGTTCATGCGCGAAAATCTTCTGAACTCTCACAATTTTAATTTTCACAAGAAAATTGCCCCAATTAATTTCTAAAGAAAATCCTTACGAATGTTGACAACAAATTAAAATTGTTCTTGAATGAATATTTCTAAGAATTTTCACGGTAAATTTTGTACAATCTACTTAAAAGAAATTAAAAAAATCCACAAAAAATCCGGTGGAATTTTAATTAAAGACTCAGTAGAAAATTCAGAGGAAACTTGGTACACACTGTAGTTTAATTCTTCCTTGGATTTCTTTGGTAATTCTTCTAGAAATATCTTTGAACTTTCGAGGATTTTCTCTAAGGGGCTGTCTCATTTGAAGAATTAAACTGAAACTAAACTTAAACTAACATTTCAGTAATTATCGAATAACCCTGCTAGCAGATCAAGATTGCTTCTGACAGAAATCTAAAAAAAAATTCATCCTTAGTCCATTGTCAGACTCCAATATTTAAAACGAGATAAAACAACTGAGCCCCACGGCGATTGAACGTATAAAGTGACAAATTAATTGCCTACCAAAAGGCGGATTTCATGGGTTGAGTGACAACAAAATGAACGAAAACGCACTGTACGTCATGCTGTCTATCTATTAGGCGCTCGTCGAAATGAATAGCTATTGTAACATGGTTAGTAACTAGCGTAACGCTTGTAGCATATACATATACTCGTAATTTCCAGAGACCTCGATAATTATTAATGCAGAACTAACTAAATCAGTCATTGATCTGAACGAAACTTAATAGCGTTCAATAATAACATATATTTCGCCTTATGGATGTCTAATTTTGTAATACTAATCATGTTTAATACCTTAAAAATGAGTGAGATTTTTATGTAAGTAAATTTCAGAATTTGCACACATACGCACACATACATGCATATAAGTGGTCTATTAGCATCTCAAAACATGCTCACATTTGCTATCTAGCTTCCACTGAAGAAATTTTTGAAATCCCTTTAAATTTTTACGTTTTTGCTTTTCTGAGAAGATTGTTTGGTACATGCTTCTATATGTTGCTCAATTAAAATCAATTGTTTCTTTGAAACAAACCAGAAAAATATGCATATTTTCATATCATATCATTTGTCATAATTATATTTTCAATATTAAAGTGAATTTGTTCCAAATACCATACATCTTACTTCATAATTTAAGAGATTTATTGATAGATTAATACGTAACACACCTGCGTAACGCATACAAAGCGAAAGTATATACACTTCCGAAGGAAGGGTCAAAAACTTTCCACATCTATAAAACAAGATGATTAAATTTACAAACTTATTGGATTTTAAAATTTCGCGCTGATAATCAAAATTTTAATATTGAAGACATTTGAAGACGTTTTTATTATTTATACGTTATATTTATATTTATTTAAAAAAATCACCTGGCATCCCTGGGGTCTACTTGCGCTTCGTGGTTCTGTTAGTCGTTACGGTATCTGGGTTTGTGATGGCATTGTTCACCACTCAATTTCCTTATCATCGCAGAGTTTACCGGAGGATGTTCTAATCGGGTTCGCTGTTTGATACGATGAACTCGGTGATGGACGGGATCCGGTAGGAACACACTGTAACAATCTCCTTTGACGTCCGTACGCCTGCGGAGTGGACGTCCTTACGTCTCCCTCACTAGCTCTATTTGCTCTTAATTTCTCAGGGTCGGCACGACACCTGCTTGGGGGAACACCCGACACATAAACCTTGCAGAAGCGGACTCAACAAGAAAGTCAACGGATTGGCATGCAACCTAGGGCTGAGTGGTTAATTTAAAAGATTTTTATAAATACATTTTACTTAGTTTATTGTAGGTTCATTTTGGTAGGGTTAGTTTTGGGGAGGATTAGAATTCGGTGCGGCCGTTTGCTGACGTTGGGTACCTGAGGGTGTATTCAGGCGCATAAGAAGATGCGCTAATGACCAGGGAATCATTTTTTCTTGGATGCGCACGCGAAACAGGCGACAAAAGAGAAACAGCGACAAAGCTGTGTTTTTGTGGTAGATAAAAATGACAAAGATCCGAAAAAAATGTCAGCTGCAAAAAAGAAGACAATTTTGTTGCTAACTTTTCATCCCTACAGCAAATTTCGTTTTTTTTTGCTATCATAGGGTAACGGTACCAATAGTGGATGTATTAGTAGATCCACAAAAGAAAATATTTTTTTTTAAATTGATAATTATGGGAAATTTACAGCTTTAATATCTTAGTCAATAGATAAACTAATAAATTTGCTAACAAAAATAAGATAGATGTCATTTAACATCAACAATTACCAAATATTGCTTGCACCACTATGGGTACACTGTTCCTTTAGTGGCGGTAAAAAATAATGTTGGTTCCCATAGTGGTGCTATCCATTGATTTCTTATGAGACTCGCCACTATTGGTACAGTTGCACCACTATAGGAGCAAGGAAGTCAATTTTGTTAAGAAAAATCATTGTTTTCAATAGTTTCTCAAGCGAAATCTTAAGATAAGTTGCATAACAGGATATTTAAAACACGACGCATCAACTGAAACCATCGTAAAATGTATAAATATGATAAATCTCATTAAAACCCCACTACCTCCACTTTTGGCGTTACCTCCACTAAGGGTACGGTTACCCTAGTCTCTGCTTTTATGAAAATATTCGAGAATCTAACTATGATTACAAAATTAGCATCGTATTCTCGGAAATATCAAAGCATGTCAGACAAATGATTCTTGTCATATTGTGTTTGGGTTCTGATAAAGGCTTGTTGCGAGGAGCGTTTGTAAGTAACAAACTAACTCTGTTGACGACAAAGGGTATATTGTTAGGCGTTGCTCGGATATTGATTCCCTGCTGATGACATACCTTGTGTGGCGTTCCACGGGTTCATACGCCCAGAACGGTGGAATGGGTTCGATGGGTTGGCTGGCCCGGAAGGAGGGCCAGGATGGAGGCGACGGCGAACACGTGGCGTCGCTTGGTTGGTCGCCGGAAGCGTTCGTAGAGTTGGCTGTCTCGGAACGAGGGGCAGGATGCATGCGACGGCGAAGACGTGGCGACGCCTAGTAGGTCGCCGGAGGCGTCCGATGGGTTCGTAGGCTCGTTACGTGACTGGGTTCTTTCGACGAGTTCGTTGGCCCGTTCCTCGAAGTGGGGTGCGGACTCGAAGACTTCCGTTGGCTTGGATGGCGTCCGACGGGTTCGCTGGCCCGTTTCCCGGAGCAGAGGTTGGTTGTGTCGATTTACACGTGGCTTGTAGGCGTTCTACGGGGTCGTAGGCCCGTTTCCCAAAGGGGAGGTTGGACACGCAGACGTTTTAGTGGGTTGCTTGACGTCCGACGGGTTCGCTGGCCCGTTTCCCGAAGGAAAGGTTGGACTCGAAGACGTTATGGTGGCTTGCTTGGCGTCCAACGGGTTCACTGGGCCTGGAAAATGTCCAGGGGTTTGTTAGTTGTTTTTTTTTTTTTGATGGGATGGTTTTTTTGTTCAAATATAATCAGTAGTTGACTATATTGTTACCTCATTCAGTAACAACACGGCGGTCTGAATCGGCGACGCTGGTAGTTTACTTGCAGAAAACACCACATTAGACGATCTCACTGCTCAGTTTGCTGCATTAGGTGACTGTTATGTGGGTTCCCAAAGGTGGCGGCAGCACTACGAAGAACACCTGAATGGCGATGTGGCACACGAAGATGGCGGTATGGTGATGGGCCTGGGAGAACGCGCGCAACACATAATTTTACCGGCTCCGGATCTCCAGGAAATCCAGGAGGAGATTGGCAGTGTGAAGAACAACAAAGCCCCTGGGGTTGACCAACTACCAGGAGAGCTATTTAAACACGTTGGTGAGGCACTGGCTAGAGCGCTGCACTGGGTCATTTCCAAGATTTGGGAGGAGGAAGTTTTGCCGCAGGAGTGGATGGAAGGTGTCGTGTGTCCCATCTACAAAAAGGGCGATAAGCTGGATTGCAGCAACTATCGCGCAATCACATTGCTGAACGCCGCCTACAAGGTACACTCCCAAATTTTATGCCGTCGACTAGCACCAATTGCAAAGGAGTTCGTGAGGCAGTACCAGGCGGGTTTTATGGACGAACGCTCCACCACGGACCAGGTGTTCGCCATTCGCCAAGTACTGCAGAAATGCCGCGAATTTAACGTGCCCACACATCATCTATTCATCGACAACAAAACCGCATATGATACAATCGATCGGGACCAGCTATGGCAGCTAATGCACGAACACGGATTTCCGGATAAACTGACACGATTGATCAAAGCGACGATGGATCAGGTGATGTGTGTGGTTCGAGTTTCAGGGGCATTCTCGAGTCCCATCGAAACCCGCAGAGGTTTACGGCAAGGTGATTATCTGTGTCTGCTATTCAACATCGCTTTGGAAGGGGTAATACGAAGAGCAGGGATTAACACGAGTGGTACAATTTTCAATAAGTCCGTTCAGCTATTTGGCTTCGCCGACGACATAGATATTATGGCACGTAGCTTGGAGAAGATGGAGGAAGCCTACATCAGACTGAAGAGGGAAGCCAAGCGGATCGGACTAGTCATCAACACGTCAAAGACGAAGTACATGATAGGAAGAGGTTCGAAAGAAGACAATGTGAGCCGCCCACCGTGAGTTTGCAACGGTGGTGACGAAATCGAGGTGGTCGAAGAATTTGTGTACATGGGCTCACTGGTGACTGCCGAAAATGATATCAGCAGAGAAATTCGGAGACGCATAGTGTCTGGAAATCGTACGTACTTTGGACTCCGCAAGACGCTCCGATCGAATAGAGTTCGCCGCCGTACCAAACTGACAATCTACAAAACGCTCATTAGACCGGTAGCCCTCTACGGACACGAGACCTGGACGATGCTCGTGGAGGACCAACGCGCACTTGGAGTTTTCGAAACGAAAGTGCTGCGTACCATCTATGGTGGGGTGCAGATGGCGGACGGTACGTGGAGGAGGCGAATGAACCACGAGTTGCATGAGCTGCTGGGAGAACCATCCATCGTTCATACCGCAAAAATCGGACGATTGCGGTGGGCCGGGCACGTAGCCAGAATGTCGGACAGTAACCCGGTGAAAATGGTTCTCGACAACAATCCGACGGGCACAAGAAGGCGTGGTGCGCAGCGAGCAAGGTGGCGACGTGTAGCCATGGACCGAGACGAATGGAGAAGACTCTTATATACCGCACAGGCCACTTCGACCTTAGTCTGAATAAATAAAATAAATAATATCCTCGCATAGTACTTTTCTACGAAATCGATGATCTTTTTGTCTATACTGCATAGTAACAAGTTTTAACAGGGATCGGCTCATGTGGTGCTAACGTCTTTGCTGAACAAGCCTGATATACTGATCCTTCATTCCGATTAGGGTACTTGGGCGAACAACTTGATAGTAGGTGATTGTTAGACTTTGAGATGTTGTTATAGCTCTTCACAATTAATCATCATCGACGGGAGAAGTGATTCAGCAACAGTGCGTACTCCACGCAAGGTGTGCTTCTTTAAACCATTGTATTCAGCGCCGAGCTTAAGCTGGGCGCTTCTTGAATCATTCTCCCGACGCTTCGTTTCTTCGAGGGAGAATATACATAAAAGGGTAGCATCTCATTCGTTTCAATCGACCGATGGTTTTTATGCAGCACTACGGGTAGGAAGCAGAATAACAAATGGAATGGCATCCATGCTCGCCCGAGCTCGGAGCTGATTAAGCGATGATTTGCTTGTGTCGCTTGAAGAAGTATTCGGTGGAAGCGGTGCGCTCTTCTGCTCGTTGTGCAGCAGTTTGGCTTGACATCCACCGTTATGTTGGCCCTGGCGTAGACACTGGCCCAGCAAGAATAGCAAAAGAAACTTAAGAGGACATTTGCCTTTGATGATTGACTCGCAGCTTTCTTTGTAAACTTGGCGGCAACCAGCTGCAATTATCGCGTTGGATGGGCTATGAAGCGATGACTTCGGTGTGAGCCTTGACGAAGGGGTAACTTTGTTTAGCCGTACGTGAGTCGTTACGCACAGTTTTGGATTATAATGTAGTGTTCAGGATGGAAACAGCGATAGCAGCTTCTGCTATAGAGTAGAGCCTGCTAATAGACGACAAATGGACTGTAAGCAGCGATAGTCGGTGCTGCACCCAATTCAACTTGATCAAGAAGGGCGCAGAAAAGCTGGCCACTTAAGTCACTTAAGCCAGAATTGTTTGCACAGTAGAAGCATAAATACTAGAACGCTAGTGGCGCTGTGGTGATTTCAATTGTTTTGCCAAATTATGCTTAACAAGATTCAGTCCTTACTTATGCATCATGTTGTACTAGTGCATGTTTGGTTTCATCACCAACATCGGTTTGACACTAGTTCCGGTACTTTGACTGCCAGGTCGAAGTAAACTACATGTTAGGCACGCGAACTGGAACGACATTAGCAATCTTATACTTTTTGAATCAACTGTCTGCACATACCGGTGGTTAGAATATGGGAAAAAGAGCATTTACCGGAGAAGTGGAAGGAAGGAGTGGTGTGACAGTTGATGCAAAAGTACATATAAGATTCCTAATGGCGCTCCATGTAGTTTGCTTTGGTCTAGCAGCTAAAGTACCGGTACTTCAAGCGTCAAACTGAAGTCGGTGTTAAAAAAACTATAGCATGATGCATAGTAAATGGCCAAACTATGCCTATTAAAGCATATTTCAACAAAATATGTATAATGACATACAGCGTCACTAGCGTTCTAGTAGTCTAGTACTAATGCTTCTACTGGCATGACCCATCTAGTGTGTGAGAACTTCCGAGCGATAACCAGCCTAGATGCCGTCAACGCCTATTTTCCGTCGTCTGCCACTAAAAGTGGATGAGTGTGTGGGAAGTAATCAAGCTGGATTCGTTGACGAAAAATGAATACGCTCGTTATCACATTCAAGAATACTAATGATTTAAGGCGACGAATTCAGTTCACTGCATTTTAGAATGGAGCAGACTAAAAACAAATTGATTTGCTCGACTTGGGGTACAAAATAGAACTTTTATTTACATCAGCTGATTCACTAACAGGAACCACCACCGGAAAAAATATTAAGTAGAATATTTACAACCAGACAGCATGGCAAATCTCTCGACAAAACAAAACTTATCTTTATTACATACCACTTCAGAATACAATCTTCGGAAATGGACATCTTGTGTCGTGTGGATGCATCGTTCAAGTGGAGAGACAGTTTAATCAGTTCCGAGAAAGAAAGTAATACGTAACGATAGAAATGGCCGGGGTCATATTGTGATTACGTTAGGATTTAGAGAGGGTGCTATAAAAAAATTAATTTGTATAAATATAATCTTAATTTGTGGGAGGAGAAGAAAGCGTTCGAAAAAAAAACTCAGAAAAATGCCTTACGTAATTAGTACGCTCCCCTTAGGCACAAGTATCCGCACATGTACTAAATGATTGTGTGAGCAAAAAACCAACAGCACATGACAAATCGCTTATCTATCACATCAATAGGTTATTAGAAGTATCTGATTGAATAAATGTTTCATAAGTTCTTCGAGTATCTATAAATATGATGATGGTTAAATCGACCGAAACAGTTCGGCGCCACTTACCATCGCGATTCCCTCGATTCACCTCATCAAAAATGTTCCAATACTTCCTCGTTCTAAGCATTTTTGTCTTAGGAGTAATCGGCAGTGATCAACGATGTCTCAATCAAAATAACAACGGCCAAACCGTTCATCTACCACATCCGACGAACTGTGGAAAATTTCTAACCTGCGTTTGGGGTGAAGCTGTCGAACAGAGCTGTCCAGCCGGGCTACATTGGAACAGCCACGGGAATTACTGCGACTGGCCATCAAACGTTAATTGTGACTCCGCTGCAAAAGACCCGCCGTGTGTTTCCGGACAGTTATCACCTCACGAAAAAGACTGTACGAAATTCCACATTTGTGTGCACGGGAAACAGTGGACGCTGGGTTGTCCGGCAGGATTGCATTTCAATCCCAGTTTGAATGTTTGTGACTTTCCAGCGAATGCTAGTTGCCAGGTGCAAACAAGTACGACAGAGCATAGTACTGTCGAAACAACAACTACGGTAACGGAAACAAGTTCGGTGGAAAGTACGGAACCGAGTTCTACAGAGCAGTCGGAGTCATCAACTGAAGCAGTTTCTACAACTCCAGCATCGCCTGCAGTGAGCTCAACCGAACCCGAACCGAGTTCCACTGAGCAGCCTGAGTCATCTACTGCAGCAGATTCCACAACTCCAGCATCTTCCGCCGAGAGCTCAACCGAACCTGAACTGAGTTCCACTGAAGCTGATTCCACAACTGCAGCATCGCCCGCCGAGAGCTCTACCGAACCTGAACCGAGTTCCACTGAAGCTGATTCCACAACTGCAGCATCGCCCGCCGAGAGCTCAACCGAACCTGAACCGAGTTCCACTGAACAGCCTGAGTCATCTACTGAAACAGATTCCACAACTCCAGCATCACCCGCCGAGAGCTCTACCGAACCTGAACCGAGTTCCACTGAAGCTGATTCCACAACTGCAGCATCGCCCGCCGAGAGCTCAACCGAACCTGAACCGAGTTCCACTGAAGCTGATTCCACAACTGCAGCATCGCCCGCCGAGAGCTCAACCGAACCTGAACCGAGTTCCACTGAACAGCCAGAGCCATCTACTGAAGCAGATTCCACAAGTGCAGCATCACCCGCCGAAAGCTCAACCGAACCTGAACCGAGTTCCACTGAACAGCCTGAGTCATCTACTGAAGCAGATTCCACAACTCCAGCATCACCCGCCGAGAGCTCTACCGAACCTGAACCGAGTTCCACTGAAGCTGATTCCACAAGTGCAGCATCACCCGCCGAGAGCTCAACCGAACCTGAACCGAGTTCCACTGAACAGCCTGAGGCATCTACTGAAGCAGATTCCACAACTCCAGCATCACCCGCCGAGAGCTCTACCGAACCTGAACCGAGTTCCACTGAAGCTGATTCCACAAGTGCAGCATCACCCGCCGAGAGCTCAACCGAACCTGAACCGAGTTCCACTGAACAGCCAGAGTCATCTACTGAAGCAGATTCCACAACTCCAGCATCACCCGCCGAGAGCTCTACCGAACCTGAACCGAGTTCCACTGAAGCTGATTCCACAACTGCAGCATCGTCCGCCGAGAGCTCTACCGAACCTGAACTGAGTTCCACAGAGCAGCCTGAGTCATCTACTGAAGCAGATTCCACAAGTGCAGCATCACCCGCCGAGAGCTCAACCGAACCTGAACCGAGTTCCACTGAACAGCCTGAGTCATCTACTGAAGCAGATTCCACAACTCCAGCATCACCCGCCGAGAGCTCTACCGAACCTGAACCGAGTTCCACTGAAGCTGATTCCACAAGTGCAGCATCACCCGCCGAGAGCTCAACCGAACCTGAACCGAGTTCCACTGAACAGCCAGAGCCATCTACTGAAGCAGATTCCACAAGTGCAGCATCACCCGCCGAGAGCTCTACCGAACCTGAACCGAGTTCCACTGAAGCTGATTCCACAACTGCAGCATCGTCCGCCGAGAGCTCTACCGAACCTGAACCGAGTTCCACTGAGCAGCCTGAGTCATCTACTGAAGCAGATTCCACAACTCCAGCATCACCCGCCGAGAGCTCTACCGAACCTGAACCGAGTTCCACTGAAGCTGATTCCACAAGTGCAGCATCACCCTCCGAGAGCTCAACCGAACCTGAACCGAGTTCCACTGAACAGCCTGAGTCATCTACTGAAGCAGATTCCACAACTCCAGCATCACCCGCCGAGAGCTCAACCGAACCTGAACCGAGTTCCACTGAAGCTGATTCCACAAGTGCAGCATCACACTCCGAGAGCTCAACCGAACCTGAACTGAGTTCCACTGAACAACCTGAATCATCTACTGAAGCAGATTCCACAACTCCAGCATCACCCGCCGAGAGCTCTACCGAACCTGAACCGAGTTCCACTGAAGCTGATTCCACAAGTGCAGCATCGCCCGCTGAGAGCTCAACCGATCCCGAACCGAGTTCCACTGAACAGCCTGAGTCATCTACTGAACCAGATTCCACAACTCCAGCATCACCCGCCGAGAGCTCTACCGAACCTGAACCGAGTTCCACTGAAGCTGATTCCACAAGTGCAGCATCACCCGCCGAGAGCTCAACCGAACCTGAACCGAGTTCCACTGAACAGCCAGAGCCATCTACTGAAGCAGATTCCACAAGTGCAGCATCACCCGCCGAGAGCTCTACCGAACCTGAACCGAGTTCCACTGAAGCTGATTCCACAACTGCAGCATCGTCCGCCGAGAGCTCTACCGAACCTGAACTGAGTTCCACAGAGCAGCCTGAGTCATCTACTGAAGCAGATTCCACAACTCCAGCATCACCCGCCGAGAGCTCTACCGAACCTGAACCGAGTTCCACTGAACAGCCAGAGCCATCTACTGAAGCAGATTCCACAAGTGCAGCATCACCCGCCGAGAGCTCAACCGAACCTGAACCGAGTTCCACTGAACAGCCTGAGTCATCTACTGAAGCAGATTCCACAACTCCAGCATCACCCGCCGAGAGCTCTACCGAACCTGAACCGAGTTCCACTGAACAGCCAGAGCCATCTACTGAAGCAGATTCCACAAGTGCAGCATCACCCGCCGAGAGCTCAACCGAACCTGAACCGAGTTCCACTGAACAGCCTGAGTCATCTACTGAAGCAGATTCCACAACTCCAGCATCACCCGCCGAGAGCTCTACCGAACCTGAACCGAGTTCCACTGAAGCTGATTCCACAAGTGCAGCATCACCCGCCGAGAGCTCAACCGAACCTGAACCGAGTTCCACTGAACAGCCAGAGCCATCTAATGAAACAGATTCCACAAGTGCAGCATCACCCGCCGAGAGCTCTACCGAACCTGAACCGAGTTCCACTGAAGCTGATTCCACAGCTGCAGCATCGTCCGCCGAGAGCTCTACCGAACCTGAACTGAGTTCCACAGAGCAGCCTGAGTCATCTACTGAAGCAGATTCCACAACTCCAGCATCACCCGCCGAGAGCTCTACCGAACCTGAACCGAGTTCCACTGAACAGCCAGAGCCATCTACTGAAGCAGATTCCACAAGTGCAGCATCACCCGCCGAGAGCTCAACCGAACCTGAACCGAGTTCCACTGAACAGCCTGAGTCATCTACTGAAGCAGATTCCACAACTCCAGCATCACCCGCCGAGAGCTCTACCGAACCTGAACCGAGTTCCACTGAACAGCCTGAGTCATCTACTGAAGCAGATTCCACAACTCCAGCATCACCCGCCGAGAGCTCTACCGAACCTGAACCGAGTTCCACTGAAGCTGATTCCACAAGTGCAGCATCACCCGCCGAGAGCTCAACCGAACCTGAACCGAGTTCCACTGAACAGCCAGAGCCATCTAATGAAACAGATTCCACAAGTGCAGCATCACCCGCCGAGAGCTCTACCGAACCTGAACCGAGTTCCACTGAAGCTGATTCCACAACTGCAGCATCGTCCGCCGAGAGCTCTACCGAACCTGAACTGAGTTCCACAGAGCAGCCTGAGTCATCTACTGAAGCAGATTCCACAACTCCAGCATCACCCGCCGAGAGCTCTATCGAACCTGAACCGAGTTCCACTGAACAGCCAGAGCCATCTACTGAAGCAGATTCCACAAGTGCAGCATCACCCGCCGAGAGCTCAACCGAACCTGAACCGAGTTCCACTGAACAGCCTGAGTCATCTACTGAAGCAGATTCCACAACTCCAGCATCACCCGCCGAGAGCTCTACCGAACCTGAACCAAGTTCTACAGATCAGCCTGAGTCATCAACTGATTCAGGATCTACAGCACCAGCATCGGAATCCGAGAATTCAATGGTAACTAAAACATCGGCTTCAGAAGATTCATATACTGACGGACAACGTTCAATATATTGGAGTAGCTAATTCAATCTACCAGAATAAAACAGCAGTTGAACTCTTATTAGATTTTGACCCTTTTCTAAATGCAAATAATGCAAATGCATATCATAAATATATAAAATTTTGAGAATAATCTTCGTTTCCATTGTTTGTTCGTTACTCATTATAAAATTTCAAAAAATATGCTAGACTAAAGGTCACTCCAGCAGCTGTTCGCTGAGCTGTATTTTACACTTGCACAGAATCGACAGACGGCTGGAAGCAAAGTTTCCATTCGATGCTCTACATGTTCTCTCTAAAGCATGGGAGAACTCCGTAGTGGAGCTTTCGATACATACAAATAATCGAGCGTTGACGTGACTAGAAGTGAGCAAAACGGATCACTTCGTTGAACGGATCAGTTCTGGGTCCTTTAGTCTGATGGTCCGGATTAAACCGTGCGTGCAACTCTTCGCCAACAGCATCCGCTCGTCGGCTTTATCAACCCCGTTATAGAAAAAATCAACTTAATTCACCGAGTAGTGATACTGCCTTTCTCGCGGTTAACCAAGACACCAACCTTATATGGTATTGTATGCTTTGACGTACCATTTTCTTCATAACTTTCACATGCTCAACCGTTGTTATCAAATTCAATAGTGATCAACTAGGATTTACGCCCTGTCGAATGCAACTTGTTGTGAGGAAATCGGTTAGGGATTACTATTTGAAAAGATTGCTAATGTTTTTCTTATCTTTTGTGTGCACACACATACACACTGACAGACAGACATTTGCTGAGTTCATCAAACTGAGTAAATTGATATTTATTTATTTAGTATTATTTTACATTCATTTGATCTACATTGATCTTATTGATAATATAACTCTATGAGTCTCTGAGGCTTTTATTTAAAAAAAAATATTGAGTGAAATGATAGTCTTTCGGTACGAGAAAGCCAATATATGTAAGTGTCACCATTCTTCAGGTTTGCGAAAAGTAATGCTGATTTCGATCCCTCCCAATTACTAAATACTGCATAATTCATTGTGTTTGTTCTTACATCAAAGAATATTTCATCATTATATGAGTAATTCTATGACACCATTTTTATTACTTTTTCATTATAGCCAACCGAACAATTTGTCTCGCCACTTCCCTGAAGTCGCACTGAGCCTCACCACCTCCCCGTCACCCATAGCCAATTGGGTGATTACGAGAGGATGTTATTATTAAATATTATAATAGGAGGTTCGAGGGCCAGCCGAAAAGCCGTTATCGCTATGCGGTCGGCGGAGGGAGGGTTCGGTGGTACCACATATCGAACGGTGGTGTCTGCTCACTTTTGATGATGAAGACACTCAAAACAAATGACCAAATTTGCAGCCAGTAAAAATCATTTTCCAGCCAATTTTCCATTTTTCGATTGGAAGACATCGCATCGTTGGCGGCGATCTGGTGCATCGAAGATTACATAACGAGAAGACTTATCAATATTAGATTATTTACATATTTAATATTCTTTCTCATGTATTTCTTATTATATCTTATATCTTATTATATATTATATCTTATCTTATATTATCCTGATAAAATTAATTATAACTCTCTGTAACTACTGTCAGACTAGTAACTAGTCAAAACTGATATATTTAAATCTAATCGATTTGACTCATTTAAAAAAATAGTTGGGAAGTTGTGCTTCGCTTATATGAAGTCTTCGATAAATGTTGTCCACCTGACAAATTGTAGCAGGTCGATTTCGTTGGGGGACGCCGTACTATCGGGTCAATTTAATTTTGGCATTAAATTTTAATTAATTTATGACTTTGAATAATAATTACTGTCGATTGTGGGTGAAAAGGAACAGGTTATGAGTCTGGCAATTCTTTCTTCTCCCGCAAATACCCATCGCCCTCCCCTATGGTCATTTCAGAGCTTGGACCGTTTGTTATTGCCTCTGATGAAACTAATGATGGCAATGTTCTAGAGATTAGCGAATAGCGACCCGTTCCGGTTGTTGTCATCAAATTTGATAGCAAAAGACCAACCCCGTGTTGCCGACTGCCTACGTGCAAAGTGGTTGGTTAGCGATGGTTTTACCATCACCTCCGTCGTGCCGATGAGTGTTTTTCGAACACAATGTGGATGCAATTAAAATTTTGATTGAAATTAGGATAGCAAATATGCATATTTAGGCAACTAGGCTTGAGTTGATTACCAGATCAGTGTTTTTGCAGTATGTACGTACGAACGTTCTAGATTTTGCAAGAACGTCATGGAAGTAAGGCCTTAAGATAGTGACCATTGCTCGCGTTATTTCATGACGATCCGAAAAGTTTTACAAAGATCCGCAAAAGTATGAAAAATTTAGCAAACATCTGTAAAGTTTGCCGGAGGTCTGCGAAAATCCGTGGTGTTCTACGAAGGTCTACTAAGGTTTACAAGGCTCGCGAGGGCTCAGTAAAGTATTCGAAGGTCTACGAAGCTACACAAGGGGCTATGATGGTTCATAAAGATCCGTGTAGGTCTGCGAAGGTTTACGAAGGTTTGCAAAGATCTGTGAGGCTACGCAAAGCATGTGGACGTCCAAAAACCCGTTTAGGCCTTTTGTTCCTTTTGACTTTTTGTTTATTTCGTCCATTTCTCCCTTCGACCTTTTGTTCGTCCGGAATATAGTGCCACTAGTTGGAACGCCATGAATTGATAATATCGTCGACTGTCAGATTGTAAGCAACGCTGAACTATCGAGGAGTCTGACCGCAGATATCACCTGTTGAGCTTAATATCTAACGACGCTAGTACCGATTCTGTAAACCTTGCTGCTTGCAGTTCTAGCCTAGGAAAAATAGAGGTACAGCCGCCAGCATGCCCCAAGGATTGTCGCAGTCTATATAGCAAAGGTACAGATCTGCTGCGCAAGCTAACTTACTTGCATTGTTCCAGTTTTCGAGATCTCATTTCATTATTTTTTCTTCGTTCACTACTAAATGTGCAACCAGCCGTAGCAGACCGAATACTAACCTGACCTTACAGTACTTTGTCATCAAATTGAAAGCCTTTCGCTAGGGCGCGAACAAGTATGAAGCGATAGAGGGTGAAAGGGAGAAAGGAAGACCATCTATTGAACAGCACACAATAGTGTATTGGTTACATCTGCAGAGTTTCATAGTTATTCATACAGTGGTTCTGAAAAATTTTAGTTAGGCTCAGTTTTTTATGCAGATTCAGAATATGTAAAAACATATATACCACTAAACAACCCAATTATAGTTAATATTGATAATCGATGCACGATAACGTGTTCTGCAAATATTTGCCACAACATATCGATTAAGATTCGTAGTAGGCAAAGCGTATGCTGTTGATCTTAGTATACATATTTACCTAGATTTATGCAGGTGAGATTTCAAAATCAAAACATTTCATCTTCATTAATTATGGTTTTCTTGTTGAACATTATAGCGAATGTGTTATTTTGCATTTATCCGATAATCGATATGCCTCAAGGTAAGTTATTTTAATCAGTTTATACATATCATACATTAATTAGTATATCAGTATCCAGTATCACCATACGAACAATTGTCGAGAAAACAGTTTCCTCAAACGGCCAGAGATTTCTTCCCAGAATCAGTGCAACAACTATTGAAGTGTGCAAATAGAAGCATTTTCATAATTGTTTGAAGATTAGTCATTTTTTATTATTTTTTCCTTCATATGTCACGTTGTCCAATAAAAGTTGTAGTCTGGGAAAAATAATAGAAGGCAACTAAAGTGTATTGTGTTTGCAAACTCGTTTTCTTGGTTAGCCTTGAATTGGTTGCTTTGACCCACTAATGTTACTTTTGTACCAAACTTTAAAACTATTTAATATATTTGATACCAAAAAAACATGATATGTTTCAATATTCAGATTAATATTTCTCTTTCAACTTGATGAAATATCAAAAACTCTTGCATAAACCATGAGCACTATCAACTGTGACAGACTACTAGGTTTTAATATGTTATTTTTCACATTTTTCGTAAATAGTCCAAAAAAATCGAAAAAAAGATGAAACTTAACAATTTTTACTATATCTCTGCAAATAGAAGGAATACAGCTTAAGTGTCTTCGGCAACTACAATTATTTTTCCACGTTCTACAACTTTGCCGAAGACACCAAAGCTCTAAACCGTAAAACAAAAAAGTTTGTTTTGCAGCGCCACCTATGCGGCAAAAATTTGAACTAATGCTCGACGCTGGGCTTCATATTTTTTCAAAACACGACACTCTTCCGAAGACACCAACTCAAAATTACGCATCCCCTAAGCTCCAAGGTATTTTGTCGGGCTAGCTCCGCTCCGTGGCCCAATGTGCAGCCGTAGCAGACCGAATACTAACCTGACCTTACAGTACTTTGTCATCAAATTGAAAGCTATTGAACAGCACACAATAGTGTATTGGTTACATCTGCAGAGTTTCATAGTTATTCATACAGTGGTTCCAATCATGTCGTCGGAACAAGAAATAGCCAGTGAAAAAAATTGTACATCTACAGCAAAAATCCGGAGGCGTCCCACCGATCGATCGCTAAAAAATTTGGGATTGCAAATTCACTGTATCTAGTGTGATTAGAACCTCCAAGGAGCGTCTGAGTCATCAAAGGAAAGAAGGGAGTGGTCGTAGAAGTGGTCCAATATACAGTAAAATGACCAGGAGTGGTACAACAGATCAAGAAGTCTATGTCTATTCGAGATGTCGCTGACAAGTACAAGGTGTCGGTTGGTTTTGAGCAGAAAACCATAACGCGTGCTGGGTTACAAGTCTCGCGCTGAGAATCATAGTAGCGTAAATGTATTGATCGATTTCTCTTAATCGATTTTGTATTTTGCTAATAACTCAATTGTTTCAAAAGCTATAACCGTGATTGTTGATTCTGGTGCAAAATGGAATCAACCTTTATCACACCAATCAATAAAATCTTTGTAAAACTATCCCCCACATTAATAAAAAAAATATCGACGGAGAGAAATCGATCAATGCAGTTACGCCCCTATGATTCTCAGTGCGAGAAGTGTACAAGGTGCCCCAAACCGAAATGAAAAGCAAAACATCACTGTCATTCCGTGCCGATAGTTCGAACGAGCCAGACGTGTGTGCTGTGTCTCATCGCGGATTGTGTTCGGTAGTGAAAAGGCTATTGTGTGGTGCTCCTACCTACGGATCCAAGGCGATCGCTGTCGGCGAGTGAAGTAGCTGCTTCTGGCGACGAGAGTGAAGCAGGCTATTGTTACTGCTGCTACCTACAGCAGCAGGGGCAGATAAGTGGCAAAACTTTTTATTGTTCTCCCTTCTGTTTGATACAGAGTGGGACTGCTTAGAATTAATCAAATTAGTTTTTTTTTAAGTTTTTATTCTAATTTGATATTAGTTTTAAGTTAGTATAAGCAAAATTATCCTTCCACCTTGCGGGGTGAGAATGGAGGCGGAGACTGGAGAAGGCAATGTGCCTGCTAAAGATGGAGGGCGCACTCGATTGTACCATGCGGCTTCGCCTGGGCCTTGGGTTGTTTACTTTCGGCAGAAAGTAAAAAGCCTAGATTTTCTCGGCATCAAACGAGATTTGACGCGTCGTTTTCCGAAGCTTGATTTTAGCCAGATCAACAGGAACAAACTACGCATCATCGTACCTACATATCAGGTGGCGAAAGAAATTGCTGGCGACAGGGCGTACAATGTTGAATATATGGTCGCGAGAGGTCGAAATTGAAGGTGTGATCAACGCAGCGAGCCTGACTTGCAAGGATGTACTTGCGGGAAAAGGCGGCCTAAAGAATGCAATGGAGTCTACCGTGGATATTCTGGACTGCAAGGAATTGCATTCAGCAGCCACGGTAGATGGAAAGAAGGTATATTCCAAGTCAGGTTCGCTTCGGGTGACGTTCGCCGGTTCGATGCTCCCAAAATATGTTGATATTGAAAACATGCTATTTACGGTGCGTCTTTTTGTGCCAAGGGTATTTAATTGTACCAATTGCAAACAACTTGGTCACACTGCCGAGTTTTGTGACAACAAACCACGTTGTGGCAAATGTTCTGAAAGGCATAGGGAGGAGTCCTGCCAGCAACAGACAACAAAATGTGCTTATTGTGGTTTGAATCCTCCCCATGGTTTGCAGGAATGCCCGGTGTACATAAAGCGCACCCAAAAAGTGAAGCGCTCGTTGGTACAGCGCTCCAAGCAGTCGTATGCGGAAATGGTTAAGTCGCAAGACACATCCGCCACAGCCACTGCATCGACTGCTATTTCAGCCACCGTTCGTGTAAGTGATTATTATGATTCCATATCCATTGATGAATTGGACTCTGACGCTGCCGATATGGATGATCCTGCGGAGGTACACGTGCCCGAAAAGAGGAAGCAACCGTCAAAAATCATCCATAAAAGCTTGGCAAAATCTGAAGGTAATGGGGGTTTGTTTAAAATCCCGAAGCAACCTGTCCCTACTGCTTCTTTTGATCCTAGTTGCAGTAAGGCATTCCCGCCATTGCCAAAATCCGATGTTTCGAAGAAACATCCGGCTAGGAGAATCAACGAAAGAAAAAAAGTAATTCGCACTTCTAGTAAAAGCATTCCGTCCAAGCGAGGATTGATCTCCTTTAAGGACCTTGTGGACCGTTTTTTGAATTTATTCAATATTCCGAATTCATTGAGGCCTATCATTGACCTTTTCATACCAACAGTGGAAAGTTATCTGAAGCAATTGACTGTTTCATGGCCCCTTCTTGCAGGAATTGTATCTTTCGATGGATAATACCCAAGATACAATCACTGTGCTGCAGTGGAACTGTCATAGTCTGAAAAATAAATTAGACGTGTTCAAGTTTTTGATTCGCAATTCCGATTGCGACATATTTGCACTCTGTGAAACATGGCTTTCTTCTGAAGATGAAATCAACTTCCACGATTTTAATATTATTCGCCAAGATCGGGATGATCATTATGGTGGCGTTCTTTTGGGGATCAAAAAGTGCTACTCCTTCTACAGAATTCCCATTCCGACTGTTAATGGCCTAGAGATCGTCGCTTGCCAAATAAATGTAAAGAATAAAGATCTTTGCATAGCTTCAGTGTACAGTTCCTCCAAATGCCTCTATTAATCGTCGACATTTTTGGAGCGCAGTCTCCATGTGGAACGCACATGGTATTGGATGGGGCGAAACGTATGACGATTATAGAGCGCCTATTTTCTATGATTTGTGTGACGATTTCAATTTGAATATTTTGAACACTGGTGAAGTAACTCGAATAGGACCAAATGGTCAACAAAGCCGTATTGATCTGTCTTTATGTTCAAATTCACTATCATTAGATTGCACGTGGAAGGTAATTCAAGATCCCCATGGTAGTGACCATATGCCGATAGTCACCACAATTAAGAGTGGCTATCAACAATCTGAGCCAGTTAATGTTCCTTTCGATCTCACGAAGAACATTGACTGGCAAAATTTGCATCGGCGGTAAAATTGGTATTGAATCAACTGATACTCTTCCACCTTTGGATGAATATCGATTCCTTACTGAGTTGATGCAAAAAGCGCACTAGAAGCTCAGAAACGACGCGTTCCAAGTACATCTGTCATCAGAAGACCAGCCACTCCTGGATGGGATGATGAATGTACTAAGTTGTATTCTGAGAAATCTGATGCCTTCAAGGCCTTCCGTAAACACGGAAGGTCCGAGCTTTGAAGAGTATTTGAGGCTCGAAAGAAAACTCAAAATCTTCTCAAGGCAAAAAACGTAGCTACTGGCGACGTTTTGTCGAGGGACTATCACGAGAAACCTCAATGACAACACTTTGGAAAACGGCTCGCAACATGCGGAACCGCATTTCCACCAATGAGAGTGAAGAATACTCCAATCGATGGATATTCAACTTCGCAAAAAGGTCTGCCCAGATTCCGTACCAGCAGAACCGCTATTTCGAGAATCAGTCACTGATCCCGGTTCTTTGGGTGGACCATTCACAATGCTGGAACTTTCTATGTCTCTTCTTTCATCGAATAACTCTGCTCCGGGATGCGATAACATCAAATTCAATCTTCTTAAAAACCTCCCAGATATCGCAAAAAGACGATTACTTGACCTGTACAACAGTTTCATGGAGTACAACATTGTGCCACCTGAATGGCGACAGGTCAAAGTAATAGCTATTCAAAAGCCTGGGAAACCAGCGTCTAATCACAATTCATACCGACCGATTGCCATGCTATCATGCATGAGAAAATTATTGGAGAAAATGATCCTTTCAAGAGTCGACCATTGGGTCGAAGAAAATGCATTGCTTTCAAATACTCAGTTTGGATTTCGAAAAGGGAAAGGAACAAACGATTGTCTAGCGTTGCTTTCTTCAGATATACAACTGGCCTTTGCGCACAAGGAGCAATTGGCTTCAGTATTCTTGGATATTAAGGGCGCTTTTGATTCAGTTTCCATAGAAGTACTGTCAGACAATCTGCACAGTAGTGGATTACCCGTTATTTTGAACAATTTCTTGTATAATTTGTTGTCAGAAAAACAAATGAACTTCACACTCGGCACTCTGACAACTTCCAGAAATAGCTACATGGGC
The DNA here is from genome assembly GCF_024139115.2 of Armigeres subalbatus. Classification (NCBI taxonomy): domain Eukaryota; kingdom Metazoa; phylum Arthropoda; class Insecta; order Diptera; family Culicidae; genus Armigeres; species Armigeres subalbatus. Next base: position 109,446,770 of record NC_085140.1, on the reverse strand, counting down.
CTTCCCCAAGGATCGTGTTTAAGTCCCTTGCTTTATAATTTCTATGTTAAAGATATTGACAATTGTTTGGAAGGACAATGCACGCTCAGACAACTTGTAGATGATGCCGTGGTCTCTCTAAGAGGTCCATGTGCAGCTGTCTTGCAAGGACCATTGCAAAGTACCCTAGATAATCTGACTGTTTGGGCCAGACATCTAGGGATCGAGTTTTCACCGCAAAAAACTCAGTTGGTTGTGTTTACTAGGAAGCGGTACCCAGCTCAACTGAAACTAAAACTGTTGAATGATGACATCAACCAATCTTTATCTTCTAAATACCTTGGGGTCGTGTTTGATGCTAAATGTACTTGGAAACTCCATTTTGAGTATTTGATACAAAAATGCCGGAAAAGGATCCATTTTCTACGTTCTATCTCCAGAACATGGTGGGGTGCTCACCCGGAAGACCTCATCAAACTCTATAGAACGACTATTCTCTCTGTTTTAGAGTATGGCTCTTTCTGCTTCCTCTCAGCAGCTGATTGCCACCTGATCAAATTGGAACGAATTCAGTATCGTTGTTTGCGTATTGCCCTTGGCTGCATGCATTCAACGCATAACATGAGCCTGGAGGTGCTTGCTGGAGTCACTCCTTTAAAGCACCGTTACTGGGAGCTCTCACTTAGAATACTCGTCAAATGTGGAACAAGTAACACACTTGTCTTAGATAACTTCGATAAAATGCTTGAACTGACTTGTCGTTCAAGATTCCTTAGAGTCTATCTCAACTACATTTCTTCAGATCTTTGTCTTCCGTGTTATAATCCACCTCGAGTTCACTTCACCAACGACAGTTCCTCAATTGTATACGATCTGTCCATGAAACATGCTATTCAAGGAATACCAGATCATCTTCGACAAATATCTATTCCCTCCCTTTTTTCAGAAAAATATAAACATGTCAATTGCAACAACAGATATTTCACTGATGGTTCTCGCATCAACGGATCCACTGGCTTCGGTGTCTTCAATGTAAATTCAACCACCTTCCGAAAACTTCAGGAACCGTGTTCGGTTTATGTTGCTGAGCTGGCAGCAATTAACTTCGCTTTGGGTATAATTTCCAATCAGCCCGTAGACCATTATTTCATCTTCTCGGATAGTCTTAGTTCTATCGAGGCACTCCGGTCGATGAAACCTGTTAAGCACGCATCTTACTGTCTTACAAACATAAGAGAGCAGATGCGTGTTTTGGTCGAAAGATCATTCAAGATTACCTTTGTTTGGGTCCCATCTCACTGCTCAATCTACGGCAATGAGAAGGCAGACTCGCTGGCAAAGGTGGGCGCACAGGAAGGTGAAGTTTATGATAGACAATACTCGAGCAACGAGTTTTCCCATTAGTCCGTCAGAGTACTCTTCAAAGTTGGCAAAGAAATTGGACACACAACGAACTTGGACGGTGGCTATTTTCCATAGTTCCAAAAGTTTCTGGGCGAGCGTGGTTCAGAGGTGAGGACTTAAGTCGAGGCTTCATTCGCGTGATGTCGAGACTTATGTCTAATCACTATTCACTAAACGCACATCTGTACAGAATAAACCTTGTCGATAGCAACTTATGTAGGTGCGGAGCCGGTTATGATGACATCGATCACGTAGTTTGGTCCTGCTCGGAAAATGACGCCTCCAGAGAGCAATTATTGGATACCCTTGTGGCCTGAGGTAAACAACCCTTCAGGGAAGTTCGCGGTGTTTTGGGAGATCGTGATGTTGTCTATATGCTGGCCATTTATTGTTTTCTTTGTACTTCTGACATCAAAATCTAACATTTTGTTTTTTCTTTCTTTAAAGTTTTTTTGTTCTGTCTCTGCCTTTTTTTTCCGTAGAGCCCCATAGCTCTTGCCATCCGGAAGATGCTCCCAGTCGAACCATTCCTAGAGCACGACGACACGCCACATCGCTGAAACTTCCTGATCCCGAATCCTAAGCCCCGTCCATCCATCCAACATTGTAAACCTAACCTCTAGTCACCAGGAGTACGCTGGCTTCTACCCCCCCTCTTACTAACCGTATAATAAAATGATATTGATTGTATATATCACAGAGAACAATGGCTCCGTAAAGTGTTATACACGCCTGAGCCTACCAAATAAACGAAATTGGAAAAAAAAAACATCACTGCAAAAACCCGCGCTCGGTAACTTTTCATGAAGTTGTTCACCAAATCGTGTTGTATTATGATGGATGATAAAACCTACGTCAAGGCTTACTTCCGTCAACATCCTGGATAAGAATATTTCGTTGGCAAGTCTAAATTCGATGTTATCGAAGAAGTTATCAAAATTTGCAAAAAAAAATAAAGGCAGGCGATTTGCGGATGTGGTGAAGTAAGCGTTCCCTTCATTACTTCCGGAACAATCAAGGCACGATTTGCACCGAAAACTGCCTCAAGATTCATAAGAATTTATTTCAATATTTTCATGATAGTTGATCAATACTCGTAAACTAAGAAATTAACATAAGTTTGGACGCTTTCAGGAATTTCTTCAGAAAGTCTCTCAGAGTTTCTTTTAAGAATCCTTCGTGAATATCATTTGGAAATAATTTTCTTTTAGAATTCTCTAGAAAATCCTTACAAAGTTTCTTCAGGAAATCCTTTGAAATTTTCGTTAGAAACTCCTCCAAAAATTCTTTTAGGATTTCCTAATTCATTCTTCCATAGTTTTTTGAATGATTTTTTTTTCAACAAAATTTCCGGAATAATTGCTGTCTGAATTTTGGAAGGAATCTTACATTGGAATTTCTGGAGGAATTTACAAAGGCTTTTCGGGAGGTCAAAGGGAATTTTATAAATTATTCCAGGAGGAGCTCCCGAAAGATTTTTTGAAAAATTTACCGGAGAAATTTTAGAAGTATTTAAATGTATATCAGGAAGAATTTCCGAAGAACAACCTGAATCGGTTTGGGACAAGAATTTCTAAACGAATTGAATTGTCTTTATTTATAGAATCCACGGAAGAATTTTCAATGGAATACCCAAACAAATTCCAACTGGAATTTTCATATAAATTTTTAGATTTCTACAAACATCTGAAGTATATATTTCGAGAATTCTGCTAGGCATTTCTCTGGGAAGTCAATCGATAATTCGGACAGCAGTAAAGCAAAACTCTGTTTTGAATCTGGAATTATTTATTTATTTATTATCAGACTAAGCGGTACTGTGCAGTACATAGAAGTCTTCTTAATTCAACTCAGTCCATGGCCACACGTCGCCAAAAAGGAGGGTCCACAAATCGTCCTCCACCTGATCGATCCACCTTGCTCGCTGTGCATCTCACCTTCTTGTTCCCGTCGGATCGTTGTCGAGAACCATTTTCATTTGATTACTTTCTGGCTATGTCCCTGGCCCACCGCAGTCTTTCGATTTTCGTGGTGTAAACGATGGATGGTTCTCACAATAGCTTATGCTCGTGTGCGTGATACTCGGGGTTTATTCGCCTCCTCTACGTACTGTCCGCCATCTGCACCCCACCATAGATGGTACGCAGCACTTTCCTTTCGAAAACTCCAAGTGCGCGTTGGTCCTCCACGAGCATCGTCCAGGACTCGTGTCCGTAGAGAACTACCGGTCTAATAAGCGTTTTGTAGAAAGTCAGTTTGGTACGGCGGCGAACTCTATTCGATCGGAGCGTCTTGCGGAGTCCAAAGTACGTACGATTTCCTGCCATGATGCGTCTCTGAATTTCTCTGCTGGTGTCGTTTTTGGCGGTCACCAGTGAGTCAAAGTACACAAATTCTTCAACCACCTCGATTTCGTCACCACCAATACAAACTTTTGGTGGATGGCTTACGTTATCCTCTCTTGAGCTTCTTCCTATCATGTACTTCGTCTTCGACGTGTTGATAACAAGTCCAATCTGTTAAGCTTCGCTTTTCAGTTTGATGTAGGTAATTCGAAGGACAGGGATTGACACGAGTGGTACGATTTTCGTCCAGTTATTTGGCTTTGCCGACGACATTGAATCTGGAATTAAGACTTGCCCAAAAAACCAAAAATATCCGGATTTCAGTCAATCATCATACTTCCTTGGATATTCTCGAGAATTCCTTATGAATTTACTTAAGGAGTTGCTTGTAAAATTTCTTCAGTAATGATTCAGGTGATATGTTTTGAATTTATTCAAAAGTTCTTTCGGAAAATCCTCCACCAAGAATTAATTCGGTTAGTCACCCAAAAATTCTATCAGGTCTACCTTCAAAAAATCGTTCAGGAATACCATCGTGAATTTATTCTCTCTCCTCATGGGATTTCTTCAAAAATCCTTCGCAAATAAATCTTGAAATACCTTCAAAAATTCTTTAATGAATTCTTTCGCAAATTCCTTAAATAATTTCTTCAGGAATTCCTTTAGTAATACTCAGAAGTTCTTCCAGGTATTCCATCGGAAAATCCATACCATTGGCTCCCGTAATTCCGCTGAAATTTCTTACAGGAATTTTCCAACAAATTCCTAAAGGAAAAAAAAGAGACCCAGATTTTTGTTTGGAAATACATACATCAAGATATTTCTTCAAAAATTCCTTTAGGAAAACCATAAAAAATCCTTATGGAATATCCTTGCGACTTGAGAATATCTTCTGAAATGCCTTCCAAGATTTTTTAGAAAATTCCTTCGGAAATTCCTTAACCAATTGATTGAATTTCTTTCGGCGATAGCAGTCTTATTAAGTAAACGTCGGATGTAGGAGCAACAAAGTATTTGCTATTTATTAAGACTGCTATCGTTGAAAGAAATTCAATATTAATAGCAAAACTCCAGTCGCCAATTCCCAGATAATGCTTAACAAATTGTTTTAAGAATTTCTTCGGAAATTCTTTTAGAAATCCCATCGGAAATTGCTTTGAAAATTTGGATTCTTTGGAAATATGTACCTACGGAAATTGCTTCAGGAAAATTTTCCAAAATACCCTTGGGAGAATTCCTTTGGATTTTTTTTTATGATTTCTTCTGAAAAGGGCTTTAGGAATATCTGCGGAAATTGGTTTAGGTCTTCCGTCGAACTTTATTTTAGAAATTGCTTCAGCAAATATTCCAGATTTTTTGCCTTTCTCGTATACTAAGTATACGGTAAAGGCTATATGATCGCTCCAAAAACAAACTTTTTATAGAAGGCCCGGAGACCCATAGTGTTATATACCAATCGACTCAGTTCGATGAATCGAGGTGATGTCTGTGTGTGTATGTGTGTGTGTGTGTATGTGTGTGTATGTGTGTGTGTGTGTGCGCAAAACAACTCAAAAAATGTCACTCATTTTCGGGCACTTATCCTCTACCGATTTGCTCGCAACAAGTTGCATTCGACGCAGAATCCTGTCCCATTGTTTCCTATTTGAAATTGGCCAGATCGAACTATGGGATCGAAAGTTATGGCCAAAATACAAATTCATACGAAAAAATCGCGTAAAAAATGTCACTCATTTTTCGGGCCCTTAATCTCAACCGATTTGCTTGCAACAAGTTGCATTCGATGCTGTCCCATTGTTTCCTATTTGAAATTGGTCAGATCGGACTATGGGATCAGAAGTTATGGCCAAAATACAAATTCATACGAAAAAATCGCGTAAAAAATGTCACTCATTTTTCGGGCACTTATTCTCTACCGATTTGCTCGCCACAAGTTGCATTCGACGCAGAATCCTGTCCCATTGTTTCCTATTGAAAATTGGCCATATCGGACTATGGGATTGAGTATACGGTAAAGGCTATATGATCGCTCCAAAAACAAACTTTTTATAGAAGGCCCGGAGACCCATAGTGTTATATACCAATCGACTCAGTTCGACGAATTGAGGTGATGTCTGTGTGTGTGTGTGTGTGTGTGTGTGTGTGTATGTGTGTATGTACAGTCACTCTCAAAATTGAGCGTACAGCATGGATTAGATGAATATATTCGAAATTTCCCAAGGAAATTTGATTGTTGACTCGGTTGTTTTTAATGCATTTCAATATTCATCCCTTCCTTCAATGTATGCGTACATAAAATGGTTGAAATTTTTTCTCTAAAGTTCATTTATTTGAAAATAATCTCAAAATACGCCTGTTAGATGTGACAAAATTGAGCGTACACCGATTTTTTTCTATAAAATGTCTTATTATAAACACGATTAATGTATTTTAATATTGTTTTTTCATGATTATATTTATAATAATAAACCGCTACTTAAAGATTCAATATTTTGAAAAAAAAACATGTTTTGGTCAAAATGGCGAACAAGTAAGATGTATAAACAATGCTATTTAACAATTCAATGCTGCTGGGCAAAATAGATGCTTTAAGATATGGATTTCACCGGCATCGTGTCTTATATATGATAGATAATCGAAATCGAGCGAGACATACGATAAATTTAGGAAAATTCAGTCGGTAAATGATGAAAACACATGTAAACATACAGAGAAAACGACAAATGTTGGGAATGGCATATTTCAAACTAAGTATAACTTTTTTTAAAAGTCGATGTATAGGTAGCTTATAAGCTCAGGACACTCATGAATAATAATATTAATAAAAGAGCAGCACACGGATACATTATAAGATGTCATTTTATATTTGAAGACTCAGTCACCGTAGGAGGAAATTTGGTTGAATCATTTCAATTCACCAAGATATCATTAAATAAGCTGCCGAACTCTTAAAAAAGTTTATTTTCACTTGCCACATGGAAATCATCCAATTGTATCCCTTATGGTAACAGATCGTGGAGTTTAATCCAAATTTAATTATGAAATTACGATTTAAGGCTATATTTTCAATATTCAATTAGAAGTGTTCTACGGGGTTGAAAAGCTGTTTTTATGTTCGGTACCTTAACATGCACCTTGTACTTTAAGAATTTGACTGTAAATTATCGGATTCAATAATATTACTCTTAATGATAGACCTGAGACAATAATCGAGCTTTAAAACAAATTTTAGTTAAAGACATACTAAATTTGAAATATGTCATTCCTAACATTTGTCGTTTTCTCTGTATGTTTACATCTGTTTTCATCATTTACCGACTGAATTTTCCCAAATTAGTCGTATGTCTCACTCGATTTCGATTATCTATCATATATAAGATACGATGCCGGTGAAACATACAAATTAAAGCATCTATTTTTCCCAGCAGCATTGAATTGTTAAATAGTAATGTTCTTACCCTAGCAGCACAATTCACGTTGATTTGGTTGAAATAACTCATATATGACCAAATTCAGTCGTATATGAGTATAATAGACTAATTTACAACATATGTGTTGCTCGGGTACCTCTCACTTGTTCGCCATTTTGACCAAAACATGGTTTAATTTCAAAATATTGAATGTTTAAGTAGCGGATGTTTATTATTGTAAATATAATCATGAAAAAACAATATTAAAATACATTAATCGTGTTTATAATAAGAAATTTGATAGAAAAAAATTCGGTGTACGCTCAATTTTGTCACATCTAACAGGCGTATTTTGAGATTATTTTCAAATAAATGAACTTTAGAGAAAAAATTTCAACCATTTTATGTACGCATACATTGAAGGAAGGGATGAATATTGAAATGCATTAAAAACAACCGAGCCAACCATTTAATTTCCTTTGAAATTTTCGAATGTAGTCAACTAATCCATACTGTACGCTCAATTTTGAGACTGACTGTATGTGTGTGTGTGTGCGCAAAACTACTCAAAAAATGTCGCTCATTTTTCGGGCACATATCCTTAACCGATTTGCTCACAACAAGTTGCATTCGACGTAGAACCCTGTCCCGTTGTTTCCTATTGAAAATTGGCCATATTGGACTATGGGATCGAAAGATATGGCCAAAATACAAATTCATACGAAAAAATCGCGTAAAAAATGTCACTCATTTTTCGGGCACTTATCCTCAACCGATTTGCTCGCAACAAGTTGCATTCGACGCAGAATCCTGTCCCATTGTTTCCTATTTGAAATTGGCCAGATCGAACTATGGGATCAAAAGTTATGGCCAAAATACAAATTCATACAAAAAAATCGCGTAAAAAATGTCACTCATTTTTCGGGCACATATCCTTAACCGATTTGCTCACAACAAGTTGCATTCGACGTAGAACCCTGTCCCGTTGTTTCCTATTGAAAATTGGCCATATCGGACTATGGGATCGAAAGATATGGCCAAAATACAAATTCATACGAAAAAATCGCGTAAAAAATGTCACTCATTTTTCAGGCACTTTTCCTCAACCGATTTGCTCGCATTAAATTGCATTCGACGCAGAATGTCTCATATTTTCTTATTGAAAATTTGCCAGATTGGACTATGGGCTTAGATGTTATGGTCAAATTACTATTTATTGTGAAAAAGAGTTCAAAAAAGTCTAGCTCACTTTTTTAGCACTTAGACTTCATCTATTCCCCAAGCAACATAAGTTCAACACATCTGGTTGCAGTAGCCATATTGTGACTGAATCCGGTCATATATAAGTTACTGTGATTGATGTGCAATATGTGTGCTTCTCAGGTCGCTCGCAACAGATTGCCTTCGACGCAGAATCTTGTCCCATTATTTCCTATAGAAACTTGGCCGGATCGTACAATTGGGTCAAAAGTTATGGCGAAAATACTAATTTTAAAACTACAAAATAAAATGCCATTTTTTGCTCTTATGCTCATCCGATTTGTTTGCAACAAATTGCGTTTGGCGAGAATTCTTTTATGCATATAAACAAAAATGAAAAATAAGACCAATCCACATATTGGTGTTATTTTAGATTTTTCCAAACCTTTTGAACGAGCGAGAAAGGCACCATCACCGCTAGGTGGATTAATCTGGGTTTTTTAAATAAATTCTTCCAGTATTCCTATAACTATTATTGAAGTTCTTTCGACATTTCGACACAGGAATTCTTTCGATTTTTTCTAAAATTCCTTCGGACACTCCTCCGGAAATTTTATTAAGAATTCCTTTTTCATCTGGACATTCCTTTGAAATTACTTTTTTCCTCTTTCGTACTTTAACAAATTATCGGAAAAAACCTCTCTAAATATTTTTCGGAATATTTCCCTCAGATATTTCATTATTATTATTATTTATTCAGACTAAGGCCGAAGTGGCCGCCTTCTTGTTTTACTAAAATAATTTCCAAAAGATTTCCTGGAGGAAGTTTCTAAGGTTTTTCCGAAAAAAAAAATTCATATGAAAGGAATTCTCAAAGATATTTTAAAGGAAGTCCAAAAAAATTTCTAAAAATTCCGTAAAGGAATTTCCGAAGAATTTTCTCAAATTTTCTTAGAATTTCTTCTTTGAATTTCCAAAATAATGTCTTAGGGAATCTCTAAAAAAAATCAAGGGCGTAGCCAGAGGGGAACGTAGGGGGGATGCCATAAAAATATTTAGAAACCACTCAAGACGAGGAAATTCCTTGAAGATTTCTTGTCTTATACTTCTATACATTTCTTCGTCAATTCATCTAGAAAAATCTCCTGCATTTCCATCGGGAAAGCATTCGAAAGTTCCTTCAAGAATACAAACGGAATTTCCTCCAATAATTCCTCCAGAAGTTTCTTCAGAAATTTATGACGGAAATCCTCCGATTTCTCTCCATAATTTCACTTGTAAATCTAAAAGAAATTTCTTTGGAAATTCTTCTAGGAACTTCTCCGGGAATTCTTCTTTTAATTCCTCCGGGATAACTTCCAGGAATTTTCCCGGGAATACCTCCATAAATTATAAAGCGAAATCCTTTAGTATTTCATTCTGAAATTCTTTTGGCAATTACTTCAGAATATCCTTCAAGAATTCCTCTAGAAATTTCTTTAGGAATTTTTGCAGGAATTCGTCCAAGTATTTCTCCGGAAATTCTTCCAGGTATTTTTCCGGGTATTCCTTTCGAACTTCACTCGGAATTTACTCCAGAATTTCATTAGGCAATTAATTTGAGAGTTCCTCCAGGATATCTTCCAAGAGCTATTTCAGGAATTTCTTCAGAACCAACCCCCAAGAATTCATCTGGTAATTTCTTCAGCAAATCATCTGGGAATACTTTCAGGATTTCATCTGGGAAATTCTCCATTAATTCCATTGCTATTTTTCCTGGAATTTCTTCAGATATTTCTCCGGAAATTCCATCAGGAACTTCTCCAATAATTATTTCAGGACTTCCTTGTGGGAATTCCTCCGGAAGTGCTTGTGGGAGTTCCTCTGGGAGCTCCTCCAGGAGTTTTTCCAAAAATTCCTCCGGGAATCCCCCCAGGAACTTCACAGGGTATTCCTACAGGATATTTGGCAGGAATTTCACGGAATATGGGATTTCAGAAGTTCTTCTAAAAATTCCTCCATCTCCTCCTCCTCTGAGAATTTCTCCGGGAATTCCCCCGGAAATTCCTCCAGGAGTTCCTCCGGAAATTACTCTGGAAGTTCCTCCGGGAGTTCCTCCTCAGAGGAACACCCGGAGGAAGTGCCGGTGAAACTCCCGGAAGAATTCTCGTAGAACCTGCCGGTGGATCTCCCGGTGGAATTCTCGAAGGAGCTCCCGGAGGAATTTGTGAAGAAACTCCCGGGAGAATTTTCAGAGGAACTGCCAGTGAATTCTCGAAGAAAAATCTTGGAGAATTCAACTTATACATAAATCTCGTCTAGCTGAAACCTTTGTAGGGGTATGTAGCTGGATTATCACAATCATCATCAGAGGACCTCCCGGAGAATTCCTTGAGAAGCTCCCAGAGAAGTTCTCGGAGGGGCTTCTGGAGGAATTTCTATATAAATTCCTGAAGTAACCTAAATGAATTCCAGAAAGAAAGCCTAAATGAATTCCCGGAGGGAATTCTCTGTAGGAACTATTTCGGAGGCGAGCCAGCCTGGGGCTGCAAGTCTCCTTAATAAAGCTAATAAAAAAAAAATTCCCGGAGGGAATTCTCTGTAGGAACTGCCAATAGAACTACCAGAATAATTCTCGGAGGAAATCCTTGAAGAATTTTTGGAGGAATTCCGATGGAACTCCTGGAAGAATTCCCGGAGAAAATCCTGGAGGATCTCCCAGTGGAAATATTGAAGTTTCCACCGGAATTCTTTCAAGATCTCTTCGGTGAAATTGTATGATGTATGGTTTTGGTTTTCTAAAACTTATGGAAGAATGCAGGATTTTTATAATAATTTTATAGCCGATTTTATATTCTTTCTGTATACTAAGTTCGTTAATAATTTTCGCACTTTATTTAAAAATATCTGTTCAATAAATCATTCATTTTTAAGTCCATTATTGTTTTAATCATTATTATTGTTAAATAAACGCACGACGCGAAAGTTCCATTGTGGGCGTGAATACGTCACGTTCATTGCCGTTGCGTTTTAGTGGTTTTAGTACGAAAAGCTGACTTCAATGCCCAGCGCAACGTGACGTGCAACGCGCTATTGCGATCCAGCCTTTACTGTTTGTTGTGGAATTGGTTTCAAAGTTTTTGGAACTTAGTAGGAAATAGTGCCGAGCACTAACATTCATGTGTTTTTGTAAAACTACTAAAAATTTAGAAGGCCTAAAAAAATATCATTTCAAATTTTGGGAATTCCTACAAAATTGTTATCATCCAAATTATGCGCAAGAACTGTGAGTTCAAGCTTCCGTAACTCCATTTCACCGTTGAATAAATCAACGGGCGGCTCATTCAGCTTTATGAAACTACTGGCCGATAATGGTCAGTTGTTTACTTGAGCTGATGGCTATCCATTGTCGTAATCGAAATAAACGAATTCTGTAACGCGATCGACAATGAATGGTACACAAATCATTAATCAAACGTCGGGCCCGAGAAAATAACTGCAGTTTTGCAGCGCAATTTTATCCACACCATTCATTGCGGTTTTTGGCTGGCTCCGAAAATGTTCTGCGGAAATATCAACAGAAAAAGAAAAACACCCATGGCTCAAAACATCATATATTTTTCCATCGCTTCAATGGTGACCAGAGCATCACGTTCGCTGTTGCTGCGTTCGTTGTCGCTCTGTGAATGCGCCATAAATTAATGAACATAATGGATGTCAAATTCATCAACACACAAATTTAATAATTCCGATAAATTATGACCCATCGACGTGGTTCTCGCGCGCGGAACTTCATTGGCATCGAAATGGCCGTCTCCTGCCGGGCCTGGATCAGGATCACAGTCATCCTCTGGTGGGGGTGTTTTTGTTTGTCGATGGTCTTCTAGGTCAGAGGTTTTCAACCTGGGCTGGGCTACAGGACCTTCGAGAAATTCAACGGCACAAGGATCCTTTTACAATTAGCATTTTATTGATCACTATATGACACTCTACACGACTGATGTATAACCAAAATGGAACATGAATATTATATTGATCTTTAAATTTATCCGAATTTGTGGATTAACTAATACAGTTGGTCAAGGCGACGATGAATCGGGTGATTCATCGAACCCCTACGAAAAGTGCAGATAGCTACGGCAAGGTGATGGTCTTTCATGTCTGCTCTTCAACATCGCATTGGATGGGAATGGTACGACGGTGCCCTCCTTAGCCGTGCGGTGAGATGCGCGGCTACAAAGCAAGACCATGCTGAGGGTGGCTGGGTTCGATTCCCGGTGCCGGTCTAGGCAATTTTCGGTTTGGAAATTGTCTCGACTTCCCTGGGCATAAAAGTATCATCGTGTTAGCCTCATGATATACGAATGCAAAAATGGTAACTTGGCTTAGAAACCTCGCAGTTAATAACTGTGGAAGTGCTTAATGAACACTAAGCTGCGAGGCGGCTCTGTCCCAGTGTGGGGATGTAATGCCAACAAGAAGAAGAAGAAGAAGGTACGACTTTCATGAAATAAGCTTTTACCGATGCCATTAATTTATATCACGGTACGGAACTTTGGGAAGATAGAGCAGATCGGACTAGCCCTCAGACGGCGAAGACGAAGTACAATACGTCAATACAATTCGTCGAAGGAAGTAGCTCAATAGAGGACAACACCACCCACCCACCCACGAAATCAAGGTGGTTGAAGAATTCGTTTACTTGAGCTCACTGATAACCTCCAAAAATGGTGGCAGCAAGAAATTTCGGAGACGCTTTGTAGCAAGAAATTGCTCGTATTCTTTTCTCCGCAAAATACTCTACATAGCCGCCGTATCAAACTGACTATCTACAAAGCGCTCAAACAACAAACCATTGAGAACCACTGTTTACGCTGATGCTGCGGAGGATGGCGCAATTTTTAATTCAGGCCCGACTAAAAGTCGTGTGTGCTGTGCATTCTCTCTGGTGCAATCGGATGGACGGATAAATCTCGGTGTGTGGATAAATAAAATTATTATGAATCGGCAGTGGCATTCGGAAAGGGAACCATGAATGATGCATACTTTGGCTTGGCGGACATTCTTGCTTGGTGGTGGTATTTTTTTCGTTCATTTTGACGCGCAGAATGTCCACGTGTTTGGTAGTCCATGGTTGTTTTTTGGAAATGGATCGTGACATTTTTTTTCAGAAGCGCGTTTGAATGGAAAATCATTATGCCATTCATATTGGAACAACGCGACGTGTTTAAAATCCGCGTTGGAAAATGTGTTTCTGTCGAGTTGTGTTTATTGGAAATAATAATAATGCTGCAGGAAAGAACGCTTTACTTTTGCGGTTCAAATATATACTTATTGCGATATTCATTTGCTCCATCAGTTTCCACAATTTTCAACTCATCTTCATTTCTTTTAATTCTGATAACATCTAGCGCCCTTGATTGTAACTATATATATTCAATAAGGATAAAAAATTAATCAAATCAAATGAAGACTTACTAAAAAAAACATCTATTAAAAAAACCAAGCCAGCTGCCAGGGTCTTCAGTTAGCCTCACGCGAGGAGACGTTGGATTACCAATCCAGAGATGACGAGTTCAATTCACGGTCCGGTCTAGGATATTTTCGGGTGCGCAACATTTTCGACTGGCTGGGTATCCATTGTGCTTGCCACAAACGATACATATTCATGCAATGCGGGGCACAGAAAAGCTTCCAATTAATAACTGTGGAAATGCTAATAGAATACTTAGTTGAAAAAAAAAGCAATTGAAGAAGAAAATTACCAAGCGTAAGCCGCGTAAGCCAATGAACCAAACCAACATAATTGAATCCCAAACCAATCACGTTTAGGTATGGCAAACTCGAGGAGGAATGAAGCTTTCCTGCGCTACACGGAGTACGTCACCGCCATGTACCAGGCCAGGCCGCCATAATGCCGCCATATTTTAGATCAATCAGTGGCTGACCGCCACTGTAGCATGATAGTGGAAAAAATGAAGACTACTTCATATGATTTCCGAACCGAACTTTCTTCAGAAGTTTTATCTGTCAAACTAATTGATTCCTTTATTTAGCGCATCTTTAGGCGCATCCAGCGCACTACTTCCGAAGTTGGGAAAGTTGCCTGTATCCGGAGAAAAATCCAACTTCGGTATAAAAAGCGTTATAAATTAGTGCTGTCCAATGAGCAGCTCGAAGTAGCTCGAAGTTGTTCCCGTCCTGCTCGTTCTTTGTCAACAAATGGGCATGAGCAGGACAGGGAGAAACTTCGAGCTACTTCGAGTTCTCATTGGACAGCACTATTATGTTCCGGATAGACAATAGCAGGCTATAGGCCCTATACTTTGCCTCTTTCCTCGTCGGGTAACCAACAGAGTTGCACGCTCGATAAAACAACACAAAAGCGACCAAAAAAAGGGATAGTTCGTTCGGCGGAATTAGGCACCCGCCAGAGTAAACGCGACGTGCGATGCGACGCGACGCGACTCACGTAAAAGAATAACAATCATTATCAACAGGCTGTCAAATTGCACTGTCGCGTCGCGTCGCATCGCACGTCGCGTTTACTCTGGCTTCACCCTTAGGCCGCACATTTGGCGATCCTGCCAGGTTGATCCTGGTTGGAAATTATTGTTATGTAAGTAATGCTGTGAGCGTGACATGTTTTCATAGGTTCGGATTGAATGATTTGCTCATCGGTTTTGGTTTGTGCTGTCGAAGAGCGCTGGATTAAAAAATCTGCGAAAAATCTGTTTCTCAACGGTTCTGACTTAAAAAGTCGAAGGCGCTCTGAAAAGAGTGCCAGCATAAATGATTCGCGTTTTCTCATCGGTTTCGACGGATTGAATGATTTGCCCATCAGTTTTGGCTTGTGACATCGAAGACGCTCTGGAAGAGCGCCGAAATAAGTTATTTGTTTTCTCATTGGTTTGACTTAAACGAGTTAAAATGTTGAAAGAACATGAAGTAGCGCCGAAGCAAATGATTCGTTTTCTCATCAGTTTCCACTTGCAATTTCGAAAATGCCAGATTGAATCATCTGTTGTTCTTATCGGCTTACCCATCTCGCGGTCCTTAGCCTCTTACCCAGCAACTCCTATCCCTACCTCCCCGCGGTGCTGGCCGGGATACGAGCAACCTTAGGGAAGATCGGGTAACCAACCCCGGTGGGAACTATGGTCGTATGCTGACAGGGAAGGGGGGGTTTGCTCTCCGGAGGTGCAAATCTTATTGAGCGTCTGTTCTCCATGTCAGGATCGGCTCACAACAGCGTCTGTTCTCCATGTTAGGGGCGGCTGATCATCGTCCGAGTGCCAGCGAGGGACTCTAAGAGAAACTGTGCACCATGGTCCACCGGAAATAAGGAGGAATGGTCCTCCGGAATTTTAGGGGGTTTGGTGTCAGGCCCTGCAAGCCAGCCTTTAAAAAATCATAAGCAACGAATAATCAACAAGAGAGTACGGACCGGAACCATCGGCGAAGACCACTGCGACGAAAAGGGACTAGCGATTTGAAACTCGGTTCGTGGAACTGCAAATCTCTCAACTTCATCGGGAGCACACGCATACTCGCCGATGTGCTCAAGGACCGTGGATTCGGCATCGTAGCGCTGCAGGAGGTTTGTTGGAAGGGATC
This sequence comes from Armigeres subalbatus, assembly GCF_024139115.2. Lineage (NCBI taxonomy): Eukaryota > Metazoa > Arthropoda > Insecta > Diptera > Culicidae > Armigeres > Armigeres subalbatus. Next base: position 109,430,836 of record NC_085140.1, on the reverse strand, counting down.
AATGGTGCGAACGTTTAGAGGTAATCATACCATCTACCAGAGCTGCGGCAACACACACGAGCTGGGAACAGCTTTCATAGTGATGGGCGGTATGCAAAGGCGCGTGATCGGGTGGTGGCCGATCAATGAAAGAATGTGCAAGTTGAGGATCAAAGGCCGGTTCTTCAACTTCAGCATAATCAACGTCCATAGCCCACACTCCGGAAGCACTGATGATGATAAGGACGCATTCTACGCGCAGCTGGAACGTGAGTACGACAGCTGCCCAAGCCACGACGCCAAAATCATCATAGGAGATTTGAACGCTCAGGTTGGCCAAGAGGAGGAGTTTTGACCGACTATTGGAGAGCTCAGCGCTCACCGGCTGACGAACGAAAACGGCCTACGACTAATTGATTTCGCCGCCTCCAAGAATATGGCCATTCGCAGCACCTACTTCCAACACAGCCTCCCGTATCGGTACACCTGGAGATCACCACTGCAGACAGAATCACAAATCGACCACGTTCTGATTGATGGACGGCACACTGGTGATGGTTAAACTGCGCCCAAAACTATCCGTCATCAACAATGTTCGGTACCGACGACCGCCGCGGTACGACCTAGAGCGACTGAAGCAACCTGATGTCGCCACTGCATACGCGCAGCATCTCGAGGCAGCGTTGCCGGAAGAGGGTGAGCTCGATGAGGCCCCTCTTGAGGACTGCTGGAATACAGTCAAAGCAGCCATTAACGACGCAGCGGAGAACAACGTCGGGTATATGGGTCGAAGTCGACGGAACGATTGGTTCGACGAAGAGTGCAGACAGATTCTGGAGGAGAAGGACGCAGCGCGGGCGGTCGCGCTGCAGCAAGGTACCCGGCAGAACGTGGAACGTTATAGACGGAAGCGGAGACAGCAGACCCGCCTTTTTCAAGAGAAGAAACGCCGCCTGGAAGAAACGGAGTGCGAGGAGATGGAACAGCTGTGCCGTTCTCAAGATACACGCAAGTTCTATCAGAAGCTCAACGCATCCCGCAAAGGCTTCGTGCCGCGAGCCGAAATGTGCCGGGATAAGGATGGGAGCATATTGACGGACGAACGTGTGGTGATCGAAAGGTGGAAGCAGCACTACGAGGAACATCTGAATGGCGCTGAGAGTACAGGCAGTGAAAGTCAAGGCAGCGGAGGAGATGACTACGTCAGTTCAGCGGACGATGGAAGCCAACCAGCCCCCACCTTGAGGGAAGTTAAGGATGCCATTCAACAGCTAAAGACCAATAAAGCAGTTGGTAAGGATGGTATCGGAGCTGAGCTCATCAAGATGGGCCCGGAAAAGCTGGCCACTTGCCTGCACAAACTGATAGTCAGAATCTGGGAAACCGAACAGCTACCGGAGGAGTAGAAGGAAGGGGTTATATGCCCCATCTACAAGAAAGGCGACAAACTGGAGTGTGAGAACTTTCGAGCGATCACCATCCTTAATGCCGCCTACAAAGTGATATCCCAGATCATCTTCCGTCGTCTGTCACCATTAGTGAACGAGTTCGTGGGAAGTTATCAAGCCGGCTTCGTTGACGCCCGCTCGACAACGGACCAGATCTTTACTGTACGGCAAATCCTTCAAAAATGCCGTGAATACCAGGTCCCAACGCACCATCTGTTCATTGATTTCAAGGCGGCATACGACAGTATAGACCGTGTAGAACTATGGAAAATTATGGACGAGAACAGCTTCCCTGGGAAGCTTACCAGACTGATCAAAGCAACGGTGGATGGTGTGCAAAACTGTGTGAAGATCTCGGGCGAACACTCCTGTTCGTTCGAATCGCGCCGGGGACTAAGACAATATGATGGAATTTCGTGCCTGTTGTTCAACATTGCGCTAAAAGGTGTCATGCGGAGAGCCGGGTGTAACAGCCTGGGTACGATTTTCAACAGATCCAGTCAATTTATTTGCTTCGCGGATGACATGGACATTGTCGGCCGAACATTTGCAAAGGTGGCAGAACTGTACACCCGCCTGAAACGTGAAGCAACAAAAGTTGGACTGGTGGTGAATGCGTCAAAGACAAAGTACATGCTTGTGGGCGGAACCGAGCGCGACAGGGCCCGCCTGGGAAGCAGTGTTACGATAGACGGGGATACCTTCGAGGTGGTCGAGGAATTCGTCTACCTCGGATCCTTGCTAACGGCTGACAACAACGTTAGTCGTGAAATACGAAGGCGCATCATCTGTGGAAGTCGGGCCTACTACGGGCTCCAGAAGAAACTGCGGTCGAAAAAGATTCGCCACCGCACCAAATGTGTCATGTACAAGACGCTTATAAGACCGGTTGTCCTCTACGGACATGAAACATGGACAATGCTCGAGGAGGACTTGCAAGCACTCGGAGTATTCGAGAGACGGGTGCTTAGGACCATCTTTGGCGGTGTGCAAGAAGACGGTGTGTGGCGGCGAAGAATGAACCATGAGCTCACCCAACTCTACGGCGAACCCAGTATCCAGAAGGTAGCTAAAGCCGGAAGGTACGATGGGCAGGACATGTTGCAAGAATGCCGGACAGCAACCCTGCAAAGATGGTGTTCGCTTCCGATCCGGCAGGTACGAGACGGCGTGGAGCGCAGCAAGCGAGATGGGCAGACCAGGTGCAGAACGACTTGGCGAGCGTGGGGCGTATCCGAGGATGGAGAGATGCGGCCTCGAACCGTGTATTGTGGCGTCAAATTGTTGATTCAGTGTTATCTGTTTAGATGTTAACTAAATAAATGAAAATGAATGAATCTTATCGGCTTCGACTTAACATGATTTGTTTTCAGATTAAATTATCTGTTTTATCATCGGTTTTCTGCTTGTATTATCGAAGGTGCTCTGGCAGAGTATTGTATCATTGCAGCTGTTGATGGTGAAGGTTGTGTAGAAATCGAGCGGATTTTTTGCGTCGAAGAAACATTAATGCGGTGGACCAGCATAACGCAACGCGACGCAACCATTCAAATTTGAATTTCGAAGGTGTTGTATGAGAGTGCCGGACTGATTGGCTTAAGCTTGAAGGGCCAATACAGAGTATGTTTGGAGCGCCACCGATATTGTTTTGGCTTTTCTCATTGGAAGGCCATCAAATTGTATTGAATATGGTCTGCCGGATCGAATTCTATTAGTTTTGGATTGCAATGCTGGATATATTCGTGAAAAAAAAATAACAAAGAATACAGCTTGCGAGACATGGTGTGTATCAGTGGAAAATATTCAACGGCGGCACATGTTCAACAACAGATGCCTGCGGTACATAGTTCGTGTCTGGCGGCCGCAAGACTAGATCTCGAAAAATAAGCTCCATCGTCGTTGTCACCAAAGCCCGATTGCAATTGAAATTCGAAATTGGAAGTGGGGCTGGGTCGGCTACACCTTACGTGGGGACGGAAATGAAAGCTGTAAACAAGCATTAGACTGGAGTTCATCGGGACATCGCAGCAGAGACAGACGCAGAAGCTTATGGCGACGCCGAGGGGCTGTCAACTCACGTATTTACGATTCACCTGCCTGAATTGAAAAGGCGTATAATTGAGGAATCATTTTGAATTTCCGTATTTTTTGGCGTATTGAAGTATTTATGTGTATTTTTGTATTGTAGTGTATTAAATTCATCAAAAATTGTATTTTCAGTGTATTTTTCACCATAAATTGTATTTTTTGCGTATTATTGATGGAATTTTTAATCCTTTTCGACTGATCGCGAAGCCGAAGCAAAATTTTTCACACAACAAATGACAGCTCTTCAACGGAGTAAAAGACAGATAGGATAGGAAATGGATTCCATATTCCATTAAAATTATTACAGATTAGAATTTTCCATAGAAGGGAGGAGTAGAATTGTATTATTAATTGGGTTGTTTAGGGGTATATATGTTTTTACATATTCTGAATCTGCATAAAAATCTGAGCCTAATTCCAATTTTTCAGAATTTTTGGAGCCCCGGAACTATTTTTAATTTGCATTTTAAATTTATATGGGACTTAAAATTTGTTCTTATGCTGCATGGGCCAACTGTCATTCTATGAATGTTAGTGTCATTCTATCGATTGAAATGGATTATTGTTTGCTGTACAAAAATGTAAATGAAAAGTTTACAAACAAAATAAAAATATGTTGGAGATCAGGAAAGCATGCTCTTTATGTTAAACTGCAAAAAACTAGATATTTTTCTGAGCTAAACAACCCAATTTAATATTTTCACCATGCTTGATTCATCCCCGACAGTGCTCGTGGCTTTCTTTCCATAGTTGCATTTTTCATCGTTTTCAAATTTTGAATTTGTGAAGCAGCCACCTTCAGAGAGGCTCGGCCATCTTGTGCTTAAACTGTGTGGTTTTTTAGCAACATAAATAAACTATTTAAAAAACCAGAACATCTTTTTATTCTTTTTTTTTGCTTATTATCTCGTATTTTAATTTGAACCACTCACGCAATAGGTTCCAGTGTCCTGCATGATACAATCCGGAAATCTTGTAAATTGCGATGAAAGATGTAAAAGTTTTTAGATGGTTTTTTAAACATTGTTATTTTTTGTGACGCCCTACCCGCATACTCAAAAACTGTGTGGAATATATTCCAAACTTTAAATTCAATTTAAGTCACATATTAACTTTTTATGTTAACTTTCGGATATGGCTGCACTTCAAATAGTTTTCAATATTGCACTATAGACAACAGTGAGGCTACATTATATCATTATGTCAATTTAACATATGAGGTTACTTAACTGTGCTTTACAATCTATGTTTGCATGTTTTAGATATACGCACATTATACAAGTATTCGTGAAAGATATCACACAAAATCACTTCACGATATATATTTTAAACAATGTTACTTATGATCCTGGTCATGGAAAATGTCACAAATACACTACAAGATTTTATGATACTAACTTAAAACTACATTAAATGATAAAGTTATGCGGCACATGTGTGCGTACTGATATTCTATTTGTACTTTTTCACTTGCCATTTGCCAGTTTTGATTTCTGCTTCCTCAGTGCTATTAGTGAAAATGAGGAAAAAGTTTAACGTTACAACCTCGGTTACAACCGAATACACACGAATCTATCAGGTACGTCTCTTATAATTCTTCCATGATATCAATTTACAGAGATTTTATGAATTTTAAGTGATCTTTTTTTCTTTCGCAGTGTTTCACAATGAACGAGAGTTCCAGTTACGAACCTCGAAACGAAACAACCGGAGTGTTATTTTTTCCTCCTTTTCGGGACTCAAACAAGTTGTCCTTCATCAAAATGGTAGGTACATAACAAAGACAAAATCGGAGAAAAGTTGTATTGACATCAAATTTATTTTTCCGCACACAAATCTAGTGCTGTTCGAAGCTTCTCGATGCCGCTTGCATCTCGGGAGTAAATTGCTGTTATGTGAAAATGCAACGAGCGGTATCATTGGAGATGCAGCCAGCCATGGATTCGGCACTCACGCCACAATTGCCTTCCTGCATTTCTGGATGTTGAGCATGCATGAATTTACAAACTTTACAATGCTGATGGAAGCTCAGATTGAATAAAAATTATTCATTAAAGAAACTGGTTTGTTTTTTTTTGTTTTATTACGAAAGGAATTCAACAGGAAATGAAAATAATAAATCTCAACAATATAGGTTGCAGTTATTCTCGTTTTCGTTTTGTACGATCCAATTATAACTGAACTTTGCGATATAATGTTTCACGTGACAAATATGGATTATAATCCAACCTTATAATATGGATTCCGTTGAAAATTTTGTTCGCGAAAATGTTCATTTTTTTATGGTGACCTAACTTAACAACCCCTTCCACACATGGTTATTTGTCCGATAACCATCTTCCAAATGGTCATAACCATTCGTGAAAATGTGGGCTTAAAGTTAAGACAAATGTTATATCAAATTGTTTAGGCGAAGTTGTAAATCGTTTGAAATGTTAAGATATGGAGTTCAAGAATAGTTTGTGTTTATGCGGGTATTAATATTATAATATATACTACATTAATTTGTTCACAAGCAAATGTTTCCAGCTCTACTATGAATTATTCGGAAATTATGATTGATGCGTTGAAGCGAGTTAATCCCTCCCATGTTTTGATATAGAAATAGATATGTTTCTCATGAACTTCCTCCACAATATTTGAAAAGGAACAATCGATATATCCAGCTCGGTTATGTTCATTCTTCTACAGGATACAGATACCGATATAATCGAGTAAATAACATTAAAATTGAAATAACACGATTCCGCGAGTTATTTGCTCCCGGATTTTTGTTTTCAAAACAACAATTCCATAGCTGTCAAAATAATCTGATTTGTATTGACAGGTATTAACGTATTTTTGGTGAGTCAGTGTATTAATCGGGTATTAAAATTGAACTTTGAGATGTATTGAAGGAATATCGGCGTATTGATGAATTATTCCGAATTGAAGTATTAAAAAGAATTTTTGTATTTTTTTAGGTATTTTTAATGTATTTTTAGATGCAAGTATTTACAATTCAACTGATTTATACAGTTGATCGCCGGGCGACGCAGCCTCAATAAAGAAATAAAATAAGTCGACCAAAATCTATAGATGACAACAGGTTAAAGCGATAGCTAACTTATCGAAATCGGTAAGGATGGAGATCTTCCAAGTCTGCCCTTTGCACCACTGGAGGTGTACAGAACCTTTACACACTCGGTTTTTATTTCTACAGCTCGGCAAAATTCGCACAGTCCTGGTGCCCAGCCAAATAAAAACTGATATATTGTCAAAAATTAAGCGTGTTAGCTGGGTTTCGGCAAATTATTTGCTGATTTTCAGCAACTTTGACAGTCTCGGCGGATAACATGTTTACTGGGGCTCGGCTGTCCGAATCTCGGTAAGGGGCCGTACACGCATATATATTCCGTAAGCACTAACGGGGGGAGGTGGGTCTGTCGTTATCTTACGCACCATACACAATTAAGGCGTGCTCGTAACCCACCCGTCATTGAAATTAATTTAGTGGTAAAGACGTAGCGATGTTCATCTTTAAAATACTTTGACAAAGTAAATCATTGCGTTGATACTTGCGTTGATATAAAAGATATTTTAGTTACTAGATAAAGATTGTCGCTTCGGTTCCCTTTGTTCTGCTGTCCGAAACATGTGTGGTACATACCTGTCAAATCGTATGGATTTTCCTTCTTTGACATTTAGCTCCCCTATCTTCGCCAGCAAAAGATGTTCCGGACAGCGACGACAGCGACAATCTTTATCTAGTAACTAAAATATCGATATTACATGAATTGTGATATCGATTAATTAAGATTTGTATCATTTTTGGGGATAATTTAGTGTAAAGAAATACCGATAAAATCATTTAATTTTATGTAAATAACTTTGAAGAAGTTTGACGAATGGTTCACCGGACTGTTTTTTTTTATATTGTGTCGCCAGCACTAAATTGTATTCCTACTTCGGACGTTTTACTTCCGAACTTACTTCCGACATCATGAACGTCAGAACAAAATTTGAATTTGCTACCAAAACATTGTCGGAAGAGCGTTCGGAAGTGTGAAATCGACTTCGAACCTCAATTTGGTGCCAGCGACGTTGTCAGCGACAAAAAGCTCGATTTTGTGACAGACACTGAGGAAACTGGACGCATGATTTCCAATCAAACGCCTTATGAAAATTTGCCACAAGGAATCGGTATGAATTTCAATATGTTGCCTTATGAATGATGATTTACATTTAAAAAAAAGTAAAGTGCAGCAGACTGGGTTCGAACCACGGACGTCGGGATCGGGAGGCCGGTATGTAGACCACACGCCCATCGACGCTTGATGACTTGGGAAGGTAACTGCGTATAAAAAGCACTGTTGGTGGAATATTCAGTCGAAGCTTCATAAGGCGCTAGTTATGAATTTCGCTAGTCCAGTTCGCTGAGTGGATAACACCGTGCAGTGCTGCATATTTATTTTATTTTTCCGTGTGAATCTCGTCGGAAGTGGGCCTTGCTGCCAGTTCATCAGCGTCATATAAACAGTTTTGGTCTAAATGCACAATACATACACTAGTGGGTAGCCCCTCGCTCGCTTTACTAAATCGATTTAAGCGTGTGGTGGTATGCGGCGCAACATGGTATAGGCTTTTTGTTTCTTTGTAGCATATCAATGTTTTGCTACATATTGAAGTTAGTGGTGTGTGGCTGTCAAATCGTCATATGCTTGTAAATATCAGCATCTTTTGCCTCTTCGGAAGTATTATTTTCTTTTCTGGTTTTTATCGGTAATGCAAAGTAAAATTACCTGAAAAATCTGTAAAAGGTTTGAATAAGTAGTGTAAGTAGTGAAAACAACAAAAAATCGTTATGGTGAAAGTGTAGAAGTGTTAATATTCGTAGAAGAAAAATCAAGTTCAGATAATTTTTAGCTTCACCTTTTGGCAGGGGCTGAGTTACAAAGTGAGAGCATGTGACGTGAGTTCTTGCTTACGCGACAGAATCAAATCAACGGAAAAATAGTGCGGAAAGTGGTGATAGATGATGCTTAATGATTGGTGTTTTTTGAGAATATTTTGAAGAATATTGCTAAAAATAAAAGTGCAATTGAATCTACAATATCTACTGTTTCTTAGCAACATAAAATGAGCTACTCCAGGGGCCAATATTATGAGGTAAGATCTCTGATAATTTTGTTGATTTTGACGTATATTTTGTGTTACCATTTGCAGCAAAGATCTCGTTCCCGCAGCCGTGATCGAAAGTATCGCCGGGAAAGCCGCGAGGATAGTTATCGGTGAGTCGAACAAAATGCGTACGATGATCAAAAACAGATTTTTGATATTTAAATTTAATTGTACCGTAAACAAGATTTCAGAAAGTTTAACAACAGATTATCTAGTTGACAGAACACCACACCGTGGTGCAATGAGTGTTAAATGAGTTACCATTAAGGTAAAACGACTCAAACCACAATTCCTAATCATATCGCAACTTGTTGCTAATTTTATCACAATCAGGCTATATTTGTATAAAGCTTTTCTTGATACATGGCAATTTTTATTTTGTATAAATCTTTTCCTAGATACAGCTCATCCTACGCTGGTGGATCTGATTATGCCGGGGGCAGAGACAGCGGAAGTTACCGCCCTCGAAGCTCACGACAATCGCATGCCGCCGAGCCCCACCAATCACATCACAGTGCGGCGGAGTACGACGAAAGCAAGGCCGTTCTGGCGGTCTTCAATTTGAGCATTTATACCACCGAATCCGAGCTGTTCGACATGTTTACCAAGTTCGGACCACTGAAGAAAGCAACTGTAGTGATCGACGCGAAGGTAGGCTCTGATCCTGGTTAGTGCATAGAGAGAATTGCTGTGTGGCAAGAAGAGAATATCGCCAGAACAAATGGTTCGTTTGTTTTAACGTGCTGGTAGCTTTATCGAAGATATCGGAAAAGTTCTGCCTCGTGTGAGTTCTGGCTACAGAAGCATCGTTCGATGTTGGGGGATTTCAGGAAGAAATGTGAGAAGCATATAACATTTCTTTAAAGGCCCTCCCAAACAGCGAAAATTTATAAGTTTGGTGGAAGATTCAGTTGGAGTGCCTTTCAACGAATGATTTAATCTTGCAATTGACATTATTATGTTTGAAGAGAAATAATCTTTTAATTTATGTGTGCCATTTTTGAAGAATAAGAATTTAATTGTAGCGAAACAAATTTTAGTAACTGGTTTTATAAAGAAGCGTATTTCTGGAAGTTCTAAAGGTGTTGCAGAAATGTTTCTGAGAATAAATCAATGAATGGTAAGAAGTCAATCATACGGAGAAGATGAAGAATTGAAGCCATAATTTGAGAAGATGTTATTGCGAAGATTGAAGATTCCAAGGAAGAGAGAAGATCAGAAGATGGATTAAAATTGAGTGAAACGAGAAGATCTGTTGCTGTGAAGTCAAAAAGAAGAATTGAAGAAAACCAACGGAGAAAACTGATGATCTGCATATTAGAAGATTAGCTTTCTTGTTGTAGTGGTCTTGAGCTAAAGTTGAGAGTTGTTCTAAGCTTTCTTTAAGAAGAGTATGGTTGAGAAGAAAGATGGTTGAGTGATACTTATCGGAACTTCAGATTCGAAGGATCCAATGCATGGAGCTGAATATTATACAGGTTGTATTTTAATCAATAATTTAGATACCTATTATGTTTTTCTTTTGGTTTCACATTCATTTGTTAAAGGGATCTACTTGAATTTCCAATGTATTTTAAGGCTACAGTAAAACCTCCATGTGTCGTTGTTCTATGACACGATATCGACTCATGGAAGCAATTTATTTCGGGTCTGCCACGAAAGGCTGAATCACATAAGGCTGAAAACTCATAAGGCTGAACACGAAAGGCTGAAAAAGTAAAAATCTCACATAAGGCTGAAATAACAAAAGGCTGAAACTCGAAAAGCTGAAAAATCGTGAGAAACCAATTTTTGTGGAAGGATTCACATTTGACGTTAAAAGGGGCACAATCTAAAATGATCCGCAACCTTCTTGCAACTTCTTGTTGTCTTTAAATTTTTATACGGAATTCTTATTTTTTAGTTGTTTAGTTGTTTTAGTTATGTTGAGGTAACATAAGAAGAACAAGACTTTAGTGTTCTTAGTTCTTGTATTTGGTTTTTGATTCTTGCTGAAATTACTTTCTTATTTTTTATTCTTTATTCTTCTCTCTTCTCCTTTCTTCCTTTTGCTTTTTCATTCTCCCTTCTTTCTTCTTCTTACTTTTTTATTTAATTTTTTTCATTTTTTTTGTTCTTCTTCCTTTTTCAATCATTCTTTTTGCTTTCTTATTTCTTCCTTCTTCCTTTTCCTTGTTTTTTTCTTTGTCTTCTTTCTTCATTACCATTTTTTCCTCCCTTTCTGTCTTCTTTTCTCTACTTTCTTCTTTTTCCAAATTTCTTCTTCCTTTTTCTTTATTTATTTTTCTCTATTCATTCTTCATTCTACCTTCTTTCTTCTTCTTTCACCTTCCTTCTGTCGTCATTTTGTCCATTCTTTTTTTCTTTCCTTTTTCCTTTTTCCTTTCCTTTTTTACCTTCTCCCTTTTCTTTTTTCTTGTTCCTTCTTCTTTCTTCCTTCTTCATCTTTATCCTTCCTTCTTCCATCTTTATCCTTCCTTCTTCCTTATTTCTTCTTGCTTCATCATTATTCCTTCTTCCATCTTTATTTGACTTTTTCCTTCTTCTTTCTTCTATGTTTTTTGTTCAATATTTCTTTCTCTCTCCTTCTTCCGTCTTCTCTCTTCCTTCTTTCATTATCTTCCTCCTTTTTCATTCGTCCTTGTTTCTTCTTGCTTCATCATTATTCCTTCTTCCATCTTTATCTTACTTTTTCCTCCTTCTTTCTTCTATGTTCTTTCTTCAATCTTCAATTTTTTCCCTCTCCATTCTTCCGTCTTCTTTCTTTCTTCTTCCTTCTTCTTTCCTCCTCCCTTTTTCTCTGTGCAATTTTCATTCTTTATATTTTATTCTTCATTCTTTATGTTTTATTTTTTATTCTTTATTCTTTATTCCATATTCTTTATTCTTTATTTGGTATTTTTTATTATTTATTCTTTATTCATCATTCTCTAATCTTTATTCATTATTCACTATCCAACCACTCAACATAGTTGGTACAACATATCGTATGGTTGGAATTCATTTCATCCCATCAATTTCAGCCTTTCGATACATTTCAGCCTTCTGATACTTTCAGCCTTTTGAGACTTTCAGCCTTTCGGGATTCCAGCCTTTTGAGTTCAGCCTTATGAGTATTCAGCCTTATGTGTTTCAGCCTTTCGTAGGACACCCATTTATTTCATATTAAAAAAAAATGTTTTTGGGTTACTGTGATGATCCCTCCAAAGAGCTTTCCAAGGATTTTCTATTCCTCATCTCGATATTTCCGTGAGTCGATGGTCCCTTCGATATCGACTCATGGAGGTTTTACTGTATCAAGTAAATCTTATTACGATACATCAAATATGAATATTATCGTCCCTCATCTTAAGTAATTGTTCAGCACATCCACTTTTGGTCGGGTCTGGAAACCCACACTTAGCGGATTATTGACTTGAACAAAAATACATCAATCATAAATGTAACATTTAATGCTTCATAGAGAAATGTTTCCTTTGCACCCATAACATACAAGAATTGGGACGATGGAACTAATTGTATTTATCCATAAAAACTGAGAATAAATCATCGATCAAATCATGGAACCGTCGAATGACTCTAAGTTCTCTTGGAGCATTACGAACATAATAAAATTATTTTGCCGACCTGATCAAAATTTTCACAGAGATTCTAACAGCCGAAATCTCAGGAAACAAATTTACCGAATTTGCTAATTCCTTTGCGGAATCTTGTCAATATTTTACCGAAATTCAGCTCAAATGATTTCTTGCCGAGATCAAGGTAACAATTATCAATTACTTGGCAAAGTTTTTCGAAATTCAGGGGAAATTTTTACCGAGATTCGTTGAAATCATTGCCGAGATCTCAGCTGTTGGATTCTTGGCAAATGTTCAATTTTCATTTTCTAATGTAAATGTCCGGGAAGTGGTCAGAGTCATCAATACAGACCCCATTCGATTTTAGCAACATTCGGTTTTGGCAACATCCGATTTTGGTAGCAGAATATTTTTTTATATTTTTTTATATTTTTTTAAATTTTTGATGTTGCCTATAAAACAAGTAAATATCCTCGTAAAAAAATGCGTTAAAAAAGTGAAGAAATGTCGAAGTATCATAAATAAAAAACAAAAACCATCCAATTTTGGCAACATAAATGTTCCGAACGTGTTGCCAAAATCGAATGGGATCTGTGGTGCATTTTAAATTTATGATTCGTTTCTTGATGAAAAATCACAATGAAAGAGCTGTCGAATGACTGGTTTTTGCACTAAAACTGAATGTCCCCTTCTACAGGTTCCCAGGTAGAGACAGGTAGATAACTGTTTCGGAAATTGAAAGTATGGGGCATTAGAGACTTAGAGAGGCATTAGGCATTTAGAGTATGTTAATTGGCACCAAGTTATTCTTTATCATGATTTTATTATCATAAATTTTGTAATCTGAATAGGCTAATTTAGTTAATTAAAATCAATTTTATTATAATAAATGGCGTAATCTGGATAGGCTACAATGCTGTGCAGAAAATTCGAAACATTAGCATATGTTTAACAAATAACTAAAACACGAGAATGTTTTATCAAATCTAGTATATTTTAAAGCTATCGCATTTTATGATATCGCGACAACATAGCGAATGGTATTTTTACATGTTCGATACTACAGACGGGCACTATTATTTTGAGACATCGTAAAACGGGAAAGAACACGATTGCCACTTTGGTTTTAATTCAGACCATAATGAAAAATTAAATTTTTGCTGATTCAAATTGAGCTCCAAAATATTTTGTTATTTGTTCCAAACATAAAAAATACGAGTCCAAAACTATCATCACGCTAACCATCTTTTCATTTGCTGTCCGTTCATTCACAACAGACCGGTCGTTCCCGCGGGTTCGGTTTCGTATACTTCGAGAGCACCGAGGACGCCAAGGTGGCACACGTGCAAGCCAATGGTATCGAAATCGGCGACCGCAGAATACGGGTCGACTATTCAGCAACGGAAAAGCCCCATGATCCGACCCCGGGGGTGTATTACGGCAAAGCAAGCTACCCAAAGGGGGGAGGCGGCGGGTCCAGCGGTGGCGGCTACGATAGTGGAAGATCTCTGGGACCACCGGCCCAGATGGCAGGCAACATGGCAGCACCCGGTGGATACTACCACTGTCGGGCCTGCGAGATCGAAGCGCGCGAGCGTGAACGATGGGAACGGGATTCGCGACGCTACGGAAATGGGTAAGTTACTTGTGTGAGGAAATTGTTATGCGACTGCTAAGAATGTATTAACCAGCAGAGAAAGAGAGTACTACTACCAGGACAAGTATTCTGGCTCGAGAACAAACGAGATGCGTAGCCGTGAACGGTCGGCTCCGTCTCGGTCACGGAATGACTACTACCGAGGAGGTGCAGGTGTCCGCTGACGTTGGTTACCGATTGTTGCGCCAAATGATCAGAGGAAGTTCTGTTTCAAAAATAAGGTCATTTCGTAAATTATGTTCCACAATGATTTGTATTCTCTTAAGCATCATCATTTTCTCAATCAAAGGCCAATCTTCTATGGTGCATGCAATGCACAACATCAAATGAAACTGTTATGCACGAACATTTTACAAATTATGTCAACATGAAATAAGTTAAATAACAATTGCAATGATAATTTCACAGGAAATATAACACCTTTTTAGTATAAACTAATGCAGCTTTTCAACCGATGAAATCATATCTAATAATTATCCATAAAAAATCTTAGTTTTAAAGCGTAACTGATATGTTTTTATCGTTGAGTCAAGCATGTATTTCAGTTGCAGCTTGTGGTATTTTCCACAATCATAAAATCAAACAAATATACCTATATTGAAGTTTTGAATACAATTGTTATTATTTGTATCCGAAATATTCATCGATTATTTATAATATGTGCAAAGAGTTGGAATGGATGAGATTTCGATTCTCAATAAATTTGAATTTTTTATCAACGGTTTGGCAGAATTCGTTCTATTATGGGAAGGGGAGTTTTTTATGACTGACTATGCTCAAATTTGGCCTAAACATTCTTTGCATATCAAAGAATATTGTGGCCAAATTTCAAAAATTTGGTCGACAAAAACCCCCCTGACAATAATAGAACAAAACCTGCCAAACCAACGATTCTTCTTCAGGGACGGAGGAAAGGGAAAAGAGCCTGGGATTTATGTCATGAACGTTATGACGTTCGGGGCGGCATGCTCCCCTTAACCTTAACGCAGAACGCATCAGGGAACAGTTCCCGGCTGCGGCTAGGGCAATCGTGCGCTACACATACGTGGATGACATGTTGTGCAGTACCGAAACGGAAACAGAAGCCATTGACCTTGCGAAACCCAATTGGATGTCCAATTCTCCGACTGTTCTTGCTGCATTACGTGGGGACTCTGGAGTGGGAAAAAGCTTGGACCTTTCATCAACCCTAGCTACTGAAAAGGTATTGGGAATGTGGTGGTGCTCCCAGACTGATTGTTTTGTCTACAAGATCAACCTGGCCAGATTAGGGGAGGACCTACTTTCTGGTGTTCGCCGGCCTACAAAGCGAGAGGTCTTACGTACTGTCATGACTATCTACGATCCCCTGGGTCTAATAGCCAACTACTTGATGTACCTCAAGGTGTTACTTCAGGAAATCTGGCGATCAGGTACAGGCTGGGATGACGAAATCAATACGCAGTGTTTTGAAAAATGGCAGATCTGGTTCAGACTTCTTCCCGAGCTTGAAAGTTTACAAATCCCGCGTTGTTACAGGCTTCAGACGACGATTGGAGCGCAAACGAAAACCCGGCTGCATATATTTGTCGATGCCAGTGAGAACAGTATGGCAGCCTTAGCGTACCTCCGTTTCGCAGAGAAAGGGATAATCGAGTGCTCGCTCGTCACAGCGAAGACCCGTGTAGCCCCGCTAAAGTACCTCACTATTCCTAGGCTCGAACTGCAGGCAGCTCTGATTGGTGCTTGGCTAGCAGGCAACGTTCTCCAAGGAGTAGATATCAACATCTCGCAATGCATCTTATGGACGGATTCGAGGAATGCTCTATCGTGGATTCGCGCAGACCACCGACGATACAGCCAATTTGTGGCAGCTAGAGTTAGCGAAATCCTTGACCTTACGAACGTCTCCAATTGGCGATGGGTCCCAACGAAATGGAACGTTGCCGACGAAGGCACTAAGTGGTAGCATCGTCCTTTGTTTACACATGAGAGCAGATGGTGTAAAGGCCCTGAATTTCTTTGGCAACCAGAAGGAGAGTGGCCTACCATGCCGAGACCATTGGAAGGAACAATAGAGGAACTACGCGCCAACGTTCACGTGCACTACGACACTACGAAGCTGAAATTTTCTACGGAACGGTTCCGTACATGGGGGAGCTTGATCCGAATAACTGCTTACGTTTTTCGGTTTATCAAGAACGCTCGTTCAAAAACCGCCAGGGATATTGGGGACCTTACTAGTGAAGAAATCCGCCATGCCGAAAACTTCCATTTTCGGGTAGCGCAGCAGGACGGCTTCTTGGACGAACTCTCAATCCTTCAACGCACAGATCGGAAGGCAACACTGCCGAAGCGTAGCCCACTCTACAAACTCAACCCGTTTATCGACGAGAAAGGAGTGCTACGTATGCAAGGAAGAACAGGAGCATGCAAATACCTGTCACCGGATGCAATCAATCCAATTATTCTTCCTCGAGTGCATCTGATTACGCTGTTAATCGTCAAAAGTTACCACAAAAAATTCCAACATCATAATCATGAGTCGGCTATCAACGACATCCGGCAAAGGTTCTGTATTAGCCGTATTCGCCGCGTATTCGCAAAAATCAGAGCCAATTGCACTCGTTTTATGCTACGGGAAGCCCGCCCGTACCCGCCAGCAATGGCAGACTTATCGCCTTGACGGCTTGCCGCCTTCGTTCGCCCGTTCACCCATACAGGGGTTGATTATTTCGGCCCGATGGAGGTAACTATGGGGAGAAGAGTTGAGAAGAGGTGGGGGGTTCTTCTTACGTGTCTTACCATTCGCGCAGTCCATCTTGAGATAGCTAGTTCGCTAAACACTAACTCTTGTTTAGTGGCGCTACGCAATTTTATTGTGCGCCGAGGAGCACCAGCAGTATTCTACGGCGACAGAGGAACAAACTTTGTTGGTGCAGAACGAGAATTGAAGCAGGCGCTGGCAACAATTGACCACGACAAACTGGTGCAAGAGTTTGTGAACTCGAATACGTCCTGGCACTTCAATCCACCGGCTGCTCCGCATATGGGAGGTAGTTGGGAGCGGCTCGTTCGGTCCGTGCAACGGACCCTTTCTAAACTCAAACCATCACCGCGCCCAACTGATGAGGAGTTGAGAAACGCACTGATTGAGGTTGAAGGAATTCTCAATGCACGCCCGCTCACGCATGTCCCTATCGACGACATAGATGCTCCGGCTCTCACCCCGAACCACTGGCTGTTAGGAAGCTCCAATGGTTTTAAGCCATGGTCTCTACTGGACGGTAATTTCATCGCTCTACGACGTGGTTGGCATCAATCGCAAGCATTCGCCAACCACTTCTGGTACAGATGGCTCCGGGAATACCTTCCGGAGATAACTAGGCGCAGCAAGTGGCACGAAAAAACTCGGCCAATCCAAGAAGGCGACATCGTACTCATCGCAGATCCGGCACCACCTCGAAATTGCTGGCCGAAAGGGCGTGTCATCGGCACCGTGAATCGAGATGGCCAGGTGCGCAGAGTAACCATCCAGACCGCCAGGGTGTGTTGTGAAAGGGCAGCTGTACACGTGGCTGTACTCAATGTCGGCCATAAGAAGGAGTTGGCTGTCTCAGAGGCGGAGTCAGCAAACTGGGGGGAGTGTCACCGAATCCCCTCGGTGTCAGCGAAGCAACGCGTCAGAAGAGCATTGACGCGCCGACGCGTACGCGAGATAACAGCGAACGTCCGGAAGGAGGGAATGGCAAATCCGTCAGTCATGGTGACGAGACAGAAATTAATGAAAACGAAGACTAAAACGTGATTCCGAAGAACAAAGCATACATAGTTATAGTGTTATATGGAAATATTCCAAAATCCCTACGAATGTTGTTTGCCTTAAATCTAGTTTATACTTATCTACTTTCTTAAAACTACGTTTTGCCTGGGAATTCTATCCGCCGATTTGGTGCACGAGTCCGATTCTGATAACGATATCGGTTGGTGTTACGGTAGGGTTCCGAAGAAGCAGTTAGCCAGTATTGGGAGACCGGTAGAACGATTCTAAGCAGGCATTGAAAGCGTGAGTGAAGCGGACGAGCATTGATCTAATTCAATCATAGCATCCTATGCCAGTGAGTGAACAGCCTTGCTCAGATGGATACCAAACAACGATTATGAGCGATCGTTGCTGCGTAAACAACGAGCAACAGAGTTCGCCAAGCCCAACTTACAGTCACTCTCAAAATTGAGCGTACACCATGGATTACATGAATATATTCGAAAATTCCAAAGGAAATTTAATTGTTGGCTCGGTTGTTTTTAATGCATTTCAATATTCATCCCTTCTTTCAATGTATGCGTACATAAAATGATTGAAATTTTTTCTCTGAAGTTTATTTATTTGAAAATAATCTCAAAATACGCCTATTAAATGTGACAAAATTGAGCGTACAGTGATTTTTTTTCTATAAAATTTCTTATTATAAACACGATTAATGTATTTTAACATTGTTTTTTCATGATTATATTTATAATAATAAACATCCGCTACTTAAACATTCAATGTTTTTAAATTAAACCATGTTTTGGTCAAAATGGCGAACAAATGAGAGGTAAGAACATTGTTATTTAACAATTCAATGCTCCTGGGCAAAATAGATGCTTTAAGATATGGATTTCACCGGCATCGTATCTTATATATGATAGATAATCAAAATCGAGCGAGACATACGATTAATTTGGAAAAAATCAGTCGGTAAATGATGAAAACAGATGTAAACATACAGAGAAAACGACAAATGTTGGGAATGACATAATTCAAATTTAGTATGTCTTTAACTTAAATTTGTTTTAAAGCTCGATTATTGTCTCAGGTCTATCATTAAGAATAATATTATTGAATCCGATCATTTACTGTCAAATTCTAAAAGTACAAGGTGCATGTTAAGGTACCGAACGAAAAAACAGCTTTTCAACCCCGTAGAGCACTTCTGATTGAATATTCAAAAGATAGCTTAAAATCGTAATTTCATAATTAAATTTGGATTAAACTCCACGATCTGTTACCATAAGGGATACAATTGGATGATTTCCATGTGGCGAGTAAAAATAAACTTTTTTAAGAGTTCAGCAGCTTATTTAATGATATCTTGGTGTATTTAAATGATTCAACCAAATTTGTTCCTACGGTGACTGAGTCTTCAAATATAAAATGACATCTTATAATGTATCCGTGTGCTGCTCTTTTATTAATATTATTATTAGGGTGAAATCAGGAGTGATTCAGTTTCATTCTAAATTTTCGACCACTATTCTAGTTTGAATCTGGAGCAAAATAGAACAAACTTGCTGGTTTCCCCAGCAGTGTTCTATTCATGTTTTTCAAATTTTCAATTAATTGAAATCATTATGTTACCGCCAAGAAAGGCGCCGGAATTGCAAAGTGGATTGATCCGTAGATAAAATGACGCATCCATACACCAAAACAATTGAAAAATATTTGAATCTCGTGATTCAATCGTGGTTCAAATCTGCAGAAAATAGAACGAAGCGTTATACCAGTTTTATTTTTTTGACATTTGACTGGTATAAAAAATGAATCTAGAACAGCTGCTGGGAAAATTAATGTTTCAGATTCATATTCAAACTGACAGCCTCGAACGATTTGAATCACTGCTGATTTTACTCTTAATGAGTGTTCTGAGCTTATAGGCTACCTACCCGCATAATTCTTAACTATATCTAGACCATAGCTCGTATTATCCTTGATGATAAATAACGTTGTCATTATTATTCTGATTGTAGTATGTAAAAACAATAAGCATACTTCAACATAAATGGTTTCAACAACATGATATATTGTGTTCGTCAAATGTACTATTCGAGTAATGGGCGGTTAAGTATAATTACAATACAAAAATGGCCATTTTTCAGTACATATTTTTCGGCATACAGCATATATTATGGTGCTTATACAATCCCTTTTCTCAGATGAAAACAATTAGGAATGTAATAATAATATAGTAGGACCATACATGAAAAAAAAATCCGTACCATATTCTTTGATGTTTGTTGTTTTTCTTATTTTGTAGTGATAAT
The DNA here is from genome assembly GCF_024139115.2 of Armigeres subalbatus. Lineage (NCBI taxonomy): Eukaryota > Metazoa > Arthropoda > Insecta > Diptera > Culicidae > Armigeres > Armigeres subalbatus. The sequence continues at coordinate 109,410,863 of NC_085140.1, read as the reverse complement.
GAAGTAATTAAATGAATAAGCACACATGTCTATCATTGCACAATCATAATTTTTATTATCTACATCAAGTTCTTGAGTATTTCATCGGATGAAATGGGTAGATATTATTGAACATCAATCCGTGCAAGAAACCAATTTTGGGGACTTTCGGAGCCGACTGCAGTATATGTTCCCGATAATGTTGCTGCAATGAGCGTATGGAATCAATTCAGTTGTTAAGATTCACTTTTAATTATATAAAAATACATACCCTGTAATCGGCAATAAAGAATAAAGACGGTCACTTTCATGGTCAATTTGATGAACTCCTCGTCCGTGTGTTGGATCTGTAGATTTAACATGGAAATAATTAATTCGACCTTTTTGGAATTTCATCGAGAATTCAGTCAAGATTTGTTATACCTATTCACTTAACCAATATACACTTACTTTTTTCTGGGGCTTAGAGATAGATGTTAGAGGAAAAATGAACAATGTACAATAATTTTATAGAGTTTTAATAATTGGAGCGCCGTAAATTATTTGAGCGATAAATTCATGCTGCAGAGCACCGCAAATGTCAGGTTTTTGACATTAGGCTTTCTTGGTAGATTTTTATTCGCGCGCCAAGTTGAAAGCTCGCTAGATAGAGTGGAGGGAAACGGGAAGTACAGTACCCGAAAATAGGCAATGTGAACGCAAAGCATATTGCAACAAAAAACAGTCCACTAGAAGACTTTGAAGAGTGCGATTCTCGCGAAGTAAATTCGAATGTTAAGTTAGTTAATAAAATGTTTGTTTGTTGAAGACTAATACACGCGTTTTCATTGTGCTACATAATCACTTCCGCCAAAAATTCAAATTCCTGAGCTATACGATTAACATTGTTGTGGTCCGTCCGAGCCGGATGATGTGATTGGATTTTCTGGAAGTTTCTGGAAGTTGTAGCTGGTGCATGTGTGAAAGTGCGGTCCGTGACCGGAAGAACAACGACGATTATGCCCATGGCATAGTATTCGGGAAAATTGACTGCATCGTGTGCAGTAGTGCGGCATGTAGCCGATCCGCGTTTCGTTTTTGCTCGTAGCGAAAAATTGAAATTTGTGTCGGTTCGTGATCGATGATTGGCTGGATTGTGTCCGTGGCAAAATCCGGCGCACCGTGTGCGTAATTGCCAAAATCGTAAAGCGCGCTTTTCCGAAGCTGATTGCACCGTGTGCAAAGCGAAGCGAGTTTAGTCCGTGACTAATGCGTGGCCGAGGCCACAAAAAACAGTGAACTTTCAAAAGTGTTCCTGCGGCACATGTGTCCGTGACACGTCGCGAGCGTGATTGAACAAGAGTGAACACGATTGAGCATGAGTGAAGAAGAAACACCGTGGAGTGTTTAAACAAATAACTAAAGAAACATTTTGGAAGCGTTAACGGGCACGCAAAGTGAAGAAGAGCCACTAGTTCCGTCGGTGGCAGACCAGAAGATTGCAAAGCAAGTGCGCGAGGAGAAAGAAAGCGATGGAATTCAAAAATAGAAGTGTTATCGGATCGGCGTGATCTCATCAAGGAGAAGCTGACACGCATGAAGGAGACGTTGAGAGGAGAAGGTGTCAGCATACATTTGCTTAACCTTCACCTTGAAACATTGCGGCGTTGCGCGGACGAGTTTGATAAAATTCATGCCGACATGTCCGCCCTATTGCCGAAGGAACAACGAACTGGAATACGCCAGGAGTATGCGGCATTCGAGGAGATACACAACGAACTTTACGTTGACTTGCAAACTCGAGTTGCCCAAGCGCAAGACGCACGTCGCGTAAATCAAGGTACGTCAAATAGTTTAAGTATTCCAGGTATCCAACAGCCGATTGTGGTACAAGCAGCAGCACCACAGTTGCATGCTCCCTTTCCAACCTTTGATGGAACACCGGAGAACTGGTACAGTTTCAAGAGCCTCTTCAAAAGCATCATGGCGAAGTACCCAAACGAGACACCTGCAATGAAGATTTTGCACTTGCGTCATTCCCTGAAAGGAGATGCGAGAGACAAGATCGACCAAGACGTCGTCAACAACAACGACTACGAGAAGGCTTGGAAGATTCTTGAAAATGCGTACGAAGATAAACGGCTGATACTGGATACACACGTCGATGCTATTCTTGATTGCGCAAGGGTTAGCAAGGACAACCGAGGAAAGTCGATTTCGCAACTGGTTGAAACATGTTCGAAGCATGTCGACGCTTTGGAAGGGCACAATTATCTTGTTGACGGATTAGGTGAGCTGATCCTATTGAATGTGCTCTACAAAAAACTGGACAAGGAAACACAAGAGCAGTGGGAGCTGAAGGTACCACGAGGAGAGGTTCCTGATTACGAAACGTTCATGGAGTTCCTGCGTGAACGAGGACGTGTTCTGCAACGTACAAACCGCTCGCAGCAGCAACAGGTACCACAGCAGTCAACGGTCCAAGGGAAACAGCGAGTCGTGATAGCTGGTAACAAGGTATCAGCACAGCCATCTAAGTCGTTCATCCAAACGGCTAAGGACATGTGTCCGTGTTGTCAGGATGAGCACGTCATCTACAGTGCAGTCGGTTCCAGAACATGGATGTCCAGGAACGCAAGTCTGTAGCTGCAAAGTCAGGCTTGTGTTATAACTGTTTGAAGCAAAAAACATCAGGTCAGTGAATGTCAGTCTGACCAAGGGTGCAAGGTCGAAGGCTGTGGTCGCAAGCATCATAGTCTATTGCATCCCAAATACGAAGCGAGTCTACCGAAGAGCAATGAGAAGCCACAGTCTACAACGGATAAAGGCAACAAACAGGAATCAGGTTTGCGTGCAACTGCAATGTGTGCGAAGATTGGATCAGCGAAGCGGCAAGTGCTGCTCTCAACGGCAGAGGTCTTGATGGTTGGAAATGGTGGTTCTACCGTCAAGTGTCGTGCATTGTTGGATTCAGGGTCTGACAGTCACATTCTCACAGAGAGATTGGCTAACAAACTGATGTTGGAAATGAATCGTGTCGACGTACCAATCAGCGGTCTCAACGACATGCAAACGAAAGTGAAACATCTTTTATCAACGAAGATTCTTTCTCGAATAAGCTCGTACGCAACGAACGTGTTGGATTTCTTGATTGTGCCGAGTATAACATCGAGTATTCCAGTAGTGGAAATCAACACAAAGTCCTGGAAACTGCCAACCGGAGTGCGACTGGCTGATCCATCATTCTATTCGCCAGGAGAAATTGACCTCATCATCGGCAACGAGATATTTTTCGACTTGGTGAAGAAAGGGCGCCTGAAAATAGAGAACAGTGCGATTACATTAGCAGAAACGGAGTTTGGTTGGATCGTTGCAGGATCAGTGGAAATGAGGAAGAGTGTACCGCGTGCACGCATATGCCAGTTTGGTCGCCAAGAACAAGCGTTGTGTGAAACTATGGCAAGATTTTGGGAAATCGAGGATGTTCGTCTTGGTTCTAACTTATCAGAGGAAGAGGCAGTCGTCGAAGAACATTTCAAGCAGACTCATGCCAGGAATGAGTGCGGTCGTTACGTGGTGCGACTTCCTTTCAACAACAAAAAGTGTCAACTTGGTGATTCTTTCGTTGGGGCGAAGAAGCGTTACGAGCGGCTGATGATCTCCTTATCGAAAAATCCTGAAAGGCGAATGCAGTATTCCGAGTTTATGGCAGAGTACCTCGCTCTTGGTCATATGAAGGAAGTGGATGATCCCAGCGAAGACGGGTATTATATACCGCACCACGCGGTGTATAAGGCATCTAGTTCGACTACGAAGACGAGAGTTGTTTTCGATGCTTCGGCTAAAACGACTTCCGGAGTATCGCTGAATGACACTATAATGGTTGGACCCACCGTCCAAAGTGACTTGATTGAAGTAATATTGCGATTCTGTGGTCATCAAGTGGTACTGACAGCTGATGTTCCGAAAATGTACCGACAGGTCGGTATGCATCCGGAAGACTGCAAGTATCATCAAATTTTGTGGTGCAACGAACAGAACGAGATGAAGATATTTGAGCTGCAGACAGTTACGTATGGCGTAGCAAGTTCACCGTATCACGCAACGAAGGCGCTGATGCAGTTGGTTGCAGATGAAGGCGAGCAGTTTCTTTTCGCTTCTGCGGTAATCCAGAAGGACAGCTATGTTGACGATTTTCTGACCGGTGGCGAAACAGTGATGAAAGTAAAAGCCATGTACAATGAGCTTTCTATGCTATTGAGCCGAGGAGGATTTGGTGTTCATAAATTCTGCTCGAACAGCCATGAAGTACTTGCAGCGATTCCAGAAGAGCTTCAAGAGCAACAAGTCTGTTTTGAGGAATCTGGGATTAATAATACAATCAAGACTCTTGGTTTGATTTGGAATCCTTATCAAGATTATTTCGCTTTCCACGTCCAACCGGTAACCAGAGAACGTGTGTCGTCCACAAAACGTGCAGTATTATCGGATATTGGTCGGCTTTTCGATCCGTTGGGATTACTGGGACCGATAATTGCATTGGCCAAGATGATCATGCAAGACATTTGGCGTCTCAGACTGGACTGGGATGAAACACTTCCGGATGAGTTGATGCATCATTGGCGAAATTTCCGTGAAGAATTACCAGCAATCAACATCAAGCAGAAACGACGTTGTGTTGTTTAAAGCAAGGCTACTTGGATCGAACTACACGGCTTTAGTGATGCCTCCAAGCGGGCGTACGGAGCAGTAGTCTACATTCGGAGCATAGCAGCAGATGACACAGTGGAAGTAAATCTGGTTGCTAGCAAATCCAGAGTAGCACCATTGAAGCCGTTAACAATTCCACGTCTTGAGTTGTGCGGCGCCAAGTTGTTGGCAGAGTTGGTGCAGAAAGTTACAACGTCGATGGCGCTCCATTTCAATGAAGTTAATTGGTGGTGTGATTCGCAGATCGTATTATGTTGGTTGAAGAAATCTCCGTTGGCGTTGAACCAATTTGTAGCCAATCGAATAGCAGCTATATTGGAGCTCACGCCAGGCTGCAGTTGGAACTATGTTCGATCCGAAGAGAACCCAGCTGATGTAATTTCGAGAGGTGCGATGCCGAATGATTTGTTGCAGAATGAAATGTGGTGGAACGGTCCAGAATTTCTGTGGCAACAAGCATACGATGTGCAAGAACTGGAAGCATTTGAAGAAAAACAGTTGCCGGAACTGAAAATAGTGAAGAGTTTAGCGGTTATCAGCAAAGTTCCGTCAATTTCGTTTGATCGCATAAGCGATTATAGAAAGCTACAAAGAGCGTGGGTGTATGTGCTGCGATTCATTCACCTAAAGAAAAAAAGATGAACGTTAGTATAAATGCAGAAAACATGGCTATGGCGGAAACAGTTATATTAAAATTGGTTCAGCAAGAAGTGTTTTTTGAACTGTTGAAGTTACTACGATCGATGTCAGGCAAGCGACATAGTTTGTCCAACCTGGCTCCGTTCATCGGAGAAGATGGCCTCATACGAGTTGGAGGTCGCCTGAAATATTCGGCGATACCATATGATGGTAAACATCAAGTGCTAATTCCGGAGAAGCACCACGTGACAGTGATATTAATAAGGAAGCTACACGAAGAGAATCATCACGTCGGTCAAGGAGGAATGCTGGCCATCGTACGAGAGCGTTATTGGCCAGTGAAGGTGAAAACGATCATCAAGCAAGTGATATCAATGTGTCAAATCTGTGGAAGATGCAATCCAGCCATAGGAAGTCAGTTCATGGGAGATATTCCGGAATCCCGCCAGTGTTTTCAAAGGTTGGGATTGATTACGCTGGACCCTTTATGTTGAAGCTAGGAGGAAGAAGTCCAAAGCTCTACAAGGCATATGTGGTAGTTTTCGTGTGTATGGTGGTGAAGGCTATTCATTTTGAAGTTGTCTCGAATCTCTCTACGGACAATTTCATCGCTGCATTGCATCAGTTCGTTGGCAGACGAGGTCTGCCAGTGATATATTTTCGGACGACGGAACAGCATTCGTAGGTACCAAACACGAACTGGTGGCACTACAGCACTTGTTTGAAGATCAGCAACATCAGCAGTAAAAGGCATTTGCTGGCACTTCATGCCACCGAGAAGTTTTCATTTCGGAGGTATTTGGGAAGCTGGTGTTTAATCTATGAAATACCATCTCAAACTAGTTAAAAGAAACTGGCATTTGAAGTGTTGACAAGATTCTTGGTGCAAACAGAGGCGATACTGAATTCGCGAACATTGATACCAGTATCCGATGATCCCAACGGCATATCGTTTTCGGAGCCGGCATAACATGGCGAGAAGTTGGGTCGACTGAGAAGATGGCAACACATTCAATTGATGCAACAGCATTTTTGGTCCCGATGGTCCAACAAATTTCTGATGCATCAATTGCAAACCCGACACAAGTGGAACAGCGGTGTGAAGCAGGTCGATTTTGGCGCTTCACTTCTGCTACTGGACGAAAATCTGCCCCCTCAGAAATGGAGACGAGGGCGGTTTATTGTAGCTCATCCTGGTGACGACGAAGTAGTACGAGTGGTGACTGTTCGAACTACGACTGGAGAGTAGAGTACAAAAGGCCAATAACGAAGGCTGCATTCCTTCCATCTGTTGAGCCAGAGGCCTCAACGGGGGGCAAATGTTAGAGGAAAAATGAACAATGTACAATAATTTTATAGAGTTTTAATAATTGGAGCGCCGTAAATTATTTGAGCGATAAATTCATGCTGCAGAGCACCGCAAGTTTTTGACATGAGCTTTCTTGGGTAGATTTTTATTCGCGCGCCAAGTTGAAAGCTCGCTAGATAGAGTGGAGGGAAACGGGAAGTACAGTACCCGAAAATAGGCAATGTGAACGCAAAGCATATTGCAACAGAAAACAGTCCACTAGAAGACTTTGAAGAGTGCGGTTCTCGCGAAGTAAATTCGAATGTTAAGTTAGTTAATAAAATGTTTGTTTGTTGAAGACTAATACACGCGTTTTCATTGTGCCACATAATCACTTCCGCCAAAAAATTCAAATTCCTGAGCTATACGATTAACAATAGAATTAAACGAAACACAACTTTATTTCAATGATGCAAACAGGCCGCGATTTTATTTTTCGAACTGCTGTCATGGCTACTGCATAAACATGTTCGGGCTGTGAAATTACGCATACGACCCACACTTATTGCCAAAGTTCAATGCATATAGGAATGTTATCTTTCGATGATATAATTCGGCGATGTGTGTGTGGCAGCACGATGAATTTTTGTTTGCTGAAGATGGTATACCATACTGTTAGACGCAGTACCATACCTGATATACTTTTGTCATGTTCTAGTGAGGTTTACTTCCCAATTTCGTTCTAATTTGGAAAACAAGAAATGGTAGAGAAACATCATGCTGTATGTTTACCGCCTGTATTATTAGTGATTTATAATAGGGTATAGTATGCGTTCTCAATAAACATAAAGTTCCAGCATAAATGGACAATAACATGAGTTGTAACAATATCATTTATTTCATGTGAATAATATCCACCAATCTACAAACGGTTTTTAAATATGCGGGTATACATCGACTTTTGAATAAAGTTATACTTAATTCAAAATATGCCATTCCCAATATTTGTAGTTTTCTCTGTGTGTTTACATCTGTTTTCATCATTTACCGACTGAATTTTCCCAAATTAATCGTAGGTCTCGCTCGATTTCGAATATCTATGATATATAAGACACGATGCCGGTGAAATCCATATCTTAAAGCATCTATTTTGCCCAGGAGCATTGAATTGTTAAATAACAATGTTCTTACCTCTCATTTGTTCCAAAACAGGGTTTAATTTCAAAACATTGAATGTTTAAGTGGCGGATGTTTATTATTATAAATATAATCATGAAAAAACTATGTTAAAATACATTAATCGTGTTTATAATAAGAAATTTAATAGAAAAAAAATCACTGTACGCTCAATTTTGTCACATCTAATAGGCGAATTTTGAGATTATTTTCAAATAAATGAACTTTAGAGAAAAAATTTCAACCATTTTATGTACGCATACATTGAAAGAAGGGATGAATATTGAAATGCATTAAAAACAACCGAGCCAACAATTAAATTTCCTTTGGAATTTTCGAATATATTCATCTAATCCATGGTGTACGCTCAATTTTGAGAGTGACTGTAGTATGGTATCCAGGGAAGCTACGACTGGACCTACGACTACGCTTGCTCTACCAAAATAAAACCAAAACACATCAGGCGGTCTGCTTTATTCACTCTGCTTTCAAGTTGCTGGGATGGAGGAGAGAAAGTAGCAAAGCCTCCCATGCAGTGTATCAGAGTTCCATTCTCATAGCGGACTTAATTTTTCTAATGCCGAAAAGATTTTTCTAACAGCGTGTGGTAACAACACTCATTGTTAGGTTACCAAGTGATTTGCCTCGCTCAGTTGTCTCCCATTGAAGATCTTTAAACTATTAATCAACGAACGCAAAATTTCAACGATCTAGGAAGCTTCAACGATGAAGCATCAAGTTGGCATGAATTTAGCCGATTTTTACTCATGATCTGATTTTTTCAATACCTGATTCTAAGGCACTAAACGATTTTAAAAATTTATTACTTGTGTCACACGGTAACAAAGAGACGTGGTTTCCGAGTTCGGAATTCCCTGTCTTGCCAAATAAAGGGAATTCTGAACTCAAAAGCTCCCTCTATTACCGTGTGAATACCTAAGTAAATAGGTAAAATACAGTAGCTGTTCGATAACTGCAAAACGTTTACTTTTCAGTTAACGAAAGTCGTTCGATAACTGCAACGCATTCTAGACGTCAAACGGTTGTCAATCGACATCAGATGCAATAAAAGTGCATAAATGTGCAGCGCTATGCAGCTCTGTCATTAAGTTTGACATCAGTTTGAAGTTTAGCGGTCCCATAACTGGAAAACTGTTGCAACTATCGAATTGCAGTTAAAAAGCATTGCAGTTAAATGACTTGCAGTTATCGAACGTCTACTATACCATGGTACAAGAATCTTGAAATGAGCACCATACCAATTATTGTGTTTATCAAAGATATGGCCCGTTTACATATTCGCTAGTTCTAGCGCTCAATGCGCTATCCGACAATACTAGCGCGATATTAGCACAAAGTAAACAGGAATTGTCATCTGCTAATAGTGTCTACAGTGCTAATTTTGCGCTTGTATTGTCGGACAGTGCATTGTCCGCTAGAATTAGCGAATATGTAAACGGGTCAATTGTCTTGGAATAATTTTCTTGTCCTCTTGTACCATGGTACAAGTACCACAGGTGTGTTCTTATGGTCTGTCTCATTTGAAGAATTAAACTTAAAAGTGACATTTCAATAATTATCGAATAACCCTGCTCGCAGAGCAAGATTACTATTGACAGATATCGAATCATTTCGTATCGATGTCTTATTGGAATTGCTGGCACCAGCCATTCTTATGACCGGCAATCTAATTTTCGAACTGTCACTTTTAAGTTTAATTCTTCCAAATGAGACAGACCCTTAAGACACACTGTCATGTCCCTAATGGCTCGTTTACATATAGGCTAGTTCTAGCGGACAATGCACTGTCCGACAATACTAGCTCGATATTAGCATAATGTAAACACTATTAGCACATGACAATTCCTGTTTACATTGTGCTAATATCGCGCTAGTATTGTCGGATAGTGCATTGTCCACCAGAACTAGCGAATATGTAAACGGGCCATTAGTCTTAAGATCTGTCCTCGCTCATAATTGTTTTCGCTAATAAGCGTTTACATTGTGCTAATATCGCGCTAGTATTGTGGGATAGTGCATTATCCGCTAATACTAGCGAATATGTAAACGGCCATAAATAACAGATGATTAAGTTCAGTAGTGGCATCCCTCCCCAGGGTTGCCACATATACAGATTTTTCTGTATTTTACAGATTTCTGAGGTAAGGTTGTGATAAAGAATCTGTATATACAGATATACAGATTTTTGTCAAATTTACAGATTTTACAGATTTCTTGAGGATTTTAGTACCAAAAATTATTGTAAATTACTTTTATCCTACTCTTAAATGATCCTATAAGATCTGTATTTTTCTGTATTTTTAATTTGGAATTTAGTTAATCTCAAAATGGCGTTTAATATATTAAACGCCATTTTGAGATTAACTAAATTCCAATTTGAAAATACAGAACATATGGTCTCTGGTAGATTATGCTCTTAATTGGCAATTCAATGATTTTGAAATTCGATCAGAATATGATCCGGAAAATGTTCAGATTATATTTTAATACATGTGGTTTCGGAAAACGTTCTAAAAATAATACTAAAGAATCAGGTCTAACTATCATTGATCATATCTGAAATGCTTTGAAACAGTTTATTGTAGTGGTAGCAATGAGGTTATTTAAAAATATTAAGAAATTAAAGTTAAGCTAAATTCAATATTATTTTAATGTTATACATCTTCGCATATCACAAATTCTTGAACATGCGATGTAACCAAGTTATGAAAGCTCAGTGCGTATTGCTGACAATTCCAAAATATAGGCAATTATATTGCAACTAATGAACTTGAAGGCATTAATGGTAAGACATGGCAACAAGGTATGAATGGCAAGAATGGAGTGTTAACTCATCACTAATGGACCATGTCTCATATGTCCATAAATATGAGTAAAAGGGTAAGAATGTTTCGAATTTTTTGGCCGATGTGTTGGAACGCATCAAAGGTGGGACGTACACCTAGGCGGAGACTACCATAGCGTAGTGCCCATTCCTGGACCAGGACCTACAGGAGTAGGTCCAAGCGGCGGAGGACCTACAGGAGTAGGTCCGTGTTCCCGGTGGCATTGGTAGGCAGCGGGTAAGCGGGTGGCACCGCCCCTGCTGGTCGAAATGTCGCCGGAGGTAGCAGTTCCCGATGACAATTAAGTCAGAGAGCGGGTAGAACTGCACTCTACTTAAATTGTCGTTCGGAGGTAGCAGCATTAGCTCCGATGAGGAGCTTTGGTTAGTCAGGTCGTGACATTTATCAGTGCTTCTTTTCAGTGTGGCTGAAGATAAGTCCAATAAAGTTGTTGTGCATATGGCTATAATGGATCCTTAACATATGTTATTATTAAATGATCAATTATTAAACCTAGAGATAGCAAGCATAGTTGCTTGTATTCCTTTTTTTTGTAATCCTTGGAAAGAAATGTGCAAAAAAATTGCTAAATATTGACATGTCTGACATGTCTTCCAAAACTAACTTTATTAAAGACGACTTTAATTAGGTTCAGATGGATACAGATTTTCAATACAGATTTTTTGGCTTGAGATACAGATATAAAGATTTTCTGGGGAAAAAATACAGATTTAAATGTGGCAACCCTGTCCCTCCCTGGTGTCAGTAGATTGACCGAGTGTCCGAGTGAGTGTGTCGATTTGCTTGCGCTGGCATCGTATTTTTTTTTTTTTTTTCTTGCTCCGTATTTTGAGCTTTTAAACCAAGTGCGTTTTACTGTGAAAACTATGCATTTACCTACCAGTAACACAAATACTCTTCTAATTTAGAAAACTGTTGATAAATCGGTCAAATGACAATCAAAATCGAAAATTTTAGATGCATTTTTTTCATTACGCATTTGTGAGTGAGTGGGTAACGTCTGAGTTATCGGCGATAGAAGTGACAACAGAACGTCCGTGAGTGCCTTGTTTACGTCGAAAACGAAAATAATATCAGCCGAATGATCTTTCCAACGAGAGGTTGCTAAATAATTCGAAAAACATTGATACTATCCCTGATTGGTAGAATTCTAGTGGAAACTTAAGTATTCAACAATTACAAGCCTTGGTTCGTATGAAATGAGCCACTCGAGGGCCAACTACGAGGTACGTCTATATTTTGTTTTTCAGTTTCGACCTTTGAATCAATTTGATTGTCTCTCCCATATCAAGCATTTGCTGTAATTAAGACAATATTGTAGTTGCAAAACGTTTCATCGTTTTGAGAAAAAAATGTGTTTAACGCTTCAAGCAAATGATTGATGATGTGAATGAAAATTGTATTCTTCTACCTTGTTTCATTTTTGTAGGTTGTTCGAACTAGTCGAGTGATTTATAGAGAAAGTGAGGTAAAGATCATGTCTTCTTGTCTTCTCTGTATGTACTTATAATTTTTTGTTTTTAAACTTACAGCCAGACTCCCGTTCCCGGAGCCGTGATCGAAAGTATCGACATGAAGCACGTGACGAAGGTTATCGGTAAGCTGAAAGACTAGCCATCAATATGTCATAAATCAGCAATTGACCATAATGTTGTGACATTATATGTATTTGTTCCAGATACAGTTCGTCCCGCGGTGAAGGAAGCCATTACACAAGAGCCAGTTCCGGCGGAAGCTACGGTCGCCGTGGCTCGCAGCGACCGCACGGTCACGAATCTCACTCGCATTACAGCGGTGGTGGTGCTGCTGCTGCCCTAGAGGAGTACGATGAAAGTAAGAACGTCCTGGCCGTCTTCAATTTGAGTATTTATACCACCGAATCCGAACTGTACGACGTGTTTATCAAGTTCGGCCCACTGAAGAAGGCAACCGTAGTGATCGATGCTAAGGTAGGCTTTGATCCAGGATAGTGTGTAGTAGAAGAAGACGAAAATTGCCAGAATAATGTTCGTAAAATTACGTGCTGGTAGCTTTGTCGAAGATATCGGAAAAGTTCTGCCCGATTTGTGTTCTGGTTACAGAAGCATCGATCGATGTCGAGAGATTTCAGGAAGAAATGTGGGAAGATTACAACATTTCTTTAAAGGCTCTCTCGGACAATGCCATTTTTCTGGTGCGACAGAAAAAAAATATTCGGATTTTTTAAATTGAACCAAGTTGTGATCAAGAAGATATGTTTTTAGTACTTTGATGTGGGTTTCATAAAGAGGGAAACAGTTGAAAATGCTATAGAAGAAATCAAAGAAGAAATTTGTAATGATGTTTTGTGGGAGAAGATATGACCATTTGAAAAAGTTTGAACAGGTTGGGTTTCACTTCACAGAAGAGTCTTTTTTCGGAGAAGCAGTTCAAGGAAGACGAAAGATGAAATGCAAGAGATATGAAGGTGTCACAAAGAAAATAGAAGAATCCTGGCAAACTCAATACGAAGGAAAAAGAGGTTCTGCCTAGAAGAAAGAAGATTAGAAGGTGTTGCAAAAATCGAGAACAAAATCGATTTAGAAAATGCGAAAAAAAACAACGGAGATCCAAGTGAATCTATTGCTGAAAAAGCGTCACTATCGTCACTATGGAATTGAGCAGTCTGCCAACAGGCGACCAATTGACACTTAGAAGCTATGATGAGGCCAGATGAAGATCCTAGAAGAGAAGATTGGCTGCGTCAGCTCCTAAAGCTTGTTAGTGAATTTTAACAATTAACACCTGCTGAGAAGATGGAATGAGACAGACAGAATATACGAATCAATAGAAGATTGTGAACCCAAATGGATGTGTATCTCTGTGATACTATGTGATGAAGATGTTTGTCTAAGTTGTGTGTAAAGTGGTCGTGAATCGGATACCCGATTCAAACGATGGATATTATTATCAGGTGGCATAATCGTGAAATAATCTGAAACAAGTCAGTACAATACCAGAGTCTCAGGATTTGGCATCAATTGGAAAGGAAGAAAACTGGATCACAAGCTCTTGACGACTAGTACTATGAGTCACCTGCGCGATTTCACATTGGTTGATCTCCCAACGTTTGGATACTCTGACATGTAGCAGCCGAAACCAGGATATGCTCTGGCAGCATTCAAAGATGGCCGGCGTTCTTCCACCATGAAAATGTTTCAACCGTTCGCAATGATTTAACGAAGGGTGTCCCACGAAGGAAGTAAGTAGTATATTTTGCCGCAGCCTGTTTTCAGCGTACACTATTGAAAAGTGTCGCAAATTAGCTTTAAAAATGAATGGGTCGGTTAGAATAACGTCTTCATAAAATAAACCTGCTACATACAAATATTTCCAAATAGGAGTGAAAAACAGATTTATATAATGGTGTTATTTTGCTTTTTAGCTGTTGTAAGACTAATAATGGATAATTAAGATAATTCTAGAAGAATTTGTCTCAGAATGGGATACCTAAATGAAAAAAAAAACTTCTTATTTCAATTTTTCCAAGATTTTTTTTTTAATTTTGATAAATTTATCCGATTTTATAACGACAAGACATGAAGGAAATCCATTCAGCCACTTTGAAGTTATGCTGATACGATTTCATTTTTATATATTTACTGTATATTTCAATATTCCAATCTCAGGATCTTGCATCGGTTGAACTCCAGGACCTTTGCAAACATATTCGTCAGTTGATCTTGAGTTCATTCTTTGGCATGGGCATAAAATTATGCTTGATGTCAATTTCGTCTGTTGAATCTTCGCCATACGAATGCAATTTATATTTGTTCTTATAAATTGTGACGGATCTAGTCGATTCAAGAAGATCGTCTAGTATTCTTTAGCGTTCGATTCGTTTTATTCCGTGGGTCAGTGAACGGTTCGTGGAATTGTTTAGCCTATACGCAAACATCGCAAAAATCGATCTTACAAGTTTTGTCATTCATTCCTTCCAGCTTTTTCCGGGCATGACCTTCAAACCGCGTTGTCCTACTGCCGGAGCCACTCCGGTGAGAACTTTAGTGCCTTACTTGACCTGTGCAACTGTTTCATGGAGTACAACATCGTGCCGCCTCGAGAATGTTTTGTTTTTGTGTTTTCTTATACTGTCATTCGGCAATTGCACTTCGGAGTTATCGCTAAAACACTGTTGGAGAACAAATCAACGAATGTCGAATGAAATTTATCAGATTTGGACAGCAATGTTGAAACTAGATTCTTTCACAAACATTGCTGCTATTTCCGATGTTGAACCAATCAAAAGGTAGTCCATCCTTGGACGTTGAAATCTGAAATAATTTTTTTATGCTAACGCTACCGAAAAACTGTAGTTCTAGACTTCATGTAGCTTAAACTTCTTCCAAATCACTTTTCTACGAATCTTCTAAATTTCATGCGACTTCCGTTGATGTTTTTCCAAGGAGGGAACTGAAGGTTCGGAAAATTCTCGCCTAGTTGCACCTAAAATATCCTTTACCTCTGCGAAGCCTAACTATGTTTAGGTTATGTATCATTCATTCTTACGTGATTGTCAAGTCACTTCCACGTGAAAAGTATGGTGGATGATAACCACGTTTGTTTTCAGGTAAATCTGTCGTGAAGATTGTTTACAATGCTGGTTTTCCGTAAATGCCGAAGCTGCAATCACACTAACACAATCTCACTTAAGTTGTTTACGAGTACATACAAACATATTCACCAAGATTTTTAGTAAAAGTTACGTGAATTTCAGGTGAACATTACCAACGTCACGTAACAATCGTCGTTCGTTCACAGGGCTGGTAGCAAGTCACTTTTTAGTGACTTGGTCACTATTTTGAGCCTAGTCACTAAAAAGTCACTATTTGCATCCAAAAGTCACTAAAGTCACTATTTTTCGGAAAATGGTCACTAAAGTCACTATTTTCGCACCACCGTTTGCAAAAAAAAGTTCAAAATAAAAATCATATGTACCTACCATTATCATCAACCAAATCAAATGTAAATCTGTTAGCAAAAAATATAAAGTTTGAGAAATTGCTCCAAGGCCGTCTTATGAAAGGCAGAGTGGGTTCGAACCATGGACTTCGGGATCGAGAGGCCTGTATACAGACCACACAGCAAAGCTTGGGTTTACGTTTAGGCAACTCCTTTTATAAAGCGCAGGATTGTTACGACTACGCGGATTTCGCGATTTTCGCGGTTTTTGCTGTTTTCGCGGATTTACATAACGGTTTTGAGGCTTCGCGCGGATTTAGTTTTGGGTGGAAATTTAATAAATAAGGAGCGTAGGCTTTTGTTTTCGATAGCAAAATGTCGTTGAGAAGGGACTCCACATTTGATGTCTATGCTTACCCAATTTTTTTTGGATATTTCCAAGCCATTATTGAATGCATTATACTCTTGAGCACTCGTTTAACAAGCATTATAAGGGTAAGAACTTCACTTGCTGTCATTTTTCATCGTTTCTGAATATCAATTTATTCTCACGTCAAATTTGACATAATCCCGAGATATTTCTTAGTTTCTGATTGATTACCTCTCTACGACGAACCACGCAGCATTATATTGCGGCGTAGCACCACACTAGAATTCGGAAGTCGGGACTTCCGAACCGAACTTGCTTCCGAAGTTTTATCTGTCAAACTAATTGATGTGTTGTTTAGCGCATTATTAGGCGAATCCAGCGTACTACTTCCTATGTAAGTTGCCGGTATCTGGAGAAAAATCCAGCTTCGTTATAAAAAGCTTCCTAACTTTGTTTCTCTTGGAGGAACTTTCACTGTAATTTCTGTAAAAAATCTTTGTGTAAAATTCCGTAAAAATTCCGCCTTGAATTTGGTAAATAATTTTCGGAAGGTTTTACTTAGGAATTCACTAAACAATATCTACAAGAATTTCCAAAAGGATTTCTACCGGAATTCATGAAAAAATCCGCTTGTAATTGAAGAAGATTTTTTTCCAGGGATTCGCGGAGAAGTTTTTACAATAATTGACGTGCAGCTCCCGCAGAAATTCTTGAAAGACAGCAGGAATGTCTACAAATTTGTGGTATGAAAGAATTTCCGGAAGTTTTTGTGCTGAACAGTGTTGTAAAATGTCATTTGCATTCGTTTGTAGAATTTTCCCAGATTTTTTTCCAGAAGGTAGCTATCAATTCATGATGTATGACGAACTTATAGCGCTTAAATGTGCCTACAACTTTGTCAACAAGACATTGCTGTAAATATGTAATCTGGGGCGTGGGAGGCAAAATGTCATTCAAATGACATTATGTCAAATGACACGTGACATTTTGGAGAGTTTTCACTCTCCAGCCTAAGATCTTATATTTAGAGCAATGTACCCTTGGACAAAATTATAGCCGTACTCAAGCGTTATGAGTACATCTTAAATTATGCAATAAATTTGGCCTCTAAAGAAAGTTATGAACAAATTAGTCAAATGACATGCAGATGACATTTTACAAGCCTGGTGCTGACATTCGCCATCGGATTTCTGTAGGAATTTCCGTTTGAACTCCTGGAGAAAGCTTTCACAAGTTCCGGAGATGAGCTAGCCTCGGGCTGAAAGTCTCCTAAATAAAGACAAAAAAAAAAAGCTTTCACAAGAATTTTCCGCACAATTTCTGAAAAAAATCCTAGAAATTTCCACAAGGTTTACCACAAAAAAACAACTTCCGCTGAAATTTCGGAAAAAAAAATTCAGAGCAATTTCTGCATCAAATTCAAGATTTTGGATCACATTTTACGAAACTTGAAACTTAGGCGTGGTAAAATTCATGTTATAAATGAGTTCTGGTTAATGTTTTTAATAAAACCGAGATCAGGGTCTCGAAAAAACTGTCTTGCAGCTGAATCATTGGGAATATATTTTGACGAGACAATATTTTTTGAACGGTAGTAAAAGACAGCGCAAAATTTGTTATATTTCATTCTGCCTTTTTTCATACACAAACTGCAGTTTCACGAAAAACTTCGAGCTCATGTTAAACTTCATTACCACAATGCTGTAGAACTTGCTTTACCCGTGGCGTTGACTAAATAACATTACGTGGTGTGTTACGGAATAAGGTTTACCATGGTCATATTGCTAGCTTCTGGATGTCCCAACTTATACCTTCCTCAATATCCAACTTCGTGGTATTTATGATGGTGTCGCCAAGTCGGTTGTCCCCTGCTAAGATCCATCCTCTCCCTAGTTACGGTGAAGATGCACAAGGCCAGAAGTAGTAATCCTCATGCTATTGTCTTTTCTTGATTTCTGATAGCATTCTAATAAGGATTTAAAAAAAAACATGATATCCCTAGTTTCCGATCTACTACGAGTTACACAGTGACAATACGAATGCACCTCAGCTCATACAAAAGTCACTATTTGGTCACTTTTTCTGCTTCTGAAAGTCACTATTTGGTCATTTTTTCGTCATCGTTGGTCACTAAGTCACTATTTTGAACGGCGTTTATCGCTACCAGCCCTGTTCGTTCAAGACAGTTCAGTTACGTGATTTTTCACGTGAATATGACGTGATGATTATTTAGAGTGTATTAGTAATCTTAATAATAGGGTAAAAGGCCCCATAGTAAAATTTGATGCATAAAAAGAACGAGAAAAAGAATAATATTTTTTAGCCGGTTCATTTATTTGGTAGGCTCAGTCGTGTTTGACACTTTGCGGAGCCGCAATTCCAGGGGTGGTAGCAAGTCACTTTTTAGTGTCTTGGTCACTATTTTGAGCCTAGTCACTAAAAAGTCACTATTTGCATCCAAAAGTCACTAAAGTCACTATTTTCGCACCACCGTTTGTAAAAAAAAGTTCAAGATAAAAATCATTTGTGCCATCCATTTTTTTGTCACGTCAATTTTCACATAATTCCGAGATATTTCTTCACGTGAAAAAATTTAATGTTGTTTATTACTAATATTTCTAATACTTTTTTGCCAAAGCAGGCGCTTAATGACATGTATAAGAAAAAACTTATACATCGCATTAGTCACATACAATCGGAAACTTATACTTTTCATTAACTTATGAGTGTTATTAGCTTTTTGATATGGGATCATTCATTAGGTGGCATAATGAAGAGTATAAGTATTTTTGAAGGGTTTTTTGCAATAACATGTAAGGTTATTTTTTTTTTCGTGTTGGTTTCTGATTGATTAACCCCTCTACGACGAACCACACAGCATGATATTGTCGGCGTAGCACCACATTAGAATTCGGACATTGGGACTTCTGAACCGAACTTTCTTCCGAAGTTTTATCTGTCAAAACAATTAGCGCATCTTTAGGCGAATCCAGCGCACTACTTCCTAAGTCGGGTAAGTTGCCTGTATCTAGAGAAAAACCCACCTTCGTTATAAAAAGCTTCCTAACTTTGTTTCTCTTAGAGGAACTTTCACTGTAATTTCTGTAGCGATGACCACATAAATCTTTATGTCAAATTCCGTAAAAAATCCCCCTTGAATTTGGGAAATAATTTTCGGAAGGTTTTCCTAGTAATTGACGTGCAGTTTCAGCGGGAATTCCTGAAAGACAGCAGAAATGTCTACACAATATTCTGCCTTGAATTTATGTTATGAAAGAATTTCCGGAAGTTTCTGTGCTGTCATTCGCCATCGGATTTCTGTTGGAATTTCCGTTTGAACTCCTGGAGAAAGATTTCACAAGGATTGCACGATTTCTGAAAAAAAATCCTAGAAATTTTCACAAGGTTTTCCACAGAAAATCAACTTCCGCTGAAATTTCTGAAAAAAATTCAGAGTTTTCTAAAGCAATTTCTGCATCAAATTCAAGATTCTGGATCTCATTTTACGAAATTTGAAACTTAGGAAACTTAGGTTCGGTGAAATTCATGTTATATATGAGTTAATGTTTTCAATGAAACCGAGATCAGGGTATCGAAAAAACAAATGGCAAATGGACTCTATATGTATTTAAATTTGTTTCAATTAAAAATGTTATTTTTAATTATTAAAAATCGTATTTCAAAAATGTCATCATAGTTTTGGATTCTTTAAGTTTTTTTTAACAATTTTTCCTTGTAATGATTCATAAGCTTTGTGATTCCAAATAATTCTCTGTCTAGTTGGGGGAAAGACGGCTTTGGCAGGTTTGGTTCTATTATTGTCAGGGGGGTTTTTGTCGACCAAATTTTATGAAATTTGGCCACAATATTCTTTGATATGCAAAGAATGTTTAGGCCAAATTTGAGCATAGTCAGTCATGAAAAACCCCTGCCAATAATAGAACAAAACCTGCCAAAGCCGTCATTCCCCCCAATTGATTAGATCATTTTATTTCTTTTTTTGCCGAAAAACCGTGTTAATTTTTCAACGTGCCAAAACGAATGTCTTTTGTCTTCTCTTGATTTCTGATAGCATTCTAATAAGGATTTGAAAAAGAAACATGATATCCCTAGTTTCCGATCTACTACGAGTTACTCAGTAACAATACGAATGCATCTCAGCTCCTGGTTAGTACTTCATACAAAAGTCACTATTTGGTCACTTTTTCTGCTTCTGAAAGTCACTATTTGATCACTTTTTTCGTCATCGTTGGTCACTAAGTCACTATTTTGAACGGCATTTATCGCTACCAGCCCTGCAATTCTCAAGTATGATATGTTTACATGGTACATATATCATCTTATCTTAACAGTTAGTTGGGAGGGGACTTAGACCATAATACTCGTGGTCACTCAAGGTTAAAAATTACTTAATACAGGACGGACGGGGTAGGGATTTGGGTTTAGGTTATTTCATCCGGCCGTTTGACGTTGAAAACAGTTTTGCGTGGCGTCGTGCTCGATTTTGGTTCGTCAGGGAGCATCTTCCGGATGGCCAGAACGTCGTGGTACAGAGAAATAGAATCGGACAAGAAGAAAAACTGAGAAAGAGAAGAATATAGGCATTAAACTTTCATGTCAGCCAAGCAATGGAAGGCATAGATGCCCTCCATATATATCACATCGTGATCTCCCAAAACACCTCTTATATCCCGGAAGGGTTGTTTACCTCGGGCCACAAGGATATCCAATAGTTGCTCTCTGAATGCATCATTTTCCAAGCAATACCAAACTACGTGATCGATGTCATCGTAACCGGCTCCGCACCTACATAGGTTGCTATCGACCAGGTTTATTCTGTAGAGATGTGTGTATAGTAAATAGTGATTGGACATAAGTCTCGACATCGTGCGAATGAAGTCCTCACCTCTAAAGATGATCTGGTATTCCTTGAATAGCATGTTTCATGGACAGATCGCTTTAAAGGAGTGACTCCAGCAACCTCCAGGCTCATGTTATGCGTTGAATGCATACAGCCAAGTGCAATACGCAAACAACGATATTGAATTCGTTCCAGTTTAATTAGGTGGCACTCAGCTGCTGAGAGGAAGCAGAAAGAGCCGTACTCTAAAACAGAGAGAATAGTCGTTTTATATAGTTTGATGAGGTCTTCCTTTTTCGGCATTTCTCTAACAAATAATAAATATGGGTTTTCCAGGTACACTTGAAATCAAACCAGACCCCAAGGTATTTAAAGATTGGTTGATGTCATCTTTCAACAGCTTTAGTTTCAGTTGAGCTGGGTACCGCTTCTTAGTAAACACTACCAATTGAGTTTTTTGCGGAAAGAACTCGATCCCTAAATGTCTGGCCCAAACAGTCAGATTATTTAGGGTACTTTGCAATGGTCCTTGCAAGACAGCTGCACATAGACCTCTTAGAGACACCACGACATCATCTGCAAGTTGTCTAAGCGTGCATTGTCCACCCAAACAATTGTCAATATTTTTAACATAGAAAGGGAAAGCGACTTGAACATGAACCTTGGGAAAGGCCCATATAGCTATTTCTGGAAGTTGTCAGAATGCCGAGAGTAAAGTTCATATGTTTTACTGACAACAAATTGTACAAGAAATTATTCAAAATAACGGGTAATCTTTCTTTCTTTCTTCTTGGCATTACATCCCCACACTGGGACAGAGCCGCCTCGCAGCTTAGTGTTCATTAAGCACTTCTACAGTTTTTAACTGCGAGGTTTCTTAGCCAGGTTACCATTTTTGCATTCGTATATCATGAGGCTAGCACGATGATACTTTTATGCCCAGGGAAGTCGAGACAATTTCCAATCCGAAAATTGCCTAGACCGGCACCGGGAATCGAACCCAGGCACCCTCAGCATGGTCTTGCTTTGTAGCCGCGCGTCTTACCGCACGGCTAAGGAGGGCCCCAACGGGTAATCCACTACTGTGCAGATTTTCCGACAGTACTTCTATGAAAACTGAATCAAAGGCGCCCCGAATATCCAAGAAAACTGAAGTCAGTTGCTTCTTGTGCGCATAGGACAGCTGTATATCTGAAGAGAGCAACGCTAGACAATCATTTGTTCCTTTACCTTTCCGAAAACCGAACTGAGTATTTGACAGTAATGCATTTTGCTCGACCCAATGGTCAATTCTTGAAAGGATCATTTTTTCCCATAATTTCCTCATGCATGATAGCATGGCAATCGGTCGGTATGAATTGTAATTAGACGCTGGTTTCCCAGGATTTTGAATAGCTATTATTTTGACCTGTCGTGATTCAGGTGGCACGATGTTGTACTCCATGAAACAGTTGTACAGGTCAAGTAATCGTCTTTTTGCGATATATGGGAGGTTTTTAAGAAGATTAAATTTGATATTATCGCATCCCGGAGAAGAATTGTTTGATGAAAGAAGAGACATAGATAGTTCAAGCATTGAGAATGGTCCATCCAAAGAACCGGGATCAAGCGTTGATTCTTGAAATAGCGGTTCAACTGGTACGGAATCTGGACAAACCTTTTTTGCGAAGTTGAATATCCATCGATTGAAGTATTCTTCACTCTCGTTGGTGGAAATGCGGTTCCGCATGTTGCGGGTCGTTTTCCAAAGTGTTGTCACAGATAACAGATATTGAGGCTGGCATCCGATACGTGTGTAAATATCCGCAACCGTTAATTCAAATGTATTTTAAAATCTGTTATCTGTGGTGTTGTCATTGAGGTTTCTCGTGCTAGTCCCTCGACAAAACATCGCCAGTAGCTACGTGTTTTAGCCTTAAGAAGATTGTTGAGCTTTCTTTCAAGCCTCAAATACTCTTCGAAAAGCTCAGACCTACCGTGTTTACGGAAAGCCTTGAAGGCATCATATTTCTCGGAAAACAACTTAGATGTACTTGGAACGCGTCGTTTCTGAGCTTCTAGTGCGCTTTTATTAATCAATTCGGTAAGGAATCGGTACACATCCAGTGGAGAAAGAATATCAGTTGATTCAATACCAATTTTTACCGCCGATGCTAATTTAAGCCAATCAATGTTTTTCGTGAGGTCAAAAGGAACATTAACTGGCACTGATCGTTGATAGCCGCTTTTGATTGTGGTGACTATCGGCATGTGATCACTACCATGGGAATCTTGGACTACCCTCCACGTGCAATCTAATGATAGTGAATTAGAGCATAAAGACAGATCTATTCCACTTTTTTGACCTTGAGTCCTATTCGAGCTACTTCACCTGTTACTTCTGCTCAGAGACATTCCTTGACTGATGTTTCTTTGTAACATCAGTTTTAGGCAATGGCGGGAATGTCTTACTGCAACATGGGGCAAAAGTAGCGGTATAGACAGGCTGCTTCGGAATTTTGAATAATCCCCCATTACCATCAGATTTCGGCAAGCTTGTAGAGATGATTTTTGTTTTCTTACGGCGCAATCCCGGGGAAGACAGTTTCTTCCTCTTTTCGGGTACGTGTACCTCCGTAGAGTCATCCATATCGGCTACGTCAGAGTCCGATTCGTCTATGGAAATGACATCATAAAAATCACTTACTTGAAGGGCAGCTGAAATAGCAGCCGTTTCGTTGGCAGTTGCGGATGTGTCTTGCGACTTCACCATTTCTGCATACGACTGCTTGGAGTGCTGTACCAACGAACGCTTCACCTTTTGGGTGCGCTTTTTGTCCTTTGTCCGTGCCACAATAAGCGCACTTTGTAGCTCTCCTCCCTATGCTTTTCGAAACATTTGCCACAACGGGGCTTGTTGTCGCAAAACTCGGCAGTGTGCCTCAACTGTTTGCAGTTGGTACAATTAAAAACCCTGGGTACAAAAAGACGCACCGGAAACAACATATTTTCGATATCTACATATTTTGGGAGTATCGAACCGGCAAACGTTACCCGTAGCGAACCTGACTTAGAATATACTTTTTTACCATCTACCATAGCTGCTGAATGCAATTCCTTGCAATTCAGAATGTCCACGGTAGATTCCAAAGCATTCTTCAAACGACCTTTTCCTGCAAGTACTTCCTTGCAATTCAGGCTCGCTGCGTTGATGACGCCTTCAATTTCGACATCCCGCGAGGGCACATCAACCAAATATTCTACACTATACAGTTGGTCTTTTGCGATAGCATTTGCATCCTGATATGTAGATGCAGTTACACGTAGTTTGTTAATCTGATGGAAGTCAGTTTCCGGAAAACGTCGCGTCAAGTTACGTTTGATTCCTAGAAAATCTAGGCTTTTCATTTTCTGCCGAAAGCAAACAACCGCATGCAAATAGCGAGTAGATACTTAGCCGTTTTGTTGCTGCCTTTGTAGGTACCTACGACCGTTGTCGTACGTGGATGGACGATGCTCTGTCCGAATACTGATATTCACGGCGCTGTAATGATTAGTAAATGGCAAAGTAAGCTTAAAAAAGCGTCGGACTCGGTTCGATGCGACACAGGGAATGAAAAAGAATAAGTTTTATACATTTTTTTTGTTTTTATGCATAAAAGTTAATCATTTGTGAATAAAAGATAGTCATAATTCTAGACCAACATTTGAAGATGGTGTAACAGCCAAAATTTATTCCTTCTGATTCTTCGTCTACACATATATATCTACATATGTGGACAACGAATCAGAAGGAATAAATTTTGGCTGTTACGCCCTTTTCAAATGTTGATCTAGAATTGTGCATTATATTTATTTCTTTTTTGTGTAGTCTCATTCTCCCACGAAAGAGCGTACTTTGAAGTCATAATTGAATACATTATAGTAAAAAAAAAGCATAATTTAAAGTCTTTTGTGTGTAAACTTTTTTAGCAGTGTAGAGATTTCAACATTGATTTCCTCGGTTCATCAGTTTTTAAGTATCGCCCTTATAAAATGTTGATGCCGGAATATTGTTCTCATCTCATGGACCATTTGCACCATAGTGGTTCTTAAGACCTTTGTTTGGCGCCATTAACGATCATGCTGAATGTTTTGAATTGCTTTAATTAGTTATCGTTGTTTAAAAATGTATATGTTTTCGACGCCATTTGGCAGTGCCATTTAGCATAACGATTTAAATGTCTAAATGCCATTTGGCATAAAGACCATTTGGCATAATATGTTTTGGGTACCTCGAGGCCGTTTGGCATAACGACCATTTGGCATAATGCCCACAACAACCATTTTAGGAAGTATGTATTTGCCCGGAATAAGGAAAACAGTAGATGATCCCTTCTTCAAAAGAACGCAATAATAAGTAAGGTGAAGAGTGTAATGATTTCTTCAAAAGAATAAATGATTCCTTCTTTAAAAGTACGCATTTGCCCGGAATAAAGCAATAAAGTAGATGACTCTTCCTTTAACAATTTGCATTTGCTTGAAATAAGTCAAAAGAGTAGATGGTTCCTTCAAACGTACGCATTGGCCCGGAATATGGCAAAATAGTAGGTGACCCGTTTTCTTTTTTAAATTATGCATTTACCCGGAATAAGTCAGAAGAGTTATTTAAAAGTATGCATTCGCCCGAAAAAAGTTACAAGGGTAGATGACCCCTTCTTCAAAAGTATGCATTTTCCTGGAAGAAGGCAGAAGACTTGATGACTTATTCTTCAAAAGAACGCATTTGCCCGGAAAAAGTTGAAGCGTATATGATTTCTTTTCTACGCGTACGATCGGAATAATCAAATGAGCATTCCATCTTTTAAAGCACACAGTTTCTCCTTATAACTTGAAAGAACATTCGCATTTGCTTGAAAGAATTCTACAGAGGATGGCAATCCTCCATTCGAAGCACATATTTGCCCGTGAAATGGCAAGAGTAAATGACTTACTTGATGGGCTACAGCTCTTCGATGAACCTACGCCGAATGGAGTATCCTTCTCCACTGGACTCGATCCTGGGCCAATCGCTTCCAGTCGCCCTGAACATTGAGCGCCCTCAGGTCCTCTTCAACTGCAAAAAGCCATCGTGTACGCGGCCTTCCACGAAGCCTGCGGCCTCTTCCGGGTTCTCTACTAAATATTATCTTCGCTTGTCGTTCTTCCGGCATACGAACAACGTGACCAGCCCACCGTAGTCTGCCGTGTTGTATAAGCTTAATAATATCCAGCCCTTTATACACCTGGTACAATTCGTGATTCATGCGACGCCGCCAGATACCGTTCTCCTGTTTACCGCCGAGTATTGTCCGCAGCACCTTACGCTCAAACACTCCGAGAGCTCTCCGATCAGCCTCCTTTAACGTCCATGTCTCATGGCCGTATAAAGCCACCGGAAGAATCAGAGTAGTATACAGCGCGAGTTTTGTTTTCGTTTGCAGACTACGGGACTTAAGCTGGTTACGAAGTCCGTAATAAGCCCTATTTGCAGCTGCAATACGCCTTTTCACCTCGCGGGTAACATCATTATCGCACGTCACTAATGTTCCAAGATACACAAATTCTTCTACCACTTCAAATTTTTCACCATCCAGCACTATTTCGCTACCACCACCACTAATGAACCCACGTTGATTGCCAGCGACCATGTACTTCGTTTTGCTGGTATTGATCGTGAGTCCAATCCTCGCTGTCTCCCTCTTAAAAGGCGCAAAAGCCTCTTCCACGGCGCGGCGATCAATTCCGATAATATCGATATCGTCCGCAAATCCCAGGAGCATATGCGATTTTGTGATAATGGTACCGCTTCTTTGCACACCAGCTCTCCTAATCGCTCCCTCGAGCGCTATATTGAACAGTAGGTTCGAGAGTGCATCACCCTGCTTTAATCCATCTAAGGTAACAAATGACGTCGATATTTCATCCGCAACCCTTACACTTGATTTCGATCCGTCCAACGTTATACGAATCAGCCGTATCAGTTTCGCCGGAAAACCATGTTCAAGCATAATTTGCCATAATTCATTCCGTTTCACTGAATCGTACGCCGCCTTGAAATCAATAAACAGATGATGT
Source organism: Armigeres subalbatus (assembly GCF_024139115.2). NCBI lineage: Eukaryota > Metazoa > Arthropoda > Insecta > Diptera > Culicidae > Armigeres > Armigeres subalbatus. The sequence goes on along the minus strand of NC_085140.1, from coordinate 109,383,999 downwards.
GTCTGCAAGTTGTACTCCCGGAATTTATCAAGGATTTGTCTCAGGGTAAACATTTGATCCGTCGTTGATCGGCCCTCACGAAAACCTGCTTGGTATTCGCCGACGAAGGACTCTTCAAGCGGTCTCAATCTGTTGAACAGAATACGGGACATAATTTTGTACGCCGAATTAAGGAGGGTTATTCCTCGGTAATTGGCGCACTCCAGTCTGTGCCCTTTCTTAAAGAGAGGGCAAATGAGGCCGTCCAACCAGCTAGCAGGAATTTCCTCGTCTTCCCATATTTTCGACATAATATGGTGCAGAACTTCATAAAGCTGCTCACTGCCATGTTTGAGAAGTTCAGCCGGGAGCTGATCCTTCCCCGCAGCCTTATTGTTTTTCAGCTCTTTGACAGCTTTTTTAACCTCATCTTGTGTAGGTGACTCCACAGCTTGTCCATCGTCGCTAATATTTATTCTGTTCACCGATGCACCGTCACTTCCTCCATTCAACAAAGTCTCGAAGTGTTGCTTCCACCTGGCAGCCACTTCAGTTTTATCTGTCAGCAAATTCCCTTGTTGGTCGTTGCACATGACGGGAGATGACGCTGTCTTTCTCCGCACGCCATTGACAGACTCATAAAACCTCCGCATATCGTTCTGCTCCATTTTTTCCTGCGCCTCACTAATAATTTGTTCTTCGTACTCTTTTTTCTTCCTGCGGTGGGTTCGTTTTTCGGCTGCTCTTGCTTCCTTGTACCGATCTCTATTCGATCGGGTACCTGACACCAACATCCGGCTTCTGGCAACGTTCTTCTCGTCTGTCACTCTCTGGCACTCCACATCGAACCATCCCGTCCTGGGTCGCCTCTGTGCAGTGCCTACCACTTCTCGTGCTGTTGTGCTCACCGCTCCATGGATCGACTCCCATAGATCGTTGATGTTGTCGCTAACGTTGATTGCACTTATCCGTTCGTCGAGCTTCTGGCGGTACTCAGCCGATACTCCTTCCGCCGACAATCGCTGGATATTGTAACGCATCGTTCGCTGTGATCTTTCGTTCGATACAGTTGACAACCGTGATCGAATTTTACTGACAACGAGGTAGTCAATGTTCGGACCTCTGAATGTCCGCACATCGATAACATCCGAGAAATGGCGCCCATCCACCAGAACATGGTCTATCTGGTTGCAAGTTTCACCATTTGGGTGTCTCCAGGTGTGCTTTCGGATGTTCTTTCGTGCGAAGTAGGTGCTACTGATGGCCATCCCTCTGGCAGCAGCAAAATTTACTAGCCGTAGGCCGTTGTCATTGGTAGCGGAGTGAAGGCTCTCCCTACCGATTATGGGACGGAAAAAGTCCTCTCTACCGACCTGAGCGTTAGCGTCTCCGATAACAATTTTCACGTCATGCTTTAGGCTTTATCAAGACATTCATAAAACGTGTCCTTCACGTCGTCGGATTTATCGTTTGTCGGTGCGTACACGTTGATTAGGCTGTAATTGAAGAATTTGCCCCGTATCCTCAACACACAGATTCGTTCGCTAATGGGTTTCCACCTCATCACTCGCTTCATCTGCTTGCCCATCACTACGAAACCAACTCCATGCTCTGCTTTTTCACCGCCGCTGTGATAGATGTTATACTTGAATGCAGTATTGGTCGGGTCCACGGCTCCGGAATTCACGTTCTCCGGATCTAGGCCATCGGACTTCTTGAATAGCAGCCACGTTCACTCCAACCTTCTGCAGTTCACGAGCCAGAAGGCTCACTCGTCCAGGTTCATTTAGGGTCCTGACATTCCAGGTACCGAGTTTCCAATCATAGTCCTTATTTCGTTGCCGGGTCGGTTGCCAAAAATAACTTTCTCTTTTTCTTCTATCTCCATTTTTCGTGGTATTTGAGAGGCTTCAGTAAGCTACCTTACCGGGGTCGCGTTACCTACATCGCGATGATGGGGCTGCCACCTTAGGTATAGCTGACGCGATACAGCATTTCGTTAATCAGCCGCTGGGTACCAGGCAGACGCTGTTTGAGCCGCACCTCCTGGTGAACAGACGCTCGAGGCGTACCTTCTCACTCTAGCTGATGTCAGAAGGACAACAGTGCCCAGGCTACACTACCAGCTAAGTACACAACCCTTAGCTGGCGGTCTTTTGTCATCGGACGACCCGTGGAAGCGTGAGATAGGGACTTGTGGGGACCAGAGCTCTGTTGGGCGCTCATTCCTTGGTGTCAACCCATCATTTTGCAGCCCAAGAGTAAATGACTACTTCCTTCAAAAATCACATTTGTCAGGAACGAGGCAAATTAGTAAATTATTTCTTCATTAGAATCAAGAATTTACCCGGAATTAGGTGAAAAAGTAAATTACTCCTTTAAAACACGCATATGGCCTGGACAAGACAGGAAGACAGATGATTCTGATACAGCACGCGTCTGCCTAAAACAAATTATAATTCTTTTAATTTTTATGCCAAATGGTCTTTATCCTAAATGGCCCCTGGCTATTCAACTCGTTATACCAAATGGCCTTATGCCATATGGGGTTAATGAAAAAAAATCATTTTTTTTTTCAAATGCCATTATTTCATTAAAAGCCTAAAAATTTTATTTTTATACTATAAAATTATTGGCAATAAACCTATCTATCTATGTGTAATTTAATATTGTAAATAAAAACAATATGAAATTGGGAAACATATTTTAGCTCTTTTAGTGGAATGTCTTCAACTGTCTAAGACGAGTTTAGTGCTTTCCATTTAATTCGATGTCTAGTCAAGTACGATACACTGGAGACGACCTCACAGTTGAGGTCGAAATACGTATCTGAAAAGATAACAAAACGTAGTGGAATTAAATGGAAAGTACAAAACTCGTCTTAGACAGTTGAATATTAATTGTAGAATTCAAATGTGACCCTTTATGTCCCGCTGTTTGACCCATCACATCTCGGTATTTTTTTATTGACAGGAAAATTTTACTTTTACTTTAATAACTCGAAATGAAATAAAAAGTGGATTTTTTTTATTTCATGCTCTTGGCATACAGATTATGAGCAAGATATTTTTTTATAAATCATTGATGAAAAGTTTAATTAAATTGTTTTTGTTCTGAGGTATTGAGGGTTCGCCTTAGCCGACCCATCTTGCCCCATCCTACCATACCTTTGAGAAAATTCACGTTAGATGCCTGCCGTCATACAATATAATAGTCTGGCGGTAAATTTCGAACAGCTTTCCGAGACTGGGAGCTAGCGTCTGTATCTTGGTTGTGGTGGGTATATTCTATAGGAAACCAGCCACTTCCTTCAATTAGATTCAAAGCCAAATTCACTGAAACAAAATATATGAATTCGTTAACAAATTGTTTACAGTAGATCAAACTCATCTATTGTGTTTACCCTATTTCACAGACTGGCCGGTCCCGCGGGTTCGGTTTCGTTTATTTCGAGAGCACTGAGGACGCCAAGGTAGCGCACACCCAGGCCAACGGCATCGAAATAGGCGACCGGCAGATTCGCGTTGACTTTTCAGCAACGGAAAAGCCCCATGATCCCACGCCGGGCGTGTATTACGGCAAGGTGAGCTACCCGAAAGGAGGTGGAGGGGGTGGCTACAGGGGTGCACCTGCGATGGGCCCACCGGCCCCGGTGGCTAGTAATATGGCAGCACCCGGTGGCTACTATCACTGTCGGGCATGTGAGATTGAAGCTCGCGAAAGAGAACGGTGGGAGCGTGATGCACGACGATATGGAAACGGGTAAGTTTGTTCAACGTAGACTATTATAATAGGCGTCATGAGTCACAAATTATAAAAATTGCTTACTGAAATATGCTGTGAGTCATTCTGTTAAAAAATAAACCTCTTGTAACAGCAGAAGCCACTACTACCAGGCGGCAGCACCGGAACATCCGCGTGGCCGTGACCGATCGGCTATGTCCCGGTCCCGAAGTGACTACTATCGGGGTGGTGCTGGAATTCGCTGACATTGGGTACCGATGGCTGCCATTGCCACTGCGCCTCCTCTGCACGGTGGTTATCCGGCAGCGATGCTGATGTAAACCCGTAAATAATGTCACACTTTCAAACGAAGGCCAATTTCCATAACCGTATGAATTCCTCTGCAGCTTAGGGACGGAGGGAAATTTAATAAATTGAACTAACGATATTTATTGTAACATGAATGTAGATGCGCGTGTATGTGATGCACAACTTCAGATTTAAACAGAACATAAATGATGAATGAATATTATACAAACTTAAGTCAACCGATAACATGTAGCAATGCATTGATGAATAATTTAGCACATAGTAATAGATAACATTTGGGTGGTACAGTTTGAATATGGGCCATTTAAATTAGAAAACAGTCCATAAACAGAAATAGGTACAACTCATGAATAAAAACTTTAAACGTATTGAAAATAAATTTAGCATTATTTTATTCGAAAATTCAAGACCAATGTGTAATTTGTCTCTCAAATTGGTAAGAATCTGAAATAAAAGAATATTTCTCCCAGGCAACAAAAGGGTTGTGGACAAGACACGGCCGCAACACGTTGGACAACGTAATGACATCGATGCGATTGATTTTTCTGCCGTAGGCTTTGGTCCGATTTCTGTGTTGAACTTAGTTTACAATTAAAAAAACACACTAATAAAGAATAAAAAAAAAAAAAAAAAAAATTGTCCGATTTGTGAATCAAAATCGAATTAAACTTAAGGTGACTCGGGGAAGCACTATACACCGTGTTATTTTTCCTATTATTTGTCTCTTTCTAGCATTATCACCTCGTAACTTTGGAGCGGCTTATTTCGGTTTTCAGTTGTTTGATGTAACTGTAAATGTATCAGCATGTAGATTGCGAGTAAGCACGCGCCGCTGATACTTTTTCAAGATCATATTTGTTGTAGAAAACAAATTAAGCATTCAATGATGAAAATGATGAAGATTTGATGATTGTTCGTGCTTCCCGTATCCCCTTAAAAGTGACAGTTCAAAAATTTTCAGATAACCCTGCTCAAAAGATATTTTAGTTAGGGGGAAAGACGGCTTTGGCAGGTTTTGTTCTATTATTGGCAGGGGGGTTTTTGTCGACCGAATTTCATGAAATTTGGCCACAATATTCTTTGATATGCAAAGAATGTTTAGGCCAAATTTGAGCCTAGTCAGTCATAAAAACCCCCTGCCAATAATAGAACAAAACCTGCCAAAGCCGTCATTCCCCCTACTAGATAAAGATTGTCGCTGTCGTCGCTGTCCGGAACATCTTTTGCTGGCGAGGATAGGGGAGCTAAATGTCAAAGAAGGAAAATCCATACGATTTGACAGCTTGGTACCCAACATGTTCCGGACAGCAGAACAAAGGGAACCGAAGCGACAATCTTTATCTAGTAACTAAAATATCTTTTCCCTGCTCGCAGAGCAAGATTTAATTCGATTTTAATTCACGAATCGGACCAAATCCTAAGGGCATGTCTCATTTAGAGAATTCAACTTAAAAGTGACAGTTCAAAAGTTAAAAATCACCCGGTATTAAGAATAGCTGGGCTGGTGCTTCACAACAATTCCAAAAAGACATCGAGAAAAAATGATTCGATATCTGTCAAAAGTGACCTTCATCTGCCATCAGGGTTATTCGATAATTATTGAAATGTCTCTTTTATGTTTAATTTCATTTTATTTCTCCAAATGCGACAGACCCGAAGCGGCTGTGTTTGGTACATCGAAAGAATTTCTTCTCGGATCAGCTTTCATTTGTGTAGAAAGTTGGTCTTGCAAAGAACAGATATATAGAACAGTGATTTTAGATTCGAAACTAACTCTTGTGTAGCCGCCAGACATTCTAAATACTCACGCTCCTCTAATATGTGTGAACGTGTACTATACACATGTGGAAGTGTTGGCTTGGCTTGATAAATGGATTGCGAGTGATTTGACTATGCGTCCAATTTGGGAATTTCGAGCTCATTCAGTAGCCGCTAGGTTGCGAAGGCCGACGGAGGTCCTTCGTAGCTTAGTTGGTTTAAGTTGGCTATGAAGCACGTTGCATGCTTATAAACATACAAATATTAAAAGAGCGGTGAGAATTTGCAACGGTTTCATTTGTTAACGATATAATAGTTTCTCAACGTGTTGATTCAACTGAAATTTTATCGAAATTAAATTTTTGCATACCTTCTCGGCTACTTGAGTCCAGCTTGCTTGTAATCAATAAGGAAGGCGCATTAATCCCACCTTTTTGTTAATCGGTATGAGTGCGAATGTTATATGAAACCATAACACTCACATTTCTGACTACCTATTTTAACAACAATATGGGATAAATTAAATTCTAATAAGAAAAATGAAATACCAACGGCATTTAAATAAAGTATTGTATAAAGTATACACTCAAAAGATACAAGGGGTGTCCAATCTGCCCCGGGTGTTCATAATGCCCCCAGGTCCCCTACGTATACTTTGGATACGAGAAAGGCAAAACACTACTTTCACTAAGACGCTTTGCATCGAATCGGCCGGAAAAGTAGCGAAGAACATGAATCGGGATATGTGACCAAATCATGCGACAATTTTGAGCTTGTCTGCATGTTTAAACCGTCCATCCCATTGTACCTGTATCAAACGCAACTGATCTAGTCTTTGCGTTGCTTTAACATAGCCTAAAACAGTCCTATTATGAAAAGAAAATCCATCTTTACGGCACATTTTTGTATTTCACAATATCCGTACTTTAAAACCAAAAAAGCTCAGTACTCTTTATAACAATGTACATAGTAACTACTACCTGTAAATCTACACAACTCGCTGCATAGTTTTGCTTCCAAACTGTACTCTGATTCCTCTGCTCCATCTCGACTAGTGCGGCTTTGGTTTGTGTCCGTCCACGTAAAAGTTCCTCGTCGCTTGCGGTAGCTGCAGCTCCATGCCTTCCAGCTCTTTGGTGAGCACTATCTGACAACCTAGTCGGGAATTTTCCTTCAAAAATGGTGCCATGTCCAGCAGGTCGTCTTCTTTCTCCTCCGAGGGTGGTAACTTGTCCCCGTATTCTCCAAGCACATAGACGTGACATGTCGTGCAGGCCAAAGACGCCTCGCAAGCCCCCTCCATTTCCACACCGAATCGATGGGCAAGGTAGAGGACATTGTCGCCTATTTTGCCCCGAACCGGTGTCCGTTTCCCGTCCTTGTCGATGTACGTGATGTTGACCCTGAAAGTTACAATTCACCGGAGGGTGTAATAAAACTTCATCGTTTTTTAGTCACATGGGTATTACTCACACTTCTTCGTCACTTTTTGGATCCTGCCATTCGTATTCGCCGTGTAAAAGATCTGAAATAATCGAAAATTTGTTTCATAACATTATCGTAGATGTAAGATAATTCAAACTGCCGCACATTTTGAGAGATGGATGTTCCGAGGTATGATCATGCAATACCAACTGCTGTAGAGATTATGGGCCAAGTATCGTACACTTGTGGAGATTGACATTATTCATACGTTTTCTATGAGATGTGTTGTATTGTACGTAATATACAAGATTAAACTAGAATGAGTTAACGACCTCGAAGTAGTTTCGAATATATTATCCTACCGCTATCAGGTAGGTTTTGAAGTTATTGATAACAGTTTGGTTTGCAATCGAACCGAATCATTACGAATTAAAAACCCAAAATAAAATAGAAGAGAAAAGAGAAATAAACCAGTGACGTTAAGATTTCGTTAAATTGGACACTGCAAGAAATCCTTCACTGAAAATTATTGGACTGACCCTTTTTTGTGGCGGTCCCGAATTTGAAACTTTGGAATCTTATACCGAAGGGCGTGATTGTACGTCAATATCCCCGCATAATGAAAAACAACATCCCATGCAGTCAAAATTACATATGCGTTATAAGATATTGTCTATACGGAACAAAGTTAGAGCGCTTTTTATACCGATGTTGGATTTTTCTCCAGATACAGGAAACTTTCCCAACTTCGGAAGTAGTGCACTGGATTGGCCTAATATGGACACTATCGTGTTTGATTTTTACAGCATTTCCAATGCATGTAATCAAATCATAGAACTGTAAGGTACACACTTAGAATAAATCGCCGAATTCGGTAAAATTTTACCGAAATCTCAAAAGCAGAACTGTTTGGTAAATAATTTTACTGATTTTCGGTGATTTTGACAGTTGAAAAGTGGAAAAAATTACAAAAAATCTGTAAAGTAATTACCGAACAGATCTGCTGTTGAGATTTCGGTAAAATTTACCGAATACTGTAAAATGAGTTAAGTGTGTAGGTTCTCCCGATGGAATTTCATAGCAAAATGTTACATTCTGCTGTAATACACTCAGCGAACTGAACTATCGAAATTCATAACTGGCGCCTTATGAATCTTCTACTGATTATTCCACCAACAGTGCTTCTTATACGCAATTACCTTCCCGAGTAATCAAGCGTCGATGGGCGTGTGGTCTACATACCGGCCTCCCGACCCCGACGTCCATGGTTCGAACCCAGTCTGTCGCACTTCACTTTTTTTCAAATGAAAATCATCACTCATAAGGCAACATATTGAAACTCATACCGATTCCTTGTGGCAAATTTTCATAAGGCGTTTGATTGAAAACCATACGTCCATTTTCCTCAGTGTAGGGTAAATGATGTTTTTTGGACATCTTAATATATTTTGGACTTTTGGTTATATTTTGCGTGTTTTTCGACTTATGCTTTATAAATGAATAAGAATCATGTGTCTGTTAAGCCTCTTTCATAATCATATTTCCAACTGTAGGGTCTAATAGTAATCTGGATAGATCATAGTAGCCTAAAGCAAGGGAAAGCAGAAGGGAGGGCAGTTAGTCTCTGTGAATAAAAGAGCACGGTCGCAAATAAAGAGTGGTTGTGAAAGTACTTCTTATTTCTGTGATTGGCTAGTGAAATCCCGAAGCCCCAAACCCTACAATTGGCGACGAGGATTAAAGGTAAAAAAAAAAATTAAAAATAGAAATAAAAAAATTTAAAAAAATTACAGATGGAAGAAACACGTCAGATACCCCCGTTCCATTGCGAAACCATTGAGAAGGGCAAGGTTTCTCGAGAATGGGAATCTTGGAAGTGGTCGTTAGAATGCTATTTTGAAGCATATGGTATTGTTGAACAGAAGATAAAAGGCGCGAAATTACTTCATTTGGGAGGAGTCGAGCTCCAAAGAATTTTTAGAAGTTTACCGGATCACGATAAAACACCTATGGTTACATTGGAACCGAAATGGTACGATTTAGCTATCGAACTTCTCGATTCGTATTTCCAAGCGGGTCGACAAGATGTCATTGAGAGACGAAAGCTACGAAAGCTGAAGCAAGAACATAATGAAAAAAAAATTTGAGTTTCTAGGACACCGTATATCTAAGGAAGGTATGAGTCCATCAACATCCAAGATAAGAGCCGTCTTGTCTTTTCGTTTCCCTTCTTCGGAGTCAGAAGTTCGTAGTTTTCTTGGACTAGCAAACTATATGAATAAGTTTATACCAGATCTGGCTACCCTAGCTGAACCACTGCGAGAACTTACGAAGAAAGGTATAAAATTTGAATGGAATCGGAAGCACAGTGAAGCATTTACTGAAATCAAAGAGTAGTTAGCGGCAGCAATAAACTTGTTTTTTTCTGTAACGGACAAAACAATTGTAATCGCCGATGCAAGTCCATCGGGTCTGGGAGCAGTTTTATGTCAAGAAAATAAGGATGGGGTATCACGCGTTATATGTTTTGCATCAAAATCTCTAACGGATACTGAACGTCGATACTGCCAGACAGAAAGAGAGGCATTGGCGCTGGTCTGGAGTGTTGAACGGTTTAGAATGTATTTGTATGGAAGACGTTTCGATCTAATGACGGATTGCAAAGTATTGCAATATTTGTTTGCACCAAAATCGAAACCGTGTTGCACAGGAACTTGGAAAGGAATGGAGAACAGAGCTACGAAATATCTTCTAATGTATCATTCCACTAGCCACAGCACTACTGGAAAATCACCTGCTGAGCTTATGTTCGGGCGCAAGATTAGGTGCAAGTTACCCGTAATTCCACCAATGATATTAGAAGATGGCGAAATACGCGATCGCGACAGAATTTTGAAGGAAAAGGGCAAAGTATGTGCAGATAACAGAAGAAAAGCTAGGGAGAGTGACATCGATGTAGGCGACCACGTTCTGGCGAAAAGAATGAAGAAGAACAACAAGCTGGAGGCAGACTTCTCCCCAGAAGAATTCGAAGTAATAAGAAAAGTAGGCGGGGACACAACAATTCGATCGCGTGAATCTGGGAAAGGGAACATCCATAAAGTACGTCACGCAAAATTGGCGATTTTCGACCCCCCTCCCCCCTTTGTCACACTTTTTGTATTAAACCTCTAAAATTTTTGTATGAGTCGTCACGCTGTTCGGAACCCCCCCTCCCCCCTAGGAGCGTGACGTACTTTGTGGATAGCCCCAAAGAATATCGCAGAGTGGTAACTCATTTGAAAAAGATTCTGCCACCTGACCCAACCGATACATCAAGAAATACGGATTGTAAGAATCAAAGAGAGAAACGTGTGAGAACCGAACCAGTGAAGTACAAGGATTATATGCCACATTAATATAATAAAAGCTAGGGGGGATTGTAGGGTCTAATAGTAATCTGGATAGATCATAGTAGCCTAAAGCAAGGGAAAGCAGAAGGGAGGGCAGTTAGTCTCTGTGAATAAAAGAGCACGGTCACAAATAAAGAGTGGTTGTGAAAGTACTTCTTGTTTCTGTGATTGGCTGGTGAAATCCCGAAGTCCCAAACCCTACACCAACCACATTTATGTAACAAAATATACAGACTTAATTTTTTTATCGGGATCTCAGCAAAATGTTGAACTTTTACCGAGATTCGCACAGCCGTGCCCCAGCAAACCTGTTTTTTGCCAAGATTTATGTCAAAATTGCTGAAAATCAGCAAATAATTTGACTAAAATCAGCTAACAAACGTCATTTTTCCTGGAATATCAGTTTTTCATTTTGCTGGCGCACGGCTGTGCGGATTTTTGCCGAGCTGCAGAAATAAAAACTAAGTGGGTAGGCAAAAGTACAAAATATATTCAGATGTCCAAAATACCATCGTTACCCTAATGCAAAAACGTTTGAAAGGTTCACTATAATTTTACGAAACGGGAAAAATCACTGGGGACCAAACACTAATATTTACTTTTTATATTGTCGCGCTTATCTTTTTTTTAGAATGCTGCGGCGGTATTACACACCCAGGCTCCACTGCGAAGATAAACGTCAAGATAGCCGCCGTGTGATGGGCAGAATTTTCCCTCTCAAAACAAAACCACGTGCTTTTCGCGAAATGACAGCAGTGTTCGATTGTATTTGTGAGAGGCAACCGGAGTCACTGAGTATATGGAGAGTGTTTATCATGGCAAGTGCATACAGTGGGTAATAGCCTATTCAGATTACGCCATTAATGACATAATAATTTGCGTTTCAGGGTAAATACGCTTTATGATGTCATTATTTACGTAATATTCCATACATTTTGCGCTGTCAAAAGATACCCGCTAAAAAGAGTCATAGAGAATTTATTACGAACAATTATTACGAGAGAGCTTTCGTTCTAACTGGGATGCAGTGAGAAATTCAACAAAACAAAACTGACAAGCGTCACGCTCTCTTTGCCAGAGAGAAAATTCTCTCTGTTTTCATTTCGTTTCGTAGTTGACAGTCATGCTATTTCTGTCGCTGCAGGGTCGAATGCATGTTAGATGGAAATCTTCTGAGCGCTGAAGAATAACTCGGATTGTGATGGTTTTGTGGAAAGCATATTATATGATGAAAAATAATGATGATAATTATTTATTCTCCACTTATTCAACATGAATTGTTTAAAAAACATATGCTCTCTAGAATTAACATGAAGTATTTAACTTAAACCTAGATTTAATAGAACAAATCGAATAAATTTTCAAAGTTCAAGGGCCAATGCGGAAGCCAATTTAAAACGTAGGAATGGTTGTAAACCGAATATATTTGATGAATAAACATGAATTCATAAATTGTTTCAATTCTGCTCCTTGAATGGCTTAATATACTTTGGATTTCAACATTTTTCACGTGGGACAACTGTACGATTTGAATGGGATGTATATATAAAGTAGAATAACCTTAAATAAAACATGGATTGGTAATGCATTAATTCATCCAAAATTTGTGAGAATTCCCAAAAGTATCTAAATTTTTCTATCAAATCTCCGTTCGATCATAGTACAGAATCAAAATACTTTTTAAACTTAAAAATAAATTGAGGAATAGTCTGATTCCCCGAAGAACGGCGCACCCAACTAATGAATGTAGCTTCGCTCATTATCCTTAATGAGAGCTTCAAATATTCTTCGAAAATCCCTTTTCATATTTTTTTTAAATATTTTTTTTCGTAGAAACTTTGTTCAGAAAAAAATGTTCGATTGTCGCCACACAAATGCTTGATTTCGCAAATTAAATTTTAAAACTCTCCTTGAATTCAACCCTGTATTAGCGTGCAAATGAGGAAACATGGAAACGTCAAAATATATTATCTTGCTGCAGTCTGAACACCTCGTAATAATTGGATACCCTCTCACTTAACAAAGTCATAAATAGCCCAATCTGAATAGGCTATAAGATTTTCATTGATCCTGTCGTGCTTAGTGACCGTTGCGATTACCTGAGAAGCAACCAGCAGGAAGCCGCAGTATTCTATTTTATCTCGAGATGCATAATACGGAACACATGCGAAAATGTAACGAAATGATGATGATGATGATGACGAAATTATGATGGTTACCGTGCAAATTTACCCAAAAAAAAAACGTTTAGGCGTGCACTCAATTGATTGTGAAGTCTCCATCAGCTGATCAAAACTGCTGTCTCTTAAAATAACTTATTGGTTGGGGTTTCGCACTATTGGGCACTTTACCCTATATGAAGAACTATACGAAATTCATTGTGCTGATTTCAACCAGTGCATAAACTTTCGTTTAATTTTGACATTTCCTTTTCATCTTTCCCGTCTGTCACTTATTTCCCTTTTAGGCTTCCATGTTTACTTCTGTCCGGAACGTCACTGCGGTAGGAGGTGTTCTCTTTGTGCGTTTTGTGAAGGCGCTTTTTAATTGCCATCCTCCATCGGAAAATCTTTGATATAAATTAAGTTTAATCGTCGGTCGCCGTTTTTGTTTTCCTAGTGCCACGCGGAAAACTTTGTGGGATTCATTGATTAATCAGCCAGTGCGGTTCGATACGTGTTATTGTGCTTCCCTTTCAATTTGCTGCGTGCTCCGAACAAAAGTGACCCCTTTCGAGATGATGCAGCAACCCGTTTCTATCAAATCTGAACCAGACTGGAATGATTTGCTTCTGCCAGAACCGGATGCAAGACAGTATGGCATGCATCCGCAGCAGCAAATGCATTATAATCAACAGCTGCAGCCACCCCAACAACATCATCAAGGGCCCCAACAGCACCAGATGCAGCAGCAACAGTCGATGAGAAATGGGAGTCATCCTGGAAGCATGCAGCAACCGCCTCCGAATCAACAGCAACCACCTCAGCAACAGCCGCAACCGCAGCAACAACAGCAGCAGCCACCGCTGTCTAATGATCCGGTGGACAATGAACCACTGGACATCATCGAGAATGTCGATTCCGACGACAATGATTTTGCCGAGGCGGAATCCCTCACTCTGCAGCAATACAAGGTGAGTAAATCACGTACGCCACCCCCTTTGAAAAACGGTAATCAGCCGAAACCATCCCGAATTGATTATGAGTGGATTAACGGTTCAGCTTCCCCATTTTGACCTTTTCGATCTCCGCCAAGTGGCAGGGTGGAAGGTTCCAATTTAGCCAAACCTTCAGCACCCAGGCTGCAAACATAAAATTAATTATCCCTTGTCCGCGGTCGTCGTACGCATGCTCCCCCTCGTCGCCACTGTGGGCCACTGAGACGATAATATTTGAAGAAAAAGAAATCGAATGAAATGTTGCGATTTACAGACACATACACAATACATCCTTCACCTGATGTAAAGTTAACAGGTTCACGTATAGCTAATAAATTACTATTACGATACACTACCATGCTGTACAAAACAAGTTCTAACAACTTCTTCCGTACAAAATAATTCACATTGATTTTTTTTTTGTAGTTATAAAAAAATATTGGATCGGATGCATTTTCTCTAAGTGTAACTTATATCTTCCAGACTGTCGATTAGATAATATCCTCATAATAATGTTGAAATCAGCAATTATACAAGCGAAATAAGGTGCGATTTCGAAACACGTTGTTGATAATTAGTTTGTAGGATATTCTGTGGTTGTTTTTTCTTAGTGAACTTTAATCGCTGGCCCATTGTTTTGTCTTCGATTGTGTCCGTAACGGCATCAATCGCCGTACGTACACTCCTCTTGCTGGAGCGACACAAATACCACCATGTATGCCGTACGCAATTGTAAACAAAAACCCTTAATGTAGATTCTCGCCGTTCGTTTCTACATTCCCCACCTATGCATCTATCGACATCGAATTCTACGTCTTCCAAGTTGGACCCTTGGTTCGTGGAGGTGCAAACGATAGTAGTTATAGAATAGTTATGGAGAGTAAACCATATGGGAGAAACATTTTCAATAGACCAAAAAAAAAACAAGATATAGTGAACTCTAGAAGTATTCCTGATGCATGCTTTTGAGAGGTCGTTGAGTGTTGAAATTATTTAAAAAAGCTAAAAACGATTTTTTTTAGGAATTTCCAATTGAACAACAAGGAGAACAAATCTTTGATAAATATTTGATGAAATATTTTTTTTAATAATAATAAAGACGAATTTTTATAGGGTAAAGTGCCCAATAGTGGACCCTCCAGCCATTTTTGCATTATTACAGCGCAATATAGGGGCAGTAGGGGCAATATGAGCCACTCTCATTTTGAGCTTATTGACAAGTTTTATCATGTAAAAGTTATATGATCTTTAAGAGGATGCTCCACATATGCATCAACGTGAAAACCGCATTAAAATTCAATGCAAACATGAAAATACACTTGAAATGTAAATTTTCGCTGCATAGGCAAAATTATTATAAGATTTCAAGTTTATAAATAAGGTTTTGACACAAAACTGATTAAAATACAGGTGAAAAATACACCACAAACAAAAGATATATTAAAATTGAATATTGTGCACACATGTTTATATTGATACAAATCTGAATTTATCATAAAACGTTTTTTCCCAAAACCAGCATCTATGGGGCAATATGGACATACCTGCATAGAACAAGATATCTGGCCTTAAAATGCTAACAAGTTCAAATTTCAGTAGTCAAATGCAAGAATATTATCATATATGTAAGATTCATTACGGAAAAATTACAACAGCGCATTACTGCGATAGAAACAGAAAAAATGACCATTGACCAATTGAAATGTGGCTGTTCAAACGGTGAAGAGTGGCAAATCAGTTTAGTCCGCTGTTGTGCAGTTTTTTTCATTTTATTTGATATGGAATACTCACAACTGTTGAAGGAATATCATATTCTTTCATATTACGATACTTTTTTCGCCTAAATAAAGGTTGTGGAAGGGTGGTCCATACTGCCCCAAATGGTGGCTCATATTACCCCGTATAGTCGGGAACACACATTGAAATCAATACATTTTCAAAAGTGCATTCCAACAATTTCCAAACGCATTTTTCGTCATTCATCGACGTAATATGAAAGGTAACATTCTCTAGTATAAGTCAAATACATTTGAACGATGTTTTTTTAGCTTTTCAGCGCTTTTCGGAACGATTTCCTTAGGTGGCCCATATCACCCCTAAACATTTTGCTATGAAATTCCATCGAGAAAACCTACCCTACAGTCCTATGATTTGATTACATTCATTGGATATGCTATGGAAAGTAAAATTAGATGGGGGGTTCAATCAAAGTTAATTGCCTATTTCCGGGGATTAAACCACCCGACTTGGACATTAATTTACAATGTTGTGAAAACTCATATGTGGATATGTAGGGTATGACGGGGCAAGATGGGTCACTTATGACAAACCTCCAATATCTCAAAGTCTATGCTAGTTTTAGTCAAGTTTTTGTAGCATTCAGTTAGTTTGGAAGATGATATTAGCATTTCCATATCATAGTTTCAAATGTTTTCTTTGGGTCTGAGCAATAAAACAACAATAAACATATTTTTTTTCTATTTTTTCACGAAACTTTTAAAAAGTATCAAATTTTAACCACAAAATGGGTCATCTTGAGGGGCAAGATGGGTCACCTGTTTAAATATCCAAATCATAATGTATTATGCGTCAATAATTGTAAATATGATGAATACTACCACTAAACATATTGTACAGCTGTTGAAATTGTAATTTGCGACAATAAGGACACTTGGAACTTGTGTAAATAGCTGCAATATTTGGATCAAAATTAATAAAATTTTACACTTCCTTTTTTTTGTTTAATGAAACAAAAACATGTTTTAATCCACTTTATTGATAACAAGGGAAAGCAAAACATAAAACGCCTTATCAATTCAGCCTGTTGAATATACGACACATGCACTGCATAATATTTTTAAAAAAAATCTCCTTTACAATTTTTCTTCAACAATTACTCCTTACTTCTCCTTTATTACTCTTACCCTTACTTAATTACGCTTACTTCTCCTCTACATTTTTTGTTCAACAAAATCAAATCAACAAACATGTTTTCTAAATTGCAGTTGAATTATTTCTTACGCTGAACTTTTGCAGATCGACTGCCTCTTAGTTTTTTGGGTGTCTTCCGCTTGCAGATAGTTGAGCTAGCCGAAGGAGGCAGGTTTTCATGCGACTCTTTCTTCACTCTGGGCCTCATAGTTGCTGGATGTTACGACCATTTGGATCTGCCAACGGAGGAATGGTCACGGAAGTATCCTCCTTCTTCAACTTTTTTAATCGAAGAGCGCTCACGAAATCGTCGCTAGAAAGAACTGCTGCTTTTTCGGGTTGTCTACCTCGTTTTTGAACGGATCGTTGAATTTGCTGGGGCAAAGGCATGATATCACTGTGTCGAAAACTCACCTTAGGTTCACAGACTTGAATGCTTTCTTCGAGCACATTTTTTTCCCGCAGGTCGGTTTTCGGAGTTTGCTTTATAAACATCGGTTCATGTGTATCTTCATCAAACCCAATGAATTCACAATCCGAAGTCTCATCCTGATATGTTTGTGATGCAATTAGCTGTCCTTCAGATCCACTTAGATTCATGTTCTCCAATTTCCTTGGTGGATCTTCCGAATTTGTCGGCTGCTTTTTCGATGCACTCAGTTTATTCGGCGTACTTAGAGGCACGTCTGATGTTTCCGATGGAGCGAAGTCTTCATCCTTGAAAACTTTGACATCGAGCGGATATATACCGGTTCGGCGGAATCCATTCTCAGCAGTAGCCATCAATGCAGCCTTCCCGTATGCATCACCAAAAAGAGCCGCAACATTCACCTGGCGAACGGGCTGTCCATGTGTTACTCGAAGAAAATTATCGATGGCTTTGTTATAGTAGCTCTTCAAAGGAGCCATGAATGCCACATCAAGAGGCTGAAGGCGGTGCGTGCAATGCGGCGGTAGTGAAACAACTGTGACAAAGTTGTCACGTGCCAATTCGATGAATTCCATATTCTTAGTATGCGACGCGTGTCCATAGAGAATTAGTAGCACGGGGTCTTCCTTTGTAGGTTTGGTATGCAATTTATTTATTTAAGGCCTACATCAACAGACTACTTATGTCCTAATGATATGGTAATAAAAAAAAATATAAGTATACGTATCGTCAAAAAAATGGACAAAAACACTAAAACAGCTATCTATTGCGATGTGAAAAATTCTTTGAATCTTCGACGCAGCGTCTGACGAGGCAGGTTGAAGTCGAATATTGTAGAAATCCTTCATACTGTAGTTAGTCCGACGAAATGGCATTCTTAACATAGCGTTATTGCGAAGTGTTCTCGGCTGTACGTTAATATTAATCTGTTCCAAAATGTCACTACAATCTATTCGGCCTTGCAAAACGTCTGCAGCAAGTACAGCTCGAGCGGTGTTACGGCGTTCTCTTAGCGGCTCCAGATCGATAAGCCGACAGCGGCTTTCATAACTTGGCAGGCGTAATGAATCTCTCCACGATAGCCTACGCAGTGCAAATCGTAGGAAGCGTCGTTCCACGAACTCAATTCGTTCGGCACCGTTCGTGTAATTGGGATTCCAAACGGCGGAGAAATACTCCAGTATCGACTGCACCAGTGAGGAATACAAATACTTCAGACAGTAAATGTCAGTAAATTCTTTAGCTATCCGAAAGATAAAGCCCAGGGTTTTGGAAGCCTTACCTACAACGTATGAGATATGCATTTTGTACGTCAGCTGGGAATCCAAAATTACGCCCAAGTCTTTAACATGACTCAGACGTTCTATGCTGGTGTTCAAAAGCGTGTAGTCGAATCTAACAGGATTTTTAATCCGAGAAAAAGTGATCATCGAGCATTTTGCCGGATTGACTATCATACGGTTGACGTTGCACCAATTGGCAAAGGATTCTAACTGACGTTGAAGGAAATAGCAATCGTCGATGGATTGGATTTTCAGGTCATCAGCATACGATAGGCGGGGAACTTCGAGTACAAAATTCACGTCATTGAAATATAGTAGGAAGACTAACGGACCCAAATGGCTTCCTTGGGGTATTCCCGATGTAGCCACGAAGGAATCAGATCTGCAGTCGCCGATAGCAACCGTTAGTTGGCGGCCGGATAGATATGATCGGAGCCATTTACTTCTAACTTGTCTAATTTGGCGATAGCGATGCAGTGGTTTAACTTAGCAAAAGCAGCTGACAGATCTGTGTAGATGACATCTGTTTGAGCTCTTTTCGTCATGCTGTTCGTGATGAAAGATGTAAGGCACAATAAATTAGTACTAGTGGAGCGACCGGCTATGAATCCATGCTGAGTTTCAGACAGATACTGCTTGCTGTGGGAAAGCAGTGGATCCATCACAACGAGTTCGAACAGTTTTGATATTGCACTCAGCGAAGTTATTCCTCGATAATTGTCCACGTCACGTTTGTTCCCTTTCTTGTGCACAGGAAACATTTGTGCAATCTTCCAACATGAAGGAAAGATGCCACTGGATAAGGAAAGCCGAAACAGAAGGAGCAACGGATACTGCAAACTGGAAATGTGTCTTTTCAGGAAATTGGATGGAATACCATCGGGACCAGGTTTGATCGATGACTTTAGTTTTGATGCAGCAGAGGAGATCATTTCTTCGCTGATGTCGATAACACCTAGTACATGGCCATATATGCTGGATGAAGTGCTTGAACCAGTCCACAAAAAGATCTGCTTGCATCCAGCCACTAGGATGAGCACGAAACAATGTTCCGGTGGGAGCTCCGCTTTTCAAGTCGTCCTTCATACGAACACGGATAGATCATCATCGGGGGCACATAATGTCCGGTTGCAGACATGCAAATAACAGCAGTGATGAGAATCCCTCTCTCCGCCGACGTAAGTGCCCCGACTTGCTTCTTTCCTCTTTTAGCAAGAATCTTCGTCGCTCGTTCCTTAACCCCCCGATAAAAAAAAAACTTCTGTGAGATTAACTATTTGCGATTTTTATACCAACTTACGGTTGTTATTGCAGTTTCGTCCATGTTGTAAATTCGATGAGGGAAGAAATAAGTTTCACCAATTATCTCCTCCAGCATTTTGAAGAACTGTTCCACCGTTGATCTGTTGAAACACCTAGCTCTGGCGATCGACGTTTTCTCTAGTGTACGCAGGGACAACTCAGGATGACGCCTCATAAATCCATTTAGCCAATCTACTCCCGTAAGCTCCGTCTCCTTGCAGAAGTTGTTTGGCAAATTGTTTTTGACCGCAAGCTGGTAGGCTAGGTGCCTCACGTCATATGACTTCATGCCAAAGAATCGTCTCTCCATCAAAATAATATGTCCAGCAAGCTCATCTTCCAGTTCCGGGGGGAAAACAGTGCCAAAACGACCGAGATTTTTCGGTATGGAAACACAATTCTTCACTTGATTTATTCGGCGCCGCAGTGTTTCACGCGGAATGTTGTAAGACACCGACGCTTCCCTCACAGTTACGACACCGTTTTCCACTTTCTTCAATGCTGTTTCCAAGTCTTGCGCCGTCCACGAACTGCGGCAAGACTTTCGTATATATTTGCGGACCATGTCACTCGCGGAAACTACGGTTTTCTTTTCCTGCACATCGACCACGCCAAGAAGCTAACACGTTTTATTGCTAACGTGTTTCGCTTAACGAACATAGCTGTGAAAAATATTTATTTTTTTCAGCATGATAAATTTGAAAATTTGTGATGAAACCATGTGACCCAGTTGTAGAAATGCATTCTTCTTCTTGCAAAATTATGAACATACCATAAAGAATTAATTCAGCCTCAAAAAAGCTACTGACCCATCTTGCCCCGCCAGACCCTACGTTATGTGGAAGATCGAGTCTAGCGTACTGTAGGGTCATGGGTTCGAGTCCCATCGAAGGGAAAGTGGTTACCTCCAATACATTTTCCAAATCAATATCTTCTTCATAACGTACATATTCACATATGAGTTTTCAAAACATTGTAAAATTAGATGATTTTTTACAATTCTATAAAAAATAAACACGAGAGTGTCCATTATAGGATTATTGGGGGGGGGGGGGGGGGGGTTACATTGTGAGATCACATTGTCAGCTTCAGGAAAATTCTAATTCAACGAATACCTTCCCCAATACTTAACTCTGTGGTTCTTATGAAGGTGTCGCTGAGTCGGGGACCTCTCATTGAGCAGGGGCGTCTCGTGGACTTTTGCTACACCTGTTCTACCATCCTGGTGAAAAATATTCATCAATCTGAGTGGCTTCGAATGAAAGTTGTGCATTTAATCTAATATTACAACCTTTTCTTGTACAACTTAACCAAATATTAGAAAAAAACATTTAAATAGAAATGATGTACAAAACAATAAATAGCTTATTAATATCTTTTTTTTGCCCCGTAAAGCTGGTAGATCACTTTTACGTAGTGTTTTACGGTGTAAGATCTACCAAACCGAGCCCTAACTTAATCCATTCTTCAAGCTAGGGCAATAAGTTGTGGTATTTCAACGATTTATCGTATTTAGTCCTCTCTACCAATTGCAGTTTTTGAATTATAACAAAATTAACTTTACCCTGCACATGGTTGAAAGACTCAAATTCCTCTCGTTTGGTGCTAAATTGTATGCAGCGGAAACTTATTTTCTAGCAATTAGTTATAAAAACCAGGGCCCATCGACCTATACTGAACTAAATGCTGGAAAAAATTCGAGTTAGGGTTCTATGGGTACTAACTCTTCATGAACTGGTAAACAATGTTAGTTCGAGGAACATACGGAAATTCTTGTTACTGAACAACTTCTCTAGATTGAAATGGTCTTCTAGATAGAGCTTAATCCCGGGTTTATAGCTTTACTAATGATATTTTAGAAGCAAGACAAGGATGTGACTAGGGATCCAATGTATGGCCAATTAACAGTATTACTGTTCTGTTTTCTCAAGGAAAGATTTGATAAGGGGCGCGCCTTCAATGAGAATGCTCTCTGTGAAGGGTCTGAATAGCGTGACTGTGTCATGTACTCTTGGGAAAAAACAAGAACTGTAACGAAACCGATACTTCATTGCTTCTAAATAGTAATGAAGTAATTCGACATGCACTTAAACACTAAGTCACTTAAACACTCGTCCAAAATCTAACTTGGTAACAGTTGGCAAAATAACTGGATATTTCTCAGAATAGAGATCTTCTAAATCGGCTCATTCCACCATTCGGGGTACACGGGACCCATCGCCGCTAATATTTAAACTCTCACATATTTTGTTGCTATGAAAGAAATGTTATTAACCATTATCAGTATAATTGTTTGATGCGGCCCCAGATTGTGACGACCAATGAGTCACATTTAGAAGCTGAAAAGTGTTCCAGTTAGGTATTTAAATTTTCAAATTTAATGAAAACTATACCTTTTTCTCTATGTTGATTGATTTTCAATATTCGTAAAAAAGCATTATTGAATGTATCTTTTGAAAACGCAAACATTAATTGTTTATTGTTCTTGATGCATTGCATATTCATCAGGAGAAAAAAGAAAAACAAACTGTTTCCAATCATCGGAGTATGAACGAAAGCGTGCGCGGTGCGCCTTTCGACAAAGCACAGCCCGACACTCCGACCGAGTCTAAGGCCGATGACATACTGACGCGTCTGCGTGCGCGAACGCGTCCAAGACAAAAGAAATCCTCTTGCTGCTATTCTGCTTCACGAGTGCTTGGACGCGTTCGCGCACGCAGACGCGTCAGTATGTCATCGGCCTAACCGAAGGTGCGTCGCGTCGTTGATTGTTCTCGCAGCGCGTCGAACGGGTTTGACTGCTGCGCGCATAGTAGAATTTGCATCTAAACGTGCTTGCTTCGCATGCGAAAGAGGATGATGTGAGGAAACGGAGAAAGCTGGCAACGCTCACGCTGGTTCTCTGCGCGAGGAGAACGAGTGAGCATACCAAGGAGGAAATTAGTTGAAAATCATTTGTCATGGCGCAAAACTTTAAATTTGACTTCTGGCAGCGCTGCTGTTGGTTCTTCGTTATGGATCGCACGACTGGCAAAAGCTTTCTATGTGATGGGGTGTGGTGTATCGGAGAAACACACATTTAGCTGCAATTTGACTATACGCCAAGCATGTGGCGTTAACTTGATCTGCCTACGAAATATTTTGTTTCGTTAGATATTAAACCATCATTGGAAATATTACGTGAAACTTTGTTCGCCCTAATGAAAAATTAATTGTAAGTACATTAAGTTTCTTACTTCTGAACTAAAAATGGTTACCTGTTCCATGAACAGGTAGAACGTATGGACGAGGCGCCTCTGTCATTGAGTACATCAACACTTCCTTCCCCTCTCAAGTCGGTGAAGATGAGCGTGTCCAAGAGTAGTAATCCTCATACTTTTATGATTTTTATCCTGAATTGTAATCAAGGACGACACCCATCTTGATTTCTGATAGCAATCTGAATAAGGAGTTCAAAAGAAAAACATGATTATCACTAAGGGAAGATCCATCAATTACGTAACGCAAAAATTGGCCGTTTTCATCCCCCTCCTCCTTATGTCACGCTTTTTGTATGAAGCATCTGCAAATTTCGTATGGATCGTCACACTTCCTCCCCCTCGAAGCGTTACGTAATTTATGTATGCTCAGTTGTGTCCAATCTACGAAGCACATCGTAACTATGCTATGCTATGCTCAAAAGGCGCGAACATTTTTTTATTTATTTGAAGTCTTCGCCAACAGTCCTATTGACGGCCAAATAAGTTCGTCGGCTATGTGTACACTTTTGTTTTTGGTTCATAACATTCGTCCAATTGCACAAAATGGTGAATTTTGCATACTAATTAAAAGATAGAAACCCAGATTAATCCACCTAGCGATGGTGATGCCTTTCTTGTGCGTTATAAAATGAAATAAAAACACATTAGATAGGTACAATAGCAGTTTAGGGAAATAGATTTCATTATTTCCATCATTTCTAGTTTATTAGCTATCATTCCAATGCATTACAGCAATTTCCGAAAGAAAAAAAATAGCTTGGCAACAAACTATGTTTTGTTAATAACTCCGGAACGCAACAAATTTTCTATAGAGCCTTTTTAGGCCACAATCTGCGTCAAATGCAACTTGTTGCGAGAAAATCGGATAATGATTAGTACAAAAAAGTTTGTCTCACGTTTTTTTGTACACATACACACATACAGACATCACCTCAATTCGTCGAGGTAAGTCGATTGGTATATAACACTATGGGTCTCCGAACCTTCTATAAAAAGTTCGGTTTTGGAGCGGTCCTATAGCCTTTTCGTATACTTAGTATACGAGAAAGGCAAAAATGAGCACCGCTAAAATGGAATTACTCCGGAAAATCGAGCCATTTTCTCCGGTTAATCGAGCTCCGGATAATCGAGTCCGCCCTGTACGTGAAAATATAGCTTCTTATCTTATTCTTTTTATATACTTTTTATTCTTTTTCAAATGGAACCTGCATTCTAACCTAATACCAGCCGCCAGTCACGAGTCACTCCCAAGTCCCAAGTTGAGTATTTCATTCCTTTTTAAACCATGAATCGAATGCAATTAATGAGTATTCTTCAGGGTTTGCAGAAATCGCTCTCAATAGATAACGAACAACGATAAAAGAGAGGCAAAAACTGTTCCGAATCATAACAAGCCATGAAACAAATTTATCAAACTTGTATACAAGTGCGAAAAAACAGAATTGGATAAGCAACCCCCACAGAAAAATAGTGATTCTCGCTTTGTTTTCACTCCTTTCGTGTGGGTTACTGCACAGCTGTGTAAAACAAGTTGAAATGCCTCATCAGAGCCAGTGCTCCCCGTTTTTGGAGCTTTCTAAAAGAAATTTATCATGGGGTATAGCATCCCGAATCAGTCCTCTATTATGACAGCTTGCGAAAAAAGTTTCTCGTGGTATGCTACATATCGTATATGTATACAGAGTTGATAAGTGAGAGACTTGCTCACTTTAGGATTCAATCCCTGGTATTCTTCATATTCTTTTATTTTAAACCTAATTTCAAAGACACAAATGTGGAGAAACATAACGGATCCAAAATAATTGAATTCAACATTTGGCTAGCAAACAGTTTCTTTTAAGAAGAAAATGCATTTAGAGTATGATTTTCGTTTATTGGTTAACTATTCTGAACTGTGGGACAATTTCGTTTTAATTATATTCATACCTTTATCACGATTTTTCTGACTAAAAATCCAAACTCTTGAAAATTATTTATTAAACCACCCTGGTTCTGATCGCGATTTTGTGTTTGCGTTTTATGTTGGTGGTATTTCGAGCATGAGCTCCAATAAACAAGTTATTAGGACTATACATTGGTAATAATCGATTCCCCGTTAGTTTTTATATGATGATTGGAAGAATAAAAAAAACTGGATCTCATTTAAGGCCGATACAAATACATCCGGTGGGCAACAGGGACTATGTCCATGGGCTTGACGATCCCTCCCCAGGCCATCTGCGAGTTGTGGGGCTTGCCTAGGATGTGGTGGGGTTTGACAGTGGGCCCTGTTAAACCTCTATAAAAAGCTGCATGTATCCGCAAGTAGGCCCCACCAAAGCGACCGTGTGCCGCTCAAAGCGCACAAGCCCAAGTCCTGGTGTTAGGTGGGACGCTAAACAGCCCTCACACGACGGCCCTCCGACGAGACAGGAGGTTTGCGCAGGCAAAATAAGCCGCCTGGAAAACCAATCATTACGAATAATATAAGAGATAATGCGACTCGACATAATCGGCAAAGACCTAGGCGACGAATAAAGGATCACGATTGGAAGCTTGGAACTGCAAGTCGCTAGGTTTCGCAGGTTGCGACAGGATGATCTACGATGAATTACATCCCCGCAACTTCGACGTCGTGGCGCTGCAGGAGATTTGCTGGACAGGACAGAAAGTGTGGAAAAGCGGGCATCGACCGGCTACCTTCTACCAAAGCTGTGGCACCATCAACGAGCTGAAAACCGGCTTCATAGTGCTGGGTAAGATGCGCCAACGCGTGATTGGGTGACAGCCAATCAACGCAAGGATGTGCAAGCTGCGGATTAAAGGCCGTTTCTTCAACTATAGCATCATCAACGTGCACTGCCCACACGAAGAGAGATCCGACGACGAGAAAGAAGCGTTCTATGCGCAGCTGGAGCAGACATACGATGGATGCCACTGCGGGACGTCAAAATTGTCATCGGTGACATGAACGCTCAGGTAGGAAGGGAGGAAATGTATAGACCGGTCATCGGACCGGATAGTCTGCATACCGTATCGAATGACAACGGCCAACGATGCATAAACTTCACAGCCTCCCGCGGAATGGTAGTCCGAAGCACCTTCTTTCCCCGTAAAAATATCCACAAAGCCACATGGAGATCACCTAACCAAGAAACGGAAAACCAAATCGACCACGTTCTAATCGACGGTAAATTCTTCTCCGACATCACGAACGTCCGCACTTACCGCAGTGCGAATATTGAATCCGACCACTACCTCGTTGCAGTATGCCTGCGCTCAAAACTCTCGACGGTGTACAACACGCGTCGAAGTCGGACGCCGCGGCTTAACATTGGGCGGAATACAAATACATCCGATTCTTTTTTTACACGGGAAATGCGTTCCGTGTAAAAAAAGTTTTCAGTTCAAAATCTGAAAATTCGTGTAAAAAAAGTTTTATGATTTCTCGACGAATCATGCAAAATGGAGCAGCTTTGCAAAAATTTTGTATGGGATTTTTTTTACACGGTCTTGTAAAAAAATCCGTGTAAAAACAGATTCGGGTATATTTAAAATCTATTTTGCCCTCCCCCCCTCGGATTTGTTTTGCCAAAAATAATGTTTTGAGGGGGCAACAAAATAAAATTCGGATAATTCTGAGGATTTTCAAAACATTCTTAAACAAATCCGAGGAGTTTTTTGATTTTTTCATTTTAATATTTATTTTGTATTATCCCCACTCCCTTGACCTTTTGGGGACCAGTAGGATGTCATAAAGATACCCCATACACACGCCTTGATAAGTTAATAGCAGTGAAAAGATTTGATTTATTTTATCTACTAACTTGTAAAATGTTGAAGGGTATACCCTTCGAAAAAAAGGAGTCGCTTGTCGGCACACTACAAAAATCCTTTAAAAAAAAGGATGAGGGCGATATGGTTAAAAATGTCAAGTCTAATCATGTAAACAGCAATAGAATTAGCTACATTTAAGCACGTTATACAGAAAAAGGAACACATAAAAATTCAATACAGAAAATCATTAACCACAATATCACTAATAACAAATCAATTGCGACGAGTATCCGTTTACTTTGTTCATAATATAACCAGACCATTACGTTCTAAACTACGGAAATTAAGTATCAACTAGTTTTCAGTAGCAAAAACAACCTACTTAAAACATTACATGGCAGCATAAAAGACGCCGTGGGAAAATCTGGAGTTTATAAAATATTATGCCCCACCACCCCCCACTGTGACAAATCTTACATATGTAGGACAGACAAAACATACATTAGACATATGTCCAAAGAACATTTGGCAAAAGTCACAAAACCAACCTGTGACGGGTAATGTTGTTTCGCTGTCATGGGAATAATGTGCTAATAACTTTTTTCACAAGTTATTTACAATTTCATCTGAATATGTAGTACTTAAAGAATCCTAAAACTTTTTCTAATAGGCCATTGCTCTAAATCTGAAATTGGCGGCGTGAGAAACGAATTAGTGTCAAATGACATTGATGTCATTAATAACTCTGGAGGTCCTAAATAAACACTACGCTGCGAGGCGGCAATGTCCCAGTGGGGGATGTAATGCCAATAAGAAGAATAAGATTATCGGAAGTAGTATATTTCTTCCGAGGGGTGCGTCAGCGTTATTGAAAAAAATAACCCTTAAAAGGCCTGGACGACAGTCACCTCCTTCAAAGTGCTCGTTTTCAGTAAAGCGTTGACCACATTTCATGACCCCGGACTTATTTTTTGCTATGATGCCAAATTTCTTCAGTAATCATGTGCAATAAAGTTCTGGCATCATAAAATAAAGTAGATACATGGAATATATAAAGTAGAAGTGATTTTGAATGCTTCCAAGTTATCTGATTACCGTAATTACCTATATTGAAAGCCATATCCCTGATCTAAGAGTTATGGTCATATTTCTTAAAATCTGATCACGAAATAAACCCAATTGTGCCAGACAGGAGGGAAAAATATCACAAAAAAATTTCGACATATGTAATCAATTTTATGTGTTGAAGATACTATATCCGTGAGTCTTGAATTCTACCATAGAATCGAAAGGCAATGTGCACTTAAAAATACTTAGAGTACTCAGTTCTAAGATATCAAATATCTCATGGGAAATTTTTAAGCGTGCCCCATAGTGACGTTCTAGAAATCGCGAAATGTTCTGAAGTTCGGCTCGTAAGACCTACGCAATAACGGCCTCCAAAATGTTTTCGGCAGCTATCAAAACCTTTCCCTAAAGATCCTTGTCAAAAAACGTTATAACGATCTTCCCTTGAGCCATTTGATATCTTTGAACTGAGTATGATGCACTCTGAGTATTTTTATGTGCACATTACATTTCGCTTCTATGGTAGAATTCAAAACCTGAACTCACGGATATTTTGGATGAGCTGTAATGTTCCAAAATATCACTTCTACTTGATATATTTCATGTATCTACTTTATTATATGATGCCAGAACTTTATTGCATATGATTACTGAAGAAATTTAGCCATCATAGCAAAACATAAGGAAAAAACCAACTTAATTCACCGAGTAGTGATACTGCCTTTCTCGCGTTTAGCTAAGATACCAACCTTCTATGAGTTTATATCAGGCCTGCCCAACCTTTTCATGCTACGGGCCAATTTCCGAATGACCACTTGTTGGCGGGCCAGAAAGTTTTCGGTTCATATTTTTTATATATTTTAGAAATATCCAAAGTAATTTTTTTTTTCAGAATGACATTTAGTTTTACAGAATGGCTGAAAAAATGGTCAATTATCTCCATTTGAAACATTCCAAGTACCTACATTATTCACATCAGTAAACGGTGTTGAGGAGTTGTGTTCTCAAAAATCAGCGAAAAGCTTGAAAATTAATGTTGAAACGATTGAAGTTTAACAAGCATATTTAACAGATTTGCATGTACTGTTTTCTACAGGATAAATGAAATGAACCAATTTTCGACAATCAATTGTGCCAAATTGTTTCAATAGTTTGCCTTGCAGCTTTATGTTCAAGTAATTCAGATGTTTGGTGACATCTAATATAAAGGCCAAGCCTCTCACTCATTCAAGATCATGCAGCTTGGGCATTGCGTTTGCTTTATCTTGTAAAAGTAGTGTGATTTCCATTCGAAGAGAATAAAATCTCTGAAGCAAGGTACCACGGGTTAGTCAACGAACTTCGCAATAACACAGCAAATCTGCGTATTCTACATAATTTCGGAATTAGTGGTGATCAGTGGCGTAGCCAGAAACTTGATCTAGGGGGGGTCTTCTGAAAAAAAAAAAAATTGAGAGGGTTTAAAAAAAATTGACTCTACGGAGGGGGGGTTATGTCCATCGATTGCAAGCAGGTAAAATCAGAAGCAGGTGGCTTTCTCACTTAACGTAGTTTTCAAATTTTCTGTGAGAACTTTAACTATTCACAAAACTGGCCCATACTGCATTAGTCGACACCGTGCTTGTCCAGATTAAATGTTTTAATTAGTAATAACTTACAGAATTTTTTTTATATATAATAAGAATGAGCTTCTCGATCCAGATAGAAAAGCTTTCGGGCCTATTATGAAGTATTATTATCTTACATGTCGCGGGCCACAAAAAATGAAGCCGAGGGCCGCATCCGGCCCGCGGGCCGTACGTTGGGCAGCCCTGGTTTATATGGTTCGTGTTGTACCATTTGAGCGATTCCAAGCAACAGCATCAAAATTTAAGAAAATTTTTAATTCATGATTTTCTATTGAGTTGAAACTTTGCACAGTTTTTCAATTTCATCTAAATCGTCATTTTTCGATATCAAATCTTCATATTGAGTCACGACTAACTTTTCAAAAGGGTGTATGTGAAAATGGTTCAAAAAATTTTTAAAAAGCTGCACAGCAAAAACGGAATGTTCGATTGTTATGATTTTTCAGCAAAGTTAGACAACTAAATGGTGATTCTTAAGAAAATGTGCACAGTAAAAAAATTTTTTTGCCTTTAAAAATATCATTTTGTCACAAAAACTCAAATATCTCAAAACCCTATCTTTTTTCGAACGTAATTTTTTTAGGAATTTAGGAAAACGGTCCATTATATTAGCTATCTACCATAAAAATTTGGTGATGGTAAACTAATAAACAAAAAAGTTATGACATTTCAAACATTTCACAATTTTCACATATAGAAAACAAAAAAATTTCCGTGTATTTTTTTTCAAGAATCGCAGTTTGATGCTGATTTTATTGTTAAGGGCCTTGCGTGAGTTAAACAAGTTGTTTGTATGATATTCCATATTTATGTATTCATCGATATTATGTATATTATATGTATAAATATTATATGTATAAATAAATAAAAATGAATTAATATTATCCTAAGTATTAAATTAAATGTGGCAGTTACACAATGTTGTTATAGAAACTCTAAGAGTTTTGGGTTTGAATTTTGGTATGGGTTATGATATCATGAAAACAGTTTATTAATACTTATTTTTATTTATTTTTATTCAAATTTTTTAAAATATCGAACACTTTTGAATTATTATCAGCACAGTTTGAGTATAGTTTTGCTTTAATTTTATTTTCCGACAATGGAATGAAACAGTGAAATTTTTGGGTTCCTTGGATCGTTTTCGCGTTATTAAATTGCTCGCTGAGCTCTGAAGCCTTTATTTCGTACTCTTCAGTAGTAGTAAAACAAAATGATAATTTGGTTAAATCTTTTTCTTTTCTACGATTTGCCCAATCAAAAAGTTCTTTCGCAGTTTTAATTGGATGCTCACGTTCTTTGGCTAAACTTGCTCTTGTGGCCATGCGCTTTATTGTTCCTCAATAGCATCACAAGGACCTTTGCCATGTGATGTAGCAAAAAATGCCATTCTGCATCAATTCCGTACATTGATTTAAATTGACATAGGCTCGAAAAATTCTTACGATTTTTGTACTGCGACGCTGCTCCATCAGACATGAAATATATCTTTTTGACTTCTTTATACTTATCAACGCGTAAAAAGTTAATCATTTTTTCAATGAACAAGTTTACGGATACTGAATCGTGTCTTAAATCTTCGGAAATTATAATAAAACTTAAGTGTTCAATTTGCGTACTTCCATTAAAATAAATAACGAATGGATGAATTGTAGCTTGTTGTACGTTCCAGTGATGGGACTGCACTTCATCTTGCAATACAAAGCTGTAATTTTCAGAAAAATCACAAATGACTAAAAATTCACCATTTTGTAATGTATTTTTTAAAAAGCTGGATTGTTCTGTTTTAATGAAATCGTGAGGGATTAAACTTTCTAATTTCAAGCAAAAATATGGCAAACTCATCTACAGGTTTTCGCATGGTTTCTATGTCACACCTACCCGTGGGCACCCAGTGCTCAAATGATAACTGATCAATATATGTTTCTTCAACCTCAGCGAATAAAGTATTTTCCAATGATGAAGAATCTGGACAATCCGAACAAGATCGTAGATAGCAATTTGATGTTGTATTTTCACACAAAGACTACCAGTTAACATTTTAATATCCTTTGTTAAATTGATTCTTTTCAAACTATGTAAAATAAGATTAATATTCTCATGGGTTGTGTACACACACATTATGTGTTCCTGAATTGGAAAGAAGCTTACATTGCCTTGGCCGAAGGCTTTGCAAATGAGGAAAACCTATTTTAATATTATCGTGAATTTCCTTGAAGCGTGTGTACGCTTCTTTCAAAATCGTCATCATTAATCGTTTTTGGATTGCTTGACGCTTTCCATCTTTTTTACTGATACATAATCTTTTGACCAGGCATAGCTCGACTTACTTCATCATCTTCAAAATATTGAACTACTATTTCTTTTGTCTCATCTGTTAATGCAGTACTAGACCTAGTATTTTTGGTTGAAAGACAGTTATTCTTCAATTGTTTTGCCTCTTTTACTGTATTTCTATTGGTTTTGAACTCATCAATGGCATCCTGAATAGACCACGAACTTGGCAGCATCGACAAAATCAATAATTTTTCTTTCCTTGTCGTGGCTGCATTCGAGAACCTTTCCTTCATATTTATAATTACCTCATCGTAGTCTGTATTTTCCACATCATCAGGTCCCTAATTTGAAGAGGTTTCTTCGTACAGCTTCGTTTATTTCACGGTATTTTTCTCCGGGTAATAAACGTAGTCCATCTTCTCCATTTAATCAGGTCACTTTTATCCCAGCTATGCCCTCGTTAAAGCGTTCGATGTTGACCTTTTGGATACACTCATCTTCCGATTGATTTGTTGAAACAGATTTCGCTGATGGTACGGTGGCAAGGCTCTCAGCACTTAATACTTCTGGTAATTCCTCAGTTGTTGTCGATACATCTGGCAATTCCTCAGTTGCTGTCGTTTTCGAACTTCCTGCGCTCTGCTCAACCGATGATATACAGATTGCTCTTTTGTCAACGTTTAGACGGCAGGACGTGCAAATGCGTAAATTTGTATTCAATGTGGACATTGGAGCATAACCAGTCGCTTTCAGTTTATCTATGGTGCTTTCGGTGAGATTTCGTAACTCTTTTGAACACTTTTTTCCATCAAACGGCCTACAACAGTTGAGAAAGCGGCTACTCATGTTGTTCGTAATATTTCAATAAACAAAATCACTTTTAAGTTTTTACTGACTAGTTTGGTGTCATTTGCTTGACTGAAGAAAAAATTACTATAAGATCTTTAACAACCTTAGTAGTAGTATTTTTTTGCTTTTTCGTGAAACATTGTCATGGTATGTACCTATCATGCATTTGTTGTTGTTGAAGATACCCGTTTCCTCCCGATTATAAAGTCTATTCTCTAAGAGGTATATTTTTTGCAGGTAAACTATAGACGTACACGTGTATATAAATCTTTGATTTTGCAGCTTTTGTCTTAAAAATAACATTTCTGATATGTTTCTATCAACGTTATTATCAACAGGTTTCAACACTATTAAAAGAATTTTTCGCCAGTCACGTGCAATGAAAATTATGACACTATCAATACTTTTGATCACAACACTGGATCGTGTCTAAGTTTCTTATAGATGCTATGAATAATTAAATCAAAATATCATGAAAACAACTTGTTTAAATCACGTCCCTTAACAATAAAATCTGCATCAAACTGCAATTCTCGAAATAACTTACACAGAAAAAAATTTTTTTTACTAAATGTAAAAATTGTGAAATGTTTGAAATGTCATAACTTTTTTGTTTATTAGTTTACCATCACCAAATTTTCATGGTAGATAGCTAATATAATGGACCGTTTTCCCTAAAAAAATTACGTTCGAAAAAAGAGGGTTTTGAGATATTTGAGTTTTTGTGACAAAATGATATTTTAAAGGCAAAAAAATTTTTTTTTACTGTGCACATTTTCTTAAGAATCACCATTTAGTTGTCTAACTTTGCTGAAAAAATCATAACAATCGAACATTCCGTTTTTGCTGTGCAGCTTTTTAAATATTTTTGAACCATTTTCACATACACCCTTTTGAAAAGTTAGTCGTGACTCAATATGAAGATTTGATATCGAAAAATGACGATTTAGATGAAATTGAAAAACTGTGCAGAGTTTCAAATATTTTCGAAATGGTCGCTCAGGATCGACTGACATGCCCCCGTGGAATGCCTCATTTTCTTTATAGCTTTCAAACGCAACGGCAGATTGGTACCAAATTCAATAGTGATCAATCTCAGGTGATCAATTGGGCTTTGTCCCTGTCGAATGAAACTTGTTGCGAGAAAATCGGTTAAGGATTACGATATGAAAAGTGGTCTAATGTTTTTCTTAGCTTCTGTGCACACACATACATACACACGGACAGACAGATATGTGCTCAGTTTGTCGAGCTGAGTCGATTGGTATATAACACTATGGGTCTCCGAGGTTCCTATAAAAAGTTCGTCTTCGGAGTGAAATGATAGCCTCTCGGTACAACTTTGTTGTACGAGAAAGGTAAAACGTGAACGCGGGGAAGGGTTTACCGGGGGCACCTATGTCAAAAGAATGCTCTACTAATTCCCTTCGAGAAAAGTCCGGGGTCATGAAATTTGGTCAACGCTTTACTGAGAATGAAAACTTTGAAGGAGGTGACTATCGTCCCGACAATCCCAAGATGATACAAAACTTATACATTAACTTATAAGTGTGAAACGCACAATTTAAAGAGGAAACTAATGAACACGTCACATGTATCTTCTCGCTTCTTATTCTGCAATTGGTTAGTATCTATCCATTTATAATTAATTATTTTAGAGCGTCTTAGGGGAAATGCTACAAGGTTAAAATACTATTATTCTTCCATTTACTTCCACTATTAACTTTTTTATGTATCAACAAGCAGATACGTATTTCGTTTCCTACTTGGAAACTTCTTCAGTGTTTGTTATCGACTGAAGAAAAACATTGCTCATTAACTTTAAATATGGTGTGTAGGTAGAACTGTAGGTAAAAATTAGGGCACGTCGCTTGGACCGATTCGTCGTCGTCCCGTGGGTAGTAATCTAAACAGCCAGGTATATCCGTTTCCTTGATCTTTGTTAAGTAAGTTTATTTGTTTTGTTTGTAAATTTCTAAGCTTTCCGCTACGTCAAGTTTCCAAGGATTTTGTATTTGTCTGAGAAGTGATATGTTGTCTTTGGTTAATTGATGATCTTCGTTAAATATATGTTCGGCTACTTTAGATTTGAAATGATAATGTATACCCTTTTCAGTGTCTTTGTTTGCTTTAGTTACTTCTGCCAAATGTTCTTTGAACCTCGTGTCTAGTGTTCGTTTTGTCTGTCCTATGTAGATTTTGTCACAGTGTGGGCATGATATTTTATAAACTCAGATTTTCCTAATGCGTCAACAGGGTCTTTTGTGCTTCCAAGTAGTGTCTTCAGTTGGTTGTTCCTGCTACTGAAAACTAATTCGATACCAATTTTCTAAATTTTGAGCGTAATGGTCTGGTTATATTATGGTCAAAATTAACGGATACTCGTCGCAATTCATTTGTTATTGGTGATAATGTAGTTAATGATTTTCTGTACTGGGTTTTTCTATGTTTGTCTATAATAGCTTGAATAGTTCTAGTTGAGTATCCGTTTAGTCTAGCTGTTTCAAAATGTAATTTAATTCTTTCTGTTTCCCTGTGACGCTAAGTGGAAAAGTCTCGAGTCTATGTATCATGTGTTGGAATGCGGCTGCTTTGTGTTGGTGTGAATGGTTTGAAGTGTTGGGTATAACTCTTTGTGTGTGTGTGGGTTTTCTGTAAATTTCGAAATTCATTTGGTTTGATTCTCTAACTATTAAAACATCCAAAAAGGGCAATTTTCCGTCTTTCTCTTGTTCACAAGTGAACTTGATATCCCTATGTGCACTGTTAATGGCTTCTAGGATTGATGGAAGTGCGTCTTTCCTAATGATGCTGAAGATATCATCTACATATCTCCACCATCGCTCAGGAATGGCCCTTTTCCTTCAAATCCTTTTCAAGATTAGCCATGAACAGTTCACATAAGAAAAGGGACAGGGATTACCCATTGGTGCTCCTTTCGTCTGCTTGTAGTATTCTCCTCTGAATGTAAAATAGTTCTCTTCTATGCAAAGTCTTGTTAATTTTAAATATGTGCGTACTTTTGTCTTCCAAGTTGCGTCTGATTTTTTGTCTAAGTAACCAATCTTCCAACAAGACAATAGCTTCTTTTACGGGTACACTTGGGAACAGTGCAGCCACATCAAATGAAACCATTATCTCGTCTTCTTCGATATTTCCTGAGTTTTGCAATTTTTCAATAAACTGTTTTGTGTTTTGTACTTGTCTAGTGTCTGTTTGTGTATGTGTGTAGAGTGTTTGGAATTCTTTGACTAACCATTTTGCTATTTTGTGAGTTGGAGATCCTTCCGCAGATATTATTTCTCTGATTTCGTTTCCGTGTTTGTGAAGTTTGGGTGTTCCGCTAAGTCGAGTCAAAGTTGGGTTGGAAATTTTAAGTCGAGGCAAATTTTCAAATATGGGTTTACATTCTTTGATGGTTTTATCTACTTTTTCACAATATCTGTCAAGGGATCTTTTCTTTGTTTTCTGTATGGACCATTATTAAGTTTTTCTATCATAAGGTTATCGTAATTAATTTTATCTAGAATGACAATTGCATTACCTTTGTCGGCTTTTGTATAGAAAACTGTTTTTTTTTAATTCCTTAATAATGTTAGTCTCGTGTGTGTTGGGTGTGTGTTCTAGTGTCTTTAATGTGTCTTCTGTAAATGTCCTAGCTGTGTTTTTTCTGGTCAAGGGAAATTTGGCATGAGTCTATGGCTGTCTCTAAGTCTATAATTATTTGGTTTAAATCAGGCTTTGAGGTCAAAGCGTAATTTAAACCATTTTATAACTCTATACTTGTTCTGATAGAAAACTCCTGCGATGATCTGTTGACTACGAATCCTTCCAAGGGTGCACTTTCACTTTATCACTTTTCACTATATCACTTTTCACTTTATCACTTCAGAATTTTAATAAATTTAGTTTTTAGCATGTAACAATCTTTTGCGCTCAGACTCACATTTTCTGCTACTATTACTTTAGTTAAAAAAAGAGGGGAATTCTGCTGGATATTGTTTAGCTAATTTAAGGTGCAAATTATAACATTCTAAATTTTTGATATTCAATTTACTGTACAATGTTTTGATGCTTTCTTTTACGTGCTCTCGTTCTATTTTCTGAATAAGATGGGCATGGGTTGGTGATCTGACTTTAATTTTATGGCTGACGGGGGTAAGTTTTAGTTTTAGGCAATTTTTCAAAAAGGAAATATCTTTATGTAATGAGGCAATGATTTTCTTGAGTGCGATGAACTTATTTGGCTCTGAGGGCTTGGTTGCCATTATAATAATTAATTATTTTAGAGCGTCTTAGGGGAAATGCTACAAGGTTAAAATACTATTATTCTTCCATTTACTTCCACTATTAACTTTTTTATGTATCAACAAGCAGATACGTATTTCGTTTCCTACTTGGAAACTTCTTCAGTGTTCTTCAGTCGATAACAAACACTGAAGAAGTTTCAAATGAAACAAACATTAAAATATGAAAAAAACAAGTAACTTTGACCAAAATTTTCAGAAATCAGAAGAGACAGGAATCGTTGAAGAAAAGTGAACTGCTGAAATAGCAGAAAAAGTTGAAAACAGCAAAGACGACTAAACGATGAAAGTAATAAACATCTATCCATTTGCCCAACAATTTACTCCTAAATTTAACAACATAACGCATCCGAAAGCATCTGGCATTCCACCACTCGGCGTTGATACATTGTCTCTCTATTCGCTATGGTAGTTTATTTCATTCATTTATTATTGTTGTTATATTTAAAGCTGTTCTTCGCTGACTTAAGTACTTTCCCCCTTCTCGCTCTCGGTCGTTTGACTGGGCGGACGAAATATCGTCGTTCTTTGTGTTAATGTCGTCGTACCCTACACGAATTTGTGTGCGCCGTTGCTGCCAGTATAATAATTATTACATTTTTCTTTCGTTGTTCGGCTATTTTCATTCTTCCATTTATTTTTTACTGTTATTGGTGTCGAACCCCACAGCGGAACTGGGATACACAACAGTCAGCAACTCTGAATAACAATAACACAGTTTGGCTTTTAACGTAGGGGTTTGATGAAACCAAAGCATATTTTTATACTACTGCATGTCGTCGAATGACTTTCTGGGGTTTTACGATCTCCGCGCATCCCTCGTTGCGACGCTCGGCTGTTTTATTTTAGTTATTTTTTATTAAATACTTATCCAAAAGCGATGAAAAAAATTGTATAATTCTCATAAAAGTATATTGCATCGATATGCAAATTAGTCACATTTATTCCATAAGCTGTTATATGATTTAGTACGGGATTATCTCATGTTATGGGGCAATAAGATTAAAGAACTTTTTTGCAATTCCTGATCATAATTTACAGTTTGTGTTTGGTATATAAAACGGCATACTTGTCCATACCATGATCGGTATGTAACTCAAACGAGTTGCATAATAGTAGTTTGTGCAACTAGTTGCAAAAAGATGATTTACGAGTTGTACGTTTATCCAACGAGGCTTGCCGAGTTGGATAAATACTACGAGTGCTGAAAAAATCGAGTTTTGCAATGAGTTGCACACGCTATTTTTTGCAATGACGATAAATGGACTTGAATTTGATAAGTTTGTACCAAAATTGTACAGTCTAATTGACTCCACATGATCGTTCTTGCCAATAAATTATGTTGCTGCAGAAAACAATCAGATTCCATGTTACCGTGCCACATTGCATAGTTCGATAAGCCGTGAAGCGATAGATGTACTCGCCTTTGGAAATTTTTGATGTCATGTCCATCAAACTATTTCATGTATTACGCGACGTAGAAAATATACTATTTGAACACTTTCCCAAGCTCATTCAGCAAAATGTAGTCATGTAACTACTGTTCTGATGTTGGTTTTTCATTATAGCACCCAAATGAGTGTTGTAATGAATATTATGCAACCCATTTGAGTTGCATAATGTTCATTAAAGCACCCATTTCGTTAGTATGGAAAAGTAGGCCGTTTTATCACACAAAGACGAACTGTAAACCATATATTATGATAAGGAATTGCAAAAAATATTTTTTCAGAACGATTTGTACGTTTATCCAACGAGGCTTACCGAGTTGGATAAATAGGGTAGAATACGGCTTTGGCAGGGTGCGACATTTGTTGGCACCCTCAACAATATTTGCGTTTTCCAGCAAACATACACTATTTATGAACATAAATTTGATTCAATCACACAATTTCAAGTCTAGGCTTTCATTTGAATAAGTTGTTTGTGTAAAAGTAGCAAGATTTGATGAATTAATCACCGAAACAAATTTACACATACGAAATCCTTGCATTATTGCATCGCCCAAGAAAGCAGCAGACGAAAAGCAAACTGTTACTTACCTTTTTGGATCGCCTGTTTCTTCTCTTTATCGTGTAGTATACGACAAATTAGGTACGTAAACTACTTTTTACACTTTATTACCACTTGATTATCACCACAAATAGCAAATTTATCCAATATTTGCTCTATGTTTCACTAAATAAAATTGGGACTGTTCGTTTTCTTTGGCAGCAACGCACTTCGGAATTGAGCGAGAGAATGTGTTTGTGAGCATATCAAACACACGCTAAAAAAAATACCACGCACAATTCCATGTGATTTGATTTTAGCAAAACTACGAACAAAATATCCGGCGTTGGCATTTATTTTAAAAAAAAGTGTTAGAATACAAATGCTTCTACTCAGATTTTTACTCTGACCATGAATTATATCAAAAGTGATAGCCACACCGTAGTATTTTAAGCCTTATGTGGCTGACAGAACCGTTTTCCGTTTGCAACTTTAATACTTTCCAAGCTCATCAAAAAAATCATAACCATTCCCGTTCCTACATAGCGCATTTCAACCATAAATAATTGCCTACTTTTAGGGTATTATAAATTATTCAACCTGTGAAACATAGTGTACGAATGAGGTGGCTCCAACTCAATCTTATGTGTATAGATTTGGTTTTACATAGTTTACGTCGTTGTACACAACCCCCATGATTATTTTGATGAAACAAACATATCATGTAAGGACCTTCAAATCTAAGGACCGTAAAGAGCAAGTTGTATATTTGAAACTGGTTGATAGACTTTTGCTTACGCGTGAAGACTCTAAGGCATTACAAAAGACAAAAGATGTAAATTTTGGCAGCGGACGAAAAGTATGTAAGTTCCCTTCTCCAAAATGGCCAACATTATTCAAATAGGTTAAAAATGGTAAAAGTTATGAAATTGTCAATATCTGGGTACACGGGTACCCTATCTGCCATTCACGTCTGTTTTTTGTTGGCCGCATAAGAGGTAAAATTTGTTTTACAATGTGTTTAAATGTTTTGTCTATCTTCCACGTGACATAAAATTGATGCCAAGGCTAAAATTCATGTTTTGTTTTAAGCCAGTTTGAT
This sequence comes from Armigeres subalbatus, assembly GCF_024139115.2. Classification (NCBI taxonomy): domain Eukaryota; kingdom Metazoa; phylum Arthropoda; class Insecta; order Diptera; family Culicidae; genus Armigeres; species Armigeres subalbatus. The sequence continues at coordinate 109,344,050 of NC_085140.1, read as the reverse complement.
AATTATTAAAATTTCTCCCAAAATTGAGTGAAGCGAGATGAGCGTGCAGCCGATTATTATGAATGAATTTTACTACTAGAGGATATAAACAACCAGCATCTGGCACCAATACATTACTAGTTTTCTACTTCCATGTCTAGTTGCTGAAGGGAGCAAAATCATTGCTGATAATAGAAATTGCTATGCCAATAGAAGAAACGTTGACCTGTTACTTTATATTAAATTTACTAAGTTTGTGGTAAAAGATATTATATTAAGTGAACACCAATCATCAAAGGAAGAGCATACGAATGTATACCAATTGAACTATACCTGTGTTTTAGTGTAATTATTCATTATTTTTATCATTCAATTTGGCGAATGTCTTAGACTGCCAAGAATAGGTATTTTCCCCTACTACAAGTGCTGAAAAATCGAGTTTTGTCGAGCTATGCAATGTGGCACGATAATATGAAATCACATACAAACAGACATAACACATTCACTTATTAAATTCATAGTCATGCAAACACTAACGACATCTGTTGTTTGCACCAACTTAGGCAAACCACGAATCAGATGGCGGTAGTGAGCAAACGTCAAACTCGAGCAAACCCGATTCAAGCTTCAAGTCAAGCGTCACGAGCGATTGATTGGCCAACTAATGATTAATTTAAATTGACCTGTTAATCGATGTACGATGCAATGTTATGTCTGTTTGTCTGTGATGGAATCTTCAGATGGGACTGACTTGTAATTCACGGCAGTATTGTGAAACAATTCCCTTTTTTGGAGTCATGGAGTTCTTCTCCTTATTGGCATAACATCCCCCAACGGGACATTGCCGTCTCGTAGTTTAGTACACCTGGAGAATTTCTCGCCAACTCGACCAGCGTTTGGCAGCACCATCTCAGAATCGAATGAAACATGGTGGGCATTAATATATGATATTTCTAAGCCACTCTGCATACTTAGTTTTTCAAAATTGTCAAGAGTAACATTTTTTGAGGGCCTAATTTTTTTATTGATTTTTTAAAAATGGCAAGACTTACAAAAAACAGGGTGGCCACCGAACCGGGAAAAACGGGAAAAGGGGAAAAAAGACGGGAAATTGAAGTCACCGGGAAAAAAGCGGGAAAAACCGGGAATTCAGAACATGAACCGGGAAATAATAAATTTTTGAGTTGATATAAATGAAAAGATTTACTCTTTAATTTTTATTGTTCAATCGCATTCTAACTGAGTTATTTGATTTTAGTACATAATGTGTGTGGTATAAAAAATAAGTAGTTTTTTTCCAGATCCATTTGCCTCTAGATCATTTTGATGCCAATTTCGAGTAATCGGCTTTTTGACTGACTTGCGATATTTTGTACGTATGCGTACATTTGCTGTAGGATATCCTCAGTTATGGGGTTGAGGGATATCCTTTAGTATAGAACCTAAACGATTTGTGATTAATTAAATCTGTTAAACAAAAACTTGGGCAAAAATATGAGTAATTTACCATATATCATAAATGAATCATTTGTTTGAGAAACTGCATAAGTCCATTTTACACTATTTCGAGAAAACAACAAAAAACTGTTTTTGAACAAATTTGCACCGAATCTTTTGATTTCTTCGATACAGATCAATAGTTTTTGGCAAAACTCAACACCCTGGGGCACTTTCAGTGCAAAAAATGTAAGCAGTACTCCACAATTGCTCTTCAAAGTACGTGGACATATGTAGTTTCTCAAACAAACGAAAAAAATCATACATTCCTAGCATAGCATAGCATAGCATATGTGATTGTACAAATCGTGGGTGGCTATACAATGCTCAATTGAGCAATCTACTGTATATTGTCGCAAATTTTGGTACTTGGGATTAGTACCTTTTCCTATACAGTAGCAGTTGTATACCTGGCCACGTGCTTACAATCACGGAAGGAAGGGAAGGAATGTTAGTTCAATATCTACTAGTGAAGATGCAGGGAACCCATACTACCTTCATAGATGTCTCGGGAAGGAAAATTTTTGTTAGTGGGTAAGGTCAATAATAGGGAGCTCTATTCGACAATATAGAGCGTTTGTCAATAACAGTATACACTGGATTTTGTTTTTACACGATTTACATTTTCTCAATTTTCCACTCATCCTAAATGTTTAACGCATATTAATTATCATGTGATTTTTCTTCGATTTATTCTGGATTTTTTGAAGCATGTTGCGAAGAGTTTGGTGGTAAATTGAAGTCACACGATCAAAAATACGAGCGAAAAAAAAATCGAAATATTCATTTTTTCAAATGAATGTTTTCATCTTTAAGTTATTCTTTCAATGTCCAAGTTTGCCTTTGTATGTACTTCTGTTATTTGTATGTAATTTCCAATTAAACAGAATTCGAAAAAAATGAATATGGTAAATAGTATATATGTTAACACATGTTCAAGAGTTGTTTGGAATTATATTTGAAAATTCTACAAATCATTGTAAATGGTATTTTTTTAATTTTCAATAAAAAAAATCCAAGATTTACTTTCTAGACATTAATCCTAGAAATTAAAAAAAGTAAAATTGAATAAATTACGAATCGAATGTTTTGATTGCCCAAGTCCTGGTGTTACAAACAGGACGCTAAACAGCCCTGACACGACGGCCCTCCGACGAGACAGGAGCAGGAGGTTTGCGCAGGCCCAATAAGCCGCCTGGAAAACCAATCATTACGAACAATATAAGAGATAATGTGACTCGATATAATCGGCAAAGACCTAAGCGACGAATACAGGATCAGGATTGGAAGTTTGGAACATGGAACTGCAAGTCGCTAGGTTTCGCAGGTTGCGACAGGATGATCTACGATGAATTACATCCCCGTGACTTCGACGTCGTGGCGCTGCAGGAGATCTGCTGGACAGGACAGAAAGTGTGGAAAAGCGGGCATCGAGCGGCTACCTTCTACCAAAGCTGTGGCACCACCAACGAGCTGGGAACCGGCTTCATAGTGCTGGGCAAGATGCGCCAACGTGTGATTGGATGGCAGCCAATCAATCCAAGGATGTGCAAGCTGATGATAAAAGGCCGTTTCTTCAACCATAGCATAGCATCAACGTGCACTGCCCACACGAAGGGAGACTCGACGACGAGAAAGAAGCGTTCTACGCACAGCTGGAGCAGACATACGATGGATGCCCACTGCGGGACGTCAAAATCGTCATCAGGTAGGAAGGGAGGAAATGTATAGACCGGTCAACGGACCGGATAGTCTGCACACCGTATGACAACGGCCAACGATACATAAACTTCGCAGCCTCCCGCGGAATGGTAGTCCGAAGCACCTTCTTTCCCCGCAAAAATATCCACAAGGCCACATGGAGATCACCTAACCAAGAAACGGAAAACCAAATCGACCACGATCTAATCGACGGTAAATTCTTCTCCGACATCACGAACGTCCGCACTTACCGCAGTGCGAATATTGAATCCGAACACTACCTCGTTGCAGTATGCCTGCGCTCAAAACTCTCGACGGTGTACAACACGCGTCGAAGTCGGACGCCGCGGATTAACATTGGGCGGCTACAAGACGGTAGACTAGCCCAAGAATACGCGCAGCAGCTGGAAGTGGCACTTCCAACGGAAGAGCAGCTAGGCGTGAAGATGGCTGGAGAGATATTCCATCCGCCATTGGTAGCACCGCAACCGCTGCACTTGGCACGGTGCCCCCGGATCAGAGAAACGACTTGTATGACGGCGAATGTGAGCAGTTAGTGGAAGAGAAGAATGCAGCATGGGCGAGATTGCTGCAACACCGCACGAGGGCGAACGAGGCACGATATAAACAGGCGCGGAACAGACAAAACTCGATTTTCCGGAGGAAAAAGCGCCAGCAGGAAGATCGAGAACGTCAAGAGACGGAGCAACTGTACCGCGCTAATAACACACGAAAGTTTTATGAGATGTTAAACCGTTCACGTAAGGGCCACGTGCCACAGCCTGATGTGTGTAAGGACATAAACGGGAACCTTCTTACGAACGAGCGTGAGGTGATCCAAAGGTAGCGGCAGCACTACGAAGAACACCTGCATGGCGATGTGGCAGACGAAGATGGCGGTATGGTGATGGACCTGGGAGAACGCGCGCAGGACATAATTTTGCCGACTCCGGATCTCCAGGAAATCCAGGAGAAGATTGGCCGGCTGAAGAACAACAAAGCCCCTGGGGTTGACCAACTACCAGGAGAGCTATTTAAACACGGTGGTGAGGCACTGGCTAGAGCGCTGCACTGGGTCATTACCAATATTTGGGAGGAGGAAGTTTTGCCGCAGGAGTGGATGGAAGGTATCATGTGTCTCATCTACAAAAAGGGCGATAAGACCGCGCAATCACATTGCTGAACGCCGCCTACAAGATACTCTCCCAAATTTTATGCAGTCGACAAGCACCAATTGCAAGGGAGTTCGTGGGGCAGTATCAGGCGGGTTTTATGGGCGAACGCTCCACCACGGATCATGCGTTCGCCATTCGCCAAGTACTGCAGAAATGCCGCGAATACAACGTGCCCACACATCATCTATTCATCGACTTCAAAGCCGCATATGATACAATCGATCGGGACCAGCTATGGCAACTAATGTGATAATTAAAAATAAATATTAAAATGAAAAAAATTAAAAAAAACTCCACGGATTTGTTAAAGAATGTTTTGAAAATTCTCAAAATTATCCGAATTTTATTTTGTTGCCCCTCAAAATATTATTTTGAGGCAAAAAAAATCCGAGGGGGAGGGATACAGAATAGTTTTTAAATATTTGTATCGGCCTTATTTAATTCAATAAAACAGTGCTACACTTATGATTTTGGGTACAATTAAATATCACCTCCTGCTTAGTTTCCGATGTTGCCCGTTTTCAAAGCAATTATTTGTTTTTGTGAACCTAATTGTTTTAAGCTACTTCGATACAAAAAGTCAAAGAAAATATAAACTCTTTTCAAATGTTGGTCCACATTAATGTTAGATTATGATAAATTGCTTCCTAAACAAATGTTCAAAATGTGTCGTTGGTTGATGATAGGCTGCTGAACCTATATTTGGCGCTGTAGGCATAAAACACGCTGATGAATTTTCACTCAATATAAACATGAAAAAAGTGTTTGTTGCTTTTTTCAATACTCAAAGCTTCAATATCCGTTCAATTATATCCATTATACCTCCCGGAAGGTCAACGGATATGGTAAGATAGTTGTGAGATATCCTAGGCAATCCAAACTGTCCTTGAGTTTAGGACTTGAGATCTACAGCTGCATAAAAGCTCTTTTCGGTACGCAAAGCTTCAATATCCGTTCAATCATATACTTTACACCTCTTGGGAGGTCAACGGATAAGGTAAAATAGTTATGAGATATTCTAGGCAATCCAAACTGTCCTTGAGTTCGGGACTTCAGATCTACAGCTGCAAAAAAAATCTTTTAAAATGTTGGTGCTTGTATAGTCAACCGCAATATACCGCAATTTCGGAACTCAAGGACAGTTTGGATGACCCTGGATATCCCAAAACCATCTGGACATGTCTCCTGAACTTCATGAATATATTTTGAATATGGTTGAATACATATCCAAGCTTGGAGTGACGAAAAAATACATATCCATGCTTGAAGCAACGAAACTAGCTAAAGTGGGGGCTGTAGATCGCAAGTTCTGAACTCAAGGACGGTTTGGATAACATAGGATGTCCCAAAATCATCTTACCTTGTCTTCTGGTCTTCTGGAACATGTTATGGATATAGTTGAATACATATCCAAGCTTAAAGCGACAAAAATAGCTAGAGTGGTGACTGTACATCGCAAGTTCTGAACTAAAGAACGGTTTGGATGACCCGGGATATCGCAAAACCATCTTAGTCACATTCCCGCGTAACGCCGACTTTCAGCGAGAAATTAGGTCTGCATTCGAAAATTAGCTTCGGGGGCATGTGATTAAACAGGTTTATAATAATCCTCACTAAATTTCCTTTCTGATAGAATATTCACTTTAATATTTCTTGCTTTATATATAGTAAATAAAACGCGGTGCATTTCGTAACGCGACACCATCGCTGAAATGAACTTTTTCGTCGTTTGCAATGCAAGTGCGTTTTTTAGCTCTGGTATATGATTTATTCCAAGCACTTCTCGTATACATCAACAGAAATGAGGCTGTGAACTCAAATTGAGGGTAAAAACGGAAATTACAATGAAATTCGATGGATTGATTTCAACACCACCGCGTTACGCTGATCGACAAACAGTGTTCTGCAAATGGTGTCGCGTTACGCGAACATGTTTCTCGCTGATAGAGTGCATCATTTCAGCAGAATTCGATGCGACATGTTGCATTCGACATGGGATATTGTTACATTATCTATCTTTGAATGTTGTTTGAGTTGTTGTCCACGTTTCGACTATTAAGATTTTACGGACTAACCGGCCATCCAAACAAACAACCAAAACCATTCATGTCACATATCCAGTTTTCAAAACGAAATCAATGGTAATAGGTTTTCTGATATTTATATTAGTCACGCCCAGGTACGATCCGGATATGTTTTTAAGTACGTGGTCAGATGATCGATCTCCCTAGAAGTGATTTGTTTTTTTAGATGAAAAGTTCTGTGTTTCTTTTTTTTTCTATGTTAACTGTTTTAAAAGGTGATGATGGCCCCAGAAGCTAAGAAATGTTGAAGATGTATCTTTCTGTTGTTTTTAGTCTTCTTTTCTACTGGAACGTGGTATGTTTTTAACTTTTTGGTTCATACATGTCAGAATACATTAGTGTATGTCTCATGTCTCAAGCAATATTTACCACATGAGCGGACGCGTCGTGCACTGAGTTGCTTACGTGCATTTTAAACCCTTACGCCCTCACGCTCTTGAGTTAATATTTTAAGAATAGTGTTGATGTCCTGATGTAAAATAAAACACAAAAACCGAATATAATATGTCTTTAATAACGAGATTTTAGCCCTAAACAGGTTCATCTCGATTAACATAACTGGGAAATCAATAAATTTCCAATGTTTCACACAGAAGCCCCCTGTTTGCCTTTTTCAATAGACCCTTATTCTTGCAGTGGTTGCTGAAGTTTGTTTTCCTGATGCTATCCATTATATTTTCAACTGCCGGTGACCAACGCTCTAGGCTGTGTAAATCTCGGTGAAATTCCATAAGCTAAAATATCGGCTTAATTGACGCATGGTTACGGCGCTTCCTTTAAATGTTGCAATTAACTAACATTTGTTTTCAACTGGGATATTTGTAGAAATTCATGAATTAAGCATTGGGTCGTGCCGACATCGGTTTGGAAAAATAAAAAAATATTGCAGATCTACTCTGCCGTGAATCGCATATCTGTCCCATCTTTGCTGGGTTTCCTATTCATATGTGACAAATATGCGATTCACGGCAATACTGATCGTAAGGAAAACAAATTAAAATACTAAAAATCTCCAAAGCCAAAAATATGTATAAGAATCAAGATAAAACTAGTATCGAAAACCATTTTTGTGGCTCCGTAACGCTTCACGACAAATGAGCTTTTCAAAAAAACAATTGAGGCAAAAAAACGTCCTACATGGCAGCCGCATAGAGTCTGAAGGTCCGTGAAAGAGTAAAAGGAAGCCGCGTTCGGGAGCAAACTGTTCGCTACGTTTACTCATATGAGTACATGGTGATATCGAGCACGAAGAGAGCGGTTTAAAAAAGCCTCACAATCTAATTGAACCAAGAAAATGAGCTCAAATTTCTCGTGAGTTATTTATGGTTGACCCCTACGAGTTCTACGAAACATTAAAGTTTGCAGTTTCTCACCACTTCGTAACATTTTTTTGCATTGGAACCCATTTTTTAGTAATATGGACAGTTATCAAATGATACACACCGTCACATCCCCAATTTTGTTACGTTATTCACGTACAAACCCTAATATACTAAAAAGATTTGTTTTTCTCCATTTCTGGGCCATTGTGATACTGTATACATACACCGAAAGCCGATTATCCCTCATCTCCGATTTTGGATATTAAAACATGAAAAGAAAGCTCTTGACGAGTACTAAGAGAATCCGAAGTATTATTTTTCCAATGTGTGTACTTTTTGTGTAGTATCAATTATGCAACTATTTTCGTAACGCGACACCATTTCAATGTCACTGTTTTCAAGGTACACAAATTTCAAGAAAACAAAAATTTTCGAAGCAATACAATTGGCTCACAAAAAGGCCATCATAAACTCTACTTTATCATATATCAACCAATACATTTGAACCTAAATAGGTGCGATGGAGCACATTTGTAAAAATTAGATTAGAAAGTATTTTTCTCATAATAAAAGTCTACTATTTTATTTGGCTATTAAAATATCACTTGTCATAAGACGAGTTAATACAATCCCATTGAATTCCACCACTTAATTGTATCTTGACAGATACGTATTTCGACCTCAACAGTAAGGCCGTCTTCAGTGTCTCGTACTTGACTCGACTTGACTCGAAGTCGAGTCAAGTACGAGACACTGAAGACGGCCTTACTGTTGAGGTCGAAATACGTATCTGTCAAGATACAATTAAGTGGTGGAATTCAATGGGATTGTATTAACTCGTCGTATGACAAGTGAAGACATTCCACTAAAAAGCTCAAAATAATTTTCTTATTAAAATATGTTCTCAAACTAATTCTCAGTGAAACAAATGTTTTTCGTATAATTCAATATATACATTTTCGTGTCCTAAAGATATTGGACCCTAATTTTCAGTTCAAAATTTTGGTCCCTTGGCGTAGAAGTGCGTGGAATGTGTCTCATGATCTTCTCTAGTATGTTATTGGCATGGTACAGAGCATTAGTGATTAATCATAGATTTAATCATGATTAATGAATAATGGGTAATTTAATCATTATTCATTATTCATAATCATACAAAAAATACGACTCAATCATTAATCACTAATCGTTAATCATAGATTTTTACATTTAATCATTAATCACTAATCATGACTGTTTTTTGTTTATTCATTATTCATCAATTTTAATCATTGCATACCTTGCTTTTAATCATTAATCTTTAATCATAATCATACAATTTTTATACCTTTTAATAACACAATTTAATAGAAAGGTTACTTGATTATTGATTAATATGCAAATCATTTAATTTGATTATTCATAATCATTAATCATTAATCATACACATATTGTGTCAACATTCAATCACGATCGGTTATCGTTAATCATACTTCAAACATTTTATTAATTAATCATAATCGTTAATCAATGCCAAAAATTAATTTAATCGTTAATCATAATCATTAATCATTGTCAAAAATGAATAAATCATTAATCATAATCTTTAATCATAGAGCTGAATGATTTAATCATAACAAATTTAATCATTCATTGGAAGCTTTATTCATTAATGCTCAATACATATCCAAGCTTCTAGTGGCGAAAAAATCTAGTTTCGTGGCTGTAGATCGCAAGTTCTGTACTAAAGGACAGTTTGGATGACCCAGGATACCCCAAAACCATCTGACCATGTATTTGATCTTTAGGAATATGTTATGGACATGGTTGCATACATAACCAAGCTTAAAGTGACGAAAAAAGCTCGCATTGTAACTGTAGATCGCAAGTTCCAGACTCAAGGAAAGTTTGGATGATATAGTACATCCAGAGCCGTAGCGTGGATTCCCGGTGCCCTTGGTGAACTCTTTTTTAGGCCCCTCTCTTACTAAGGAAAAAATGTGCGATATTTAGCACGGAAAAGTAAGATTTGAAAGTTAAGTGTTTGGAAGATGCTGCAAATACTAAGCAGTATTCGTCGGTATGCTCCTAAAAAGTTTTGAAATTTTGTGATTTTTTCTTCAATATTTGCAAAATATGGCAAAATTCATATGGGACCTTGCAGAGCCGTGGCCATTTCTCGATCTTCGTATAGAATCTGTAAAAACATCCAGATTATTAAGATTCTTGAATGTTCTTCACTTTATGTCTTTCAGCTCATACTGTCCATAACGACTGTTTCTTGCACTCAATTGATAGAACTGGCGTACTTTAAAGTGCATCCTGAGAAGAGAGATTTGAAAATCATGACAAAATACTACAAAACTCTGAAATGGATCGATCGAAGGTCAAAATCGCTATCGGAGCTATTCGGATCAAAAAAAAAATCCTACTTCCGAATCGAAATAGGATGCAAGAGTGGTGAAGTAAGACGATGAATGTATTGATAGCACGTGATATTTCGTATTGCGATTTTTTTTGCTAATTTACGAGAACCTTGAAAAATGATAAACAAAGTAGTAATTTTAGCAAGGTACATTGCTCTTGATTATCAATCATCATTTATCACACCGAACTGTTACATCTTTGAAACCGCAATTTGCTACATTGGTAGAAAAAACATCGACTAAGAGAAATCGATCAATTCAGTTACGAGCTCATGATTCTAAACGCGCGATTAGAGTGAAAGGGCCCTTGGAACAAATGTTCAAATACACGGAGAACTGTGGTTTCTAAGAGCATCTCCACGGGAGTCCTCATCTGGGTCCCTATCGCTATTTCCGGGCCCTATATAGGGACCCACTTCTACACCGGTAGTATCTAAACGGGAATGTAAAATAAGAACGCAACTCAAAATTTGCTGTGGGTTTCCAAATTTAGCGCCCCATACTGGGTTGCTAAATTTCTATACAGGGTTGTTATTTTGTGAAACGTTACTTTAGTATTGATTGAAAATAGCAGAAAATCTGTTTTTCTTTTACAAAACAAATTCGGCGTATGTAATTAAATAGCGAGAAATATTCAAATTTTTGGATCACGTACCCTAGTTCAACTAATTACCAATTCAAGTAATTACTGTAATAGATCAGCTACAATGAGGATCGATGAAAAACGGCGCCCGCTAGAGTCAACAATTTTCATGGATTTTTCTTGGAAAAAAAACCTACTGTTTTCTGTTTTTTTTGCTAGTTATTCCAAGGAGGAGGTCTTCCAAGAATCCCTCAGAAGGTTCTTTAATGATCGTTCAGAATGTTCTTCAAGAAGTTCCGCCAGAAAATCTCCCGCAAGTATCTCAAGGCATCATGCACGCGTACAAAAAGATTAAGCAACGACTGCTACGCGCACATAAAATTTAGCACACGCGAGTCTCACGAAGCTTGTGTACCTCACATTAACATTGGTGAGTCGCATTGAGACATCTCAATACGATCAGCTCACGCGCTGTTTGCCATGGCAAACCTTTGCAAACAACAGCAGAGGCGCGTAAAACAGCTTGAGCGGGAAATTTTCATTCAATAATATAAGTAACGCCAGTTATACATTCCTAGCGCATGAGATGAGTCTCATGAAACGTACATTGAGATACGCTCACTCAGTTATTTTATGCGCGCTAGCTTTTCTCGTCGCACAGAATCGATGCTACGTGAGCTTTTGTAGCTCATGGCACACTGTCTCATCCATGTACACACGAGAATTAAGAGACTGTGGTATTTCATTTCTGTCCTCCATTCAATTAGAATAGCGATGAAGACTCCCGTGGAGGTGCTCTAAACGCTGGCAATTTCTAATATGTGATTTTTAGACTTTTTCTTGGCCCTTTGTCTCCGGGTTCGGAGGTCTTAGAGAATCCGAAATAGACCAAATTATTAATATGTTGATTTGAGATTAAAGAAATATTCCTTGTTTGCTCTAAATTACTCAATTTATTATTAATTACTGGTCCTTAAACTAAAACAATTCTTGATTTTGGCGCCCTTGGCGGGGGCCAACCCGGTCAACCCCACGCTACGGCGCTGAGTACATCTCGAAAACATATTTTTCAACTTGTTTTGTCAGTTCTCCATTATAAATCACGAAAACAAATGGAACATACAAAATTTACTGCGTAATACCGCTTAGAAAAATTTGGGCCTGAAAGGGTTAATTATGTCACAGGAACATTATTCCCAGAAAAGTTAGATAATTGAGATGAGATGAGGTTTGTAATATCGATTTTAATTTTTAAAACTAATTTTTTTCAGTGTAGAAATCGATTTTTTATTTTTTAGATATTTTTCCAGAAAGCTTCAGAGAATTTTAAAAGAGATTTAAAAAAAATAAATAAAAAATAGGCCCTCATCAAATGTTACTCTTGACAATTTTTGAAAAACTAAGTATCCAGAGTGGCTTAGAAATACCATATATTTATGTCCACCAAGTTTCATTCGATTCTGAGATGGTGCTGCCAGCCCCATGGAAGTGTTGGCGCGAAATTCGTCATTTCCACAATTTTAAACTGCAAGTTTTCTTAGCCAAGTTACCATTTTTGCATTCGTATATCATGAGTCTAACACTATGATACTTTTATGCTCAGGGAAGTCGAGGAAATTTCCATCCCGAAAATTTCCTAGACCGAACCGGGAATCGAACCCAGCCGCCATCAGCATGGTCTTGCTTTGTAGCCATGCATCTCACCGCTAAGGAAGTCACTTATACTTTAAAAAAATTTAATTTGTAACTGTTGTTATTCAGAGCGCAGTAATATGTAATAATATACAAATGCAATGCCATACAATTAACGAAAGACGGTCGCTAACCGTAAACATGTTGCAAAACCAAGGATGCCTCTAAACTAAAATAACTCAAAATTATCTTAGTTGATCATCTACACAAACAGCTATTTTATCCATCCCACAGCCCGCTCTCCGACCGTAGTTGCGCAAACAAATGGTTCCTATGCAAACATTTACCATTAAAATTTACGATGTCATTATTTCATCCATTCCGTTAGTAGAAACAGAATAATAAAATACTCTCGCTTCGTTCTATTCTATTTTATATATGTTTATGTACAAAAATCCTGATGATACATAAAAAGCTGTGAGCAATACGGGCTGCAATAACCTGTTCAACCACCGTCAGCAGTCAGCATCCATCCTCTGTACTCTGGAACCGTTCCTTGACAGAAAATAGCAAACACGAATTTATGATTATATTTAACATAAATTTAAAATTTTATATTTATTGCATGAAGAGCACCAGGGCTTTCGTCCTAGTCGTCTAGTGAAGCAAGCATGCAGCAGCAGTTGACGTGTTTGCCTTAATTTCGAATGATTCTATCTGGGGTACACAGCAGAATGATTCCAGATATGCAGTCGGTCCCGTAAAACTGAACTTTTACTAACTTTTCTATTGTTGAAACGGAAGACGTTATGTCGTTCGTTCGAACGTTTCTGTTTCATCGTCCGGGTTTGTTCAATTAATGCTATCGATTTTTCATTAAAATGAATCGTTACGAACGCTTGTGTGGTACTTTGGTGGGATCTGGTAAGATGGAACGTTTCCCCTTATCCGATTTCCTTGCGCTTCCTTCCGCAATGTTTCCCTGTGCCGCTGTGTGGTCCAGCAGAGTTTAAATGTTTGTATAATCGAATAAAAAATTGTTCAAGCAATGCCAGATAAATGTTAGTTTTAAACAACTTTCTCTGGACAACCGACGGCGATTGCTTTTAGTAGTCACTGGACCAGATCGGTTCGAGAATAACTGGGATCGGACGGTGCGGAAGCGGGGTATCAACTTGTCTAAGGTGTTTGCCCGTGTGCAGGCCAGTCAGTGGGTCATGGAAGGAGAAAGCAAGTTGCAGGAATATGCAAGTGTGGCAGCTTCTCGCCTGACTATATTTGTTATCACAATGGTATCGATTTTCCATCTGGCACGCAAGTAGATAAATAACTGTCCTTATTCTTGATGGGTCTTTACGCACTGGTCTTAGATTTGCCGGAGGCAATTAAACACGGGCGGCGTAAACGTACGATAATCCTCATAAGCTTTAATTGTGTTATATATTGATACAGACAGACGTTTGAAGCACTGCTGCTGGAATGTTGGTTTAGTTATTTAGTTGAAAGCGAAGCATTCATGAATTATGTGGAGAGAAGATTTTTAGGATGCGTGATTAAATGACTGGCACAAAGCAATAACATTTCGAAGGCTGTTATTCAGTGAGAAATATGTTGATGAGATCCTAACACTCGTTTTAGCCGACTTTTTTTTTTCTATCCATGATTTCTTATATTTATTTATGCTCTTGACCCTTCACACTGAAAACCATTGAAAATGTTAGTATTAAATTTGAGCCAAACAACGATATCTCATTTAGGAAATGTGGATGCTAAAGAAATAATTAACATTTTGATACACCTATATTTAAATATTTTTTAAATAATAATGCTCATAAAAGGCGAATGAAGTTCTTAGATTTTACATCTCACTTTCGCCAATCAAGTTAGGATCATATAAGTTAAATAATGATTCTGCTTATTATTCCATATCAAACCGATGCGAATAGCAAACCCAGCACAACCCTTCGTGAGTAGTGCTGCAGGATTTGCTTCTACAGGGTGTCTACTACCTGGAAAAACCTGGAATTATCAGGGAACTTTTCGCCACCTGGAAAATACCTGGAATAATCAGGGAAATTTCAATACCCGGTGATAATGAGTGAAATAAATATACCAACCAAATCCGACCCGTAATGCTGGGTAGACACTTTTACGTGGTGTGTTACGGGGTAAGATCTACCATGGTTACATTGCCAGCTACAGGCAAATCCTGACCCAACGATTACCTTTCTCATTATCCAACTCCGTGGTACTTATGAGGGTGTCGCTAAGTCGGTGGCCTCTCGTTAAGTAGGTACTACATCAACACTTCCTTCCTTTCCCTAGTTACGGTGAAGATGGGCGTGGCCAGGAGTAGTAATCCTCATGCTTTTGTTATTTTTATTTAAGACTGGAATCAAGGACCACTCCCCTTCTTGATTTCTGATAGCATTCTAGATAAGGATCTCAAAAGTAAAACATGAGTATCACTAGTGTCCAATCTACGAATTACACCGTAACAATGCTATTGCTAATGCTAATGCTAATAAATATACCAACCAAATCTATTGAAAATGTAGTGAACGCAAAAAACGTTTTGCCATCTTCAAAAGGATTCCTTGGAATTTATTCGGGAAATCAATTAGGGATAACTTTGTAAATTCTTTTGAGTATTCTCTCGGAAATTCTTTAGGAATGTATTAAAAAATATTAAATTAGTTAGAATTTTTCAAAGAAATTCATGGAGGAACTTCCGAAGGAATTTCGGAATCAATTTTCCAAGGAATTTTTCGAAGAAATCACTAAAAGAGTGTCCGTAAAAAAGAGTAGTATTTTTTTTATTATTTCTGGAGGAATTTCCAAGATAAAAACCCGGAGGAATTTCAAAACGAATTTCCGGACGATTTTTCGTCGTTCTTGAAGGAATTCCTGATTTGTAAAGTGATTTGTGAAGGATTTTTGCTGAAGGAATTCTTGAAAGAATAGCCGAATGATTCCCGAATAGGTTTTTCAAAGGATTTTGTAAAGGTGTTCTCGAAGAATTTCCAAAGAATTCTTAAAAGCAAAAATCCGGAAAAACTCCTCCAGGTGTTTTCTAAAGTTTTCGTCAAGGTACTTCTGATTGAGTTCCTAAAAAATCCAAAAGAAATTTCAAAAGAATATCCGAAGCATTTTCCGAAGGTTTTTACAGTAAAGCAGTAATAGAACGTCAGTGGCGCTGTAACCATTGAAATTATTCTGCCAAAATATGCTTCAATAAGCTTAGTAGCCTATTCAGATTACGATTAGATTATGTATCGTAATAAATATCGTGTTAAAGCTGAGAAAGAAAATTGAATGTATGGGGATGGCATCAGGTTGTTGTTTATCATGATATTTATGATCATAAATGGCGTAATCTGAATAGGCTATAACTTGGCCGTTTGACACTTTCAGTACCGGTAACTTGACTAGGTCGTTAGGCATGAGTACGTTAGGCATAAAGGATGTTAACCATAAAATGCCCCAAAAACAGCCCACGACATAAAGAAGGTTTTATGCCTAAAGTCCTTATGCCTAACGCCATGGATCCAGCAATCTCATATTTTTGCATCAACACATTTCTTGAAGGAGTTTTCGTAAGAAGTTCTGAAGGATTTCCTGAATAAATTCTCAAGCATATTTCCGGAACATTTCCTTAAGAAGTTTTCTTAAGTTTCAGCTGAAATAAAATTCTGAGAAATATCCGAAAGAATTCTTAACCAAATTTCCAAAGAAATTCTTAAAAAAAAATTAGAAGAATATCTGAAGAAATCTGCAAAGTATTTTATAAAGGTATTTCCGAGGGATTTTCACAAGACATTTTCGACCAAACACAATTGAAATTTAGAAATTTAGCAAATTAAATCCTGGAAGAAGTTCTGAAGCAATTCTTAAAATCTTTGGAGAAATTTTCAAAGGAATACCTAGAGGAATTTCCTATGTGATTCCTGAAGGAATTTTGATTGAATGGCTGAAGCAATTTCTGGGTAAACTTGCGAAGGAATTCCTGGAGGAATTTCTTAAGTAATTTACAACATTGTTTTTGTTGTACCGAAAGGCTATCATTTCACTCCGAAAACGAACTTTATATAGAAGCCTCTGAGCACATGTCTGTCTGTCCGTGTGTATGTATGTGTGTGTGTATGTGTGTGCACAAAAGCTATGAAAAACATTAGACAACTTTTCGTATAGTAATCCTTAACCGATTTTCTCGCAACAAGTTTTATTCGGCAAGGGACAAAGCCTTGTTGATCACTATTGAATTTTATAACGATCGGTCATTGCGTTCAAAAGTTATGAAGAAAATGGTACATCAGACCATATAAACCCCATATCTAGATTGCTTTGAGAATAGGTCGTATGTGCAAAAGAGAGATTCTCTTTGTTCACGCTCTCTTTCGCTAATAGATCGGCAAGTTTAGCATTTTCTGCTACATTTTCAGTTTAGCACGCTAGACAAAGTTATTGTCTTTAGATATCTGCCAAAAAATCCAACACAAATTTGTGTATAGCTTTGTAATAATCGAAAGAGAATGTAACCGAAGAGAGGCTCTCTTTTGCACATACGACCTATTCTCAAAGCACTCTAGATATAAGGTTGGTGTCTTAACTAAATTCGAGAAAGGCACCACCAACGCTAGGTGGATTAATCTGGGTTTTTTATTTGATTATTTTGCTGCTAAAATCTATATATGGTACGTTTGTTTTTACCTGGAAATTAATGTAAAACATCTGGAAAAAACCTGGAAAAATCAGGGAATTTTGTTTTTACAGATGAGTAGACACCCTGTTCTAGTTCTGAATAGATGTATCGGATCAAAGAGCATTTGACTGGTACTCGTCAAAACTAATAAAGACCCCATTCGATTTTGGCAATACGTTCAGAATATTTATGTTTCCTAAATTCAGTTTGTAGACGTATATCTGACGTCGATTGGAATTCCTTGCTTTGTGATTGTTCTGCGGATGATGCGCTTTGCAGATTCTATGAAGTAATCTACAATGTAATTCGTGAACATGTTCCGCGGAGAAATCGCTGTAAGTTCCGTGACACTCAACCATGGTGGAGCAGCAATCTCAGGCCCGATGTCCACGTAGCGTCTTTTCAACGCTGCGGGCGCACGGCGTTAAAAGGACACAGATGTACATCGGGAAAAAGCAGAATAATCGAATATGACATAAATCTCTCTATTATAACTGTCTCAGTCGATGAAGTTTGTAAGCGGCTCTCTGAGTTGGACTCCACCAAAGGTCCAGATCCCGACGGATTATTTCTTGAAGCAATGCGCCGGAGCTCTTGCACTGCCGGCATCAATTATCTTTAACCGATCCCTGTCTAGCGGAGAATTCCCCGAACTATGGAAACTGGCTGAAATCATACCAATTCATAAGACGGGAGGCTTAAACAACGCCGAAAACTACCGCGGTATTTCGATACTGAGCTGTTTGTCGAAAGTTCTTGAATGTGTTGTCCATGACACTTTGTACGAAGCTGTAGGTTCTTTGATATCCGTACACCAACACGGGTTTGTTAGGAACCGCTCGACTACAACAAACTTGATGTCTTTCGTAACCAGCATAAGAAATAAGATGGAGAAGCGACGCCAGGTAGATGCGGAAAATGGGACTCCCGGACTGGACAACCGCCTGGCTGCGATCATACTTGACTTCTCGGCTTGCATTTGTTAAAGTTAATGGCTATGAGTCAGCGCGATTTAGTATTCCCTCTGGTGTTCCTCAAGGTAGCCACCTCGGGCCTCTCCTGTTTGTGTTATTCATAAATGACTTGTGGTCACTGATCGAATCGGATAAGTTGCTGTACGCGGACGAACTGAAAATTTTCCGAACAATTCTCTCGCATTTGGATTGCTTGATATTACAGCGCGACTTGGACAATCTAAATATGTGGTGTCAAACGAACGGAATGAGTGTCAACGTTCACTCGCTCACGATCTGCTTTCCGTCACGACTTCGTAGTGGCATTGCTACCAATAGAACGTGTGGGTTCAATCATCGACAGCAAAGGTGACTTCAACGAAACCCATAACCGTTACCGCATCAAAGGCCTTTGCACTGCTTGGATATCTGCGTAGAGTTACCAAAGCGTTCACTGATGTCTATGCTCTAAAATCAATTTACTGTGCAATAGTTAAGAGTGTGCTAGAGTATGCAGTTGTAGTTTGGGCTCCGTATCCCAGGTACAATCCACCGAATTGAACGAGTGCAACGGTCGTTTGTGCGTTACCCCTTGAGATTCCTGCAGTGGAATAATCGGAATAGGCTACCTCCGTAATCGGTCTTGGCACGCTGGGCTCTAGACGAATTTTTCTACAGAGAATGTTTTGTTTTGATCTATTGACAAACAGAATTGACTGCGCACCACTGCTACAACAAGTGAATTTCCACGCTCCACGTCGTTTGCTTCGCAACCAAGCTCTACTCTATATTCCGACACATCGCACCTTGTATGGTCACAATAGTCCCCTACTCAGGTGTTGTAGACTCTTCAACGAGGTTGATAATATCTTCGATTTTAATATTTCCAAGACGATCTTCAAGAATAGATTAAGATCACTACTTTAAGTTATACAATCTGTGCAACAAACAAATGTTGAAGATGGTGAATAAATAAATAAATAATGTCTCCTATCCAGGGCTGTAAATATTCGGCAGCACTGGATGAAGGTGATGTTTTTTTATATCATTTTTTTATTTTCTTCCTGCTTTGAAATCAACTCCACATTCCCGGAGAGGCAGAAAAGTAAACAACAGAACTCACATCACCCACTGCGCCGCGAAGATGAAATTTACCACAGCAAAATGTACACATTCACCCAGCAAATTGAAAAAATTCACCACGCGTTTAAATCTCGCTTAACAATTGATAAGGGCCTACAATGAAAAGTAAACAAATTCAATTTTAACACCTTTCGATAGCATCCTCTAATAGCTACTAATAGTATAAAAATGTTCCGCATCTTCAATTAAATTACTTAGAAAAAAATAATTTTTGATTGGGCCTACAACGTGTTATTTTCAAAATATGTGTAGGCCCACCCTAAAAAACGGCCAAGCCACTCGTTTTTTTTCTGTCTGGGATAAGCCTTCTCCAACTTCGGGCCGATAACGAGAATTTTTTCCGAACCGTCATCGGCTCGACCTCGGAGAGAGAAAATTTCCCCTCCCGAAAAGCCTTATCCCGTGTTTACTTTCGAAACATGCCGTAAACAAAGGGTCTATGAATGACAAGCAAATGCAGAATGACTTATCAAGAAGGCCTATTCCGGAGAAAAAAATGAAAATAGACTTAAAATTTTGGTTTAAAGATTTCGACACATTTTTGCATGTTTTCGATGCAATTAAGGTTATAGATGGACAGATAGTGTTGATTATGTGCTTTTAGGAGTTTTTGCTGCCAAAAACATCATAAACCTGGGAAATAGGAATAGAAATTGTGATGCATTTTTTTCGAACGTCATTTTCTCAATGTTTACGTTTTGGCTGTAGGCCCTTTTCAAATGTTACGCGAGAAATGGGCCACTCACAGTCATACGGTAAGGCGCGAACTGAGTAGCAGGTCAGAGCGACTTGTGAGTGGCTGAATGTGAAATCGAAAGGTCGGTGTTGGAAATGATTTTTCGGCTGCACCCAGTCGCACTCACCACGGCGGCGATGAAGGCGACTGCAGATTATACTGAGATCCATGTTTTTCACTGCATTGACTGTGAAATATTTCTACCCTGCTCCTATCTACTAAAATCATCCCTCGAACGAAATTTTCTTCACACTTTTTTGTGATGAGCCCTTAACGCTATATTACTAAACGATAATTAGAAGCTCAAAAAATTACTGTAGATTAGAATCATCCGAAACTATTCTGTGTGCATGAAACCTTTAAAAAATATTATTTGGGCAAACCGCAAACACCTTATTTCAGTTTTCAAATAACCATAAAAAAGAGTGGGGCAAGAGTACGCACTTAGTTTTCAATCAATCATGTGGCCCTTATGAAGCAAGCTTCTGCATATCAAATCAATGTCGATGATTCATATACTCCTCCTATATGTCACCCAGCGGAAAAAATATTGAAATTATTGAGATTCGTTTTAGTAGAACCCTTATTGCAAGACAAATGAAAAACGCACTCTTACCCCACCGGTGGGGCAAGAGTGCGCATCGGGTGGGGTAAGAGTACGCATTTATCCAATCATGTACTTTAAGTATATATTAACACAAATAAGAGTTAATAACATTTAATTGATGTTTAATGAACATTTATTAGGGAATGTTTGAAGATTACGTAACTCTTTAAGGGGGAGGGGGTCCTAGAAATGTGCCCTTTCATACGAAAAACCATTGTTTTTTTATAAACAAAAAAACTACATTAGAAAAAATATATCAGATTTCGCGTGGCGTAAACAAAGAAATTTACCTTAAAGAAAGTCCACCAATCACGTAACGTAAAATTTGGCTATTTCATCACCCTCCCCCCCTATCTTACACTTTTTGTGTGAATCCTCTAAAAATTATATGGATCGTCTTACATCTCGCAACCCCTCCCAGCTCAGCGTTGCGTAATTTTTTGATGTTTCTTATGATTAAATTAAATTATCATTTAGATGAAATTGTGTTTTCGTACTATGTTTAGGTGTACAACAAGTCCTAATAAAAATTTCATTATTTCGCTTCAGTGCTTTGTTCGCTACATCGTTTCTAAATTCTGACACCAAATTACTTCAACTTATCTTTAAAACTTGTGATAATTTTCGATTTCTGTCTCTTTTTTCTTATTTATGGATCTTCATCGGAGATACGGCCGTTTCTGCGTACTTTTACCCCACAGTCCTAAAATTTATTCAAGTATTGGTTTTGACTTCTTGGAAAACCAACAGGATTGGTGTTATGCACCACAAACTACTCTATACAATAGGCTATCGAAATGGTATAATGTTCACCTGATTGAACGTATGTATGGTAATGAAATACTAGTTGCGGAAACAATATTTTTTAGCAAAATGACCAAAAAAATATCTAACTCCATATCTCCTTTGTTGTTTATTCAAATCGTTCACAACTACACATGATAATAGTTGGCCAGAATACCTGTCAAACTGATGCAGTGCTGCTAGTTTATCTTTTTTTATTACTTCAAAAAATCGAAAACGTACTCTTACCCCACGCGCACTCTTGCCCCACTCTACTCTAAGTTGCTTTCTTTTGATGGCAACAGTTCTAATAAAGAAAAGGGTTGGTCACGGCTCACCTCCGTAAAGCATTTTGAGCATGAGCATGAGCATTATGACCGCACAATTCGTAGTTGCTACTCCGTGATTGACTGAACTTGCGAAATTGTACAGAGAACACAATGAATGGGGCTTGGGATTAGCTACCCATTCTCAATGTACACGTTTCGGGAGCTCAAATATTTAAAGTCAATAACGGCGCCGGCCACGTCCTTACGGTCATATAGGAATGGAAGGATTGTTAGTCCGACTCTTGTTGCTACTAGAGACCGAGTATACCTCTGCATCTCCACGATTGTCTTGGGATAGGATATAGTTTTAGTTACAAAGGATAATTTATCTGGATTCACTTTGGTAAGCGATGCGATCTATGGGATGGGAAATAACATTAATACGAGTTAAAAGTTAAAACATGCACACCCGGTGGCATATGAAAACTGAGGAGATTCACGTTTTGGACACGGAAGCGCAGTACTCTGTACTCACTTGCTCGATGGCTACAGCAAATTGTTGAAGAGTGCGCTTTTCTTCGACCGCGCGCGACATGCGCATGAGCCACCGAAAACAAGATTATTATTATTTAATCAGACTAAGGCCGAAGTGGCCTGTGCGGTATATAAGAGTCTCCTCCATTCGGCTCGGTCCATGGCTACACGTCGCCAACCACGCAGTCTACGGAGGGTCCGCAAGTCATCTTCCACCTGATCGATCCACCTTGCCCGCTGCGCACCTCGCCTTCTTGTGCTCGTCGGATCGTTGTCGAGAACCATTTTCACCGGGTTACTGTCTGACATTCTGGCTACGTGCCCGGCCCATCACAGTCGTCCGATTTTCGCGGTGTGAACGATGGATGGTTCTCCCAACAGCTGATGCAATTCGTGGTTCTTTCGCCTCCTCCACGTACCGTCCGCCATCTGCACCCCACCATAGATGGTACGCAGCACTTTCCTTTCGAAAACTCCAAGTGCGCGTTGGTCCTCCACGAGCATCGTCTAGGTCTCGTGTCCGTAGAGGACTACCGGTCTAATTAGCGTTTTGTAGATTGTCAGTTTGGTACGGCGGCGAACTCTATTCGATCGGAGCGTCTTGCGGAGTCCAAGTACGTACGATTTCCAGCCACTATGCGTCTCCGAATTTCTCTGCTGGTGTCATTTTCGGCAGTCACCAGTGAGCCCAAGTACACAAATTCTTCTACCACCTCGATTTCGTCACCACCGATGCAAACTCGCGGTGAGTGGCTCACATTGTCTTCTCTTGAACCTCTTCCTATCATGTACTTCGTCTTCGACGTGTTGATGACTAGTCCGATCCGCTTAGCTTCCCTCTTCAGTCTGATGTAGGCTTCCTCCATCTTCTCAAAGTTACGTGCCATAATATCTATGTCGTCAGCGAAGCCAAATAGCTGGACGGACTTATTGAAAATTGTACCACTCGTGTTAATCCCTGCTCTTCGTATTACCCCTTCCAAAGCGATGTTGAATAGCAAACACGAAATACCATCACCTTGCCGTAACCCTCTGCGGGTTTCGAAGGGACTCGAGAATGCCCCTGAAACTCGAACT
The DNA here is from genome assembly GCF_024139115.2 of Armigeres subalbatus. Classification (NCBI taxonomy): domain Eukaryota; kingdom Metazoa; phylum Arthropoda; class Insecta; order Diptera; family Culicidae; genus Armigeres; species Armigeres subalbatus. The sequence continues at coordinate 109,320,868 of NC_085140.1, read as the reverse complement.
ACGCACATCACCCGATCCATCGTCGCTTTGATCAACCATGTCAGTTTATCCGGAAAACCGTGTTCGTGCATTAGCTGCCATAGCTGGTCCCGATCGATTGTATCATATGCGGCTTTGAAGTCGATGAATAGATGATATGTGGGCACGTTGTATTCGCGGCATTTCTGCAGTACTTGGCGAATGGCGAACACCTGGTCCGTGGTGGAGCGTTCGCCCATAAAACCCGCCTGGTACTGCCCCACGAACTCCCTTGCAGTTGGTGCTAGTCGACGGCATAAAATTTGGGAGAGTACCTTGTAGGCGGCGTTCAGCAATGTGATTGCGCGGTAGTTGCTACAATCCAGCTTATCGCCCTTTTTGTAGATGGGACACACGACACTTTCCATCCACTCCTGCGGCAAAACTTCCTCCTCCCAAATCTTGGTAATCACCCAGTGCAGCGCTCTAGCCAGTGCCTCACCACCGTGTTTAAAAAGCTCTCCTGGTAGTTGGTCAACCCCAGGGGCTTTGTTGTTCTTCAGCCGGCCAATCTTCTCCTGGATTTCCTGGAGATCCGGAGCCGGTAGAATTATGTCCTGCGCGCGTTCTCCCAGGTCCATCACCATACCGCCATCTTCGTCTGCCACATCGCCATTCAGGTGTTCTTCGTAGTGCTGTCGCCACCTTTGAATCACCTCACGCTCGTTCGTAAGAAGGTTCCCGTTTATGTCCTTACACATATCAGGCTGTGGCACGTGGCCCTTACGTGAACGGTTTAACTTCTCATAGAACTTTCGTGTGTTATTAGCGCGGTACAGTTGCTCCGTCTCTTCACGGTCTCGATCTTCCTGCTGGCGCTTTTCCTCCGGAAAATCGAGTTTTGTCTGTTCCGCGCCTGTTTATATCGTGCCTCGTTCGCCCTCGTGCGGTGTTGCAGCAATCTCGCCCATGCTGCATTCTTCTCTTCCACTAACTGCTCACATTCGCCGTCATACCAGTCGTTTCTCTGATCCGGGGGCACCGTGCCAAGTGCAGCGGTTGCGGTGCTACCAATGGCGGATCGAATATCTCTCCAGCCATCTTTAAGAGACGCTGCGCCTAGCTGCTCTTCCGTTGGAAGTGGCACTTCCAGCTGCTGCGCGTATACTTGGGCTAGTCTACCATCTTGTAGCCGCCCAATGTTAAGCCGCGGCGTCCGACTTCGACGCGTGTTGTACACCGTCGAGAGTTTTGAGCGCAGGCATACTGCAACGAGGTAGTGGTCGGATTCAATATTCGCACTGCGGTAAGTACGGACGTTCGTGATGTCGGAGAAGAATTTACCGTCGATTAGAACGTGGTCGATTTGGTTTTCCGTTTCTTGGTTAGGTGTTCTCCATGTGGCCTTGTGGATATTTTTGCGGGAAAGAAGGTGCTTCGGACTACCATTCCGCGGGAGGCTGCGAAGTTTATGCATCGTTGGCCGTTGTCATTCGATACGGTGTGCAGACTATCCGGTCCGATGACCGGTCTATACATTTCCTCCCTTCCTACCTGTGCGTTCATGTCACCGATGACGATTTTAACAAGAAAACAAGATAGATATTTTATTTTTTATTTCTTTCCCGACGACTAAAACACGCACTGCACTTACTTGTTCGATTGCTACTCTCGGCCGCCCAATGCAGAACACAATAATTCGGCCAACCACGCGATCGTTCTGCTGTCCGAAACAAGAGAGATCACGCACTGAACTCCGGCTCACCTCCGTAAAGCATTCTGCATAAAAAGGAAGATTTTGCTTACACGAATGAAGCGTATGAGATTTTAAACTAATTACCCGAATAAAAAATATATTAGAAAAACAATACATTGTGTTGTAACACTGCCATTCAAAACAATAAATTTTCTATAGAATTTATTGTAGATGCAACAATATATTGTTATAAACTATTTACTAAATTGTAAATGAAGTTTTCGCAATAGAATATACGTAACGTAACTATACATAACTTGAGATTTTTCCACACACTTTTTCGTCAAACAATATCATATTGCAGAAATTGGCGCTAGGAGTCAAATATTTTTATATTGTTAGATTTTTTTTTCAAAAGTGATTAAATGATGAAATCTTCTGGTCTTAAACGAATAAAAACATTTGAAAGTACAGTCACATTAGAGTAATATGTTAACATATTATATCCACAGTATGGGTACGATGTGTGCAACCATCAAGAAACAATATATTCTGATAAGAAAATTATTTTGAGCTTTTAGTGGAATGCCTTTACTTGTCATAAGACGAGTTCGTACAATTCCATTTAGTGGTGGAATTAAATGGAATTGTACGAACTCGTCTTATGGCAATATATTGTTGTACTGTATATACACATTATATGGTACATCAATTGTTTATACTATTGATCCAATTGTACATTTTTATTCGTGTAGCCATCATTCATCTCAAAAATACAAAATATTACATTCTAAGATTTTATATTTTTCTTCTATTTTCAGGTATGTGAACACATTTGATACTACAATGGTGTAAGTTGAACAAACATTGCGAAATTTGTGATTGTATGTTGAGTTTATGCTAACACGATTTTGTTTTTGATTTGAATGAGTACAATCAGCATTATGACCGTACAATTCGTATAGTGGTGTTTGCCGCCGCGCTATCGACATTTTATTACTACATCATATAATATTACAGATTTATAGAATACCAGAAATGATTCATATTGTGTGGGGAGATTTTTTTTAAATTTATTATCAGACTAAGGCCGGAGTGGCCTGTGCAGTGTAAAAAGTCTTCTCTATTCAGCTCGGTCCATGGCTGCACATCGAACTCTATTCGATCGGATCGTTTTGTGGAGTCCAAAGTACATACGATTTCCTGCGATGATTCGTCTTCGAATTTCTCTGCTGGTTTCATTATCGAAGGTCAGCTGTGAGCCCTAGTATACGAATTATTCAACCACCTCGATTTCGTCACCACCAATACAAACTCGTGGTTAACGTTGTCCTCTCTTGAGCCTATTCCTATCATGTACTTCGTCTTCGACGTGTTGATGACTAGTCCAATCCGTTTAGCTTTGCTTTACAGCCTGATGTAGGCTTCCTCCATCCTCTCAAAGTTACGTGCCATGATATCAATGTCCTCGGCGAAACCAAATAACTGGACTTCGTGAAAATCGTACCACTCGTGTCAATCCCTGCCCTTCGTATTACTTTCTCCAAAGCGATGTTGAATAGCAGACATGAAAGACCATCACCTTGCCGTAACCCTCTGCGCGTTGGGACTCAAGAATGCCCCTGAAACTCGAACTACGCACATCACCCGATCCATCGTCGCCTTGATCAACCGTATCAGTTTATCCGGAAATCTGTTTTCGTGCGTTAGCTGTCCCGATCTATTGCATCATATACGGTTTTGAAGTCGATAAATAGATGATGTGTGGGCACGTTGTATTCGCGGCATTTCTGCAATACCTGACGTACGGCGAACACCTGATTTGTGGTAGAGCGTTCACCCATAAATTCCGCCTGATACTGCCCCACGAACTCTCCTGCAATTGGTGATAGTCGGTGGCATAAAATTTGGGAGAGTACCTTGTAGGCGGCGTTCAGCAATGTGATTGCGCGGAAGTTGCTACAATCTAGCTTATCGCCCTTTTTGTAGATGGGACACACCACACCTTCCGTCCACTTCTGCGGCAGGGCCTCAACCTCCCAAGCCTTGGTAATTACTCAGTGCAGCGCTCTAGCCAGTGCCTCACCACCGTATTTGAACAGCTCTCCTGGTAGTTGGCGGTTGGGCTTTGTTGTTTTTCAGCAAGCCGATCTCCTCCTGGATTTCCTGGAGATTCAGAGCCGGAAGTCTTATGTCATGCTCATGCGCGCATGCTCCCAGATTCATTACTATACCGCCACCGTTGTCTGCCACATTGCCATTCAGGTGCTCTTCGTAGTGCAGCCGCCACCTTTGAATCACCTAACGCTCGTTCGTAAGAAGGTTCCCGTTTATGTCCTTACACATATCGGGCTTTGGCACGTGGCCCTTACGTGAACGGTTTAAATTCTCATAGAACTTTCGTGCGTTATTAGCGCGGTACAGTTGCTCCGTCTCTTCACGGTCTCGATCTTTCTGCTGGCGCTTTTTTATCCGAAAAATCGAATTTTGTCTTTTCCGCGCCCGTTTGTATCGTGCCTCGTCCGCCCGCGTGCTGTGTTGCAGCAATCTCGCTTACGACGATCATTAACATACTATTCCCGCACCAGGGCCCAACCCATTTGTCGTCAGCAGCAGCGAGAATAGCAGCCACAAGGAGACCCCTCAGCGCACAGACCAATCTGTCTAATAGACACGGTGGGAAGCTACTAGAGAAGTTGATCCAAAACAGGCTGTCGCCGTACGTGGAGGAGGCGGGAGGATTATCGAGCGAGTAATTCGGCTTTCGGAGAGGACGGTCTACTCTGGGTGCCATCGAATCGGTGGTCACACTGCAGAGGTCGTTATCGAATGCAATCGACGCGGTATACGTTACTGTGCAGTAATAACACTCGACGTGCGGAATGCATTCAACAGTGCGTGCTGGATGGAGAACGCGAACTCGTTCCTTCGACAAGGAATACCGGTATGGCTGTGCAAGATTCTGGGAAGCTACTTCCAGAATCGAGTATTGATCTACGAGTTTAGCCCCCTCATCATGGCAGGCGTCCCGCAGGGATCAATTTTGGGTCCATTACTGAGGAACGTGATGTACGATGGCGTGCTGAGTTTGAAGCTTCCACCAGTAGTCAAGTTAGTGGGATTCGCCGATAACGTTACCATGACCGTGTACGGAGAGTCCATCGAGAAGGTCGAATTGACTGCAACCTATTCGATCAGTCTAGTAGAGGAATAGTTGCGCAGTAAGAAGCTACGGTTGGCGCATCAGAAACCGGAGATGATAGTCGTCAACGACTGGAAATGGATGCAGGAGGATGATGGCGAACGGCTCTAGGGTGTGCTCCAGCAAGCGCAGGCTGCTGGCAAGCGTGGCGGTCTCAATACTGCGATACGGAGGTCCAGTCTGGATGTCGGCGTTGAGCGCAAAGTGCAACGTGCGAAAGCTGGAGAGTACACATAAGCTAATGTGCCTGAGAATCATCAGCGGGTATCGCATCGTATCTCGCGAGGCGGCATGTGTACTCGCGGGCATGATACCTATCAAACTGGTGGTGGAGGAAGACGAGGAGTTCTACGCCTTCAGGGGCACCGGTAATGCTCGGAGGAATATGAAAGCAGCAACGGTAGCAAAATAGCAGAGGGAGTGGGACAACTCGGCTAAGGGAAGGTGGACCTAGTCCCAAGTGTATCTGCGTGGATAAGCAGACCTCATGGAGAGCTAATCTTTGGCTTGGCAATGCCCAAACGTGACAGAAACGGCTGAGCACATCCTGTTCACATGTCCCCGATTCGAAACGGAAAGGAGTGCGATGTTGGAGTCATGCATGCGTAATGGACACTACCACCGATAACATCGTTAGAAGAATGTGCCAGAACCCAGAACAGTGGAGGGCGGTCGCAAAAGTGACGTCCATGAAAGCCAACATCCTACAACGAAGTTGGCGCACGGAGCAGCAGCAGGCCGCCATTGCGGATATCGGACCATGAGCACTCCGCCGCGGAAAATATAATGTCGATTATGTATGGGAACGCCAGTGCCAGCTACGTCAGCATGCGGCGACCGCGTAGCCGCAGAATGGCGGGATTCGGGGGAGCTCCCGCTTTCGGGGAACTTCTCGTCGGAGTACGTTAGATCCGCCATCGGGGACTATCCGAGTCGTTCGCGATCGCGACAAAGGCGGGAGCTAAATGGTTCAACGAATAAGTGGGAGCTGAATGGCTCAAGGGCATCGAAAGTCGATTATCGGAGTAGGCTAGGCCCACCGCCGGGGACCAACTGAGTAGACCGCGACGTACGAATGCACCGACTTCGGGTCGGTGCACCATTGAACCGGAAGTTCTCTCCTCCCGGAATCTTTGGATCGACCTCGGCACTCATCCGGTCACCCGTTGAGACGGGTCGTAAACTGGAACTTGGTTAAAATGACACTTTCGTGTAAAAATAAAGCTGATCCCGAGCAGAAATGACGACCTTGATAACAACCGTTGTTATTAACTGTGGTGTGAATAATCAAATAATAAGACAAACACATTCAATTTTGAAAATAAAAATAAATAAAATATGCTTCATATACGAGTTCTTTTGGTATTATGAATTATACCCCATTATAGTTATGATACATTGAATTAATATGACCTCATAAGCATCTCTTGTGCACAAAAAGAAAGCATGCCATATTTAAATATGTGCCTGTCCTGCAACAGAGTTACTTGAACGAACCGTCGACCGTGCTAGGCACTGTCCTCGAGAAATAAATATTGGTTTAAAGCGCGTAGTACTGCCAGCTAAACATTGAAGAGAAGAACGAATAAAATTGATGGATTGACGACGGTGGTACGATGAATTATGGATAAATGGTTGTCATTGATTCCATGTTGCGTGGACCTAAGTATTGCTCCGTGCATGCTGGTTGATGTTACAACGGAACCAAACATCGATAGCATCTGAATTTGAAATTTTTATTTTCTTACCATGGTTTTGTTTATTTGCCGCGACATTTCTATTCGATCATTCTCGTTTCTGTTATTTTGATAAATTGCTTTAGATAATGGTTATCTTTAAGTTAGTAAAACAACAATAATTATCAGAACACGTGGTAAAAATTGGTACAGAAAATTATACAGAGTTTAATGATGCCATGACCAACAACACATAAATACAACTACAAAGTGAGTGTGTTTTATCACCGAGCTTGAATTTAATATTTGTAACTGGCATGATAACGATTTCAGTACATTCAATTATTAATTGTGTAAGCAAGGCAAGCAGATACATGCTTAGGTACATATATGCCGTACACCAATCTAAGAGCGCTGTTAGTGAACCAACGAACGAAGTAAACAAATATCATATAATAAAGAATAGAGTAAAATCGTTCCTAGAAGGGAGTGAAGCTAATAGCAACCGCACGGTTCGGCATGAAATGTAATACAAAGACACTAATGAATAAGCCTATAATTTATTCTACGGTAATTTGAAGTGGTCGTCGACATCGTTGAAGGGTCGTGTGCTTTGCTGCGAACGCCAATTGTTTGATCATTGTATTATTTGAAATGGGAACTATCATTATATTGCATTATGCGTTGGGGTTGGTTTTGTAATTTTGAAATATTAAATATGTCTCTTCGAAAGTGGTATGCTGGGAGCGGTGAACAATATTTAGAATTTGAAATCAAGTGAGAAAATATTAGTATACAATAAAAAAATATTAAAAAATATGTGCAAGAATGGAGTCCGTTTTTTAGTCAAACTTTGCCTTTCTTGTGAGTAACTTTTTTATACCCAGGAAATAAGGTTACTGCTAGCGCTACCTTTCATTCAAAATCGTTATGTTTAAGAATCAAAATCTGGATTCCTAGCTATCAAAGATTTCCCAGCTTATCAAAATGATCTGAATTTTCAATCAATGAAAGAGACACGAATGTCACTTTAGTGGTAAAGTGTCACTAATAAAGTATAATAATAATAATAATAATAATCAATGAAAATTATTTGTATGCTGGATTACCCTGTACCTATTGAATTATAGATATTTTTACCAAATTGAAGTGGGATCCACTAAAAACAGCAATAATGTTCAAGTAATCTCCTAGCTCTTAAGCTTTTGGGGCAGCCGTAGGCTTAGTGGAGGTAGCACCAATAGAAGAGATAGTGGGGTTTTAATGACTTGTTTCGTAATCTGTTCGGAAATTCTGCCGGGAATCCCTCCCTTCATAAGTCCTTCCGAGAATCTTTACGGAAGTTCCTTCAGGTATCCATCTTTAAATTCCTCCAGAAAATTCCTCCCGGAGTTCTACTGGAAGATCCTTAGCAAGTTCCTCTGGAAGTTCCTCCCGGAGTCCCTGCGGAAGTTTCTCTAATAATTCCTCCGAAAGTTCCGCTGGGCATTTCTCCAGAAGTATGTCTGGAAATTCTTCCGGGAATTCCTTCAGAAGTTCCCTTGGGAAATATTCCTGCGAAAATTCAAATGTGATTATCTCAAAAGAATCTCACGCGCATTCCCCCAGAAATACTTCCAGTAATTCCTCAGAAATGAATCTGGAAATTCCTCCAACCATTTCCTCCTTTTTCTTTTCAATAATTCCTAATGAAGTTCCTCTGGGAATTCATCCGGTTATTACTCCAAAAAAAATATCCAAGAATCCTTTCGGAATTTTCTCTCCCGGATGTTGAACTGGAAATTATTTAAGAAGTTCTCCCGGAAAGACTCACAGAAATCCCCTAAAAACTTCCCCTGGTACTCCCCCAAAGAATTAATCCTTCAGGATTTTCCGGAATATTTCTCCAGGAAATCCTCCAGAGTACCTTAAAGAAAAAATCCCGGAAACTTTTCCGCTGTTTCTTCTCCGTACTCCTTTAGAAATTCCTCCAGAAATTTCGCCTGAAATCCCTCTACAAAATTCCCCCCGAAGCAAAAAAAAAATCCTTCGGAAACTCGTTCCGAAATTTCGCCAGAAATTGCCTTCATGCGCTGCTCTGGAAAATTTCTGTTTCAAAAAGAGTTACCGAAGGAATTTTCGTGTAAAAATCCCAAGGATTTCCTTAAAGATTTCTCAAGACAATTCCTAGAGTATTGCTTAAAGAAATTCACGAAGGAATTCCTGGTCTGAATTCCTGAAAAAGGTTTTTGATGAAGGCTTGAAGAAATGCTTGAAAGAATTCCTGAAAAAGTTTTTGAAGAAATTCCAGAACTCCAGTTTGCAAAGAAAATTCTAGTTTCAAATCCTGAAGAAATTCCGAAACCATTCTAGGAGCAATTCCTTAAGTTTCTGAAGAGCAATTCCCATATTTTCTGAAAGATTATATGTCAGATAAATTTCTAAGATGAAAATATTCTTAGGTTTTGCCTAGCATACGTTTTATAAGTATCTAGTGGCCTTACACAAATATTGTGCTACGATGTTTTGCACACTTTAGGCTAAAAAGCAGCTCCATGCTAGTTGCAGTTATGTTTTGGTCATCATCGAATGGTTTCAATTTATGGACTTTATCATAAATGAGAACAAATGCTGCGAAATTGTAAGCGGATAATTGTCAAATGAACTTGGTTGAAAATATATATTTTCGACAGGAAATATCATTCAGGATAATTTCTGAGAATTTACAATAGCGTTAGAACTGATTGGACTTAGCAGAAAATGCGTTTTTGACCCTTCCTTCGGAAGTGTCTATAATTTCACTTTGTATGCGTTACGCAGGTGTGTTACGTATTAATCTATCAAGGAATCTCGTGAATTATTAAATAAAATGTATGGTATTTGAAACAAATTCACTTTGATATTGAAAATATAATTATAACAAATGATATGATATGGAATTAGGCCTATTTTTCTGATTTGCTTCAAAGAAACAAATGATTATAATTAAGGAACATATAGAAGCATGTACAAAAAAATCTTCTCAGAAAAGCAAAAACGTAAAAATTGAAAGGGATTTCAAATTTTCAGTGGAACCTAGATAGAAAATGTGAGCATGTTTTGAAACACTAATAGACCACTTGTTTGCATGTATGTGTGCGTATGTGTGCAAATTCTGAAATTTACTACCATAAAAATCACACTCATTTTTAAGGTATTGAACAAAGAAGGCATCCATAAGGCGAAATATGTGTCATTATTGAATGCTATTGAATTTCGTTCAGATCAATGACTTATTTAGTTAGTTCTGGATTAATTAATATCGAGGTCTGTGGATATTCAACCAGCGTTACGATAGTTACTAACCATGTCACAATAGTTATTCAATTCGACGAACGCCTTATAGATAGGCAGCATGAAGTACAGTATGTTATCTTTCGTTGAGTTGTCACTCAACCCATGACATCCACCTTTGGGTAGGCAATTATTTTGTTAAAAGGAAAAAGAAGAAAAAGTATGAAAGAAGAAGAATGAAGGAAAATCTTTTTCTTCTTATTGGCATTACATCCCCCACTGGGACATTGCCGCCTCGCTGCTTAGTGTTCATTCAGCACTTTCACAGTTATTAACCGCGAGGTGAAGGAAGATGGAAAAAGAACGAAACAAGAAGGTCTCAGGAAGAAGGAATAAGAAATATTAAAGAAGGAACATGGTCAAATGTAGAAGAAAAACGGAAGAAAGAAAGAAGAAGCATGGCAGAAGTATCTCTCACTTCTCACTTCTGACTATTCACATCTCGCTTCTTATTTCTCACATCTCACTTCTTATTTCTCACTTTTCAATTCTTACTTGTCACTTAGTTCTCTTACCTGATTTTTTCGTTTTTTACTTCTGTCTTTTGACTTTCCACTTCCAGATTGTTTATCACTCTAGATTCATATTTTGACTTTTAACACAAATGTCATCGGTTAAGCATAGAAAAGCGAAAAAGTCAAAGTTTGAATCACTCTCTAGAAAAACCTGGAAAACCTGAAAACCTCAGGAAAATTTCAGTAAAATCGGGGAATTATTTTGGAAATAAGCATTTTTGTCATATATTATCTCAAACTTGGTTTGAAGGTTAAAAATTACGAAATCGTTGAATTTGGCATTTTTGCCTTTCTCGTACAACAAAGTGTGTATGTGTGTGCACAAAAGCTAGGAAAAACATTAGCCAACTTTTTATATAGTAATCCTCAACCGATTTTCTCGTAATAAGGGAACAAAGCCTAGTTGATCACTATTGAATTTGATAACGATCGACAGATGCGTTTAAAAGTTATGAAGAAAATTGTTAATCGAACCACATTAGCATCATTATTAGGTTGGTGTCTTGGCGAGAAAGGCAGTATCACTACTCGGTGATCAAAGTTGGTTTTTTATGTTGTCATGGCTTGAATATATGTCGCTAATATTTAGAAATTTTATTTGCCTGCTAGTAAACGAATTTAACAAGTGATTTGTAGTTGCGGACTATAAACTCAAATTTTCCTAACAAATGAGACTATGAGCTAGAAGCTCTTCAAGGAAGAAAGCCTAAAAAAGTCGACTATCATTTATCATAGCACGTAACTAAAATCGGAGACACTTTAGTGATACCTTGACAACAGGGTGAATTAAATTGTAAAAGCCTCTATCTACAATATCGCCTCAATGGAGACATTTTGGCCAATTTTAATCCGAAGCCAAGAAAGTCTTGAAAAGTGATTTGGGTGATGTAGAGGTTAAGAGATGGTGGAATGAAATGGCCACTCAAGTTGATAAACAAAATAATTCGAGGTATTGCAAGAATAGCTCATCTTCTTCCTCTTCATCTGCATTACATCTTCTACTGGAACATTGCCACTTCGCTGCTTAGGCCCTGTCGCATTTGGAAAATTAAACTGAAATTAAACTTAAAAGTGCCATTTCAATAGTTATCAAATAACCCTGCTTGCAGAGCAAGATTACTTTTCACAGATATCGAATAATTTTGCATCGATGTCTTATTGGAAATGGTGGGTAGCACTAGGGATCCTACATTCAGAGATATGCGAAAGCGGCCATCTTGAGCCAATCGAGCATTGAGAACTGTCAAAATCTGAGCCAAATGAACAACGTTATTGTTGCAGATCGAAAGGTAGATTTTAGAAATAGATTTTATGAAAAGTTTTATCAAATAAACAATTTGTTTTGCTTTCGTAAGTAAAAGTAGTCTAGTTGATGCCTTATACCGTGTTCATTCGTATTGCTCTTTAATTTTAGCGAAAATGCACTGCTAGATGATAGACAAAATAATCAAAAAGTGTCTCCAAATGTAAAGTCATGTGCATGCCTAAACATTTTTCACTGCGGCAAGTGCTGGCAGCGTTTGTTTACGAAAGTAACAGCGTTGCTAAATAATCTGGAAAAGTATTCGCACATCTCTTAATATAGGATCCCTAGGTAGCACCAGCCATTCTAATGACTGGGTTATTTGCTAGTGTTCGAACTGTCACTTTTAAGTTTAATTATCCAAATGAGACAGAGCCTTAGTGTTCATTCAGCGCTTTCACAGTTATTAACCGCTAGGTTTCTAAGCATTCGTATATCATGAGGCTAACACGATGATACTTTTATGCCCAGGGAAGTCGAGACAATTTCCAAACCGAAAATTGCCTAGACCGGCACCGGGAATCGAACCCAGCCACCCTCAGCATAATTATGCTTTATAGCCGCACATCTTGCCGTTAGGATAAGGAGCCCCCCATACGTAATTCTCACTTCTGGCAATATGAAGATTTTGTTTTAACCTGGAAAACGATGGCATTCGGCCAAATGGCCTAAAATCATTAATATAAGCATTTCGATTCGATTAGAAATTTTATGTACAATCATATTCTGGCATTGAATAATGATAATAATAATAATAATCATCTTATTCTTGAATAATTTGATTTTTTTAAATTATGTTTCGGTGAGGCTTAGACAAGGTCCGAGAATCAGGTTGACTCTGGTTTAACAATTTATTTTGTTAAGAAAATTATTTTGAGCTTTTTAGTGGAATGTCTTCACTTGTCATAAGACGAGTTTATACAATCCCATTGAATTTCACCACTTAATTGTTTCTTGACAGATACGTATTTCACCCTCAGTATTATACGTATTTCGGCCGTCTTCAGTGTCTCGTACTTGACTCGACCAATTTACAATGTTATGAAAACTGATATGTGAATATGTACGCTATGTGGAAGATATTGATTTGGAAAATGTATTGGAGGTAACCACTTTCCCTTCGATGGGACTTGAACCCATGACCCTACAGTACGCTAGACTGGTGCTTTAACCAACTAACCAACCCGACTTGGACGGTTTTCATAACAATTTACCCGAGTAGCACACTTGTCACATATCAGTCGCTGTGGCTCATATGCGACTAAATCTAGTCACATTGGAGTTGCTGCAACCAAATCGATTTGAACTGTGCTACTAGGGTATTTTGACTTCGCGGAAGTGCGGAAGGAACAAGAGGCTCCGGTTAATGGAGACTCCGAAAACTTTCACAAGCTTTTTGTTGGGAACTTGAGGCTTGGTCCGCACAGCTGATGCCTTCACCTGCAGACGTGTCCTGGTACGCATTTACTGGCTGTCATAGCAAAGCCTACAGAGTGCTACAGAGCTTGCTCAACGAATGACGCCATTGGCAGATAATTGTGCCTTGATCCGTGTCGCCGAGCCTACTATCTCCTCCCTAATTTGTCCTTCAGTCGCCGGTTCACTAACCTCTCCACGAGCTTGAAGATACAAGAGATCAGTGAAATCAAATGCGAACTGACGTCTATGGCGGTGGTCCCCATCTAATAACCCGACGTTTTTTATTTATTTATTATCAGACTATGGCCGGAGTGGCCTGTGCTGCACATAAAAGTCTTCTCCATTCAACTCGGTCCATGGCTGCACTTCATCAACCACGCAGTCTGCGGAGGGTCCGCAAATCGTCCTCCACCTGATAGATCCACCTTGCCCGCTGTGCACCTCGCCTTCTTGTTCCCGTCGGATCGTTGTCGAGAACCATTTTCACCGGATTACTGTCCGACATTCTGGCTACGTGCCCGGCCCACCGCAGTCTTCCGATTTTTGCGGTGTGAACGATGGATGGTTCTCCCAACAGCTGATGCAACTCGTGGTTCATTCGCCTCCTCCACGTACCGTCCGCCATCTGCACCCCACCATAGATGGTACGCAACACTTTTCTTTCAAAAACTCCCAGTGCGCGTTGGTCCTCCACGAGCATCGTCCAGGTCTCGTGTCCGTAGAGAACTACCGGTCTTATAAGCGTTTTGTAGATAGTCAGTTTGGTACGGCGCACAGTGGTGCGTTTGGCTAAAATCGTGAACTTTTTATTTTACCACTTCAGGGTGTTATTTTTTGGCATCGGTGTCTTTGGGAATAAATTTTAGAAAAATATGGCGCATCGAATGACGAAAAGTTGTAGTTCCAATTTTTACCACAGGTGGCGCTGCAAAATGTAACTTCTTTAATAAACGATTTTAAATATGGTGTCTTTGGCAAAGTTGTAGTGTAATTTATTATGAATTTTATTGCTGAAGACACCGAGTGTCCATCTATCATCGTTTTTGAAATACGGGCGTTTTTTATGGACAGACCCTAAAAAACAGTATTTAAAGATATTTTCGAAACTAACAGTTTCAGGTCAATACAATGTTCTACAAAAATGTATATATAATCAAAATAGACCACTTTCTGGAAGAAACCAGGGATGTTTTTTGCAAACATGACTTGTTATCGGCGATTTAAGGTCGAAAATAGTGATATTTGAAGACTTCATATGCAACAGAGGGGCAAATTGGGGCAAGGAAATCCCCACAGGATTTAAAATATCTGGTCTGTAGTTTCATATGCATATAATTATGTCTGTCTCCACGTGTATCCAAACAAGTATTTCTAAATTTCATTAATCGATATTTTCAACTGATATTTATATAATAATTGAGATTTCACCACACTGCATACCACGCTGTTGAATGTTATTGTCAAAAGAAGTGCATCGTGAAGCTATTTTTTTGTTCTCTTCATCCAATCATTTCACACAATGCAATTCTGACGTCATACGCTAGTAGGGATGTCGTAAAATCCCGAATAATCGATTAGTAACTAATCGATTACTCTTTATTGAATCGATGCACGCTGGGTAATAATCGATTTAAAATTAATCGATTATCACAACGATGAATCGATTAATCGAAGTAATCGAATGATTTGCGACATTTCTATAACGCTAAGCGAGAGAATGAATGGGTTGACACCTTAACATTATACACTTAACAATGAATCTTAAGCAGTAGGTGGTTTTCTACCCACCAACTGCCAGCATTCAGGTGCTATCATATACATACATTTCAATCAATCGATTAATCGTTGAGATAATCGAATTATTTTGAATCGATTGCTTACCAACGGTTAATCGATTCAATAATCGACAAGAATCGAGAATAATTGATGAGTTACTAATAGATTAATCGAGAATTAACGACATCTCTAAGAAGTCGCAAATTAATCGACTAATCGATTCATCGTTGTGATAATCGATTAATTTTAAATCGATTACTACCAAACGATGGATCTATTCAATAATCGACAAGAATAAAGAGTAATCGATTAGTTACTAATCGATTATTCGTGATTTTACGATCTCTAGGAGCGTATGACGTCAGATTTGCATTTTGTGAAATGATTGGATGAAGAGAACAGAAAACAGCTTTACGCTGCACTTCTTTTCACATTAACATTCAACAGCGTGGTATGCAGTGTGGTGAAATCTCAATTATTATATAAATATCAGTTGAAAATATCGATTAATGAAATTTAGAAATACTTGTTTGGATACACGTGGAGACAGACATAATTATATGCATATGAAACTACAGACCAGATATTTTAAATCCTGTGGGGATTTCCTTGCCCCAATTTGCCCTCTGTTGCATAATGAAGTCTTCAAATATCACTATTTTCGACCCTAAATCGCCGATAACAAGTCATGTTTGCAAAAAACATCCCTGGTTTCTTCCAGAAAGTGGTCTATTTTGATTATATATACATTTTTGTAGAACATTGTATTGACCTGAAACTGTTAGTTTCGAAAATATCTTTAAATACTGTTTTTTTAGGGTCTGTCCATAAAAAACGCCCGTATTTCAAAAACGATGATAGTTGGACACTCGGTGTCTTCAGCAATAAAATTCATAATAAATTACACTACAACTTTGCCAAAGACACCATATTTAAAAATCGTTTATTAAAGAAGTTACATTTTGCAGCGCCACCTGTGGCAAAAATTGGAACTAAAACTTTTCGTTATTCGATGCGCAATATTTTTCTAAAATTTATTCCCAAAGACACCAATGTCGAAAAATAACACCCTGAAGTGGTAAAATAAAAAGTTCACGATTTTAGCCAAACGCACCACTGTGCGGCGGCGAACTCTATTCGATCGGAGCGTCTTACGGAGTCCAAAGTACGTACGATTTCCAGCCACTGTGCGCCTCCGAATTTCTCTGCTGGTATCGTTATCGGCGGTCATCAGTGAGCCCAAGTACACGAATTCTTCAACCACCTCGATTTCGTCACCACCGATAGAAACTCGTGGTGGGTGGCTTACATTGACCTCTCTTGTTGATGACTAGTCCAATCCGTTTAGCTTCGCTTTTCAGTCTGATGTAGGCTTCCTCCATCCTCTCAAAGTTACGTGCCATGATATCAATGTCGTCGGCGAAACCAAATAACTGGACGGACTTCGTGAAAATCGTACCACTCGTGTCAATCCCTGCCCTTCGTATTACTCCCTCCAAAGCGATGTTGAATAGCAGACACGAAAGACCATCACCTTGCCGTAACCCTCTACGCGTTTTCGAAGGGACTCGACAATGCCCCTGAAACTCGAATTACGCGCATCACCCGATCCTTAATCAACCGTATCAGTTTATCCGGAAATCCGTTTTCGTGCATTAGCTGCCATAGCTGGTTCCGATCGATTGTATCATATGCGGCTTTGAAGTCGATAAATAGATGATGTGTGGGCACGTTGTATTCGCGGCATTTCTGCAATACCTGACGTATGGCGAACACCCAAGTAACACCGAAAACATATATTTATCAGAAAAATAAAAAACATGTTGTATTCAAGTTCTAATAGTGAAAAGCAATACCTTTTTTGTTATAACAAAGTTTTAAAAATGTTTGAAACAAACATTCCTTAGCACAATTATTCTTTGTTGTATTTTTGTCAATAAGAAATATATAAGACTTCATTATAACACTCACCGTGACTAATATTGTAAATGTTTTATTTATGTTATATAAATCTGGTGGCACACATGATATGATTGATGAATATATAACAAGTTAATCACACTCTTGCAGGAATCAATGTGATAATTAACATGCCAACGAAAACTACTAAAAACAACTTATGTGAAAGTAAGAAATTGCCATGCCAGCAAAAAAATAAGATGAACTTATTTATTTCAATCATTAGAAAATGTTCTTGAAATCTATTATGGTCAATATATAGAAAAAAATGCATAGACTAGAATGTATCGATCATAACGGTCTATTCTGAAGTTAGCGTACAAAATTCTGTCACGTATTCTGTTTAACAGACTGAGACCGTTCCAGTAGTCCTGGCGGAACCCTGGCATGTTCCATATTTGTGATGGCTTATCGCTTGCCCAAAATATTATCTTCCTCGGCAGTTTTTTTCTAACTGGAAACTGAATCTAAATTCGCCAATTATAATTATATGATTTTTTCCTACATTCTGAAGCAACTATAGCAGTAAGAATTCTGTTAAAATAACTCACTCATAACAAATATATGACACGTTTTAAATATGTATTTGAGATGATTATAAAGCTGCGTTCGTGGTTAATTTTGAACGTAGTTAAAGCATCCTTGTATAACAAAGCAATGATTCGAAATCAAAGAAAAAATACAGTGTTGGCTGAAAAATAATGATACTAAACCAATTATTTTGGTTTGAAATGATTTCAGTTTAAAAACGATTCTTCTAACCTTTTTGGTACAAGAAATAGAATCATTTTTATCACGATAAAAATCATGATGATATGCTGCACGTATTACGTTAACCTAATATGTTGGAGAGATGACCCAGTCGAGAGCTACAATGGAGATACTTGTAATAGGATAATATTAATAATAACTTAGCATGTTACAATTTCGTAATTTGCAATTGAAAATTGATTCGACGAGTTTATGCGTTTCGAAATTATTACCGAAAACTAAAAATACAAGTCCCCTCAAAAAACATTTACTTTTGTTTTGCTAGAAATGTAGCAATTTATATAAACGTACACATACAAACTATATTAGTGTTTTATGTGCTTTTAGATTTCATTTGACGACTCTACTATGAGTCTAAAAAACAGGGAAATATCGAAATGTGGATAAAAGTTATTGGAAACTTTCATTTTTTAAAGGCTAAACTTTTTATGACCAGTAACAAACATTTTGATTGGCACTGTGATGTCTCCTAAATACTCCATTGCCATTTTTTCGGATATTCTATAAAATGTATGTCAAAAATATTTTTTTTTTTAATGCTTCCTTCTATTTAATAAATGGCGCAAGAATTTACAGCAAGTAGAATGGAAAGTTACACAATAAATCTTGAACCGCAAGGAAAAAAGATATTTTCCTACTTAGTACGAACTCATTTTGCAATCTATAATTTAAATAATTTTGTTTGAAAACAACTTTATGCGCATTACAAATAGCCATTAAATTATCGAATTATAAATGTATAAATAAGATATAATTTTTGTTATGTCATAATTATTGCGTGGCTGAAAATCTGCTTATGTATAAATGCATATTTAATACCTTTGTATAACTCAATAACAACCTATTGGTAATAATAATAAAAATTATAACTAATATAGAACATACAAATACGTATTATAAAAGCATTTCATAACTTTTTTAATACTTCACTTATTGCTATAGTATGTTGTACAACGCTTGTACAACGCTACAACGCTCATATAAGGCATATAGGTTAGTTATACAGATGGTATTGAAAACATATCCCAAGTAACAATTCTGTGACCGTTGGGTTTTATATTAATTTTAAAAAGGTTTTATTGTGGGAATAATTAAAGCCTATTGTTTTATGGTGGTCATAAACAATGCTAACGAACAAAGGTTTTATATCACTCTTGAGATATCCATAAAACTCTTATAAACCATGTTTTAAAACTAAACTTTTTGCTAGCTATGAAGTTTTAATAATAGTTTTATTATTGCTTTCAAATGCGTCATAAAACCAGTTTGGGTCACTGCTTTAATACAACTCAACGTAACTCGATCTATTCGCCATGTTGAATTTGGAAAGCAGTGTTGCTGTATAACTTATACGTGAATAATGCAATAAGACGCATAATGAGGTTTGCATATTTTTACCGACATAGTGTGTGTGACATGTGTTTCTTAAGATGCTTCTCATTTCCCAAATAAAAAAAATAACTAAAAAGGGACAGGTAAAAATCCCCTGGTCTTAATAATCTCCCGTGTTATCCAATAATACCAATAAAGGTCTGTCAAAAAACAATTCGATTTCTGTCAATATTGAGTATGTTCTATGAGCAGGATTATTTGAAAATTATTCAACTGTAACTCTTATGTTTTGATATAAATTTGAGAAATGGGACACATAAATATGAAATGCTGTTAAATATATGCACTTAATTGGATTGCGGCTTTTCATGAAAAGCCGATACGATAAAGAATCATTTCAATTCACGATGATTTCAAGTTTCCGGTTTCTAAAAAAGTGAAGGAGGAAATATTTTTTGCATTTTTCCTCAAGCACATGTCCTCCTGGTTAAATAATTTGCCATTGTAACATACACATATTTGATTCCTACAAATTACACCAAAAATACGAATGGGTAATATTCCATATATTCGTAGATTCACTAATTTCAGGAAATTACTAGCATTCGTGTATTTCTTATACAGATCCGCAAATCCGCCGAGAGCTTTTATTTCCACAGATTTGGCATCGTTGCCCGTGGGATGAAAAAGTGCTTCCCGCCTCAGCCACTAGGCTGCATGTTATTGAACCGAAGGCCATCTGTTGTTGGGAAGTGTAATCATGACAAAGTTTTATAGCAAGTTTAAAACGGTCATGAAGTAACCAAGGAGATTTATTGAGGTTATCACAAAAGCCATTGAGCTATTTATTGCCAGATTTTTGTTTTCATAAAAAGGAATGTCGCCATGTTGAAATAATGATCAACGTCATAGCCGCAATTACGATCAAATGAACTGTTCAATAGTGGAATTCAATTATTTCTGAGGTTTTTTGATAGAAGCAGGATTACTTTATCACAAGAGGCATTCCACGGGGGCATGTCAGTCGATCCTGAGCGACCATTTCGAAAATATTTGAAACTCTGCACAGTTTTTCAATTTCATCTAAATCGTCATTTTTCGATATCAAATCTTCATATTGAGTCACGACTAACTTTTCAAAAGGGTGTATGTGAAAATGGTTCAAAAATATTTAAAAGCTGCACAGCAAAAACGGAATGTTCGATTGTTATGATTTTTTCAGCAAAGTTAGACAACTAAATGGTGATTCTTAAGAAAATGTGCACAGTAAAAAAATTTTTTGCCTTTAAAAATATCATTTTGTCACAAAACTCAAATATCTCAAAACCCTATCTTTTTCGAACGTAATTTTTAGGGAAAACGGTCCATTATATTAGCTATCTACCATAAAATTTGGTGATGGTAAACTAATAAACAAAAAGTTATGACATTTCAAACATTTCACAATTTCCACATTTAGAAAAAAAAATTTTTTTCTGTGTAAGTTATTTCGAGAATTGCAGTTTGATGCAGATTTTATTGTTAAGGGACGTGATTGAAACAAGTTGTTTTCATGATATTTTGATTTAATTATTCATAGCATCTATAAGAAACTTAGACACGATCCAGTGTTGTGATCAAAAGTATTGATAGTGTCATAATTTTCATTGCACGTGACTGGCGAAAAATTCTTTTAATAGTGTTGAAACCTGTTGATAATAACGTTGATAGAAACATATCAGAAATGTTATTTTTAAGACAAAGCTGCAAAATCAAAGATTTATATACACGTGTACGTCTATAGTTTACCTGCAAAAATATACCTCTTAGAGAATAGACTTTATGATCGGGAGGAAACGGGTATCTTCAACAACAACAAATGCATGATAGGTACATACCATGACAATGCTCACGAAAAAGCAAAAAATTACTACTACTAAGGTTGTTAAAGATCTTATAGTAATTTTTTCTTCAGTCAAGCAAATGACACCAAACTAGTCAGTAAAACTTAAAAGTGATTTTGTTTATTGAAATATTACGAACAACATGAGTAGCCGCTTTCTCAACTGTTGTAGGCCGTTTGATGGAAATAAGTGTTCAAAGAGTTACGAAATCTCACCGAAAGCACCATAGATAAACTGAAAGCGACTGGTTATGCTCCAATGTCCACATTGAATACAAATTTACGCATTTGCACGTCCTGCCGTTTAAACGTTGACAAAAAGAGCAATCTGTATATCATCGGTTGAGCAGAGCGCAGGAAGTTCGAAAACAACAGCAACTGAGGAATTGCCAGATGTATCGACAACAACTGAGGAATTACCAGAAGTATTAAGTGCTGAGAGCCTTGCCACCGTACCATCAGCGAAATCTGTTTCAACAAATCAATCGGAAGATGAGTGTATCCAAAAGGTCAACATCGAACGCTTTAACGAGGGCATAGCTGGGATAAAAGTGACTCCGATTAAATGGAGTAAGATGGACTACGTTTATTACCCGGAGAAAAAATACCGTGAAATAAACGAAGCTGTACGAAGAAACCTCTTCAAATTAGGACCTGATGATGTGGAAAATACAGACTACGATGAGGTAATTATAAATATGAAGGAAAGGTTCTCGAATGCAGCCACGACAAGGAAAGAAAAATTAAGGTACACTGGGGGAAGTGGAAAAAGGGGGTAAGTGTAAAAATCGACTCGAAAAATTGGAATTGTTCATACTTTACAGTTTTTACCACATCATAGCATCATGCAATGTTATACTTTGATGCTCACACTAATACTATGTTGAAATTTGTATAACTCATACACTAACACGGTTATCGCTTGAACTGTAATTTTAGGTTTCGCGATAAATTGATATTTGCATTCATAAAATTAATTCTTATTTGCACCAATTGTTCTTTTTTCAAGTGAATTTATATCACAGGTGACCATTACAATACAATTAAACTAATCCCATTCAACTGGTAGTGGTTTGTACCAAGAAAGCAAATAATTCAAAGATTTTACACTTACCCCAGGTATCAAACACTGCGGGGGAAGTGGATAATATTCTAATTACGCAATTTTTTTCGTCCCTCCAGGGTTTATTTCGATAGCTGTGAATCTTAATATGTTCCTTCTTTGTTATCATTGTGATTCCAGTGGTGATTGGACTCATATAAATGAGAAAATGCCTGATTAATCCACCTATCGGTACTGATGCCTTTCACATGTTTTAGATATGAAAAAAAATATATAAGAAAGTTAAAAATAGCACTGATAGGTAAATATATTGAATAATTCACATTAACTTTTATTCCTAACAAGTTTCACCGTTGAATGCAATTTTTTTGCGAACAAATCGGTTAAGAACAAGTGCTTAAGAATAGCTGATAATTTTGTACGTGTTTTGCGCACTCACATACATACAAATACGCACATACAGACATCATCTCAATTCGTTAAACTAAGTTGATTACTTTATAACCCTGTAAGTCCCATTTTTCCTTTAAAATGTTCATCTTTGGGGCGAACATATAGACTTTACGTACACTTAGTGTCCGAGAAGGCAAATCCAGCCCTCCCCTAGCTATTACGAGAATTCCTTAAGGATCTATAACGTTAAGATAATGAAATTATTCCACAAAAGATACTCAGAGCAATTATCGTATTGATTTTAGTTATATGTAACTACTCATCACTATTGAAGGTCAAGGCAACATGCGTTTTCCACTTACCCCATCCCACTAGGGTAAGTGGAAAAACAACTCCTAATTTTAAAATCTATTTCCATAAATTTCAAGCGACCAAAATGGTATGAATTACCGCACAGTTGGTGCAAAATTGACTGTTTTTGATAGCCCATTTTGATTGGACGCATCTAAATCATTTAAACTGGTTTTACACTAATTCAAACATGCACTATCGATTTTTCCTTTTCCACTTCCCCCAGTGTACCTTATTGATTTTGTCGATGCTGCCAAGTTCGTGGTCTATTCAGGATGCCATTGATGAGTTCAAAACCAATAGAAATACAGTAAAAGAGGCAAAACAATTGAAGAATAACTGTCTTTCAACCAAAAATACTAGGTCTAGTACTGCATTAACAGATGAGACAAAAGAAATAGTAGTTCAATATTTTGAAGATGATGAAGTAAGTCGAGCTATGCCTGGTCAAAAGATTATGTATCAGTAAAAAAGATGGAAAGCGTCAAGCAATCCAAAAACGATTAATGATGACGACTTTGAAAGAAGCGTACACACGCTTCAAGGAAATTCACGATAATATTAAAATAGGTTTTTCCTCATTTGCAAGCCTTCGGCCAAGGCAATGTAAGCTTCATTCCAATTCAGGAACACATAATGTGTGTGTGCACAACCCATGAGAATATTAATCTTATTTTACATAGTTTGAAAAGAATCAATTTAACAAAGGATATTAAAATGTTAACTAGTAGTCTTTTGTGTGAAAATACAACATCAAATTGCTATCTACGATCTTGTTCGGATTGTCCAGATTCTTCATCATTGGAAAATACTTTATTCGCTGAGTTTGAAGAAAAATATATTGATCAGTTATCATTTGAGCAATGGGTGACCACGGATAGGTGTGACATAGAAACTATTGTAAAACCTGTAGATGAGTTTGTGTCAAATTTTTGCTTGAAAATAGAAAGTTTAATCCCTCACGATTTCATTAAAACAGAACAATCCAGCTTTTTAAAAAATACGAAAAATACATTACAAAATGGTGAATTTTTAGTCATTTGTGATTTTTCTGAAAATTACAGCTTTGTATTGCAAGATGAAGTGCAGTCCCATCACTGGAACGTACAACAAGCTACAATTCATCCATTCGTTATTTATTTTAATGGAAGTACGCAAATTGAACACTTAAGTTTTATTATAATTTCCGAAGATTTAAGACACGATTCAGTATCCGTAAACTTGTTCATTGAAAAAATGATTAACTTTTTACGCGTTGATAAGCATAAAGAAGTCAAAAAGATATATTTCATGTCTGATGGAGCAGCGTCGCAGTACAAAAATCGTAAGAATTTTTCGAGCCTATGTCAATTTTAATCAATGTACGGAATTGATGCAGAATGGCATTTTTTTGCTACATCACATGGCAAAGGTCCTTGTGATGCTATTGGAGGAACAATAAAGCGCATGGCCACAAGAGCAAGTTTAGCCAAAGAACGTGAGCATCCAATTAAAACTGCGAAAGAACTTTTTGATTGGGCAAATCGTAGAAAAGAAAAAGATTTAACCAAATTATCATTTTGTTTTACTACTACTGAAGAGTACGAAATAAAGGCTTCAGAGCTCAGCGAGCAATTTAAAAACGATCCAAGGAACCCAAAAATTTCACTGTTTCATTCCATTGTCGGAAAATAAAATTAAAGCAAAACTATACTCAAACTGTGCTGATAATAATTCAAAAGTGTTCGATATTTTAAAAAATTTGAATAAAAATAAATAAAAAATAAGTATTAATAAACTGTTTTTATGATATCATAACCCATACCAAAATTCAAACCCAACACTCTTAGAGTTTCTATAACAACATTGTGTAACTACCACATTTAATTTAATACTTAGGATAATATTAATTCATTTTTATTTATTTATACATATAATATTTATACATATAATATACATAATATCGATGAATACATAAATATGGAATATCATACAAACAACTTGTTTAACTCACGCAAGGCCCTTAACAATAAAATCAGCATCAAATCAGTGATTCTTGAAAAAAAATACACGGAAATTTTTTTTGTTTACTATATGTGAAAATTGTGAAATGTTTGAAATGTCATAACTTTTTTGTTTATTAGTTTACCATCACCAAATTTTTATGGTAGATAGCTAATATAATGGGCCGTTTTCCCTAAAAAAATTACGTTCGAAAAAAGATAGGGTTTTGAGATATTTGAGTTTTTGTGACAAAAATGATATTTTTAAAGGCAAAAAATTTGTTTTTTTACTGTGCACATTTTCTTAAGAATCACCATTTAGTTGTCTAACTTTGCTGAAAAAATCATAACAATCGAACATTCCGTTTTTGCTGTGCAGCTTTTTAAATATTTTTGAACCATTTTCACATACACCCTTTTGAAAAGTTAGTCGTGACTCAATATGAAGATTTGATATCGAAAAATGACGATTTAGATGAAATTGAAAAACTGTGCAAAGTTTCAACTCAATAGAAAATCATGAATTAAAAATTTTCTTAAATTTTGATGCTGTTGCTTGGAATCGCTCACAAACTATTTGAAATTGAAATATTTGAGCAGTTTGGAAAATTATTTAATTTCCAGTTTTCATGTGATTATTCGATAATTTCGAGGCGCGTTGATTTTAAGCTTCTACAAACTCAATATTCACGATAAATTTGGTTGCGCATGTCATTCTGTTGTATGAACTACTTAAATAATTCTCCATTTTCAACATCAAATCAGAAACATTATTTTCCACACATCAGCTTTACATAGGGGACATTCTTGTCTAGTGAAAATAAAAACAAAGGCAATGGAATGACAATAAATATAATCCATAATACGAAAATGAAACAGTTTTACAACCTCTTATACATTCAACAGTCACGACAACCTTTTATAGAGTATCAACAAATTCAAAACAATGTTTTATTGCAGTTTTATCACTACTCTTAATACGGTTTTAATAACTTCTTCTAGATTGGTCCATTAGGCCGGAAGGCTATCTTAATGATGTTATGAAAAGGTTTTGGTGGAGTTATAAGTTTTATTAGCAACTGGTCATGAAAACCTCTTATAGAGCATGATAAATCTTAAAATGTTACTTGGGATTCTATGACAAGAACGATGTTTTATAAGACGCCATTTTTTGCGCTTTTCTGGGCTTATAAGCGTATAAGAAATGGTAATGTATTCATGAAGAGATACATGATACTATGTGCTATATGTGCATCATAAACTTATATAAGACAAGTTGTGCTGCTTGGGCACCTGGTCTGTGGTAGAGCGTTCACCCATAAATCCCGCCTGGCACTGCCCCACGAACTCTCTTGCAATTGGTGTTAGTCGGCGGCATAAAATTTGGGAGAGTACCTTGTAGGCGGCGTGATTGCGCGGTAGTTGCTACAATCCAGCTTATCGCCCTTTTTGTAGATGGGACACACGACACCTTCCATCCACTCCTGCGGCAGAACCTCATCCCAAACCTTGGTAATCACCCAGTGCAGCGCTCTAGCCAGTGCCTCACCACCGTGTTTAAACAGCTCTCCTGGTAGTTGGTCAACTCCAGGGGCTTTGTTGTTTTTCAGCCGGCCGATCTCCTCCTGGATTTCCTGGAGATTCGGAGCCGGAAGTCGCATGTCCTGCGATGGTGCTCCTAGGTTCATTACCATACCGCCACCGTTGTCTGCCATACCGCCATACAGGTGCTCTTCGTAGAGCTGCTGCCACCTTTGGATCACCTCACGCTCGTTTGTAAGAAGGTTCCCGTTTATGTCCTTCCCTAGCGACACAATTCACGTTGATTTGGTTGAAATAACTCATATATGACCAAATTTGGTCATGTTTAGCTGCGGCGGACGACTCCGACACGTGTTGATCACCGTCGAGAGCTTTGAGCGCAGACATACTGCAACGAGGTAGTGGTCGGATTCAATATTCGCACTGCGGTAAGTGCGTACGTTCGTGATGTCGGAGAAGAATTTACCGTCGATTAGAACGTGGTCGATTTGGTTTTCCGTTACTTGATTAGGTGATTTCCATGTGGCCTTGTGGATATTCTTGTGGGGGAAGAAAGTGCTTCGGACTACCATTCCGCGGGAGGCTGCAAAGTTTATGCATCGTTGGCCGTTGTCGTTCGATACGGTATGCAGACTATCCGGTCCGATGACCGGTCTATACATTTCCTCCCTTCCTACCTGTGCGTTCATGTCACCGATGACTATTTTGACGTCCCGCAGTGGGCATCCATCGTATGTCTGCTCCAGCTGCGCATAGAACGCTTCTTTCTCGTCGTCGGATCTCCCTTCGTGTGGGCAGTGCACGTTGATGATGCTATAGTTGAAGAAACGGCCTTTTATCCTCAGCTTGCACATCCTTGCGTTGATTGGCTGCCACCCAATCACACGTTGGCGCATCTTTCCCAGCACTATGAAGCCGGTTGCTATAACCCGACGTTGCTTCTTACCAAACACTACGGACCCAAATTCATGTTCCGTCCTCTCGCCGCCACTTTAGTATATGTGTTTACGTGGGTTAGGTGCGCGAAGTTGGGTTCACTGCGCGGAATTCTCGTTCTCCGGTTTCTCGTCATCGATCCTTTTGCAGCTCTCAAGCAATGAGGGGAATGAGACTTGCATCTTGTATACTCGATTACATTGTTCGAGGTTGATTGTTCAGCAATCTTAGGAATAGCCGTCAAGATCCAACATGTCTTATTCAACCGCCCATAACGGATTCCAGTTCGAGACAGCAACACGTACGGACGTGTTTTTTGCTCGCGCATTTTTTCGAAGTGTTTTTTCTCGTTCTTTCGCTGTTTACGTTTTCGCCTGTCGCGTTGGCGTTATTTTCTCCCGGACCCGTCATGGGAGACTCGGTGGCCGATTCGGTCGCTGGAAAAGTGCCTAAGCGCACTGCTCTTGGAGGCGCGGGTAACCCCTCCAAGCAGCTTTTGCAGAGCAACGTGTTTTCGCCGTTGCCGCTTGATGACGCCGGCAATCCGCCGAAAAAGAGGAAGAAGCAGCAATCGCAGCTGCCGCAGGTGCAACCCGGAGCGGAAGGAGAAGTGCCCGCCCGTGTTTGTGAAGGGCGATCCGCCGGATTTACGCCCAAAAATTCGCCAGCTGATCGCTAAGGGGCTGAAATGTACTTTTCGGCTCTGCAGCGAGGGCGTGAAAGTGATGCCGGCCAACAGGGACCATCATCAATCCGTCGTGGAGTTCCTCGAGGTCCACAAGTATGAGTACTACACTCATGACCACCCCGGCACGAAGCCGCTCAAGGCTTTGCTGCGAGGACTTCACGACATGAAGGAGGAAGAGCTCCAAGCAGAGCTTGAAAGTTGCGGACTGAAACCAGTAGCCGTCCACAAGATCGCTCGTCACGACAAGGCGAGGAAATATCGCGACCAGCTTTACCTGATCCATCTGGAGCACGGCTCCACTACCTGGAAGGACCTGAAGCTGGTTGGCGTTATAAATTACACCGTCGTTGACTGGGAGCGATATCGGCCAGTGCACCGCGATGTCACGCAATGCACCAACTGCTTCAATTTCGGACACGGCACCAGGAACTGCCGCATGAAGCCGCGCTGCAACAAGTGTGGCGAACCCCATCCGACGGACGAGTGCGACAAAATGGAGGTGGCCGATCCCAAGTGCGCCAACTGTGGCGACAAACATCGGGCCACCACAAAGGGCTGCCCAAAGCGAGCCGAGTTCCTGGAAATCCGGAAGAAGGCTTCCACCAGGACCATTCCGAAGAAGAACCGTGTTCCTGTAATCAACGAGGTGAACTTTCCAGCCATCTCGGCTCCCCGTCGTGTGATTCCAATACTCCCACCGCTACAGCCGCACAAGCGACTGGCAGCGGCAGCTGCATCGGTCCAAGCTCCAGCATCGTCGGCACCATCCACCAGCGAATGGCCCCCGCTTCCTCCTCCTGGGTTCCGTCGGCAGTCGGAGAACGAAGCCGTCCCACCGGAAGAATCTGCCCCGCTGTACACTCCGGAGCAACTGATGCCGATCTTCGCGCAGCTCGCCACTCGACTGCGCGGCTGCAAAACCCGATTCGACCAGGTCTTCACACTTGGCATGTTCATCATTGAAAATGGCTGCTAGGGTGGGCCTGGTCAACTGGAACGCTTGCTCGCTAAAGAGCAAATCAATCGAGCTGAAGGATTTCCTTGAGGAGAAGGAAATAGACGTGGCGTTCATCACCGAAACGCACCTAAAACCGGAGGTGAACGTCAACATCGGACTTCCGCATCGTGCGACTCGACCGGCCGACCAGGGGAGGTGGTGTGGCCATCGCTCTTCGCTACAACATCAACTGTCGTCTGCTTCCAAGCTTCCAGCTTAATGTCATCGAAGCCATCGGTGTCGAAATCACCACTTCGGTCGGCACAATCGCGCTCATCGCGGCGTACTGTCCAACGCAGGCCAAAGCCGGCGATGGATCATCGGCTGCCCTTCGGAGGGACATCGTCAAGCTGACGCGGAGGCAAGGCCAGTATATCATTGCCGGCGACTTGAATGCCAAACATCAAGCCTGGGGCAACAGTCGCGGCAATCGAAACGGCACCATCTGGAGCAACGACATGGAGGAAGGCCACTACACGATCCTGAGCCCGGATTCCCCACTCGGCTGAGTCGGTCCGGTGCCCACGCAACGCTCGACCTCTACGTAACAAACCTGAGTGACCACGTCTCGCAGCCGGTTGTATACCAGGAGCTCAGTTCGGATCACTATCCGGTGGTGGCGGAACTGGGCTCCTCGGTCAATCGGCACCAGCAGTTACGGCGGAACTACCACCGAGTGAACTGGCAGCGTTTCCAGCAGTGCGTCGATAACACCGTCGACTACGAGGTGCGTCCGGAGACGCCGGAAAGTATCGACCGCCAGCTGTGCGCTATCGAGGAGGCGATCACGGCGGCCCGAGAGCAACACGTACCGACGGCTCGGCAGGTAAGCAACTCCTTAAACATCGATACACTCACCAAAGATTTGATTCGATTGCGGAATGTCACTCGCAGGCAGTTTCAGCGTACTGGACTGCCTGAGCTTAAGGCACGCTGCAATCGAATCACAAAATTATCAAGGCCAGAATGGTGGACCTCAGAAATAACGACTTCTCGAATAAGATCCGCACTCTCCCAGATTATGCTAAGCCGTTCTGGAAAATGACCAAAATTCTAAAATCCAAGCCTCGGCCCATTCCACCTTTGATCCCACTAGACAATAATGGCTCGAAGGATCGCTTGATAACTCCTGCAGAGAAGGTCGCTGAAATAGGTCGTCACTTCGTCAGCTCACACAATCTTGGGCAGAACATCGTCAGTCCACACGAAGCAGCCGTCAACGAGCATGCTAACAACATCCATTTGATTCCCAACGACTTCTCGGAGGAGTTGGAGATCTCAGCTGACGAATTGACGGCCTATATCAAATCGTCGAAGAACATGAAGGCCCCAGGCTTCGACAGCATCCTGAATCTCGAGCTCAAACACATGAGTGCTCCGTTCTTTGAGCACCTCTCGCTGATCTTTAATCAGTGTCTCCGGCTTAGCTACTTCCCATCGTCCTGGAAGTCAGCGAAAGTCATCCCCATCCGGAAGCCTGGGAAGGATCCTTCCTCTCCCAAAAGTTATCGACCCATCAGCCTTCTCTCAGGGTTATCCAAGCTATTCGAAAAAGCTATTCATCATCGGTTACTTGAGTCTGCCGAAAATCTCAACATCTTGCTCGAGGAACAGTTTGGTTTCCGACGCGGTCGGTCAACTGTACACCAACTGACCCGAGTTACCAACGTCCTCAGACGGAACAAGTTTGTCTCGAAAACATCCGCCATGGCCTTACTCGATGTCGAGAAGGCATTTGACAATGTATGGCATGATGGCCTGGTGTACAAACTACAACGCTACAATCTTCCCAGCTACCTGGTGAAAATCATCAACAATTACCTGTCGGCAAGGACATTCCGGGTCTCAATCAGCGGAGCGAGTTCCAATGCGCACAACATCGTCGCAGGCGTCCCCCAGGGCAGTATCCTCGGCCCCCGGTTTTCAATCTTGTCACCTCCGACATGCCAGAACCTCCAGAAGGCGGCATTCTGTCTCTGTTCGCAGATGACACATCCATCGTCTACAACGGTAGAGTGATCAGAGCGCTAGTGGCAAAACTCCAACGAGGCCTGGATGCCCTGACAGAGTACCTCACCAGCTGGAAGATCTGTATCAACGCGGCGAAGACCAGGTATCATCATCTTTCCCCACTCCAAATCCCCTAAACTTGTTCCGCCTGGGGACTGTAAAATCATCCTCAATGGCACGACTGTGGAATGGGCCAATGAGGCCGACTACCTTGGCTTAACTTCGACAGCAAGCTTATTTTCAGGCAACAGGTTGACAAAACGGTAACAAAGTGTAACGTCTTGTTGAAACTACTGTACCCTTTGATCAACCGCCGGTCGTCATTGTCCCTGAAAAATAAGCTTGCTGTCTACAAGCAAATCATCCTCCCTGTGATCGAATATGGCATGCCGGTCTGGGAGAGCTGCGCTAAAACCCACCACCTCAAACTTCAACGGGTCCAAAACAAATTCCTGAGGATGATCCTCAACACCCCTCCCAGGACAAGAACATCCGAGGTTCACCGTCTGGCCGGAATAAAAACCTTACATGAACGCTTTGGTGAGTGTAAAGAAAAGTTTAGGGTCCGTTGCTTGCACTCGACCAAGAAGCGCTTAGGGCGCTAGTTCCAATCTAGGTTATCAAATTTTCATTGTAAATATTAGTGTACATAGTAGTTAGGTTATCAAATTTTAAAAAACACACTAGCGCCTCCTGAAGGCCGTCATGATACATTATATTTTAAAAATTAAGTCAAACATTATAGTCATAATAATAACAATAATTGAAATTGAAGTTGGAGGGCCAACCGGCCGATCACTGTACATGTTAAAATTAATTATAGAACAAAAAATGTTTTAAATAAAGAAGAATTTTACTACTACTACTAACCGCCCATAACGGGTCAGATGCTGTTCTGAGCCACCACTAACACTTAGACAGGCTCCGCCCACTCACAGCTATTGTCAGAAGAATAACAGTACCCAGACTACACTACCAGCTAAGAACGCAACCCTTAACTGGCGGTCGATTGTCATTGGCAGAGCCGTGCCGCTACAAGCGTGAAATTGAAAACTTTTGGTGTCTCGGGTCTCGACTCACCATTTCGTGATTAAAAATTTGAAATCAGTTATATTTTGCGACGCTGACATTTTGCTGTGCTGAGCTGCATCTTTGATTAAAGAAGAATTATTCTTCATGAAATAACTGAACATAAGTGATATGAAAACATACACATTCTGGGGCCTCCAATTAGCCTTGCGAGTAAAGACGTAGGTTTGCCAATCCGGAGATGGAGAGTTCGATTCTCTGTCCGGTCTAGGATGTTTTCGGGTGGGAAACATTCTCGTCTCCCTGGGCATAGTAATAGTAATCTTGTGTGACAAAGAAACATACTCATGCAAAGACAAGCATATAAAAACTTTTAATTAATTACTGAGGAAATTCTAATAGAATACTAAGTCGAAAGGCAGGCTTAAGAAGATCAGCCTGCCCAAATCTATTACACGCAATATTTTTTAACACGGTTGGTATTTATTAATTTCTCGGTTAAGCTGAACTTTCAAAGCTTTTGAAATACCACCTGCATTTGTTTTGATTTTTAGTGATTTTTTTCGTGGGATGAACTCATAGTTTCATTGACGATAAAGGTCATAATCGACTAAAACCCAACCGTGTAAAAAAGAACTGGGTGTATCTGTGTTTATAGATAGAGACGATGATACCCTGATTTACTACAAGATGCAGATGTACTACCTTCGAAACTGAACGAATCGCATAGAACTTAGATTCAAAGCATGTCTCAAAAAGCAAAAGGCAACACAAAACCACCCTCCACGATATTAAAATCACTGCATCGATTGTTCAGTGACATTTATTAGAATAAAGGTATTAGATAGGTATTTACAATCAATCCCGAAAAGATATGCACGCCAGCGTCGACGGTGGTGGCCACACATCTATTGAAAATCAGCACTCTTTCGTCCAATGATACTTACTGTTGCTTTTGCTTCTACTAACTTGCGCCACCACACACCAACCTGCCGCCATCCCAAACAACGTGTGCACATTTCGTCGTTGTTGTTCGGTGCTCGGTCGAATGTGTGTCTTTGCATGTCGTACACGAACGATTGTGATTAGTTCCATTCATGCCAGTGTTCAATCCGGACGCGTTTTCGGACAAAATCTCTCTCGCTGCCGCCGGTTTCTCTTGCTGTGTGTGTGAGTGGTTTTGTTAGTGGGTGTGCTTTCGTGCGCACGTGTTGGTGGCCGCTTGGCGCCTACTCAGCTGTAGCGGGTCGGTGTCGTGATAACAGAAACACGCGCGCGGATTCAAATTTGAGCCGCCCAACGTGGTCGCGCGGAATGTTTTCGCCTCACATGGGGTGCCCTATAAAAGCATAACCGCTTCCCCCTCGTGGAAGAAAAATAGCGCCAATTTGGAAAAACGCAACCGGTAAAAATCCAACGTCTGCGCAGTGGTTGCTTCCGATGTAAAAACAATCTCCTAGCTCGGATTTGATTGTAAATTATTTCTTAAACGAAGAAGGAAAGAAATGATTACTACGTACAATGAAAATTACTTGTTCCATGACCGTACTAACGATTGATTAAACGTCTCTGCTGGCTGTGTCAGTACCTGCAAGCTGCTAACCTTGTGCGAGTGTGATACTAATTTTATCGTGTTCGTGTTGCTGATTTTAATTAAATTATACCATCATTCATAGCGACTACACATTTAAAAGAAGAAAAGAAAAATACCTTCCAGATAGATAAGCTCAAAAATTGATAATTGTGTTCGTTGGGAAGCAACGTTGTTAACGCTTGAATACAAAATGCGTCCAACAATGGAGCACATCATCCAGTGGAGAAGGCTAGATCCAAGATTTTGAGAACGACACAGAAAAGACATTAAGACAAGCAGTTGGCTGTGTTTATGGTCGTTGAAAGCGAACGGCACAACTGGGACGTGTACTCACAAATAATAATGGAATTCAGTCGTATGGTAAATATTGATTTTATTATATGTTCGTAACAATAATACAGCTTGATGTACTAAACGTTGAACCTAGAGGTTGCGCTACATTCCACGCTAAGAATGAATTTTGTTCCACACACATTGTCGTTTGGGTATGAATTAGCAATTCCTGGTGTAGTTCGTCGTCCTTCTACGATGCATAGAAATAATCGTAGAAAACAAATAAGACAGTCATCGAAAAGCTCCTCATAAACTACTTTATATAACAACATAGTGCATATCATACTCGAACGTGCATATTCAGCATATTTTCCTTTGTAATACGTTGTAGAGTTTGAGCCATCCAGTTGAGCAGCATAGTCAGAGTGGGGGAAGAATCATTTATTGAAATAAGTTACCCCACGAAAGCAGTTACACATTTATGCTTTGGTTTATTTTACCACTTTGCTTGCTTTGAATGACAAAGACATAAAATCTAATGGTGTGGACGTGGATGGACATATATTTGATACAATGTAAATTTTGTTGAGACGAATTAGAGATAAGTTAATCGCTTTTAGTTTTGGCTTATATTTACATTGGTTATGACAAAGTGATATTGAAAAATTATGTACATAAGTGATGACTTTTGAAACCCTGCATTATTAAACTATAAATACCTATCTTTGTCTGTATCTGATGTCTGATTATGCTTGGCATATTGAATTTTGCGTACAAGCAGAAGGTGTTGTGTTCTCCAAGTCCGTATCCAACATAATGCAGCACAACATTAACCTACTATCAAATGGAAATAACACTTATGTGTGGTGTTCAACCGTAGTAGTGTGAATGTTATGTAATTATGTTCTTTTTCCTCAGCACTCGCAAAAATCTGACCTAAAACAATTTCTGCAGGTGAAACAAAGATCAAAACCATTTTTTTGTCAGCAGCAGTTTGGACATAAACTCAAATGCTCTAAACTCTCGTTCGATTAATATTATTATTTATTCAGATTAAAGCCGGATTGGGCTCTGCTGTACATAAAAGTCGTCTCCATTCAGCTCGGTTCATATCTGAACGTTGATGTACAGCATTTTCGATTAGAATCATATTCGGCATAAACCACGTCTCACGCTTGTAATAAACTTAATTTACCGAACCTCATCGATCGCTGTTTAGCTCCTCCAACTTATCCGCTAATTTCTCGTTACCTTGCATCGTATACGCGGGTGGTAGGTCATTTGGCATAATGGTCATTTGGTATAATATTGTGTAATCACCTATTCCGGAACCAATGCTAGATATGTTCAATTCATTATAATTACACCCGATTCTGTTTTTACACGGATTTTTTTTACACGGTCGTGTAAAAAAAAATCCCATACACAATTTTTGCAAAGTTGCTCCATTTTGCATGATTCGTCGAGAAATCATAACTTTTTTTACACGGATTTTCAAATTTTGAACTGAAAACTTTTTTTACACGGAACGCATCCCCTGTGTAAAAAAAGAATCGGGTGTATTTGCTTTTGTCTTTTGAACAGCATCACTATTCGGAGGTATGTTGGTAGTCCCTATGCAGTTTGTAATCTATCTGCTCTATCAACTTACTATCTGTTTGCCTCTGGGCAAGTGTGTTTGGGATCAAGGGAGATTTTTTTCGTTTCGTCACTTCTATTTTTCATTCATTTTTTGCAAGAATCATCGTCAAACAATTACAAAAATTGGCTAACCATGGCGGCTTTCAAACCCAGAACATTGACAATATAATAGCATAGTGATGCGCACACTTTAGCCATACCACCACACTATTTGCATGTAGGCAATAGGTTATTGTTACACGAATACTACTACCGTTTGCATTGGTGACGGCACGAAAAGGATCGGATATGATGAAAACGAGCAAACTTTTCGTGACAATTCAAGTGAGCGAAAAATGGTTATCCACTTATCAGACTGTTTTTCTTTCTCGAAAAGTGTTTTCTTCCTGACAATTTTCGTGAGAAAAAATCCTTGTTTTAAGACAAGAGAAGATATGATCCCTCCTTCCAAAGAACGCATTTGTTCAACAGAAGGCAAGAGAGGATATAGTTCCTTCTTTCAATTAAAGCATTTGCTCGTTTCAAGGCAAGGAAAGATATGGTCGCTTTTTTTTTAAAGGATGCATTTGCCCAGAAGAAAGCAAGAGAGAAAACATAGTTTATTCTTTCATTTCAAGCTTGTGCTCGTATTAAAGCTAGGGACATTTTCTCAGTAGAAGGCAAGAGAGGATATAGTTCAGTGGTCCCCAGCGTGCTTACTATCTAGGGCCGCATAGCAATTTTGAACTATTGAAGCGGGCCGCAGTACATTTGCATGATTTGTTTTTCATTTCATGAAAAAATGTTCAGCTTAATCTACATGATTCTTAACCCTCTCCCACCCGTGGGAGAGCACCATAAAATTTTGCACCTTCTATCCTTCGTCGAATTGTTTCAACAACAAAAAGCAATATTTGGCACATCTTTATGGTTTCATTAGACTGCAAATGAGTAATTCTCGCTGAAACTGGGCCACTGTTTGCACTAGGTTCTTAAAAATGCCTAAATTTATATTCTTTCGAAAGCTTTCGGTGAGTATATTGAGGATCCGAGATAAATTCTTCAGAAAGATGAACCCCTCGTTAGTTATACACGAAATCATTTTAATGGACCCCTCGATTTTTGTCATTTCTTGACTCATCCAAACTGTCCTAACTCCAACATTTCTCAACCGATCATAGAGATCAGCATATCGTTGGAAACAGGAAGAGTGTATCCTCAATTTGCATTAATAAAAATATAAGCAGCTATATTGAATTTGGCCGCCATCTTGGATTTCTTTTTGAAAACTATTTTTTCGCCAGGTTTGCAACCACCAATTTTAAATATTAATACATCGATGGAAAGTTTAGCTTATATTGTGCATTGTGTCCGAAAATCTCAGGTGTATGTTTTTTCTATTAAAAGTTTTGTACGATTTATCAAATTATGTTTTGAAGAGCCATCTGACCAATGAACATTATTTTTATGGTTAACTAGCTTTATGTACCCGGCCTTGCTCGGAATTGCCAGTTTGATTCGCAGTTTTTTTTTTCACAATCGGAAAATGAATAAACCAATTGGTCAACAGGATAATTGCGTTTTCTTATCGATACTTCATCATTTGATCAAAAGAAGGCAGATTTCATTTGAAAACATTGACTGATTTTGAAGAAGGGAGCAAACCCATAATCGCCATATTCCGGGCAAACGTCTATTTCTAAAGAAGGAAAAACATCCACCGATGCCTTATTCCGGGCAAACGTCTATTTTTAAAGAAGGGATCACATTCACCATCCAGAAGGAAACACATTAATCATTGCTTTTCACGTTGGGCAAACCATGATTTCTGATAAATGGTTGAATTGATCGATAACAAAACAATAAAATTATGGGTTCAGAAGTTAGGCTGGAGCATACAAACAATCAAACAAACATTGAGTTTTATATATATCGGCAACTTATGCAAATCGACGTATGTGATTTTGTAAACAAAGATGCATACGTCGATTTGTCAATATGATGACACTCCACGCAAACCAACACAACGAACATGTAGCCGAAACCTTCCCCTACCTGTATGTGGCGATAGTTTGCGTGGGAGTGCTATCAGATTGCAGAAATCAACGTTTAAATTTTTGTTTACAAAATCACATACGTCACATACGTTGAATAAGTATCCGAGATATATAGATAGCTAATAGCTATATGTATCCGGCTTTGCTAGGGACTGAAAAGTAAATTATAGAATTAAATGTCCAATGCTGTAGCACGAAACCCACAGAGGTAGATCTACCGGTCATAGAATTGAACCTTTGTATCAATATATTTTTATATCTTTGTTTGGCCCTTCCACCTTTTCAATAAACATCTTCCAAAATAGAGAATAAGTGTACCAAATCTGGTTGAAATTTATCCTGGGAGTTACACTGAATTGCTCATTTTTAAAGACAACCCCTTCCCCATAACTTCCCTTTTTCCAAAATGACCTCCCACCTTCTTTGTTATCTTCTCCTTAGGATAGAAAATGTGTGCACCAAATTTGGCTGAAATCGGTCCTGGGAGTTGGGTGTTACACTGAATTGCTCTTTTTCTAAAGACAACCCTTCCCCCTTACCCTCCCCTTTTCCCAATGATCATCCCACCCTTTGTTATTTTCTCCTTAGGATAGAGAATGTGTACCAAATTTGGATGAAAGCGGTCCAGGGGTTCAAAAGAAACACTGAATTGCCTGTTTTCTGAACAATACCCTCCCCCAGACCCTCCTCTTTTCCCAAATTACACTTCCATGTGATCGACTTCTCTTAGTGAATATGTGTAAAATATTTGGTTGATATGGGTACTGGATGTTGGGAGTAACACTGAATTGCTCGTTTTATAAAGACACCCCCTCCCCCCATACCCTCCCTCTTTTTACAATGACCGCCCCACCCCTTTGTTATCTTTTTCTTTAGGGTAGAGAATGTGTGTATCAAATTTGGTTGAAATCGGTGCAGGGGTTCAGAATTTACTCTAAATTACCCGTTTTCTGAACAATACCCTCCTCCAGACCCTCCCCCTTTCCCAAAATCTCTCATATGATTGTTTCCTTATAGTGAATATGTGTACAAAATTTGGTTGAAATCGGTCCTGGGAGATGAAAGTTACACATAATTGTTCGTTTTCTAAACAAAACCCCTCCCCCTTTCTTAAATGACCCTCCCACCCCCTTTGTTAACTTCCCCTGAGGATAGAGAACGTGTGTACCAAATTTGGGTGGATTCGGCCAAGTGGTTCAGAAGTAGTTAGCGAACATACATACATAGATTGGTTTTTATATATATAGATATGGTACTACGACGTCAGTTCCTTGATTTCATGCACTATTCTAAGCCAAATATGTTTCAAAAATGAAAAGCATATCTACAACAGTATTTTCGTTATTCAAGTTATTGTATTAAATAATTCAAGAATTTTGGTATTGGTAAATCGTACACAACTTATGATAGAAAAAACATACACCTGAGATTTTCGGAAACAATGTACAATATAAGCTAAGCTTTCGATAGATGTATTAATATTCAGAATTGGTGGTTGCGAACCTGACGAAAAAATAGTTTTCAAAAAGAAATCCAAGACGGCGGTAAAATTCAATATGGCTACTTATATTTTTATTACTGCAAATTGAGGATACACTCTTCCTCTTTCCAACGATATGCTGATCTCTATGATCGGTTAAGAAATGTTGGAGTTATTTAAGCATTTTTTAGAACCTCGTGCAAACAGTGGCCTGGTTTCAGCGAGAATTACTCAAATATAATCAATTTTGGGTACTAATAATTAAACTATTGTAAACAATCAATTAACTTTTGATTTACAATCAAAAGCTTTTTTTCGTTTTCCACTAATTTTAACTATGCCAAATAACTTTTGTTTTAGCATTTTTCTCAAAAAGATGATTCCTTCTTATTAAAATTTTTGAAAAAGTCGTGGGCGGGAAAGGGTTAATATTTATTTCACATATCAATAAAATTTGTTGCGATAAATCTTCTTTAAATAACTTTCTTGTGAAAATATATTATTCTACAGGTTTTATCACCGTAGCTGACTTTCAGTTGATAATAACATATACTTTTGTGGTAGCAGAGTTGACACGAGAAAAATATTTTCGTAACAACATGGTTTTAGCATAATTTGCAGAACATATTTTAATCTATTTTCCCAAATGATATGTCGTCCGATTCTAAGATTCTGAGTTTTTGTTGAAGGATTAATGTTAACTACACCTAAAAGTAACTATTCCTTAACCTCATTCTATTGGTTCAAGGACTTTAAATATGCAAAATTCATGCGCGTGAATGCATGAAATGATAATTTTATTTCCTATTTGGGCAAAATATTGAAATCTTCCAATTCTGTGTCATTGAACAGATAAATTTTGACAAATCGGGGGCTACTTTGAACATTTTAAAACAAAAATTATAACGTAAATTATTCTCAAATTGCCATTATCACCATTCGGGTGTCGTGTTGATATTTATATGGCAACTTTCTGTTTACAATATGGTATTTTTTCCGTTTAGTTTTTTTTGAAAATCAAAAATCCAAAGTAGCTCTTGGAGTCAAAAGAAGCCTCGCACGACTGTAGCGTAAAGTATGTTGATATTCATCTTACTTTTTGGAGTAAAATTTATTTTAATTTGGCCAAACCCTAACTTTTATTTAAAGTTTGCTGTTGGCTTACGTGACATCTATGAAGTGATGAATTTAATTAATCATGATGGTGCTTAAACATCGTAATGATGTGAACTAGACAGATTAGTATAATAAAAAAAACTGAGCATGATGAGAAGGTTTTGTGTCATCTAATGCTTATCAATGGGCTACATGTAGTGTACAGAGGATGGAAAAAATAATTAGGATAGGCAAATTTTGAGTAAAATTAGATGTGTTGTAATTATCTTAGTTATCATCCGATTTTGACAATTCAGGCATGCCCGAACTAGAAATTTAATGGCCACCTGATTCCGGAGATATTGCGGGTTTTTCGGAGGTAGGTTCAAAACCGTAAATTTGTGGTGGATATTAGGAAAAGTTGTGGTTAAAAATTGAATAATATTAGTAACCACAAATGAAGTAGGGCGCTTGCTGATTGGAACCATATATTGAGATTTTGAATCGGACCAGAATCAAGTGAGATATGGCCATTTCTTTATAATCGGTTCCGATCGATACTTATCAAAGGGGTCAGGCCACAACTTAATTTGAATCTCGCTTTTTGATAGATCGTCCACTATGATTTTATTCTTGAAGGCTTCTAATGTGTCAAGAATGAAAAACCAATTGAATAAACGGATCCTGGAGTTGCTGGGATGTCCCCGGGGAACCTGTGAATGGGGACATTTTAGTTTTACCACCAAAACCAGTCGTTCGACGGCTCTTTTTTCATGGGTTTCAATCAGAATGTGAAGTATGAACAAGAAATGGACCATTGACGGCTCTGACCGCTTTCTGGACCTACGGATAGCTCACGGCGAACCTGTAAAAGGGAACATTTTAGTTTAGAGCCTTTGTGTGACTAGTTTTGATGCTACAACTAAAATGTACCCTTCCACAGGTTCCCTGGGCCAATATGTAGGTCCAGAAAGTGGTCAGAGCCCTCAATGGTCACTTTTGTATTCATTTCTCGATTCCTAATCGAAACCACTAGAAAAGAGCCGTCGAATGCCTGGTTATAATGCTGAAAACAAAATTATTTTATATTCATACTTCGCTTCCTGATCGAAAATCGAATGACTGGTTTCAGTGCTGAAACTAAAATGTCCCCTTCCACAGGTTCCTCAGGGCCAATCCGTAGATCCTGGAAGTGGTCAGAGCCGTTAATGGACCATTTTATATTCATGCCTCGCTACCCTATCGAAAACCATGAAAAAGAGCCGTCGAATGACTGGTTTTGGTGGTAAAACTAAAATGTCCCCTTCCACAGGTTCCCCGGGGCCAATCCGTAGGTCCTGGAAACGGTCAGAACCGTCAATTGGCAATTTTATATTCATACTTCGCTTCCCGATCGAAAACCATGAAAAAAAGAGCCGTCGAATGACTGGTTTTGGTGCTTAAACTAAAATGTCCCCTTCCACAGGTTCCCCGGGGCCAATCCGTAGGTCCTGGAAACGGTCAGAGCCTTCAATGGACCATTTTATATTCAAACTTCGCTTCCTGATCGAAAATCATGAAAAAAAGAGCCGTCGAATGACTGATTTTGGTGCTAAAACTTAAATGCCCCCATTCACAGGTTCCCCGGGGACATTACTAATATTATTCAATTTTTAACCACAACTTCTCCTAATATCCACCACAAATTTACGGTTTTAAACCTACCTCTGAAAAACCCGGAATATCTCCGGAATCCGGTGGCCATAGTCGGTTCCATAGACATACCGTCAAACTGCATTAAAATTCTAGTTCGGGCATGCCTGAATTGTCAAAATCGGATGATAACTAAGGTAGTTGCAACACATCAAATTTTACCCAAAATTTGCCTATCCTAATTATTTTGTCCATCCCCTGTATATTCTGAAATCCTTCGCGGGCCGCAGAAAAAGTCTTCGAGGGCCGCATGCGGCCGACGTTCTGATGCCTGATACCTGATAGTGTCGTTAGCATCTTCCCGGTTCGTCATGTCCATGACTGCTCTGCACACTACTATTCTGGCTCCGGCAGCTTTGCACCTGGTCTTCTGACTCTTCGCTGGTTCAACTTCCTTCTTCCTATTCGTATCTACTCTAGAGCATCGGCACTTCCTTCGTGTTGCCACCAACACGGTCCCCGAAAGTCGGTGGTAGACGGCTGCTGGATCACTTTTTTGGTGTAGCCACCTTCCGCTTGGGCTGCTCTTTCTTCGTCCAGCAAACAGTTTGGTCCTTCAAAGAATTGACCATTCTGACGTTTCTCTCGAACTAGCTCCGCATCACCTCCCGCTTCCTGACGAGATCCTTCTCAGCTGCGAGTTGATCCCCACCATCACTCTGCTCGAGCTGTAGCTGCCGCTTCTCTATATCGCGCCGAACCTGGAGCTCAGTTCCTGCATCTCAAGTAGCATCTACCGCGCTACCATTTGCTTTGCAAAGACCTTTTCCTTGGCGAATTATCTTCCAGCTGCTTTTCATTCGGATCTGCGTCATAATCAACTCCATCCATCGCTCTCTTGTCGGTCTTCTGGCCACTTCGCATTTTGCTTCTCGTGCCCGGAACCTTCAGCAGCTGAAACAAGCACTTGACGCCAGTCTACGCCAGCGCAGGGGAAATGAGCCCACTGCTTGCACTTAGTTCCCACGTTGGACCCAATCCACATCCTCCGACATCGATTACGTCATTCAGCAAAACAAACATTGCTCAGTTTTCGAAGGAGAAGAAGCCATTCAGAAGTTATACGATTTAAAATGTTTGATTTTATTCGAACGGTCGGATATGAAATAAAACCGTTTTTGGAATCGATCCTAGCGCAGGATGATCAAACTGTAAGGGTTTTCTCGAAGTTCTGCTGCGTTCTATGCTGTCCGCATACGTTTGACTACCAATGGCGTGTCTTTAGAATGGTTAGTTGTTTATGGAAGCATAAATTTCATTAATTTCTGTTTTACATTTACATTGTGAAATTACTTACGTATGTCGTTTGTCTTTGAGCAGCAGGGACTATGCCCAAGGATTTGACAATCCCTACCCAGGCCACTGCAATTTGTGAGGATTGCCTAGGAAGTGGTGGGGTTTTTTTTCTATAAAAAGCTGTATGTATCCGACAACTTGTCGGCGACAAGTAGGCTCTACCAAAGCGAACTGTGTGCCGCTCAAAGCGCATTATCCCAGATCATCTTCCGTCGTCTGTCACCAATAGTGAATAAGGTCGTGGGAAGTTATCAAACCGGCTTCATTGACGACCGCTCGACAACGGACCAGATTTTTACTGTACGGCAAATCCTTCAAAAATGCCGTGAATACCAGTTACTAACGCTCCATCTGTTCATATATTTCAAGGCGGCAGACGGCAGTATAGACCGCATAGAGCTATGGAAAATTATGGACGAGAATAGTTTTCCTGGGAAGCTTTCCAGACTGATCAAAGCAACGGTGGATTTCGGGCGAACACTCCATTTCGCCTCCATTTCGCCGAGTACCCTTTATAAAACAAACAACTTAACCACTATAAGCAGTCGATGTGGTTGAATGGCTAGAGTAAGCGCATCCCAAAGCCATTTTTGCTGATGTTATACGGTCTTATGAATCTAATAATTGCACACAGAAAATTTTCGTAAAAAGTGAGTGAGGCGAACCATGATTAAACGAAAAACGATCATCAAGTTAGCACGATTTTCCATTATCTTCCTGATTCGGTCAAGGGCAGAAAAGAGTGGTGAGTAAAGATATTTTTTTCCAATTCACAATAGTAGGTAGCACCAACAGTGGAGGTAGTGGGGTTTTGATGAGATTTATCATATTTCTACACTTTACGATGCGTCGTGCTTTAAATATCCTGTTAAATGCAACTTATCTCAAGATTTCGCTTGAAAAACTATTGAAAACAATGATTTTTCTTAACAAAATTGACTTCCTTGCACCTATAGTGGTGCAACTGTACCAATAGTGGCGAGTCTCATAAAAAACCAATGGATAGCACCACTATGGGAACCAAAATCAATTTTTACCGCCACTAAAGGAACAGTGTACCCATAGTGGTGCAAGCAATATTTGGTAATTGTTGATGTTAAATGACATCTATCTCATTTTTGTTAGCAAATTTTATTAGTTTATCTATTGACTAAAATATGAAATCTGTAAATTTCCGATAATTATCAATTTTTAAAAAATATTTTCTTTTGTGGATCTATTAATACCTCCACTATTGGTACCGTTACCCTATCAATTGATGAAGATTTGTCATGCTGATTTATTTATGCTTTCTTTTTGTTAAATGAAAATTACAGTCATAGATAATCATCTGGAAATTATTCTGCAAAAGCTCTGCTCGAAATTCTCATACACACACGCTCACACACATATCAGACAGACATTCTATCAAATTGTCGAGTTTCGAGTTAAATCGATAGCCTTTCGGTAAAACTTGGTTGTTCGAGAAAGGCAAAAATATATGCATTTTGTTATCCAATTCCGAATGCATTAAATATTCCTTTCTATCCTCTCAACCGCAATAGTACTTTCGTAGCATGACACGCTTGCCATTCCTCTTTTGGCACTAACCGCCTGCTCGTGTGATAGGTCAACATACCAACCAAAATGTATGAAGAAAGAGCATTTTTCTGAAAGATTTGCAATTCATGTTCGTTCATTGCCCATACAATTCAGTTCGAGTAAACATCCTTTCCGTTCCCACACCCTCCCTGCAACTCGCTTCGCTGCGCCACTATCCTAGCCCCTAGCGGACACGCATATAAATGTCGCCCGACATCACCAGAGCCAACTTACCTAGCAAAGGGCACATAAAGCTCTGTCGTAGTAAAAGTTACCTCCGGTCTTAAAACGAGGAAGCTTTCAACTTGTTAGACGAAAAACAGCACGAACCGAGCAAGTTGAACAGCTATAGTAAAGAAGCAAGCAGTAAAATAGAAATAAATTTATAAATTAATAAAAGTCTGCGCAGTCGCAGTCTCAGGCGTAACCCGGAGATATTTTTTAAGATTTCTATTTCTTGTACCGACTATACTACATAGCTCTGCTGGTCTCGGTCTACTCCCCATATTACCAACC
Organism: Armigeres subalbatus; assembly: GCF_024139115.2. Taxonomy (NCBI): domain Eukaryota; kingdom Metazoa; phylum Arthropoda; class Insecta; order Diptera; family Culicidae; genus Armigeres; species Armigeres subalbatus. The sequence continues at coordinate 109,275,872 of NC_085140.1, read as the reverse complement.
AGGAGGTGCGAAAAGATGAAGCGATTTATTCTCCATAATTGCTATCGGTTTTCGAACAATGAGCAGATAATATTTTTTTAAATGACATCAATTATACACCCAGCTATAACAATGATGATGGTTTGAAATACGTTACCCGCATTGATGTGACCTCGTTTATTGTTCGAGAATTATCGTTAAAAGTTTTGCAAGTCAGCTATAGACTATAGATTGTGAACGTTTCACATATTCGGTTGTGCTATTTCGCCAACTATCGGGTTTAATGAAGCAATAATGTGCAATTTAATGACCGTCATTGTGTATTCCACAAGCTCCAAAAGTAATGTTATGGCTGCCACACTGGGTAACACGAAACAAATTAAATAGAACCTTGCATCTATGTTATGAAAAAGTTATTATTTTACAGTATTGTAACCCCAAGATTAAATTTTTTTGACAATAATAATCATTCGATAGGCCATTTTAAGATACGGATTTTTTTAAGTCACAATTAGACTATTTAATCAAATTCATCTAATTGTAGTGTAGCTTTTGTTGTATCTACTTTTTAATAAAGATTTGCCTGGAGAATTATTATCGTTCATTTACTTTTTTTTTAAAATCCACTTGAGCAAATTCGAACTTAGAAGAAAAGTCAATTGTTGATCAGCCAGCCCTATAGTCGAAGCTTTCTATAGGGCTTACTCGAAAGAATAAGAAACCAAAATGGGCGCTAATAATTTCTTCCAAATTTTCAAGGAATAGGTTATGTTGCGCACACCCTAAGCGTGACACAGCACCTACATCGAAGCAGGGTTAATTGACATACCTACAGTGACAATTTGCACTCAACGGCCTGAAGTTGACTGCGATTTGTTTTGATGGGAGCTGTCAACAGTAAAAGTTTTGTATACCAAATGGCTATTGTATAGAGCATTGTAAAATTGACTAGTAATTTGTTATTCGTACCTATAAATTGTTAAATTATTCTACTTAAAACTAAGTTGATACGGGACGAACAAGTGAGTCAGTAAGCTGGTCCCACATGCTAAGGATCCAGCCAGTGATACCGCGTGATATTAATGGTAACTAGGTCTAATTAGTACGAAAAGATAACTAAAACTAATACGTGTACTTAAAATTAAAGACTTGTTCGCATAAACGGTTGTCGCTGGTAGATACATCCATACAAACCCACGGAAACCTACAAACGTGAGTTGTTATATTTCTAACCTAAATGTAAAACTAAATAGAAAAAAAAATGTATTTACAGAAAAATTTAATCGCGGTGCTAAATCGCGCAAATAAAGCCAGATTGAAATTTTTGGAAATTGTTTCCCTTGTTGCATCCGCAACAGGTTATATTATAACGTTATTATAATGTGTTCACTTTATTGTTTTGTTGGATCTAAAATAGCATCTCGTGATGTACGCAGATTGGAATGGAACTCTACTAGTGATCATTCAATTATTGGGGCACGACCTCACCTCAACAAGCGAATACCGTTACCCGATTTTAATAACCGATTATTTTTAATTAAGTTATGATAATCTTTCCACATAATTCAAGCCTTCTTCTAGAAAATTGCAAGTTCTTTTTCAAGCAAATTTAAAGTTGATTGCTAATAGTTTTAGCTTTAAAATCATTATTAAATAAATACACAGCAACAAGAAGATCACACCAATCTGATGGTTTTAAAACAAAGCGAAAAAAAACAGCGATTAGGGTTGGTGTACCAATCGTCGCCATACTTAGGAACAACCCATTCCACGTCGAGCATCCGTGCGAGACGGTTGTAAGTCCGCGTACGGTCTGCTTCTCATTCGGTTTTTTTCCTGAAGTACAGGTAGTGGTTTTTTCCGAAAGTGTTTTGAAGCATAGTGCTTGAGTGGAAGTGGTGCTTAGCTGTAGCAGTTAAGTAGCCATTTCGTTGGTTTTGCAACTACGCAAAACTTTGCAGTTTATTCGGCGTCCATCGCAGGCGCAGGCATCATCGTCCCACGCCGACAGTCATCATCCATCGTGCGTCTCCACCAACACAGACGCTGCCGTCCTGCCACCATCCATCCACCCAGTCGCAGTGTTGAGTGCGGCGAGAACACCAACAATAGCGTGGTTCGCTTCGAACGCACCACCGGCGAGTGTCCATCGAGCTAGTGTGTGCTGCCAGAACTGTTAGCCGGCAACACAGCAGTGTGAACGCAAGTATTTAATTGAGCTCCCTCTCATTGTTCCCCTCTCTTCTCCATCTTATTGGAATAGTTTTTTTTCTTTCTTTTTTACTCGTCTTCCCCTCTGTCCCAAATCATTATTTTGTTTGTGTGTGTTTTTTTTCTGCCCTTGTGATAATTGTTTAGTTTTAAAAGAGATTGTGCCTCGCTGCAGCGGCGCATTTCGTGTCCGCAATGCGCGAAGGCGAAGTTGGCGGGGGTACTTCGTATTCCATGTCAGATGTTTCGTTGCATTCGGGTGTTCCAAACCAAAACGAAATGGACACCATCAACGCTAAAATTTCCTCTATGAGCCCCCGTCCCAAGGTCTACCCTCACGACTCTAGTGGGCCGTATGTTGTTTTTTTTTCGACCCAAAGGCAAACGTTTGAATATCAGCCAGATTAGCAAAGATCTGGAAAAGCGATTTTCGTCTGTCACGACCATTGACATGGTCGGGTCCAGTAAACTCCGTGTCACGGTCAGTGATCGCAAACAGGCCAACGAGATTGCCACCTGTGAGCTTTTCACTCTCGAATATAGGGTGTATTTACCGTCAGCAGTGTGTGAGATCGCGGGGGTGGTGACGGAGGGAAGTATGACATGCGACGATTTGAAACAAGGTTTCGGTCGTTTCAAGAACGTTTCTTTGCCTCCTGTTGCGATACTGGATTGCAAACAAATGTATTCGGTGTCGCAGGAGGGAGAGAAGCGGAGTTATTCCCCGTCTGACTCTTTCTGCGTCACTTTTTCCGGGTCCGCACTGCCTGACTACGTAGTGATTGGCAAACTTCGTCTACCTGTTCGGCTGTATGTACCGAAGGTGATGAATTGTGTTAATTGCAAGCAGCTGGGCCACACCGCTCAGTACTGCTGCAATAAACCTCGCTGTGCATCATGCGGAGAGAAGCATGTGGAGGGGGCGTGCAAGACGGGGCCAAAATGTGTTTATTGCAGCGAAAGCCCTCCACATGCTCTTGAAGCTTGCCCAACGTACATAGAGCAGCGAATCCACCAGAAGCGGTCTCTTCAGCAGCGTTCTCGGCGAAGTTACGCCGAAATGTTGAGGAAGGCCGCTCCTCCACTCGTCTCTTCCTTTGGACGATCAAGGTAGCTCTGACTCCGAGGTTGGAAATGGGGTTCCCTTTGTTTTCAATGGCTCAACGAGGAAGAGAATAAAACAGAGCCAGCGACCCTCAAAAAAGCCTAGAAAACAGCCTCAAAGTGAGCCCCAATCCAACATGGTCAAATTCAAAGCGGGTGGAAATACTCAAAAACGTTCAACTTTTGTGGCTTCACATCGGGATGATCGAGAGTTTCCACCGCTTCCGGGAACATCTAAAATCCCAGATGCCCCATTTTTTGCGATTTCTCAGCCAGAAAGAGAGCATACAGAGCGATCAGAAGAACTCCCGAGCGCTCCAATGTTCACACTTTCTGGCATCGTGGAGCTCATCCTCAACTTCTTTGATGCTTCCGACCCCGTGAAGAACATGGTCAAAACTGTTCTTCCTATTCTGACTCCTCTCCTGAAGCAGCTGGCTTCGAAAATGCCCCTCCTCGAGTCATTTGTATCCTTCGATGGCTAACTTTCTTTCTTTCTTTATTGAATACATCAACAGGTCTATCTGACCCCAATGATGATCTTAAACTAATTAACAAAAAAAAATAAACAATGACATTTATAATAACATTGCAACATGAAAACATTTTCAATAAACACAGTGAAAAACGATGAACAAATCTTACATAAACAATAAAACAATGGTTATATAAACATTTGAAGTCAAGGCTCCCAGTAAGATGAACCGTTGCGAACGAATTCCCGGAACAGTAGTCCAGCAGGCCATGTAGTTTCAGCGAGTGCCATCTGTTTGTATCTCCAATCTACGCCGACTTTGAATGAGACAAAACGCCAATCTTCGGAACTCCCCCATCGTGGTACTAATTTGACGACTTCAGGCTCTTCTGGCAAGTTTAACGATCTGGAAACCATCTCTTGGATAACTTCGCTCCGTACGTGCTTGGCGACCTTCGTGAAAAATATCCAAAATTTGCCAGGTGAAATGTTTTGCTCACTACTTTGACGCGAACCAATAAGCAATCGCGATCTATTGTTTCTGCATATTGTTCTTTCCGATGGAAAACTTTGTGGCGTAGAAGTTATTGGCATACTATTGGTTGCTGAATGGTTTTGATTGCGATCGGTCGAATCAAGCAAACCCGCGATGCACTGTTTAATATCGGAAACTTCTGCTTGGAGTTGGCCCACTGTGTACTCAATACAGCTGTGGTCGTCAGTTGGTTTAGTCTTTTCCTCATTCTTTTCGTCGTTCGGTTTGGTTCGCTGTTTTTGGAATGATCGTAAACAGTCATCACACATCCATAGCACATTTTCGTTTTCCGCGCAGCGTCGAACATCAAACGAATTCAATGTTGTGCAGTCCTTGTGATATGCCTTTCCACAACAACCATCACAATTAATATATTCGTCCATACCGCCAATGGACCGAGAGCATTTACCACATCCATACATTTCGTGGGCACTCACGGAAGGCAGTAGTTGTCAGGCGAGAGACAGAAGTGATAATGGATGAAGTATGGAATATTACGATGATCACTGAACGAGAAATTCTTGGTTTAACGATAAACAAATTAGCTCAGTATCACGGTAGTTTGAAGCATAGTCCGATTCAGTTTTGAAGGAAATCTCGATAGCACATAATTGTAGCAATAAAAAACGCTTAGTTTCGCAGTAACGTTCGAAAAACCGCAGAGCAATGCGAACCACTTGTGCAACAACAATTTCACACACACACAACCACTCCAACTTAACCACAACCAACTTAGTCAATAAGGGTAACATGATTTCGATTCTACAGTGGAACTGTCGAAGTATTCTTCCAAAATTAGATATTTTTAAATTTTTAGTTAACAAATTACAATGCGATGCTTTTGCTTTATGTGAAACATGGCTAACACCAGATGTGAACCTTCATTTTCCTGATTTCAACATAATCCGCCGCAATCGGGGATATCGATATGGAGGGGTGCTTTTAGGGATCAAAAACAGCACTCATTTTTAGATTCGATCTTGCGCCGATGTATGGCACCGAAGCTGTCACATGTCACGTGACTATTCGAGGAAAAGACTTCAGTGTCGCCTCGATATATCTTCCTCCAAACACCGCGATACCTCGAAGAGATCTCTCGCACATCTGCTCGGTTATGCCCGAGCCACGGTTGCTCCTGGGAGATTTTAACTCCCACGGAACAGGCTGGGGGGAACTGTACGACGACAACCGTTCATCAATGATATATGACCTCTGCGACGACTTCAATATGTCAATTTTGAATACAGGAGAAGTTACACGAGTGGCTCCTCCAGCAAGAGATAGCCGTCTAGATCTTTCCATTTGTTCGAGCTCATTATCGTTGGACTGTACTTGGAAGGTGGTCCAAGATCCCCATGGTAGTGATCATTTGCCGATCGAAGTTTCGATTTCCAATGGACATAAGCAATCTGCTTCCATCGATCTTTCATATGACCTAACAAAGCACATCGATTGGGGCAAATATGCGGACGCCATCAGCGATGGCATACAGTCGATAGAAGCACTTCCCCCGCGGGAAGAGTACAAGTTTCTATCGCAGTTGATTCTTGAAAGCGCTCTTCAGGCACAACGTCGGCCGGTGCCAGGAGCTTCGGTTCGTAGGAAACCCTACAGTCCGTGGTGGGACATCGAGTGTACGCAACTTTATCGCGAGAAATCCGCCGCGTTCAAAGAATTTCGGAAACACGGCTCGATCGTACTTCACAAACGGTACATTGCGCTCGAGATCCAGTTCAAGAAACTGGTCAAAAGAAGAAGCGCGGATATTGGCGCACTTTTGTTGAATGTTTATCGCGCGAGACTTACTCTGTAGATCGTCGGGAGAAGAATGCGTAACGCGTCGTCCGTAAACGAAGATCGTGAAAGCTCGTCGCGGTGGATACTCGACTTCGCAAAGAAAGTTTGTCCGGATTCGGTACCGGTGCGGCAAGAGCTACGTGATGCTTTTGCTGACAGGGATGATATGGATGAATTCTCACTTGCTCTTCTGTCATGTAACAATTCCGCTCCAGGGATCGATAGAATCAGGTTCAATTTGCTTAAAAACCTCTCAGACGTCGCGAAGAGGCGCGTATTGAGTTTGTTCAACCAGTTACTGAAGTGCAACATTGTTCCGGATGATTGGAGGTAAGTGAGGGTGATAGCCATCCAGAAGCACGAAAAACCTGCGTCGGATTATAATTCGTATCGCCCCATCGCGATGCTATCCTGTCTTCGGAAGCTGTTGGAGAAGATTATTCTCTTCCGGCTAGACAAATGGGTTGAATCGAATAGTTTGTTGTCAGATACACATTTTGGTTTCCGCAGGGCAAGGGAACGAACGACTGTCTTGCGTTGCTTTCTTCAGAAATTCAGCTTACTTTCGCTAAAAAAGAGCAAATGGGCTCAGTGTTTTTGGACATTAAGGGGGCTTTTGATTCAGTTTGCGTCGATGTCTTATCTGACAAACTCCACGAGTGTGGACTTTCACCAATTTTGAACAACTATTTGTACAATTTGTTGTCAGAGAAGCGTATGAGTTTTTCTCATGGTGACTCGGCAACTTCACGAAAGCCCCCTTCTTTACAATTTTTACGTCAGAGACATTGATGAATGTCTCATGCCAAATTGCTCGTTGAGACAGCTTGCAGATGATTGTGTTGTATCCGTTTCGGGGCCAACAGCGATTGATCTGCAAGGACCGTTGCAAGATACTCTGGACAATTTGTCCACTTGGGCTACGAAGCTGGGTATCGAATTCTCTCCGGAGAAAACTGAGATGGTTGTCTTTTCAAAAAAACATAAGCCGGCAAAGTTCCCGCTCCAACTGATGGGTAAGACAATCACTCATAGCATATCTTCTAAATACCTCGGGGTCTGCACATTGTGTATCTGACACAAAAATGCCAGAAACGGATCAACTTCATGCGATCAATAACCGGAACATGGTGGGGAGCGCATCCCGAAGATCTTATGACGTTGTATAGAACAACCATTTTGTCGGTCCTCGAATACGGTAGTTTCTGCTTCCAGTCCGCGGCTAAAACACACATGCTGAAGCTTCAAAGCGATTCAGTACCGTTGTCTCCGTATCGTGTTAGGATGTATGAATTCGACACATACGTTGAGCTTGGCAGTACTTGCGGGAGTACTGCCACTAACAGATCGTTTCGCGGAATTATCGAATCATCCGCTGTGAGGTTCTCAATCCATTGGTCATTGACAACTTCGAGAAGCTGCTCGAACAAAACCCTCAATCTCGATTCATGAGTATTTACCACTGGTACATAACGCTGGAGGTAAGCCCTTCTTCGGTAGATACCAATCGTGCTAACTTCTTAGACTCTTACAGTTCCTCTGTTACTTTTGATCTGTCCATGAAGCAGGAGGTTCATGGAATACCAGACTTTCTGTGTGCGGAGGTCATACCTCCATTATTTGCAAGCAAATACGGGGACGCCAGTGAGAAGAGAAGCTTTTTACAGACGGGTCAAAAATGGATGACTCCACTGGTTTTCGTGTTTTCGACGTTTTTCATAGCGCCTACTTTAAGCTCAAAGAGCCTTGTTCCGTGTATACTGCTGAGCTAACAGCTATACACTATTCACTCGAGCAAATCGCATCCCTACCTCCTGACCACTTTTTCATCTTCACCGACAGTCTAAGTTCCTTGGAGGCTGTTCGGTCAATGAAACCGGTTAAGCACTCAGCGTATCTTCTGAATGGGATACGGAAAGCTTTGAGTGCCTTATCACAACGGTCTTACACAATCACTATGGCTTGGGTCCCTTCTCATTGCTCGATCCCGGGAAATGAGAAAGCGGACTCTTTGGCTAAGGTGGGCGCTATGGAAGGTGATATTTACGATCGGAAAATCACCTTCGATGAATTTTTCACATTAGTTCGTCAGGAAACCTTGAACAGCTGGCAACAGAAATGGACAAATGGGGAGTTGGGTAGATGGCTGTATTCAATTCGCCGGCAGGTGTCGAAGCGTCCAAATTGAAAATTGAATATGGGACGAGACTTCATTCGAACCATGTGTCGTCTAATGTCCAATCACTACACTCTAAATGCACATCTTTTCAGAGTGGGGCTCTCGGAAGGAAATCTCTGTGTTTGCGGCAAGGATTATCAGGACATCGATCATGTCGTGTGGGCGTGCGAGGAGCATCGTGGCCCCAGATCTGCGCTAACTGAACATCTCCGGGTCCGAGGAAAACAACCAAAGCCTATTAGGGAAGTGTTGTCGGGCCTTGATCTCGAGTACATGTCCCTGGTCCACCAATTTTTGAAAGTTGCTGATGTAAAACTGTAATCATGGTCTGCCCATTCCCTTGTTTGTCGTACCCCATATCGAATGTCTTCCTCTTGTTGTACATTTCCATGTCTGTCGTTAATCCCTTCCGTATGTCTTCCTCTCGTCGTTGTCTCCCAAAAAAAGTTTGTTTGTCCCGTTACAGATGTAAAAATGCGAGGAATGTCAACTTTGTGAACATCAGCATCGTAATTACTTAAGCACCCTAAAATCCTTTCCTTTCCTACTGTATTATTGTATTCCCTAACCTCGACTAAACCGCGAGTCTTTCGGTTCCCCAAAACTAACACTATGTATAAGAATCAAGAAATGTATTAAACTTGATTTCGGCTCCGTAACGCTTCACGGCAAATGAGCCTTCCAAATAAACGAAAGATAAAAAAAAAAAAAAAAAACTTAGGAACAACTATTCTATGAAAAATATATAAAAGGCATGTGGGTATTGTTAATATATCAAACGAAAGGTTTCCTGCTCCTGCCTTTTCTGCTCCTCAGAACAATTGTGGAAACCGCATTAAAATTTGTTATAATCCCAAAAATTTCTAATTCTATAATAGAAACGCATGGCACTATTCTTAATTTTGGTTCCTATTATGGCAAATCCCATTGTTTTCTTATCGGATTCTCCATAATGGGACGAATACAGGCCGGACTCGATTATCCGGAGCAGTGTTGTAAAATGTCATTTGCATTCGTTTGTATAATTTTCCCAGAACTTTTTTCAGAAGGTAGCTATCAATTCATGTTGTATGACGAACTTATAGCGGTTAAATGGGCCTACAACTTTGTCTAACGAGACTTTGCTGTAAATATGTAATCTGGGGCGTGGGAGGCAAAATGTCATTCAAATGACATTATGTCAAATGACACGTGACATTTTGGAGAGTTTTCACTCTCCAGCCTTTGGTGTTATACTTAGAGCAATGTACCCTTGGACAAAAATATAACCCTACTCAAGCGTTATGAGTACATTCAAAATTATGGAAGAAATTCTGCTTCTAAAGAAAGTTATGAACAAATTAGTCAAATGACATGCAGATGACATTTTACAAGCCTGATCCGGAGTGTTGAACAAAATTTCACTCCGAATAATCGAACCCTCCGGATAATCGAGCCATTTTTTTGTTGTTGCTGAAAATTTAACTTTTGCTCAAATAATCTTTATTTTGGTTATATGACATCTAATGAAATATCACGTTATGGATTCTGACTACCGTTAGAGGTCAGCGCCGATCCGCAAATCGTCGGCGGCAACGTTTGTCATAATTTTGGTCGGCGATGGCTTGGCGATTCTTTATGACGTTCGTAACGTAAAGTTTTTTCTCAGGATATTTTAAGACATTAACGAGAAAATCCTCTTAATTTCCCGGGAAAATCTAATGAGCTGTCCCAGGAGATTCTTCCAAGTTTTTCGAATTTTCAATAGGAATTGCTTAAGTTTTCACGGGAATTTCTTTGAAATTTTCACGGGAAATTGTTTAGGAGTTTACCTATGCCACCGAGCATGCATGCTTCGAATTTAACAGAATTTGCTTGTGTTTTTTAAGTTTCACAAAATTGTTTCCAATGGAATTTCAACTAGATTTTTCACGGAATTTCTTTGGATTTCTGCGTGAAATTCCTTATGTTGTCTATTAGTAATTCTTCGGAATTTCCACGAGAAAATTTTCAAAAAAAGGGTCGTTTAGTGGAAGGTCATTTCATTTCATTTATTTAGTTTACATCTAAACAGATAGCACTGAATCAACAATTTGACGCCACAATACACGGTTCGAGGCCGCATCTCTCCATCCTCGGATACGCCCCACGCTCGCCAAGTCGTTTTGCACCTGGTCTGCCCATCTCGCTTGCTGCGCTCCACGCCGTCTCGTACCTGCCGGATCGGAAGCGAACACCATCTTTGCAGGGTTGCTGTCCGGCATTCTTGCAACATGTCCTGCCCATCGTACCCTTCCGGCTTTAGCTACCTTCTGGATATTGGGTTCACCGTAGAATTGGACGAGCTCGTGGTTCATTCTTCGCCGCCACACACCGTCTTCTTGCACACTGCCAAAGATGGTCCTAAGCACCCGTCTCTCTAATACTCCGAGTGCTTGCAAGTCCTCCTCGAGCATTGTCCATGTTTCATGTCCGTAGAGGACAACCGGTCTTATAGCGTCTTGTACATGACACATTTGGTGCGGTGGCGAATCTTTTTCGACCGCAGTTTCTTCTGGAGCCCGTAGTAGGCCCGACTTCCACAGATGATGCGCCTTCGTATTTCACGACTAACGTTGTTGTCAGCCGTTAGCAAGGATCCGAGGTAGACGAATTCCTCGACCACCTCGAAGGTATCCCCGTCTATCGTAACACTGCTTCCCAGGCGGGCCCTGTCGCGCTCGGTTCCGCCCACAAGCATGTACTTTGTCTTTGACGCATGCACCACCAGTCCAACTTTTGTTGCTTCACGTTTCAGGCGGGTGTACAGTTCGGCCACCTTTGCAAATGTTCAGCCGACAATGTCCATGTCATCCGCGAAACAAATAAATGGACTGGATCTGTTGAAAATCATACCCCGGCTGTTACACCCGGCTCTCCGCATGACACCTTCTAGCGCAATGTTGAACAACAGACACGAAAGTCCATCACCTTGTCTTAGTCCCCGGCGCAATTCGAACGAACTGGAGTGTTCGCCCGAAATCTTCACACAGTTTTGCACATCATCCACCGTTGCTTTGAACATTCTGGGAAGCCGTATGCCGCCTTGAAATCAACGAACATATGGTGCATCTGGTCCGTTGTCGAGCGGCCGTCAACGAAGCCGGCTTGATAACTGCTCACGAACTCATTCACTAATGGTGACAAACGACGAAAAATGATCTGGGATATCACTTTGTAGGCGGCATTAAGGATGGTGATCGCTCGAAAGTTCTCACGCTCCAGCTTGTCGCCTTTCTTGTAGATGGGGCATACAACCCCTTCCTTCCCCTTCTCCGGTAGCTGTTCAGTTTCCCAGATTCTGACTATCAATTTGTGCAGGCAAGTGGTCATCTTGATGAGCTCAGGTGCAATACCATCCTTACCAGCTGCTTTATTGGCCTTTAGTTGTTGGATGGCATCCTTAACTTCCCTCAAGGTGGGGGCTGGTTGGCTTCCATCGTCCGCTGTCATCTCCTCCGCTGTCTTGACTTTCACTGGCTGTACTCTCAGTGCCATTCAAATGTTCCTCGTAGTGTTGCTTCCACCTTTCGATCACCACACGTTCGTCCGTCAAGATGCTCCCATCCTTCTCCCGGCACATTTCGGCTCGCGGCATGAAGTCTTTGTGGGATGCGTTGAGCTTCTGATAGAACTTACGTGTTTCTTGAGAACGGCACAGCTGTTCCATCTCCTCACACTCCGCTTCTTCCAGGGGTTGTTTCTTCTCCAGAAAAAGGGGGATCTGCTGTCTCCGCTTCCGTCTATAACGTTCCACGTTCTGCCAGGTACCTTACTGCAGCGCGACCGCCCGCGCTGCGTCCTTCTCCTCCAGAATCTGTCTGCACTCTTCGTCGAACCAATCATTCCGTCGATTACTACGGAATACCGTCTCAAATACCCGACGTTGTTCTCCGCTGCGTCGTTAATGGCTGCTTTGACTGTATTCCAGCAGGCCCCATCGAGCTAACCCTCTTCCGGCAACGCTGCCTCGAGATACTGCGCGTATGCAGTGGCGACATCAGGTTGCTTCAGTCGCTCTAGGTCGTACCGCGGCGGTCGTTGGTACCCAACATTGTTGATGACGGATAGTTTTGGGCGCAGTTCAACCATCATCAGATAGTGGTCAGAGTCGATGTTAGCGCCACGATATGTCCTGACGTCGATAATGTCGGAGAAGTGCCGTCCATCAATCAAAACGTGGTCGATTTGTGATTCTGTCTGCAGTGGTGATCTCCAGGTGTTCCGATACAACAGGCCTTGTTGGAAGTAGCTGCTGCGAATGGCCATATTCTTGGAGACGGCGAAATCAATTAGTCGTAGGCCGTTTTCGTTCGTCAGCCGATGAGCGCTGAACTTCCAAATAGTCGGTCTAAACTCCTCTTCTTGGCCAACCTGAGCGTTCAAATCTCCTATGATGATTTTGACGTCGTGTTTTGGGCAGTACTCACGTTCCAGCTGGGCGTAAAATGCGTCCTTATCATACGTACGTTCTAAACGTTCCCAAGTAACATTTTAAGTTTTATGACGCTCTTGAAGAGCATAATTTACACTACAAGAGTGTCATAAAACCAGAATAAAACCAAAATGTTTTTTGGGGCCGGGAAGGTTCTTAAGATAGCTTGAGACCCCTCCCCCTTTGGGAATGAAACAGAAATTTCTGCATAACTCGAGAACTAATCAGAGAATAAATCAATTTTAGACGAAGTTCGTCGGGTCTGTTAGTGGAAAATAAACCAAACAATAGTCGTGTTTCCTGATGGGGATTCCAACATTTACATCAATTGTGAAGGCACATACATCTCTTTTTGTTAATTCAGAGATAAGTGTAGCAATGATAGGGTTGATAGCAAGTACACATGTTCGTGGAATTGATCGAAAGTTGCCATTCCATTACTGAAAGCAGCAATAACCGGTAGAAGTCAGCTTTGCGAAATTTTCTGCATCAAAGCCATTTGGGCTTTGCCATTTTGCATAAGTCTACAAAGATTGCATTGCAAATTAAGATAATATACTTCACAATTTCAGCGTTATTATAAACAGCAACGATGAAACCAAACTGATATAGTATGACGAACGTCAAAGACGGAACACAGAGGACTCTGTGGAAAACGCATAATGCGAATCCATATAGGTGACGGTTTGTAGAAAATCTAAATGAAAACATACAAATAATACCGCCCTTATTTAACCTCATTCCAAACAGTCCACTACACTGTAAACCCAGCAATACACATTAAAGAGTTAAAAAGACCCATTTTTTGATGATATATCAAGCTGTCAAAATAATGGGTACTTTAAAATTTTGTATAATGCGTATTTTTACCCCATTTCTTAGGAGAATGATTATACCCATTAATGGGTGAAAATCGACTTGAAAATCTTGATGGTGAATAAACGCAGAAGGCTGAACCAATCTCGAACGAACGGAATGACCGTGAGTACTATTTTCGTTTTATTTAGATTTGCATGATAAAATTAAAGATTAACTTTTGATTATTTCAGCAAACTATTCTTCTATGCATTTGTCAAAATGCGCAAGTCGGAGAACACCAAGGAGAACACACCCCTTGCCGTTTTGGGGCGATACGCCGCGTCAGGAACTGTTGGTGCTACCGAGGGTGCAACCACTGCAACGCTATCCAATGTTGAAAATGCTGAAAATCACGGAGGAAAATACCCGCGAATCCTTGGATCCGCTAAAGGAAAGCGCATCGATTTGGCCAGATTTAACGCCTGGAATGTACGGAATGGCTAAGTTAACTTAGTTAGGGCCAATTTCTTCACCTTCGCTTAACTCTTAAGCGGTGCTTACCCATAAGCCCCAAACGCAATACAACGGAACGGCGACGGAAACGGCAAATTTGACAGAAAATATATGGGCTAACTGTCAAATTTTCCGTTTCCGTCGCCGTTCCGTTGTATTGCGTTTGGGGCTATACGTTTAAACCTGGTTTAAGGCCTAAGCGGAGGTGAAGAAATCGGCCCTTAGTAAGTTAGTGAAAAAGCGCTACCTACGCTACCAAAAAAGGTATAATTTTTTATGTATCATAATGTTTATTATGCAGTAAATAAAATGGTTGCGAATAATTCCAGTGTTTAATGAAATGAAAATTTATTTACATCCCAGCTCCCATCATAGTAGATGCTTTTTGAAAATAATAAAGGGTGAAATTCACACATTTTCCGGCCAAACTTTTCGGTGATAGTGGGTAAAAATCACTCGCTAATTTGACGTATAAGCTGTTTACTCATTAATGAGTAAACGCTCTTTACTCTTTTAATGAGTTGAACTATTTAACTTCATAATGGGTACTTTTTTACCCATTAAAGAGTACTTTGGTGGCACAGTGTACGCCATAGCTACGGTTAGCATAGCAAAGGCTCAATACTGTGAAGGGTGCCCTGGTGCTTCACAGGTTCCGTTAGCTATTAGGTTCTTTTTAGACCCCCAACCATACATTCGTAGACACGGTAAGCATAAAGCCATAAACTCCTCACGGTTTTCGAGAGCCTCTTCGTAACAAAGTAAAGATTGTAAATGTCACTAGTGAGCGGGATTGAATGACTACAGCGCCACCTCGGTTTTTCATTATTTCAATATAAATTTCATGCTTGTTTAGCACCTACTTAGACTTGGCGGATCTAGTTTCGTTTTTCAAGCAGGAAAAATCACTTAGGGTAGGATAGATCGGCTAAGGCGAACCCTAAATGCCTCAGAACAAAAACATTATAATTTAACTTTTCCACATGGATTCACAGAGTGAGGGCTGC
This sequence comes from Armigeres subalbatus, assembly GCF_024139115.2. Lineage (NCBI taxonomy): Eukaryota > Metazoa > Arthropoda > Insecta > Diptera > Culicidae > Armigeres > Armigeres subalbatus. The sequence goes on along the minus strand of NC_085140.1, from coordinate 109,260,821 downwards.
TTGGGCGGCAAGCGGGTTGCAGTGGGTGGTACCCACACACCCCCAAGTGGTGCACATGTGGTGCAAGCGAATGGGAGCTGGGGGTATTACTCGTAATACCCCCACAAAGTGAGGGACCGAATGTATGGATGAGCACACAAGTAAGCCTTGCATGGTACGCATGGTCGGCAGTGTTGGTAATAGTTCTTAAATCTCACCTACGATTCAAATCAAGCGCGAGGCAAACCTCACCCGATTCATGGCCCAGAGAATGATTTTTGCGAGTTTTTCTTCGTTAAATTCATCGGAATAACTTCCTTTGCTTAAAACAATGGATAACAAATCCATACGAAAACATAAAATACACACTTTTTGGAGCGAAATATTTTTTCGGCAAATAAGCGAAACGATGCGATTCGGCGTGGAAAAACTCATGCGCGATGATCTCAATGTATCCAAGAATCGCAAGCGAGTCAGCTCGTGCATGAGGCTTCGGTGAGTAAGATTTGAGCATGATTCTACCAACACTGATGGTCGGTAGTGTTATAATGATTGAAGTATGGTGAGGCCTGGCAGGAGTGTCGGGGGCAGGACTGACAATAGTCATTCTCGTCGTATGAAGAAGGCGAAAAAAATAGCCATAAAATTGCACGACGCGACACCTATTCGGTTTCTTCGCACCACATGCCTACCACGAAGATAGTCGCGCAGCCAAAAGTTATGACGATCGTCACTTCTTCACACAATTGATTGCACGTCATTATAGACGGAGTGGTTAAAAACATAATGGCGTCTAAAATAAACAAATAGTACGAACTTTGGTAACATAAATGTTTTGATAATATTTATAACATCTTCATACGTTACTTCAAATTCATTATTACAAAGAATTTATAAAAATCTTCGCATGGCAGCTGCCGCTTGAAGAATAATGGTATGAAGTCTTCGTTCTTCGATGTCGTCATGACGATTTGGTTGCACGACGAAAGCTAACGTCGTGCGCGTCATTGACGATGGGTCGAGTAGCAATGAAGACAACACAACTCGTCGCTACTGTGGCTTTTCTTGCTGTGACGATGACTATTGTCAGCTCTGGTCGGGGGGCAGATACCTCTGCGGCACCTCAGAATCAGGGGACACGAAAGTCTCGCTATGCCTGGCAGGAGTGTCGGGGGGTTGATGCTTCTGCGGCACCTCAGAAATTGAAGACGTGTAAGGTAAGTGGTGCCACTCCGTTACAGGATGGGGCGACCACCACACTGATTGAGGACTATCTGAGCTTCGAAATGTCAACAGGAGGGTACCTCCTGCAAGGTACCTGGACCTCGGCCTGACGACAGTATCAAAGACCGGGTAGGTGTTAGGCAATAGTGTGATCCGGCTGCCAGTGACGGACTGAGTGAATTCTCGCTAGGCCTTGCAGGATTTTTTAACGTCTTTATTATCGTGAATTTTTATAAGGCCTGGCAGGAGTGTCGAGGGGCAGACCTCAGAATTAGGGGACAGGAAAGTCTCGCTATGCCTGGCAGAAGTGTTGGGGGTTGATGCTTCTGCGGCACCTCAGAAATGGGAGACGTGAAAGGGTCTGCCTCATAGCTGAGGTAGGAGCGGCATAGGAGCCACCAACCTAGGGTCGCCTCCGGCTTGGTAGACAAGTGGTGCCACCTTGTTGCAGGACGGGGTGATCACCACACTGAATGAAGACTGTCTGTAAAATGGCAGCAAGCATGAGGTACCTCCTGCAGGATACCCGTGGATACCCTTGCTGTCACTCGAACAACATAGACAGGAGAGTGTTGGGGCACATATAGTGCCAGTATGTCTTGTGTACAGGTGGTGCACGGGGAGTACCAGAAGAATTGTACGTCATGTAGAAGGCGCAATGCCCAATAGTCATCCCCCGAAGTATTGCTTAATTGCGGTCCGGGGGAATGACATGAAAGGAAGGAGTTGGTTTTAGTGGGTCGGGAGTGGTGATCCCATCCCCATACTATCTGGGTACGTCTCCCCAGGTGTCTGGTTGTAGATTGTCGTTACCTTCGTTAAAAAAAAGCTGAACAATATTTTACCTTACCATTCCCTATCAAAATAAATTTTTATCCTCAAATTGAGTGACAATAAAGAAGGACCAAATTATTCTTCTAACAAGCCGGGTCCGTTCTTCATACCAAAACGACTGCATGTTCGGCCCAGTGTGCATCGCATGCGCTATATGAGGTCTCGAAAGCCGTTAGTCTGAAGATCTCCCATCTACACCATCCAACCCGTATCTAACGTCGACTATCCCGCCGACTGCAAGCCTAGTTCGTGGTCCTGATAGCCAAAAATTCGGGAATTGGACAGTTAGGGGAACTGTTTTGATCTCCATCTCACTGTACATATATCCATCTCATCGCTAAACAAAGAAATACGGCACCAAATTCGTCGTTTCTTTTTGTCAACTTGCGTGCTCACTGCTGAAAAAAATCACAAAAATAATAAACAAACCAAATTCCTTTCCATTGCTTTGTTTTTGATGGTATGGAAATAGGAGCTATGAGATGAAGTGGAGAACCGTTCCCCTATATGTACAGTTTGTCAACAACTTCTAGTCGTGTTTCGTAGTGAGAGATAGGAAGTAAGATGTAAGAAGTGATAATTGACAACCTCCCGCTTATGCTCCCCCGTTAAATTTCGGACACTTAGATAATTTTCAATTGATTTGTCGCCATTTCATCAATTTGGACGAAAGCTAAAACATGTTGAAGGCAGCACATAAAGCGAAGTGAATCAGCAGTGGTGTAAATGGATCGTATCAGTGGTTTGTAAAAACTTTAAAAAATTGAATTGTGAGATGGTCGTCCGAAATTTAACCCTTAATGCGCAATGTTGTTGAAAAAAAAATGAAAATACGTTTAATGTTATTGATTTCAATGACAATTTATATATTTCAGGACAAAATTTTCAAAACGACTTATCTGCTTTTGTAAACAAAGATTCAAACGACGATTTGACGAATCTGATAGCTCTCCCACACAAACTAGCACCATCAATACTACCTGCCTGTTGATGGTGTTGGTTTGCGGCTATCAGACTCGTCAAATCGTCGTTTGAATCTTTGTTTACAAAAGCAGATAAGTCGTTTTGAAAATTTTGTCTTGATTTAATGTTTAGTTAAAAACACTTTCGGCGATTTCTAAAAAATCGTCTTGCGCCGTTAAGGGTTAATGTGGACAGGCTTTAATATGAATGAAGCACAGGTTCGATCATAGTAGCGAGGTGCAGTTTTTCCTGTTGTCCTGTAAGGAAGTAATATTACCCACTCGCTGGATAAATTAATTTTGCTTCGCCAAATTTTCTTTCCCGTCACTTCTTCGGATATTTTTTGCAGTTTTAAAGTCGCAAAATGTAGGTCTACGGGGGGTATCGAACCTAAAATTGTTTTAAAATATTTGGAGCGTCCACTTTAACCCCATTCCCATATGTACATCTGGGCTTCTGCTTCTCATCTCTCACTACTTACAATGTGATAGGAAATACATATTCGGACGACACCAATGATAGCATCTTATTTTTTTAATCTAGCGATATCGATTCTCTTCATAAGTCACTTTCCCATATAAATTGGGTTGCTCTTTCATTGATTTCCGCTTTTGTTTGGGTTAGAATATAATTGTCAAGCCTCGTTTTCTGAGATTGAAAAAATAATGGTTTCTGAGCCACTATATTGTAAACCTCTGCAATTTATTTACTCTTATACCTAAGAGAGCACGTGTTTGGTTTCAATAACGTTTCCTCATGTGAGATTGTACCAGTAAGAGGTTGGTTCGAGAGTTGCCCAAAGTAAGTTGGAATAACGACCCTAAAAATGTTAATATCCCATAAGAGTAGCAAGTTTCATATTAGAAATCTATCAACACTAGCTTTGTACTGAAAATCAAGCAAATCAGTTGGGATGCGGCTTAGTAATCAACGTAGGGGCGCTAATGTCACTCATAACATCATAACATATCTACAATGCATATTTTAATCAACCACCTCAATTCAAAAGGACTTTACTAATAAATGAGGATAGATGTATTTAACTTTTCCCGGTAAATATAAATCAAGAATCGAGAAATAAATCTATTTCTATAATCTTGATATGAAATATGTTTGTATCAGATAAATTCGTTGATATTTCTAAAATTTCCACGAGATGAGTCTTGGGTTGAAAATCTCGATGATAAAGTCTAGAAATGTTTTAATTTGCAGCCTTTATGCAGTACTAACTTGCCCCGTCTCAATATTTTTCATGGTTAAGCTAGGCGTTTAATCAATCACCACGTTGATATGTGTAGTACTACCTATTACAACGACTGCCTATCTTGCAAAAATATTTCATGATGCGTCACTCAGCGTTCACATAAGCATTTAATTCATAAATATTGCATAGCTCAGAATTATGTTTGCAATTTCAAATGAGCCACAACTAGACAGCAACATCCATGCATAGAATTTATTAATCATTACTTTCACGCGCTCGGTGACATGCCATTTCAGCATGTTATCTAATTCCTCTCAGCGTAATAATATGCTGCACTCTTGCTGTCCTGAAACTGGAAAACAGTACACGCTTGTCTACCCTAATAATAAAGAATTATACGACTTTGAATGTGCATGTGCGCCATGCAGGCCATTTGTTGCGGCTGAGGGTATATTATCAGCCCAACAAGGCGGAGGGTTGAAAAATACAACCAAAGTATAATAACAAACGAACAGAAATAGAAGAAGGTAAAAAAGATTAAACAAACAATAAAATTCAAAAGAGCGAACTCAACTGAACTGAACTGTGTGCCGGCTGGCTATATGTGGCAGAGACTCTTTTATTATTATAATACTTATACTTCAGCCCGGGAATGTGCTTCGCAGTCGTCGAGTCGAGATTGTACCCGGAGTTTGTGGCAAACTGTGAAAGAAACAGTTTATACGAACGAAGAGAAATAATATAACTTCTAGCAGTCAGCCCGAGTAGTCTACTTCTAGTCTTTTGAGAAAAGTGTCGAACAAATATAGAGGAGAAGTTGCTAACTGAAATAATATTATCGATCGGAAAAATAAAATCGTCAGTTTTGTTACACAACGGAACGAATGCAGAGAATAGATAGCGCAACGAGTAGTCTACTGAAGTCGAAGTCGCACACATATCTAAGTTGTTTGTTATAGATGTTTACATGACTCTATGTAGCGATGCTACCCAATAAAACTAGTGCTCTTATAACTCTGAGTCTGGACGATGAAGAACGAACCACGTTGAGAGCAACTGTGTGAACATATTCAGTACATTAATTTTCGAATCAGTGTTGGATCTAGATTAGAAGCCGAAGGAAATTGAACGCTATCGTAAAGTTACAAAATATGTTCCATTCCCCTGTCCGATACTAAAAGTTAGTTTTCGCTCGACACCCTCGATCCGAGCCCAACGGAAAGCAGTCCCTTCAGAACACCGCCATGCCATGCGGTTTGTTGACATCGCGCGCGTCGATTGTTTAAAAGTGCTATAAAAAGAGTCTTTCATTTCTCCTGCCTTGCGCGTTGTCGCCGCGGTTATAAACTAACTAACCTACAAACTCACAAATGTTAATGTTATTTTTCTCCTTGCTGGCTTGTGCTTATTTAATTAAACCAACCAACGAATATTAATTTCCATTTGTTTGCTTTTTCGTTTCTTTGTACTTTGTTGGTTTGTATGAGGCGGGCCCCTTCCATTGAAACGCGTAGATGCGAGTGTGCGTATTTGCGCTGGATTTTTATTTAGTTTAAACATCAAATATCTTGGTACCTCAGTCAGTGCAATTCTCACTTCACTTGTTAGTTGTTCGAGTTTATGGATACACGCACGCCCTTTTGTTGAGTTATTTGAAAGTTATTGTTCAATACCTGTCGTTCATAATCTGTCGCAAAGATGGATTATCCGGCTGCTTTCCTTGAGCAGCAACTCATATTGAGTAATCTATCACCGGTCGTCGAGAATCGCCACAAGGAAGAGTTCACCTTCGTTGATGTGTTAGAGGTCTTACAAATAATTTATTCGAACCAATTTAGAAGATTTTAACATTTTTTTTCTCCTTCTCCAATTGCAGAAAGATGAGAAACTGTGCGAATACTACCGCCGAATGCCGGTACTGTACGACAAGAGTCACCCGCACTACAAGTTTCAGTCCAAGAAGGAGAAGGCCTGGCGGGAGTTGAGCCGACTGTGCGAGATGAACGTGGACCAGTGCAAGAAGCGGATGACGTACTTCCGCTGCAGGTTCACCGTCGAGCGGCGGATCATGAAGAACGGGGTCAACTGCAGTGAGTGGCCACTGCTCGACAAGCTCAAGTTCCTCAACAAACACATCAAGATTCGGAGGCCCAGGGCCCCGAATGGCGACGTTGATCCGGACACGTAAGTACACTTTGTAATTGGTATTCGATTAGTAAGGTAATTCGGCCATATTTTTCCCAGCAAAAATCCTGCTGAACCTTTAGTATCCTTTATGGGATGTTCTACATTTGACTTTCTATCTATTAGAATTTATCTTCCATATACTATATTTATCCAATTAATAACAAATAACTGAAAAATAGTTTGATTAGTTTTTATATTTCTGTGATTTTTTCAGTAGTGAACAACGCAACAAAAAGAAGCTGTTTTATTTTTTTGTTTCGACATCAGATGAATTTGTTACAGTGAGATGATATTGGGAACAGTTCGTCTATATCATATGCCAATCACTCATTTCAGAATGTGAACTTTGAAACATGTTCTACATGTAATGGGTATCCGCCGGGTAGAGGTGAATAACAAACAAATAACATAATAATAACAAATTTTTCTGTGATATCAGATTTTGTTATTCCTATGTTATTCATGAATAACATAAAATAGCAAAATTTGTTATTATTATGTTATTGTATGGAAGAACAGAACAACAAATGAAGAACATATTTTGCAATCATAACAAAGTTCGTTATTCATTTATCATTTGCATTTTCAACATATCAATAATAACTGATTTTGATATTTTCCTTTCTATAAATATTTTGCTATTGGTTTGCTCTTATAATAGCAAAATAAGTAATTTTTTAGCTATTCGCTCGAACAACTTTTTGCTATTATTTTAGTTATTTTAGCATCTATATCAAACAAACTAACAAACTGAAAAATGTCATGGACATGAAGTTGATACACTCCAATATCATTTGAAAAGTCTCGGGAATGTTCCAGAGAATCCGATGGAAGAGAATATTCTAGATATTCCAAATGAAATAATCCAGGAATTCCGACGGGAAAGTTTCAAACATTCGTCGCAAATCCTCCAGGAATTCCATCGAGAATGTTCAGTAATTTCGTAGGCAATGTTCTAGGGATGTAGAAGCAAATCGTCGAAGGATTCCGAAGTAATTTGTCCTCCAGCGAATTCGGAGGGTATCCTCCAGGGATGTTGAACCAACTCGTTGAGGGATTCCGAAACAAATCTTCGTCAAAGGATTTTGGAACAAATCGTCGAATGATTCTAGAGCAATTCGTCGAGGGATTTCGAAGTAAATCTTCGAAGAATTCCGAAGCAAACCGTCGATGTATTCCGAAGCGAATCGTCGAATAATTTAGAAGCAATTTGTCGAGGGATTTCCGAGGCAAAACGTCGAGAGACTCCGAATTAAATATTCAAATAATTTTGGAGCAAATCGTTCAAGTATTCTGATACAAATCGCCAATGAATTCCAAAGCAAATCCCCGAACGATTCCGAATAGGGGCAGTAGGGGCAATATGAACATACGGGGCAATATGAGCCACCCTCATTTTGAGCTTATTGACAAGTTTTAGCATTTAAAAGTTATATGATCTTTAAGAGGATGCTACACATATGCATCAACGTGAAAACCGCATTAAAATTCAATTCAAACATGAAAATACACTTGAAAATGTAAATTTTCGCTGCATAGGCAAAATTATTATAAGATTTGAAGTTTATAAATAAGGTTTTGACACAAAACTGATTAAAATACAAGTCAAAAATACACCACAATCAAAAGATATATTAAAATTGAATATTGTATACACATGTTTGTATTGATACAAATCTGAATTTATCATAAAACTTTTTCTTTTCCAAAACCAGTCTCTATGGGGCAATATGGGCATACCTGTACTGAGCAAGATATCAGGCCTTAAAATACGAACAAGTTCAAATTTCAGTAGTCAAATACAAGAATATTATCATATATGTAAGATTCACTACGGAAAATTACAACAGCGCATTACTGCGTTTGAAACAGAAAATGACCATTGGCCAATTGAAATGTGGCTGTTCAAACGATGAAGAGTGGCAAATCGGTTCAGTCCGCTGTTGTGCGGTTTTTTAATATTATTTGGAATGGAATACTCACAACTGTTGTAGGAATATCATATTCTTCCATATTACGGTACTTTTTTCGCCTAAATAAACGTTTTGGATGGGTGGCCCATACTGCCCCAAATGGTGGCTCATATTGCCCCGTATAGTCGGGAACACACATTGAAATCAATACATTTTCAAAAGTGCATTCCAACAATTTCCAAACGCATTTTTTGTCATTCATCGACGTTATATGAAAGGTAACATTCTCTAGTATAAGTCAACTACATTGGATCGATGTTTTTTGAGCTTTTCAGCGGTTTTCGGAATGATTCCCTTAGGTGGCCCATATTGCCCCGATCACCCCTATGAAGCGTATCCCCCACAGATTCCCAAGGGTATCCCTCAACGATATCGAAAGGAATCCAGTGTGAGTTCTTCTGGATTCCGGTTGGAATACTTCGATGATTTTGAAAGGAATTCTTTAGAGATTCCAACGAGCATTCTTCTCGGATCTGATGAGAATTCCTCTCGGATTCTGATGAAAATCCTTCTCGAATGCTGATAGAAATTGAAGAGATTATCATGCTGCCCAGGGTGGCCACTCACCCGGGAATCCGGGAAAACCGAAAAAAAACGGGAATTTGAGTTCACCGGGAAAAAGCCGGGAATACCCCGGGAATTTGATGAAGCCACTGGGATTTTTTTTTTTTTAATTTATATAAAGTTTATAATCTAAACGCATATGTTAATTTCATAATATAGAAGATGTATAACTGTTTTACACTTGAATTCGAGGCTGTATATTTGAAATGAATTATGAGAATTACTCGAAAAACGCATCTATAAACCAGGACTGATTTGCGATTTGAGCGTAACTTATTTTGTGAACAAACACAGGATGGCAAATAGTGTTGTCCTACATTTGTGCAAAAAGTTCTGCTCTTTTATTTTGCACCATCTCAACGTTTATATATTCTTAAATAATTAAGTGCGACTATCTGTATTTTCATTCTGTAGCGAGCATTTTCGGTGAAAATAGCGATATGTATCAAACAGAATAAGTATTCCTCTATCAGAAAAAGGAATGAGTTTAAGGGGAAACGCTTGCATTCTACAGAATCGAATCGCAAATCAGTCCCGAAGTAATGCACTGATTAAGTAAATATTAATTTGTTTAATTAAATTTTTAGTAGTATAATTTTATCAGAATTAATTTAATTAGATACTTTCTTAAAAGTTTTCACCAATACTTAGCCTCTTTGGAAACCATTTTTTGTTAAATATCTTGGCTGTTCATATGCACAGCATATGTTTCGAAATGGACAAATTGATATGAAATTTGCGAAAAAGAATCCACGTGTCTTGGAGGGACTCGAACCCTCAACCTCCTACTCTCTAGATAGGCGTGATAACCCCTACACAACAAGACCACTTAAAGGTCACGTTTGCGGAAAAGCCATCAGAATCCGAGTACCAACCTCCACCGCGGTTAGCTCTCTTTTTTGCAAATTGAATATCTTTCGGATGCTTGATTTGTCCAATCTCCACATGTGCTTTACTATTGTATATCCACAGTCAAGCGAGTGCACATTGTTTATTAAACGAGAGGATCGCACTCCATGCCCCCCAGTAACGGGCTGGGCGGGACGGTATAGAATGCGAATTCAATCGCACTCTGCTGTGCCAAAGGCTTGCTTGGCTAAAGCATTTGATGAGTTTGATTGCCTTTACGTAAGCGGTCGCGTGTACTCAGACGACTAATGACGGTGAAAGACCGACACTTGATTACAATTAATTGCATATTATTCGGCAACTCATTTTTTTGTTAAATATCTTGGCTGTGCATGGCTGGGTTCGAGTCCCTCCAAGACACGTGGATTCTTTTTCGCAAATTTCATATCAATTTGTCCATTTCGAAACATATGCTGTGCATATGCACAGCCAAGATATTGAACTACTAATGAAGAATTGTCACACCAATATCTCAGCCGTCTATGACCTGATTTGAACTCTTTTGGGCTTAAATAGAAGCTGTAATATTGCCATTTAAGGCGGCAAATCAAATCTGCAGTCTTTTTGTATTTTTTAAAAATTGTTAAATTTCCAAAAATATCCCTTTTTACCCTTCTTACATCCTAAAGAAGGGTATTAAGATTACTTGAAAAATCGACCCAAGTCATATATACCAATCAACTCAGCTCGACGAACTGAGCATGTGTATGTGTGTGTGTGTGCGTGTGTGCGTATGCGCGTGTGTGCGTTTCAAAAAAATGTCACATCTAGATCTCAGCCGTCTGTGAACCGATTTGCATGATTTTATCTTTAAACGAAAGCTATGTCTTTGCCATCGAACGCATTGAATTTTTTTTTGCAATCGGAAATTTAGTTTCAGAGATATTCGTGAAATACGAATTATAAGTGCATTTTCAGAAAACTAACAAAATAATGTCACATAATGATCTCAGTCGTCTGTGATCCGATTTGCACGCTTTCATTTTCATACAAAAGCTATGGCTTCGTGATAGAACCCATTAATTTGTTTTGGAATCAGATATTAGGTTCCAGAGATATCTGTGAAATACGAACATGAGGCATATTTTTAGAAAACATAAAAAATTGCCACATCAATATCTCAGCAATCTATGGTTCGATTTGAACTCGTTCGGGCTTCAACGGTTGCAAATCATCGGGCTTGGTTGCAAATCAAATCTGCAGCCTTTGTGTATTGTTATAGAAAATTAAAAAAAAAAATCCAAAGATATCCCTTCGATAAAAAATTATCACTTAGCTTATTTCGCTTTTTATTAATATACGACTTTCACACTTGCTGCTGATATCTCTTAAATCCGAAAAAAAAATACCAACTGGTTCAAACTTTTTTTTCGAGCATAAAACTTCGTTTATTTGTTATCCAATTAAAGTTCATGTTTATGCATAGAAATTGTAATATGCAGTGCACCCATAACCTTTCAAAAGTGTAAGAAGGGTTCCATTCACTGTAGGTGGATTAAGTCGGGTTTTTTCTCAAATTCCTGCTTATTTTCAAGTGTTTCAATAATTTTCTTAAATTTTATAAGCAATCCTTACTGTTTTTTACTATAAACATTCTGATAAAATTGCGAAGATTCCAGACTATATTTTCAGGAACTTTTATGAAGTCTATTCGAATTTTTGGAATTCCTTGAGAGCTTCCTGCAATTTACGCAGATTTCCTGTTACCAGTTTATGGTTGCTTATCGTCTACATCTATTTCATAATCTTTTTGAAATTAAATCATGGACAGTTTAGTTAAGAAGGAACGCCTTCGAAAGATTTACCAAAGGTACTGCAAAAATTTAAGATCTACCGAGTATAGAACAGTAGAGGACCCTTTTTAGAAGATAGATACTGAAAATAAAGTCTTAGCTTGCCTTGCTTTGGCTGTTAGATCGTTAGTTTCAATGCGAGAAATTAGAGAAAACATTAGACATATGAACATTCTTTAGGTTAATTTTTTTTATGGCTTATCAATGAACCATTTTGTAATTTTTTGAATATTTTTCTCCCTATGTCAACGGTTTCGTGCAAAACAAGCACAACTCGAAATCAAATGTTCAGAAACAACGTTTAAAATTTTTACTTAAAAAACATGTTTTTGTAAATATATCGAATTCCAATGGATATTTTTGCATGTATTGATACATTAGGATTACTTTTATGTGTTTCAATTTAAAAAACTTGAAAAAATCAATAAATTCCAAAATAAGCATAACTTTTGATGCATTATGAATTTCCGATTTCGGGTCTTTGTCAAGTGTTACTTTTACTGTTTTCTGTGCTTTGCAATTAAAATGTCAAAAACGAAGTATTATGAATTGAGCTAGTATTGCACGAAACCGTCGATATGTGTGCTTTTCATTATTTTCCTGGCACATAGCTTCTAGAGTGCAATCAATATCTCAAAAGCTTTTCGGACAAAACAGCAGTTAGAACTTGAAGTCTTTTACAGCGAGTCATGAGTCTGTTAGAATGTTAGAATTCAATGCTTATTATCAAATAACTGAATTGATAATTAAATATAATATTATACATTTATATATGTACCAAGAAACTATTCTCTTTGTTCAAATAAAATACATTGTTTTACATCATCAAAACCCTCTCAAGCACTTTTTAAAGTTTCCGTGAAAAATTTGAAAAGCCTACCGGGAAAACCGGGAAAAACCCGGGAATTTATTTTGTCGACTAGAGTGGTCACCCTGTGCTAGGCAAGCGGAAGTCTGCTGGAAAACTGTCAGTCACTCTAGTCCGTGATAGTTGACCACATGTCTTTAACTTCTGGAAAAGTACCACGATTGCTTTGATTGATATTTTGGTGCCTTCCATTGTTGTTCATATCAAGCTTACTTTGATGCTTTCAAAGTAAGCCTTTTCATGCCACACAGGAATCTTTCTCAGAAATGAGTAAAAAGCTCATTCGTCTTCCACTAATTTCATTATGATAGGATGAATATGAGAGATATTTGTCTTCAAACTTTTTCAGTAATTCATTATGCTATACACCCGATTCTTTTTTTACACGGGGGATGCGTTCCGTGTAAAAAAAGTTTTCAGTTCAAAATTTGAAAATCCGTGTAAAAAAAGTTTTGTGATTTCTCGACTCATGCAAAATGGAGCAACTTTGCAAAAATTTTGTATGGGATTTTTTTTACACGGCCGTGTAAAAAAAAATCCGTGTAAAAACAGAATCGGGTGTATGTTGAAAGTTGATGTTCCTCTCCCCAGACTATTTTTTTCTAAGGAGGACTACCCCCCCCCCTAGTCTCCCCCCTCCCTCGTTTAGACCAATGAGGTTCCTATTTATGTTCCCATATGTCAGGCTGTGGTAGATGGCCCTTACGTGAACGGTTCAACTTCTCATAGAACTTGCGTGCGTTATTGTTGTTTGTAGTTCTTTCTTCTCATCAGCTGCTGCGCGTAATCTTCATTTTAAGCCGCGGCATTTGACTTTGTCGTTGTTTTGAACACCATGTTTCGATTAAATATTCGCACAGCAGTAAGTCCGGACGTTCGTGTGATGTAGGAGAAAAATTTACCGTCGATTAGGATGTGGTCTTGGTTAGGTGATCTTCCTTGTGGATATTCTTACGGGGAAAAAAGGCTTCGGAGGTCGAGCTACCATTCCTCGGCAGGCTGAAATGTTTATGCATCGTTGGCCGTTGTCATTTCGATACGGTATGCAGACTATCCGGTCCGATCACCGGTCTGTACATTTCCTTTCTTTCTATCCGAGTACTCCCGGAATTTATCAAGGATTTGTCTCAGGGTAAACATTTGATCCGTCGTTGATCACGAAAACCTGCTTGGTATTCGCCGACGAAGGACTCTTCAAGCGGTCTCAATCTGTTGAACAGAATACGGGACATAATTTTGTACGCCGAATTAAGGAGGGTTATTCCTCGGTAATTGGCGCACTCCAGTCTGTGCCCTTTCTTAAAGTGAGGGCAAATGAGGCCGTCCAACCAGCTAGCAGGCATTTCCTCGTCTTCCCATATTTTCGACATAATATGATACAGAACTTCATAAAGCTGCTAACTGCCATGTTTGAGAAATTCAGCCGGGAGCTGGTCCTTCCCCGCAGCCTTATTGTTTTTCAGCTCTTTAACAGCTTTTTTAACCTCATCTAGTGTAGGTGACTCCACAGCTTGTCCATCGTCGCTAATATTTATTCTGTTCACCAATGCACCGTCACTTCCACTATTCAACAAAGTTTCGAAGTGTTGCTTCCACCTGGCAGCCACTTTGGTTTTATCTGTCAGCTAATTCCCTTGTTGGTCGTTGCACATGACGGGAGATGGCGCTGTCTTTCTCCGCACGCCATTGACAGACTAATAAAACCTCCGCATATCGTTCTGCTCCATTTTTTCCTGCGCCTCGCTAATCACTTGTTCTTCATATCCTTTCTTCTTCTGCGGTGGGTTCGTTTTTCGACTGCTCTTGCTTCCTTGTACCGATCTCTATTCGATCGGGTACCCGACACCAACATCCGGCTTCTGGCAACGTTCTTGTCGTCTATCGTCTGTCTGTAGTCCTGGGTCGCCTTTGTGCAGTGCCTACCACTTCTCGTGCTGTTGTGCTTACCGCTCCATGGATCGACTCCCATAGATCGTTGATGTTGTCGCTAACGTTGATTGCACTTAGGCCGATTACATACGCACGCGTGTGCGTGCGCGAACGCGTCCAAGATAAAAGAATTTCTCTTGCTGATATTCTGCTCGACGCGTCAGTATGTCATCGCTCTTATCCGTTCGTCGAGCTTTTGGCGGTACACAGCCGATACTCCTTCCACCGACAATCGCTGAATATTGTAACGCATCGTTCGCTGTGATCTTTCGTTCGATACAGTTGACAATCGTGATCAAATTTTACTGACAACTGAGGTAGTGATCAGAGTCAATGTTCGGACCTCTGAATGTCCGCACATCGATAAAATCTTAGAAATGGCGCCCATCCACCAGAACATGGTCTATCTGGTTGCAAGTTTCACCATTTGGGCGTCTCTAGGTGTGCTTTCGGATATTATTTCGTGCAAAGTAGGTGCTACTGATGGCCATCCCTCTGGCAGCAGCGAAGTTTACTAGCAGTAGGCCGTTGTCATTGGTAGCGGAGTGAAGGCTCTCCCTACCGATTATGGGACGGAAAAAGTCCTCTCTACCGACCTGAGCGTTAGCGTCTCCGATAACAATTTTCACGTCATGCTTTGGGCACTCTCCATAGGCTTTATCAAGACATTCATAAAACGTGTCCTTCACGTCGTCGGATTTATCGTTTGTCCGTGCATAAACGTTGATTAGGCTGTAATTAAAGAATTTGCCCCATATCCTCAACACACAGATTCGTTCGCTAATGGGTTTCCACCGCATCACTCGCTTCGTCTGCTTGCCCATCACTACGAAACCAACTCCATGCTCTGCTTTTTCACCGCCGCTGTGATAGATGTTATACTTGAATGCAGTGTTGGTCGTGGGATCCACGGCTCGGAATTCATGTTCTCCGGATCTAGGCCATCGGACTTCTTGAATAGCAGCCACGTTCACTCCAACCTTCTGCAGTTCACGAGCCAGAAGGCTCACTCCTCCAGGTTCACTTAGGGTCCTGACATTCCAGGTACCGAGTTTTCAATCATAGTCCTTATTTCGTTGCCGGGTCGGTTGCCAAAAATAACGTTCTCTTTTTCTTCTATCTCCATTTTTCGTGATATTTGAGAGGCTTCAGTAAGCTATCTTACCGGGGGGGTCGCGTTACCTACCTCGCGCTGATGGGACTGCCACCTTAGGTATAGCTGACGCGATACAGCATTTCGTTAATCAGCCGCTGGGTACCAGGCAGTCGCTGTTTGAGCCGCACCTGTGAACAGACGCTCGAGGGGTACCTTCTCACTAAGTGTTGGTAAAAACTCAAAATCACAAAACTCGTGGATGATTCAAATCAAGCGTGAGTTGAAACGCACCCAACTCAGCACCTAAAAACTCATGAATGAGTTGAATCATCCATTTGAATCATCGTAGGTTTTCTTTTGTTCTCCTTCGTTAAAAACAGTGAATTGACGTTTGTCGCATAAAATATTAGACACTCTTTTATGTATAAGCAATAAATTGCCCCCAAAGTGATTTCAAATGCGTTTTTAAACCAAAATGATTTTTTGGCAAATGAGTGAAATGATGCGTTTTAGCATGAAAAATTCAAGCGTGATGCATTCCTTTAAAATCGCAGACGATTTCGTTCGCACGGGAGCGCTCGTTGATTGAGATTTATGAGTGACTTTACCAACACTGAATCTCACTCTAGCTGATGTCAGAAGGACAACAGTGCCCAGGCTGCGCTACCAGCTAAGTACACAACCCTTAGCTTCTGCATTGCATCGGATATTCCTGCAGAAATTTTAAATTGTAACCAACTTCTCATACAGTAATCTCCCTTCTTAGCTTAGCGGTAAGATGCGCGGCTACAAAGCAAGACCATGCTGAGGGTGGCTGGGTTCGATTCCCGGTGCCGGTCTAGGCAATTTTCGGTTCGGAAATTGCTTCGACTTCCCTGGGCATAAAAGTATCATCGTGTTAGCCTCATGATATACGAATGCAAAATGGTACCTTGGCTTAGAAACCTCGCAGTTAATAACTGTGAAAGTGTTCAATGAACACTAGGCTGCGACGCGGCAATGTCCCAGTGAGGGATGTAATGCCGATAAGAAGAAGAAGAATCTCTTCGTTCAAATAAAAAAAACTGTTTTACATAATATGGACTATAGCGTTCAAAACCTTAGGCACTTTTAATTTTTTTCGGAAAAATTTTGAAAAACCAACCTAGTAGTCACAGCCCTTCTACACAATTTGTACATAGGAACCATCTCTGTTTAGTTTGCGTATTTGCTCAATATAATCCACATTGTAGTAAAAGGTAACGGGCTTGGTAGTCATATGGCTACTGCTTCTGCCTCATACGCAGGAGGTCGTGGGTTCAATCCCAGGTCCGTTCCATTTACCTACTTTGTATCTTTCTCTATATTTCTCATGTTCTAGCAATCGCTAGAACTGGAAATGGACTTCCATACCGTTTTCATTTCTATCCTATACCTTCAACTTGACTATTCTATCAGTAGCTGCTAGAATTGGAAATGAACTAAAAACAAAACAAAAAGCTCGTTTCCCTTCATCCAATTAGAAATTCCATGCTTTCTCCTATTCATCACATTAGCAGCTCGTTAGCAAGACGGACCTCTGCCTCTCGAACCCTAACCCAAAAATTCCAATAAATTCCGTATGATCTCGTGGCAAGTGCAGAGGTATATTCGGCTTGCAGTGGGCGAGTTCAATTCCTCCCCCTTCCCTACATTGACTTGCATTCTGGCGTGGCAGGCGCCAGTATGACCTAACAAATGAGATCCCCAGTACTTGTACATTGAAGATGAGTGCTAGTCCCAAGCAAACATCTGTTGGTTCTCTGTGCAAGAACAGCTGATCTGGTCATAATGGAGTAGCAACTACGGGCAGTCAATCAAGCTCAAGCTCAAGCTCAATATAATCCACATTGTAGTAAAAGGTCATGCAGGCTCCTGATTTTTTTGGAAGACAGTATTCCCATAATCTTCATATAATATTAATCGACCGCATATTTGTACTTTATCCCTACAGAGATGACGAATCCAACCCTATGGTTGCGCTCCGCAAGCGTCAGATGGAGGACGCCAAGGATGATCTTCATGCGTACCTCGACCTGCAGCAGATGGCTGCAGCCCAGAATCCTCAGGCGCAGCTGCACTATCAAGCCCAGCAGGCCAAACTCCAACAGCAATACCCTCACGCACAGCACCAAGGATACCACCCGGGACAGGACTTGGGGCTGCACCACCTCCAGTCGCAACATGGATCCGGCCAGCAAGGCCACCCCGGAGCGAATGCCCATGGGCACCGTGGTGACGGTCACCACCCAGGGCAATTGGGTCCGAACCCGCTGGCGGCAGTACAAGCCATGCGCGCCAGTCTGTCGCAGCCAACACCGGCCGATTCACCCATACCGGCTTCCAACGTGGAAGTGTCCTACAATGCACCAAAACGCCAGCGACTGAACTTCGACATGGATGAAGCGGGATCCGTTTCCAATTACAACCTCAACCGCACCGTCAAGTATCAGAACAATCTGGACCATGCGGTCAACCTGGACGAGCACGGTGCATTCGGATTGTATGTCGGTGAAATCCTTCGAAAACTTCCAGAACGACTGGGATCGGTCACGTCGTTAAAGATCATGCAGCTCTTGCATGAAGCACAAATACAATCGTTCGATTTGGCAACATCTGCCAATGCCAACAACACCAACAGCAACGGCGCCAGTAACAACGCAAGAAAGGACAGCTCGGCGACCAGCTCAGCCGGGAGCGTCGAGCGAAAGTCGACCGAAAGCAACGAAAGTGCGAACAAAGATTAAAACCGCGCCATCTGGATGCCATTTGATTCTTCGTAGCCTGAGATAAAATTATATTTATTTTATGAAGAGTAATAGCAGCCAATGATCTTTTTTATAGATTAACGATCGACCATTGAATCATTGAATTGAGAATAATGAAAAAAAAAAAAACATTCGTAAATTAGTTGCATTTTCACCTATAGACGAAATTTGTAGGAAGCTTTCATTTCTACGATAGCGAGACCCCATTGGAAATTAGAAAGTTGGTATGACAGTCACTAAAGTTTTACCGAAGCGGTTGATCCGTCATCCAATGACCATTATTCCTCAGTTTCTATAGTTCAATAGGTTATTTTAGGGAGTTTTTTTTAGTATGAATAAGCATCGGAGAATAATAAACCTATTTAGTGAATATCTTGAAACCATGATTTAACATATTCGACAGAAACTATATACAAAGAAACATTATAAAGTAATCCCAATAAATGTGAATTATGTTAATGAAAAGATGCATAAAAGGCAAACTTTTGTTCCCATAGAAATGAATGAACCATCCCTGCTCGTAAACGCTAAGTAGAATGGCAAAATATATAACTTTGCTTAAAATACTCACTCCTATTCTTTTTTTACGGGCAACGAAGCTTTCATATAAATCCAATTGGAGAGAATCATTTCTTCATTTTGTTGACGTAAACATGAATGCCAATCAACGTTCTTTCAAAAATACATATTATAAACAAGAATACGAACACGAACGGCTTGGTCTAACTTTTGTATTGTATTTTTTTCGATTATAGTTTATGTTTGATATTGTTTTTATAAATATGAAATATTTTTTAAACTAGGGGAACTACTCCTTGAATTCATATCATGTACCCAAATCAATACCATTCGAAAACAAAGAATTGGTGCGCAAATTGTTTTATATCTCATTTTTGTGATTTTTTTTCAGCAGTGAGCACGCCGCATAACAACAAAACACGACACAAATTGAGCCTAAATTGCCTGTTTTGCGAATGCTATTGATATAGGAGCATACCCTACATATTTTAATCTTGATTCTGCCCATATTGAATACTATTATAGAGTTTTCCAAGCTCATTCAGAAACTCCTCATCTACCACGCGATAGTTATCCGGTCCACCGGTACGATGTCCTCGGGCCAACGGTAGTTTAATCTTGTCCACAAGTCCCAGCACAGCGTTGATCAAGCTAATTACGAAAGATAACGTTACTACTAGAATTAGTGGGTTCAGCAAGTGCCATCCCAAAAAGTGGTGTCCAACTCCATGCGAATGTCCGTTAGATAGACCAAAATAACTACTCCCAGCATCCGTGAGGCCACCGGTCCACGTCCCACCAGTGTTCGCCGAGTAATCACCCCCATTATTGTGATGCCAATCGCCGTAGCTATCGAAGTAGTATCCCGATCTTAACCCTTCCAATATCGATTTGTTTCCGTGAATGTGTTTCTTAATCTCTCCCCGATTGTTCTCATCCACTAGCAATTGATCCTTACTGTCGTATCCCAGAGCTATTTTTTTCGGAAGGGTATTACGACGCGTAAATTTTCGCTTAGCATCCTCTTTGTTGAACATTTCTTTGATCCACCGATGATCGCCTTTTCCTGGTCGAGCTACTTCACTGGATTTGGTAACAAAATGCTCGTTTGAAGCATTACGTTCCGGATGGTGTGATACTGCTATTAACTGATACCTCCTATCTTCGTTGTCTAGAACAGTTGGTGGAATTCGCTCCAACCTATTTGAGTCTTCCTCTTCCAGGTGGTGCTCCAACAGTGGGGATTCGAGTTGATATTCTTTGTCGACGTTCCCTGGTAAAATTCGACCGGATGCGTAAACTGTCGAAGCGTCTCTCGGATGATCATCCATCGGGTGGTGGTAGTTGTTGGTAGACAGATTCACTATCACACTCGGCAGAAGCCCAAGTACGAACAAAATAACGCGACAATCACTGACGTAGTTTAGCATTTTGATGCGAACTAACGAAGTTCTCAGCCGCCAGTAACGGTTATATAGCATGCGCAAGAGATTCGATACATTGCGTTCCTGTATTGTGAAGTTCAAGGGTTGGTGCACATGTCACTCAGTCAGTCATGCCGCGGGTACTAATCTTTGTTAGAAAAAGTGCAATGCACCGGTTCTTTTGTGTGAAAAAGAAAGCATTTAAACGAAAGTGATTTTTTCTCAATTCAAAGCATAAAAAATATTTCTGAAAGATTTTGTCGGTAAACAGGATTTACATGATTTTTTTCGCTCGTATTTTTGACCGTGTGACTTCAATTTACCACCAAAATCTTTGCAACATGTTTCAAAAAATCCTGAATAAATCAAAGAAAAATCACATGCGTTAAACATTTAGGATGAGTGCAAAATTGAGAAAATACAAATAGTGTAAAAACAGAATCCAGTTATAATACACTATGGTACGTATACCGTAAACCTCATTGATTAGGCATGAGGTAATTGTTCTACAATAGATATGTATTGTTCGAAGAACTTAATGTTGATGCGTAACGATGTCCATGTTATATTTGTCACTGTACGAAGAGCGCTAAATGATTATGCGGGCATTTATCATTCTTTGAAAGGTTCTCTCGGGAGCCGGAGTAGCCTGTGCAGTGCATAAAAGTTTTCTCCATTTAACTCGGTCCATAGCTGCACGTCGCCAACCACGCAGTCTGTGGAGGTTCCGCGAAACGTCCTCCACTCTATCTACCTTCACCTTGTTCGCTGTGCACCTTGTTCCCGTCGGATCGTTGTCGTGAATCATTTTCACCGGATTACTGTCCGACATTCTGGCTACGTGCCCGGCCGACCGTAGTCCTCCGATTTTCACGATGTGAACGATGGATGGTTTTCTTCCCAACACCTGATGCAACTCGTGGTTCATTCGCCTCCTTCACGTACCGTCCGCCATCTGCACCCCACCATAGATGTTTTTCCTTTGTGATGTCTGTTGACAGACGGCTGGGACTTTTTTTTCAAACACCCTTACGTACGAACGCGCTTTCGAACGAAAGCTGCTGCGCATTCTCATTTACGCCAGCAAAATCAAATGCGGAAACAATTCGAAATACCTATACCTGCATTCGTTCGAAAGTTTCACTCGTCCGTAAACAAGAATAGGGGTGAAAACTCCAAGTGCGCGTTGGTCCTCCACGAGCATCGTGCAAGTCTAGAGGACTACCGGTCTATTGAGCGTTTTGTAGATAGTCAGTTCGGTACGGCGGCGAACTCTATTCGATCGGAGCGTCTTGTGGAGTCCAAAGTATGTACGTACGAATTCCAGCCACTAATGTGTCCCCAAATTTTCTCTGCTGGTATCATTTTCGGCAGTCATCAGGTGAGCCATTTTCTTGTTTTGAGTGCAAATGTTTTGCTTAAATTTCAGTGTTCAATGTACACGTTACGATTTTATCACATTGCATTAGCACAGCGGTTCTCAACCTTTTTCTTGAGAGGTACCCCTTCGAACTTTTACATTAATTGAGGTACCCCCTATGATTTTTGGCTGTAAATAAAAATAATCTTCCCAATTAAAATTAGGTTCTTACATCGAGGGACTGACTGTAGGGACTGTTTTGACTATTGAAGGCTTCCGAGCATATTGAAAGGAAGCTTCCGAGCCTTCTGGAAGTAGGATTCCGCGCCTCTTCCGAGAGAACCTTCCAAGCCTCTTGAAGATAGGCTTCCGAGTCTCTTGAAAGGCGGCTTTCGAGTCTCTTGAAAGGCGGCTTTCGAGTCACTTAAAAGGAGGCGTCCGAACATCTTGAAAAGAAGCCTCTGAGCTGCTTTAAGGTATGCTTCCAAGCCTCTTGAAAAAAGAATTCCGAGCCCCTTGAAGAGAGGATTCCGAGCTTCTCGAAAGAAGGCTTCTACCCCATCAAGGGAGGCTTCCGAGCGTTCTGAAAGTAGACTTCCGAGCCTCTTGGAATGAGGCTTTCGAGCCTCTTGAAAGGAGGTTTTCGAGCCTCTTGAAAGGAGGCTTCCGAACCTCTTGAAAAGAGGCTTCCGACTCCGAGCCTCTTGAAAGATGGCTTCCGAGTCTCTTGGAAGGAGGCATTCGAGCCTCTTGAAACAAGGCTTCCGAGCCTCTTGAAAGGAGGCTTGCGAGCCTCTGGAAAGGAAGCTTCCGAGCCTCTTGAAAGGAGGTTTCCGAGCCTCTTGAAAGGAGGCTTCCGAGCCTCTTGAAAGAAGGCTTTTGAGCCTCTTGAAAGGAGGCTTCCGAGCCTCTTGAAAAGTGGCTTCCGAGCCTCTTGAAAGGAGGTTTCCGAGCCTCTTGAAAAAAGGCTTCCGAGCCTCTTGAAAGGTGGCTTCCGCGCCTCTTAAAAGGAGGCTTCTGAGCCTCTTGAAAGGAGGCTTCCGGGCCTCTTGAAAGACCTTACGAGCCATTTTATGGAAGGATTCCGGAAGGCTTCGAGCCTTTTGAAAGCAGGCATCGAGCCTTTTGCCACTTGAAAGGAGGCTTCCGAGCTGCTTGGAAGGAGGCTTCCGAGAAGCGTAGAAGGATTCTTCCAATTCTCTTGCAACGAAGCAACTGAGCTTTTCGGGAAAAAGTTTTCATGTCTCCCAAATGGAGGCTTTCAAATTTGTAGACTCTAGATTACATTCTGTTTTAGGGTTTTAGCCTGGTAGATTTCATAGAAGATTTTTAAAATTTGTTCATTCGAGGTTTTGTCCTTTTGATGTTTTTGTCTCACAACCCTTCATCCATTGTACTGGTTGTGGAGGTCAGGATTCAATATGCCATGATCTACTGATCGCCATGCATATTATGTACAAGACAAAGTTTAAAAATAAAAATAAAATACAAAATTGTCAAAACTTTATCAATAAGTTTTGATTGAAATTGTAATTCATCCGCCATTAAGGTGGTTATACAACAAAGCCACAAATCGGCCATCTTACAAACCACGTGCAGGCCTGGTAGCGGGTCACTTTTTAGTGACTTGGTCACTTTTTTCGGGTAAGTCCCTAAAAAGTCTCTTTTTTCGAGCTCAAGTCACTAAAGTCACTTTTTCTCGTAAAAAGTCACTATTTTCAACTATTTTGATCAAAATAAAAGGTAGGGTACTAAATCCAAGTGTCGTGGGGTACAAGATCCTAACATGGGAAAGACATTTTAAATAATGTAACGCTTTGTGTACTCGTCGATAAAGTTGCTTTATAGTAAAACTGATGGATGTATAAAAAAATTAACTCCCAAGGCTTGTTAGCCCGAAAGTCGCTCTTAGCTTCTTCTTGTCTTTAATTTCCCACTAATACTTGACCAGCTTTCAAGCCTCAGTAATTAGATTTCCAATAATAGTTTAATGTAGAGATTCTATGTCCCTATTCATGAATGTACTGTAGGGTGGCTCAAAAAATACTTTTTCGGTACAATTACGGTACAATTTAAGATGAAGAGCTATAATACTCATTCAGTTATCGTAGAATTAAATACAGAATGTTATGCTGAAAACCACGAGAAGATTAGAGTTTATTAGACAAAGATATTAGCATTTTATTGGAGTGTTATATGGGTGAATTTATTTCTTTTCAAAGGTAAAAGAAACGAAATTTGCTCGAACCCCACTTCAGAGAAATGCTAATAGCTTCGCCGGGCAAACACTAATCTTTTCGCGGTTTTCAGCATAACATTCTGTATTAAATTCTTTAAGATCTGAATGAGTATCATAATTTTTCATCGTAAATTGTACCGTCTAACTGCAAAGCACTGTTTTTCGATGTTTCTGCATACATTTTTTCATATAAACTTCCAACGAGCTAAACACCGCCCAAACGTTGACCGATTTGGCTGAAATTTTGTCCAGAGCATCAGGGCATCAGATAGAAGAGAATAAGAGGGCGGCCCATCGAAAAAAATCAAAAAGGTTTTTTTTCAGGCTTGACAAAACTCCTCACACTCGCTAGAGTCAAATAAAATCATCATCAGCAAAATGCTGCCTTCGCATCCTCACATTTGAGTGGAAGCGTAAAAAAGCAGATGTACAAAAAACATAGTGGGGAAAAGCAAAATAAAAACACATGTGAGTGAGGCGTTGGGCGAAAGAGCACTCATTGAGCCTCCGGAGCGACGCTTTGTATGTGAGAAAAATCTTGGAGGCTGTTTTGAGTGTGAGTGAAGTGATCGACGCACCACAAGAAAAAGATGAACAGATAGGCTCGCTCTTGTTTTGCGACACACAAGCTCGGGATTAATGATGCACAATGTTGTGAGTTTTGATGCTTATTTCTGCTCCTCAAAAAAACTCTTGCATTTACTCATTTTCTACTCGGCGAGGAGTTTTTGGCAAGCCTGTATTTGAGCCACCCTCATTTAGAAAGTCTTTAATCTCAAAAATATATTTAAATTTGTTACTACGATCGCTGTTTATTTGTCCATTAATGTTCATAATATATTTTATGATGCAGCAGTTCTATTTCTTAAACCAATCTTATTTTTTGAATGGCAATATTTTTATTTTATTTTTTAAAGTTTTTCAAATGAACAGATGAATCTAATTTTGATTATATTCTCGAAAAAATTCTATATCTAGCAATTATTACATGATTTTCAATCATAAAAAAAAGCATTTTCACATACAGAGGTTGCAGGAAAAAGTTCGAAGTCACACAAAACATTGTTCTCCACAGTAATGTAGAACTTGTTGTAAAACTGTTGTTTAAATTAAAACTCCCTCACAAAGACAAAACAATACTGAAGTTCCCTCTGCTCCACGGCAGGCTGGTAATTCTGCCAGCAGCTTCAGTTCTCTTCATTCAATCAACGGGTATATACAATATATCAATAACAATCTTCCATATATCTAACCAAAAGTATAACTAGCCGGTCCTACCTATCTTCCATCAAAACCGAGGAGTCTCACACTATCTGGTATTTCAACACTCCTCCTTAGGGTGGACGCCTCGCGACACTCTTTGCTTTTTCTAACGCTGAGGTTACGCCTCCTCCTTGCAAAACAATCCCTGGTCTATTTCCGTTGCTCGTACAAATGGTCTTTACTCCGAAGTTTGCACGCCAACTTCTCTAGCACATGCGCCTGTACAAGTGGCCCGTCTCCAATGCATACACAACGCGTCTCGATGTGCTGCTCACCAGCTACGTGCATTCATCCTTCTGGATTCTTGCTATTCAGCCAGCAACCAACCGAACATTCTCCAAGTAACATTTTAAGTTTTATAACGCTCTTGAAGATCACATTTTACCCTTCAAGAGTGTTATGAAACCAGTGTAAAACCGAAATATTAATAGGGTCCGACCTTCTAATGAATTCCACCGGGCACCTGCTTCCCAGCTATCTTTTATCAACACCGAGGTGTCCCACAATATCTGGTATTCCAACAAAACCGTGTAACAATTTGTAACTCATCGCCTTGTTTTTAACTTCATATGAAACTAAATTTTGATCAAAAAAAATCAATCGAGACGAAAATACAAACCATCCTGAGATGAATTAGTTGGTTGATTCGAATTATGCAAGAATTCACCAAGATTCAAATCGTACATGAGTTTTGGGATTTTGAAAGTCACTATTTGGTCACTTTTTCTGCAAATGAAAGTCCCTATTTCGTCTCTTTTTTTGACAAC
Organism: Armigeres subalbatus; assembly: GCF_024139115.2. Lineage (NCBI taxonomy): Eukaryota > Metazoa > Arthropoda > Insecta > Diptera > Culicidae > Armigeres > Armigeres subalbatus. The sequence continues at coordinate 109,234,940 of NC_085140.1, read as the reverse complement.
GTTGGTCACTAAAGTCACTATTTTCAGCGGCATTGGTCGCTACCAGCCCTGCACGTGCTTTTTCTTGTCATTTTTTAAGAGCACGAATTGAGAGAACCACAATGCCCATGGGAATGAAATATCCGTAGATCGTTTGCTTACTTGTGCTAAACAATCGACTTTAATTTCAGCATTGTACAAAAAATATTACGCTAGATTTGAACTTTTGATTATAGGAGTAAAAAACAGTGTGGTGAATTTGAAATTCACCACATGGCTTGATTGTATAATCACCTTAAGCATTTCGTTCGAGGTACCCCCTGGGTTCGGCGAAGGTACCCCCAGGGGTACATGTACCCCAGGTTGAGAACCGCTGCATTAGCATAATATTATTATTTTTTAATTGAATGCAAGGATTACGGCTATTTACAGCATTGCATGAATGTATGTTTCGATTGGAAAATTCATTCCGTTCAATTGAAGATATTTTAGTTACCAGATAAAGAATGTCGCTTCGGTTCTCTTTGTTCTGCTGTCCGAAACATGTGTGGTACCTAACTGTCAAATCGTATGTATTTTTCCTTCATTGACATTTAGATCCCCTATCCTCGCCAGCAAAAGATGTTCCAGACAGCGACGACAGCGACAATCTTTATCTGATAACTAAAATATCTTTTGTTCACCTCCTCTCCGGAGGTGCAAATCTTTCTGAGTATCTGTTCTCCATGTCAGGATCGGCTCACAACAGCGTCTGTTCTCCATGTTAGGGGCGGCTGATCATCGTCCGAGTGCCAGCGAGGGACTCTAAGTGAAACTGTGCACCATGGTCCACCGGGAATAAGGAGGAATGGTCTTCCGGAAATTTAGGGGGATTGGTGTCAGGCCCTGCAAGCCAGCCTTTCATCGGGAGCACACGCATACTCGCCGACGTGCTCAAGGACCGTGGATTCGGCATTGTAGCACTGCAGGAGGTTTGTTGGAAGGGATCAATGGTGCGAACGTTTAGAGGTGATCATACCATCTACCAGAGCTGCGGCAACACACACGAGCTGAGAACAGCTTTCATAGTGATGGGCGATATGCAAAGGCGCGTGATCGGGTAGTGGCCGATCAATGAGAGAATGTGCAGGTTGAGGATCAAAGGCCGGTTCTTCAACTTCAGCATAATCAACGTCCATAGCCCACACTCCGGAAGCACTGCTGATGATAAGGACGCATTCTACGCGCTGCTGGAACGTAAGTACGACAGCTGCCCAAGCCAAAACGTCAAAATCATAGGAGATTTGAACGCCCAGGTTGGCCAAGAGGAGGAGTTTAGACCGACTATTGGGAAGCTCAGCGCTCACCGGCTGACGAACGAAAACGGCCTACGACTAATTGATTTCGCCGCCTTCAAGAATATGGCCATTCGCAGCACCTACTTCCAACATAGCCTCCCGTATCGGTACACCTGGAGATCACCACTGCAGACAGAATCACAAATCGACCACGTTCTGATTGATGGACGGCACTTCTCCGACATTATCGACGTCAGGACATATCGTGGCGCTAACATCGACTCTGACCACTATCTGGTGATGGTTAAACTGCGCCCAAAACTATCCTTCATCAACAATCCGCGGTACGACCTAGAGCGACTGAAGCAACCTGATGTCGCCACTGCATACGCGCAGCATCTCGAGGTAGCGTTGTCGGAAGAGGATGAGCTCGATGGGGCCTCTCTTTAGGACTGCTGGAATACAGTTGAAATAGCCATTAACGACGCAGCGAAAACAGCAGACCCACCTTTTTCAGGAGAAGAAACGCCGCATGGAAGAAGCGGAGTGCGAGGGGATGGAACAGCTGTACCATTCTCAAGAAACACTCACATTTTATCAGATGCTCAACGCATCCCGTAACGGCTTCATGTCGCATGCCGAGATGTGCAGGGATAAGGATGGGAGCATCTTGGCGGACGAACGTGTGGTGGAAGCAGCAGTACGAGGAACATGTAAACGATGGAAGCCAACCATTCCCAATCCTAAGGAAAGTTGAGGATGTCATCGAACAGCTGAAGACCAATAAAGCAGCTGGTAAGGATGGTATCAGAGCTGAGCTCATAAAGATGGGCCCGGTAAAGCAGGCCACTTGCCTACACAAACTGAGTCAAAATCTGGGAAACTAAACAGCTACCGGAGGAGTGGAAGGAAGGGGTCATATGCCCCATCTACAAGAAAGGCGACAAGCTGGAGTGTGAGAACTTTCGAACGTTCACCAAGTGATATCCCAGATCATCTTTCGTCATCTATCATCAATAGTGAATGAGTTCGTTGGAAATTATCAAGCCGGCTTCGTTTACGTCCGCTCGACAATTGTCCACTGATTTCAAAGCGGCATACGACAAAGCGGTATATTCCGCGTAGAGCTATGCAAAATTATGGACGAGAACAGCTTCCCTGGGAAGCTTGACAGACTGATCAAAGCAACTGTGGATGATGTGCAAAACTGTATGATGATTCCGGGCGAACACTCCAGTTCGTTCGAATCGCGCCGGGGACTAAGACAAGGTGATGGACTTTCGTTCTTATTGTTCAACATTACGCTAAAGGGTGTCATGCGGAAAGCCAGGTGGGAAAGCCTGGGTACGATTTTCAACAAATCCAGTCAATTTATTTGTTTCGCGGGTGACATGGACATTGTCGGCCGAACATTTGCAAAGGTGACAAAACTGTACACCCGCCTAAAAAGAGAGGCAACAAAAGTAGGAATGATGGTGAATGCATCGTAGACAAAGTACTTTATAGTAGACGGAACCGAGCGCGACAGGGCCCGCCTGGGAAGCAGGTGTTACGATAGACTAGGATACTTTCGAGATGGTCGAAGAATTTGTCAGAGATGAATTTTCTTACACGCATGCACAATCCAGGGAGGTGCCCCGTAGAATTCGACAACTTTTTATTTCCTGGACCAGTTCAATGCTAACGCTCATATGGAGATAGCAATGCATCAAACTTCAAATATTATTCAACTCAACCGTAAAAAATCTGTGTCATTAGACGCCAGTAAGTCTTGTTATGTATCAAAGCAAAGATCACGCAGAAACTGCAAGTATTTATCAATCGATGTCTACGTTTTATAATTCGGGCCTGGCGGCCTCACAACTGGTCGAAACGAAACGAAAGTACGGAGATGAAATATGCAAGTAAACGCTGTACTGGAATCCGACGGAGACAGACACAGGGGCTCATTGCGATAAAGCTTTAACAAATAAATAAAAGAAGTCGATATGAATCTCACATGGATTTAGGTCAAAGGCTGATGTGTATGCCTGAGTAAAAGTGAAGTGCGATGCGACACGACGCGAGTCATGTAAAGGAATAACATTATTATCATTGAACTGGCAAATTGCACTGTCGCGTCTTCTCTGGCTTACCATTAAAGCGGACCCACGAAGGATATCTTTTACGTTGGTCTCATGTACTTTTTTTTACAATTGTCTGCTACTTTTATGGGTGATTGGGGTCTATAAATGAATATGATATGTTCGAAGCAAGTGTGAAGTGTGAAATTACCACATTATGAAGCTATTCTACATGTTGCTATTTTCCGTTATATTTTCCTGAAACAAATAATCTACAAAACCGATTCTACTTGGCCAAGCCCAGTAATTGCACCGTTTGTTCCTTATATTTCTGCAAGTTGTACTCATTTTCACCGTCGTTGAAGAGTTGCTCAACCACTTTAGCATAGCCAGAAGGCGCTTCCAGGTGTGATTCTCCATCCGACTTACCCCAGTTCAGAATCGATTCAGAGCTTACCTTGGCGACATTCCGCTGGAAGTCATAGTACTCCATATCGGCTTCCGATTTCGTTTCCTCCCACGGTTCTACCACTTGAGACTCGTGATACAATGCTGTTAACAAATACATGGCATAATCGTAGTTTTGCTTTTTCAGGGGACAACGATCCGTTACTATGGTCAGAACGTCCGTGTCCGGATTGTAACGTTCTCCCACTAGCCGAAAGAATTTATCTTTGGCGTGTGGATTCAGTTTCAGCGTATCCACCTTTAGCTGAACCGTAACGATACGGGACAACGGATTACGGATGGTGGGAAGCGCGTGGCAGTAATCGGACGAAATATAATCCACCGGAAAGTGTTGCTTCATCTTCTCCTCCGTTTCCAGGCCCTTGGGCCAGGGGGTGCAGAACTGTTTCAACGATTCGCACTGTCGCTTGATGACCGGTGGCGTCAGATGAAGGAAGTTGGGAATCTTCATCAGTTCGGCATTGGCGAACTTGCCCGGCGGCACATGATGCTTCTTGTGGATATATCCTTGGCGCAATTGCAGCGGAACGGTGGCTGGAAGGAAAGACTTAGGGCCCGGCCAAACCGCACCCCAGTCCTGATCGGTGGCCATCTGTTGGGATCTAGATGGAGACGGACAAGAATTATGAAACGAGCTTAATTTGTATTGAATAATTTACAGGGCTGTTACCTGGGGTTGCCGAGATGATGATAAAAAAGAGTCACAATTTGCACGCACATTTCTAGAGATTTGTTACAAGTGCAACCAAAATCTAAACCGAATGCAAAGTGATAAATTATGACTAAACGTTTTTATATTTGCAGTATAAGCGAAAGAAGAAACGTTTAACATTGAGACGTTTACTGTGGAAAATTTAACCAATTTAGCGACACTCTCATAAGTAGGTACCAATAAATTGAAAATTAATAACGGTTTTTTGACCTAAGATAACAAAGCTAGAAAAATAATAATTGCCTTTTTTTAATATGAAACATCACGTAAAGGTGTGCGCAACTTCATTGAGAAAATCCATCAAATACGCTTTGCACAATTTTATACTATTTTCAATTTCTTCTCAACTTTGTCCCGCTTTGAATAAGGGAACCCAACAAATTGTCTTGAATACCTTTCTCTTAAGAATTCTTCAAACATACGCGATGCATAAAATTTGCTGCTCAGATTTATGTATCAATAAGCTTTCACCTTCGGTAACAGCCCTGTTATATTATTGATATTATTACCTTGGGGGAGGCACCTCCACTTTTCCTATTTTTCGTCGAGCAATTTTTTGTGATTTAACTTGTTTGAAATTTAATACCCGGAATTCTGTAAAAAGAGAGTTTTAGCATGAACCAATTTCATATTCAAATTATTATGAATCAAAAAGTGTTTACCTTCATCATCAACATGCTTTCTTGTATCGAGTGCCTGCTCAGTTGATTGCCATCGGCAGCCCACGATTCGGACCGGAGAATGTAGCACCGGTTTTCCCACTAGTCGAGTAATTGAAGCCATCTTAATAGAATATTAGCAAGCAACACCACTATTTGAAATTTCTTGGAGAAATTTAAATTGCTCGAATGTTTTTGATCACACAAGTTTTACATCACGCCCGGCCCGGAGAAAAAAGGAAAAAAATGTTGATCTGTCAAATGGTGGAACCTTACAACATCAGAACAACAACGTAACGGGGGATCAACCATTGGAAATATCGGTAAAGTAGGTAGACTTCATCGCAAGTTCAAAAAATCAACGAAAGCTTTTCATTTCGTCAAATTTAAATCCCTGAAGAAACGCACGAAGAAGAAAGCATCACATCATCCACGGACTGCAACTTTTCTCCGAATGCGCCTTCGACGACAAGCAAAACAACGGTCAATATTTCGCGGTTGGGTCGCTTGAGATTTTGGAGCTGCATTTCTGCCGTTAATTCGTCGCTGCTCCGGATCGGTTCCGGTCTTTTCGTGTTGATTCCTGTTCCTTCGGGTGGGGACAAACGATTTGTGTGTGGGAAGGTGTAAAAAGTGTGTTAAAACTGATAGAAAATATCGCTAGCGTTCTAGCGAGTGAACAAAAATGGGTGACAGCAAAAATATCAGGGTGGCCGTTCGGGTTCGACCGTTCAACAGACGGGAGCTGGAGCAGAATCAGCGGAACATCATCAAGGTAAGTTTTCCTTTGCCAACGCAGTACTTATTAAGGATGTTATCAACTGTACTACAATATAATCAGATTGCAGTAACGGTTTCTTAATTCAATTATATCTACCTATTTTGGTAAACAAGTTTGAATTGCTCATCCTGCATATTAGGGTGTGTCAAAAGTTTTAATCATATTAAAATTTAATTTATTTTATCTAATCTCGGCAGTAATAATAACAGTTTTTTTTAAATATTTTTTTCTTTGATTGATTCAGAACGCTTGGTTGTAAGCAAATCATAACAATGTAGGGGGAATGACGGCTTTGGCAGGTTTTGTTCTATTATTGGCAGGGGGTTTTTTTATGTCTGACTATGGTCAAATTTGGCCTAAACATTCTTTGCATATCAAAGAACATTGTGGCCAAATTTCATAAAATTTGGTCGATAAAAACCCCCCTGCCAATAATAGAACAAAACCTGCCAAAGCCGTCTTTCCCCCTACCTAGTAATTTATTTCTTTTTTGTTTGAATCAAGTTTTAATTTATCAAAAACTGTATTTTATTTCATATTCCATTATTTTCACAGGTTCTAGACCGTTCCACGCTTATGTTTGATCCGGACGAAGATGAAGACGAGTTTTTCTTCCACGGGATGAAACAAACCCATAGGGACATAACAAAACGGGTGAAAAAGAAACTCAGTATGGAGTACGACGAAGTGTTCGACCCCGAGGCCAACAATGAGGCTATTTTCGAAGCATGCACAAAACCGTTAGTCCAGTCCGTGATGGATGGATACAACTGCTCGGTGTTTGTGTACGGGGCAACCGGAGCAGGAAAAACTTTCACCATGCTCGGCAACGAGGACTGTCGGGGAATAACGTTTCTGACGATGAGAGAACTGTTTCGGCAGATCGACAGCTTGAGTAGCGTACGGAAGTTCGACATAGGAATTTCATATCTCGAGGTCTATAACGAGCTGGTGATGAATTTGTTGACCAAAACGGGTCCTTTGAAGCTTCGAGAAGATTCCAGCGGCGTGGTGGTCAGCGGATTGATCCTAAAACAGATTCACAACGCTGAAGAACTGTTGGGTCTGTTGGCACTTGGCAATCAAAATCGAACGCAACATCCGACCGATGCTAATGCAGAGAGCAGCCGCAGTCACGCAATCTTTCAGGTGCATCTCCGAATGGTTGACAAAAGCACCGGTCAGAAAAGAACAGTAAAGCTATCTATGATTGATCTGGCAGGGAGTGAACGGGCGGCCAGTACTAAAGGAATTGGGGCTCGCTTCAAGGAAGGTGCCAATATCAACAAAAGCCTCCTGGCTTTGGGCAACTGCATCAACAAACTAGCTGATGGCTTGAAACACATCCCCTATCGAGACTCAAATCTGACTAGGATCCTTAAGGACAGTCTTGGCGGCAATTGCCAAACGCTGATGATTGCGAACGTATCGCCATCTTCACTTACTTACGATGACACGTATAACACGCTGAAGTATGCTTCCCGAGCGAAGAAGATTCGCACCACCCTAAAGCAAAATATTGTCCCCTCCAATGTACCCAAGGAATACCTCGTCAAAAAGGTCAATGAACAGGCGGCTGAGATCGAACGGTTGAAGGCGAGGTTAAAAGATTTGGAGGAGCAAAAAACGGCTGCAGTTGCTGCGGCCACGGCCGCCAAATCGGCAACTAATGGATTTAGCATGCCAAGCGAGACCCTACTCAACACATGGCGCTCGAGAATTGACCAGTGCTATGGGACAGTGAAAAAAGCTCAGGAACATTATTTCAGTTTGCAGAGCAAGGAGAAAATTCTAAACCTGCGAGCGAAGCTGAAAGCGCAAGTCGAGAGCATCAAGAAAATTGTAACGCTGGATGGGAAACATTTGAATTCGGTAAGTTTAAATTGAAGCATTTATGAGACGTCCTAATTTTACAAACTCACAAAAAGGTTTTAAACCACGTCGAAAAGTGAAATGGATATCTCTCGGGTACTTATTCAAAAGGACGTATGTGATTTTGTAAACAAAGATTCAAACGTCGATTTTTCCAATCTGAATTCCCACGCAAACCATCACCACAGACAGGTAGGTGGTGTTGGTTTGCGTGGGAGTGCTATCAGATTGGGACAAATCGACGTTTGATTCTTTGTTTACAAAATCACATACGTCCTTTTGAATAAGTACCCGAGCTCTATGTTTGTAACTTCAAAACTGTTTTTCTAACATTATGCATTTTGTCGAACGTTCAACAATAGGCAAGAATTTTAGCCGCTCAACATTTGACGATTTCCCCTAATTCTTGGTTGAATTTAATGAGAAAGCAATACCTACATACTAGAGTGAAACTTTGCTTCTCTTATGAAGACTTAACTGATAAAAATGCAGAAGACATTCAAATCTTAATAGAACGACAGACAGCTTGTGACTAAGGAAAACATTTCATTTATATCATGTCTTATATACAAAAGTCTCCTCTGAGAAGCCTATTCAGGTTCTCGTATTCTTGGGACTGAAGTATGTTTGTGGGCTGGGCACTGAGATTACTCTCCGAATTTGTGTTTTTTACCCGCGCATTTTTAGATTTTCAGTTTGCTCATTCCAAAATAAAACAGAACTAGATTTTTTTTTCTAATGATAGACTTTATGAAAAAGAAACTTTTTTTTATTCAGTATCTTAGTTTATTTTGAACACATCATCATTAGCATAATATATACTTCCTATTTATCGCCCAACAGTTCACCCTGCTTGATTTCTAGCATCTTTTCCGCCTCCTTGATATATCCGTTGGCAATGGCCGTCACTTGAGCCTGCACCTGGAAATTCACATCCTCCGATATATTCGCCTGCTTTTTGACCTTTTTAATCGTTTGATTTTGGGCGTCCTTGATCGAATCGCGACACTTGATAAACAAGCTTTTGGCATTCTTGGCCAGCCCTTCGCGGTGCTCCCGTGTTACTTTCGGAACCGGAACGAAAAGTGTTGTTCCGTCCTGCTGCGGGTTTAGATTCATCCCGCTCTTCTGGATAGCCTGAAGGACGGCTGGTATGGTCTGTGGAAATGATACCAAATTCACCACAACCGTTTTGGGATTCTTCCTAACCACCTGGGCCAGTTCCTGCAGTTGGTATTCCTTGCCTTCGAAGGTCACTTTGAGGGTTTCGATGGCGCCGGTAGCCGAACGAAGTGACAGATTTTTTATGTAATCTTCCTTCATGGTGCCAAGGGTTTTCTCCATCTGAGATCGAAGTGTTTCTATGTCGATTACTTCGGCCAGCTGCTCCTCGTTGATGTGTACTTTGGCGGCACCTTTGTTTTCCTTTTTCCGGTCTTTGCTGTGTTTGTTACGAATTTGTTGGTTTTGAAATGCATTGAATTGTGGGGTCAATATCGAAACAGCCGGTGTTATTCGAGAGGGAAGCTGCGTGGCACGAACAGGAAATGCACGCGCTAGCACTCGTAACATGCTTATTCGAATCATTTTATTGAATTTTTTATTAAATTCACTTTACATAGGATAGACACAACTTGTTTCTATTGTATTGAATGAAAAAAAAACAATATTCGCTGACATAACAGCTGAGATCATAACAGAAATAAATAACATAACCTTCCAAAAACATCGGCAAATCGAGTAAAGTTTCGTCAAAAAGCTCTTTTGAAATAAAACACTCAAAAAAATATACACGCTACTATAAAGTGTTTTGCACTTTGATTTGCCCTACTGGTCAAACATGTGGAACTCGAGTGAGAAACACTTTCAGTAACTCGTCATACCACATATTATTTTCAACAGCAAAACACTTTCAACACAAGTGTTGTTGGTTTAAAAAAAAAGTTTTCTGCGTTGCATTTCGAATTGTATTGTATTGAATTGCAAAAGTATTATTTTTCATTTTCAACGGGTAAAGCTTTGAAAACAAATCAAGACAAAATTTTCAAAACGACTTATCTGCTTTTGTAAACAAAGATTCAAACGACGATTTGACGAATCTGATAGCTCTCCCGAATAAAAAATACAGTAAAATAACAATACAATTTATTGTAACACTTCTATTAATAACATTAAATTGGCAATAGATTATATTGTAAATGAAACCATAGAAATACATTAGAATGCATTGTTATGAACCATTTACTCAAATGTAAATGAAGTTTTCGCAATAGAATGTACGGGTTGTTAAGTATCGTAACTATACAAAATCTGAGATTTTTCCATACATTTTTTTCGTCACACAATAGAGTGTATGGTTAATATATTGTTGAAATATCCGAACAAAACTGTTCAAAATACAATGGATTGTATTGTATTTGTATAGTAAAACAATACGATTTTTGATTTCTCAGTTGTGACAGCTTTACTGTTTAACAATGCAATTTAAAGGGAAAAAATGCATATTTGGCGCTATGAGGCAAATATTGTTATATAGTTTATATGCAATGTAAAGAAACGTTTCAAAAGTTATCAATGTTTTAATCTTATGTACGAAAACGTTTCAAAAACAATTGCAAGTATGTAACAATGAGAAATATGTTGATATATTGCATCCTCAGTGTTGATACAATCTGTGCAACCAGCAGGAAACAATGTATGCTATTGTATACCGTACATTGTATGGTAATTCAAATGTTTACACTATTGAACCAATAGTACATTTTTATCCGGGAAATTCCGTTCACTGAATCGGAAAAGTAAAGAATCGAAACAAAATTCTTACAACAGTATCCACATGAAAAGAACAAAAAAACAAAATTGTCATTTGTAAGGTTCCCACGCAAAGTAATGGGAGCTGTCACTCTAATCTCGGAAAAATATTCTGCTCGATTATTGCGTAAGTAAAAGTGACAATTTGCTCCAGTTGTCAAAATTCCTTTTGGTAGTATTGAACAAAATTCCGTAACCTCTCTACTTTTTATGTCGATACTGGCCTTAAAAGCAGCTGATGGGGGCAGCAGAAACTATGTCCAAGGGCTTGACGATCCCTCCCCAGGCCATCTGCGAGTTCTGGCTCCTGCCTAGGATGTGGTGGGGTTTGACAGTGGGCCCTGTTAAACCTCTATAAAAAGCTGCATGTATCCGCAAGTAGGCTCCGCCAAATCGTCCGTGTGCCGCTCAAAGCGCACAAGCCCAAGTCCTGGTGTTAGGTGGGACGCTAAACAGCCCTGTCACGACGGCCCTCCGACGAGACAGGAGGTTTGCGCATGCTCAATAAGCCGCCTTTTAAAACAACCATTACGAACGACATAGAAGATAATACGATTCGATACAATCGGCAACGACCTAGGCGACGAATAAAGGATAACGATTGGAAGCTTGGAACATGGAACTGCAAGTCGCTAGGCTTCGCAGGTTGCGACATGATAATTACGATCTACGTTGAATTACATCCCCACAACTTCGACTTCGTAGCGTTGCAGGAAATCTGCTGGACAGGACAGAAAGTGTGGAAAAGCGGGCATCGAGCGGCTGCCTTCTACCAAAGCTGTGGCACCACCAACGAGCTGGGAACCGGCTTCATAGTTCTGGGAAAGATGCGCCAACGCGTGATTGGGTGGCAGCCAATCAACGCAAGAATGTGCAAGCTGAGGATAAAAGGCCGTTTCTTCAACTATAGCATCATCAACGTGCACTGCCCACACGAAGGGAGACCCGACGACGAGAAAGAAGCGTTCTATGCACAGCTGGAGCAGACATACGATGGATACCCACTGCGGGACGTCAAAATCGTCATCGGTGACATGAACGCTCAGGTAGGAAGGGAGGAAATGTATAGACCGGTCACCGGACCGGATAGTCTGCATACCGTATCGAATGACAACGGCCAACGATGTATAAACTTTGCAGCCTCCCTCGGAATGGTAGTCCGAAGCACTTTCTTCCCCCGCAAGAATATCCACAAGGCCACATGGAAATCACCTAATCAAGTAACGGAAAACCAAATTGACCACGTTCTAATCGACGGTAAATTCTTCTCTGACATCACGAACGTACGCACTTACCGCAGTGCGAATATTGAATCCGACCACTACCTCGTTGCAGTATGTCTGCGCTCAAAACTCTCGACGGTGTACAACACGCGTCGCAGTCGTCCGCCGCGGCTAAACATTAGGCGGCTACAAGACAGTAGACTACGTGCATCAGCTGGAAGTGGCACTCCCAACGGAAGAGCAGCTAGGCGCAGCATCTCTTGAAGATGGATGGAGAGATATTCGATCCGCCATTGGAAGCACCGCAACCGCTGCACTAGGCACGGTGGCTCCGGATCAGACAACGATTGGTATGACGGCGAATGTGAGCAGTTAGTTGAGGAGAAGAATGCAGCATGGGCGAGATTGCTGCAACACCGCACGAGGGCGAACGAGGCACGATACAAACGGGCGCGGAACAGACAAAACTCGATTTTCCGAAGGAAAAAGCGCCAGCAAGAAGATCGAGACCATGAAGAGACGGAGGAACTGTACCGCGCTAATAACGCACGAAAGTTCTATGAGAAGTTGAACCGTTCACGTAAGGGCCACGTGCCACAGCCCGATATTTGTAAGGACATAAACGGGAACCTTCTTACAAACGAGCCTGAGGTGATCCAAAGGTGGCGGCAGAACTACGAAGAGCACCTGAATGGCGATATGGCAGACAACGGTGGTGGTATGGTAATGAACCTAGGAGTACGCGCGCAGGACATGCGACTTCCGGCTCCGAATCTCCAGGAAATCCAGGAGGAGATCGGCCGGCTGAAAAACAACAAAGCCCCTGGAGTTGACCAACTACCAGGAGAGCTGTTTAAAGACGGTGGTGAAGCACTAGCTAGAGCGCTGCTGCACTGGGTGATTACCAAGGTTTGGGAGGATGAGGTTCTGCCGCAGGAGTTGATGGAAGGTGTCGTATGTCCCATCTACAAAAAGGGCGATAAGCTGGATTGTAGCAACTACCGCGCATGCTGAACGCCACCTACAAGGTACTCTCCCAAATTTTATGCCGCCGACTAACACCAATTGCAAGAGAGTTCGTGGGGCAGTACCAGGCGGGATTTATGGGTGAACGCTCTACCACAGACCAGGTGTTCGCCATTAGATATTTCAGAAATGCCGCGAATACAACGTGCCCACACATCATCTATTTATCGACTTCAAAGCCGCATATGATACAATCGATCGGGACCAGCTATGGCAGCTAATGCACGAAAACGGATTTCCGGATAAACTGATACGGTTGATCAAGGCGACGATGGATCGGGTGATGTGCGTAGTTCGAATTTCAGGAGCATTCTCGAGTCCCTTCGAAACGCGTAGATGGTTACGGCAAGGTGATGGTCTTTCGTGTCTGCTATTCAACATCGCTTTGGAGAGAGTAATACGAAGGACAGGGATTGGCCCGAGTGGTACGATTTTCACAAAGCCCGCCCAGTTATTTGGTTTCGCCGACGACATTTATATCATGGCACGTAACTTTGAGAGGATGGAGGAAGCCTACATCATCACCACGAGTTTCTATCGGTGGTGACAAAATCGAGGTGGTTGAAGAATTCGTGTACTTGGGCTCACTGGCGACCGCCGATAACGATACCAGCAGAGAAATTCGAAGACACATAGTGGCTGGAAATCGTACGTACTTTGGACTTCGCAAGACGCTCCGATCAAATAGAGTTCGCCGTCGTACCAAACTGACTATCTACAAAACGCTTAGTAGACCGGTAGTTCTCTACGGACACGAGACCTGGACGATGCTCGTGGAGGACCAAAGGGCACTGGGAGTTTTCGAAAGGAAAGTGATGCGTACCATCTATGGTGGGATGCAGATGGCGGACTGTTGGGAGAACCATCCATCATTCACACCGTTAAAATCGGAAGACTGCGGTGGGCCGGGCACGTAGCCAGAATGTCGGACAGTTATTCGGTGAAAATGGTTCTCGACAATGATCCGACAGGACCAAGAAGGCAAGGTGCACAGCGGGCAAGGTGGATCGATCAGGTGGAGGACGATTTACGGACCCTCCGCAGACTGCGTGGTTCGCGAAATGCAGCCATGGACCGAGCTGAATGGAGAAGACTTTTATGTGCAGCACAGGCCACTCCGGCCTCACTCTGGTGAAGAATGATGTATAAAGGCCTATTCTCATTGTGCCCGGGCCGGGCAGAGACCGCGGTTGGGAAGCTTTCGTTTTATGCTGGGATTTTTTGCCAGTTCCCACTGCATCGGGTTTTCCCGGCCGGGTAAACTATAAATATACGCACACCTAGGGTAAACATATGGTATCCTAAAGGAGGACATGTCCTTCTTTTTCGATAAAAATCGGATGTCCTCCTTTTGCGCTGAAATGTCCGCCTTTTTTACATTTTGAGGTAACTATTAACAATGCTAGACATTAATTTCGGGAGAGTTTTCTTTTTCTTTTTATCGCTGAAGAAAATATTACAACAAAGATTCATTCGCAAGTAAAACGTATGGTTGAAAACATATAAAATGTGGAACTCTTACAGGAGTTTGAAAGGAATTCCCTCTGGAATGCGGAAGGAATTCCTTTGGAAATTCAGAAGGAATTCCTTCGCGAATTTGGAATTCCTTTGGGAATTTTAAAGGAAATCATTCAGGAATTTGGAAGGAAATCTCTCGGCAATTTGTAAGGAATTCTTTTGGGAATTCCTTTGAGAAATCGGAAGGAATTCCTTCGGATATTTGAAAGAAGTTACTGCGGGAATTCAAAAGAAATTACTTTGTGAATTTGGAAGGAATTTATTCAGGAATATGGAATGATTTTCTTTGGAAATTCGGAAGGAATTCCTTCGAGAGATCGGGAATAATTTCAGGAATTTGGAAGGGAATTCGGGAGGGATTTTTACAGAAATTCGTGAAAAAAGTCCTTCCGTAGGTTGGAAGGAATTCCACCGGAAATTTTGAAAGAATTCCTTCGGTAATTTGACAGAACTCCTTCAGGAATTTGGAAGGAATTCCTTCAGGAATTCGAAACATCTTCCTTCGGAAATTCGGAAGGAATTCCTCTGGGAATTCTGAAGGAGGAATTTGTAAGGAATTTCTTTGGGAATTTGGAAAGAATCCCTTCAGAAATTTGAAAGGAATTTCTTCGGGAATTCAGAAGAAATTCATTCGGGAATTCGGAAGGAATTTCTTTGGAAATTCGTAAAAAAAACCCTCGGAAAATCGGAAGGAATTTCTTCGGAAATTCTGATGGAATCCCTTCGGAAAATTTGAAGGAACTCTTCAGGAATTCGGAAGCAATTCCTTTGAGAGTTTGGAGGAATGTCCTTCGTAAATTTCCAAAGGAATTTCTTCGGGAATTCGGGAATATCGGGAATATGAATTAATTCGGAAATTCTGAAGTAATTCTCTCGGTTTTTTTTTCTTCGGAAATCTGGATAGAACTTCAGAAATTTGGAAGAAATTCCGTTAGGAATTCGGAAGAAATTTCTTCGGAAATTCTTATGGAATTCCTATGGTAATTTGTAATAACTCCTTCAGGAATTTGGAAGGAAATCCTTCAGGAATTCGGAACGAATTCCTTCGGAGATTCGGAATGAATTCTTTCGGTAATTCAGAAGGACTTTCTTTGGGAATTCGGAAAGAATTCCTACGGGAATCCGATAAAAATTCTTCTGAAATTCGGTCGGAACTCCTTCAGGAATTTGGAAGGAATTTCTTCAGGAATTCCTTCGGAAATTTGTTCGGGAATTCGGAAGGAATTCCTTTGGGAATTTGGAAGAAATTCCCTTGGGAATTCGATAAAACATCCTTCGGAAATTCTGAAGGAGGAATTTGGAAGGAATTCTTTCAGAAATTTGAAAGGAATTCCTTCGGGAATTAAGGAGAAGCTCCTTCGGGATGCTTTCTTTGGAAATTCGTAAAAAAAAATCCCTCGGAAAATCGGAAATTCTTTTTGGCAATTTCTTTTGGAGTTTGGAGGGATGTCCTTCGTAAATTTGGAAGGAATTTCTATGGGAACTCCAAAGGAATTTCTTTGGGAATGCGGGAATATCGGGAATATGTCATATCTACAAGAAAGGGGAACAGACTCAATTGTGCTATTTATCGAGGTATAACACTCTTCAACACAACCTACGAAGTAATCTCCCTGATTCAATGAGAATAGCGCTTACTGATGCTTTATTTAAACAAATCAAAGTAGAAACGGCCTTATAAGTGCCCTTTTTCACTTTTTTCCGCTGTATTTTACACAAGCATGTATAGCGTGTTACTTGGGCATTTTATTCTTCCTACCAGCGTATTTGGAATAGTGGCTCGATTATATTGAACTTGCAACAAACATGGATTAGGTATATTAAAAAAGAAAGACAAGAACACTGTCTTTGACCAAAGGTCGTACTGACTGAACACTTGGCATCCAGCATAAGACAACGGACAGGACGCAAAACACCCACTAGACTAGTGGATAATTTTTCGATTTTTTTTTATTTATTTTATTTGCTTTTGTTTGCATGCCATCATAGCGCAAAATTCTTCTGCCGAATAAGTGTACAGCTCTCCCTACTAACAATCATAACTTTTCAACTGTTTCATAAATGTTGTCTAGGATATAGCCCGATTGGAAGCGTCGATTGATCGTTACAACAAACAGGTAACTCGTCAAAAAGATGAAATGAATCGCTGGGCGAAACGCTACAAAGACGCATTAAAAAGCTTGGAAGATCTTCGCGAAGAAGTTCGCTCTTCAGATCTTGCCATTTTGCTTGGATTCTATGTACGAGCGAAAGATCACGAATTAGAATCCAATAAGTCACACTACAAGAAAAATCATGTTATGAAAATCAATATGATCTATATGGACGAAAATCGACAGTTGGAAAAGATTACCACTCTGAGTGCAGAAATCGTCCAGCAAGATTATTTGTTGCTCAGGAGTATGAACAGGCTGGATAACGTGACTCTGGAGAAAATGGAACAGATGGCTCGACTGGACATCTACACACGTGGCGTGCGGTTCAGTGATGATGACGAACATGGAGAACTGATGAAGGAAGTCAATATCACCGATACGAGCATCGACGAGATTACGAACCTGTCTGATTGTGCCGATTTCCCCGCAATACCCAGTACGGATATGGAAACAGACTGTGGAGTAAAACGCTTGAACGATGATGATGAATCCGAGTCTGAGGGTGAACGCAAAAAAGCCAAAGAGGACCACAATAAGCAACTGGAGTTCAAAAAGCCAAAAGCTTTAAGACCTCTTAACCTGCAACCGAAAAGTTTGAGTATTAGATCCTCCATCAGTAGGAAGACGCCCACTAAAACGCAAAGGACAACTACAATCACGCAATTCAAAGTGCCCAAACTTATTGTGAGCAATCCTCCAAAACCTTCCAGTGCGAAAAAACGACAAAAGGTGGCCAATTCTTCCACGTCGTCCAATGACACCAGTGATGTCTCGGACGGTCCGGACGAGAATGGTGGGGCTGCAAACAGTACTTTCTGCATCGATGGAGACAAAGATGCAACAAGTTCCTTGTTCTCGAATGTGCTGGTTGAAAGCAATGTTAATCCGCATGTGCTGAAGAAAGGTAATTATTCGGAATTTTATAAAATCGACGACAGTCGGAGGAAAGTGACGAACTTGCACCGACTTTCAGAGAGCAACTTAATAAATAACTTCTTGAAATTTATTTTTCATCATAGTGTTGCGTCGTGCATCGATGAAAGGCAATGTCATTTCCAAGGTGACGTTGACTTTGAATAAGGAAAACCGAAAATTTAGTCCCAAACGTGTTGGCAAAAGTCCGCGACCTGTGCTGCGAACCAACAGTAGACGTAAGTAGATTTTCTTGCGATTCATCAGTACAGATTAGAAAAAATCGTAATAATTACTTTCCAATCCGGCAGCGCACACCTCGGCAGCAAGTGTAATCAACCGGTACAGAATGATGAAGGCTAGTGCGACGGCCGGTGCATCTTCTTCGACGAAACATTCTGCGGTGCCTGCAAATTCTGGTGACTCTAAGACCACAGCAATCGACAGTGACAATGAGCGAAAAATTCGAAACCTCAGGAAATGAGTGGAAGTCGTAGCGAAGAGGCACACTTGTGTTTTAATATTTTGTAAACATGTTTGAACTTTCTGTAAATGTACGTTTGTGGATTATCGGAGTTTTCGTTATAATTTGATAACATTATTCGGATGCGCATGTTGAGCATATGCATCTGTTTGAACTGCGTGTATTTTAAGGTGGGTTTCTATAATCATTGGGTATATCAGTCGCAAGAATAAAATAGCTGAATATAATCGTAAAATGCTTTAATACTATATCTTGTCAATATGTGGAAATTCGAAATATGTATCATCGTTTTCCGACTAAATTAACAGTAATTTTTTAGTAATCATTTTCAACACATTAAGTGAAAAAATGTATTTATAGTGTTTTATCTTGTAAATAAAAAAATAACATGACAAATTAAATTAGTTTTTTTGATATTAAAATCCGTATGTCTTATACGTTTGATGTTTAGTTTTGAGATTCTTTTACTTATTTAAGGTCAACTTTAGTATATGTACTAAGTATAAGTAAAACTATATGATCACTGCAAAACCATAATTTTATTGTAGGCTCGGAGACCTGTAGTGTTATATTCAAAATTTTGTTGATACTTTTTGGAACTTAGCATTTACCGAATTTCTCGCAACAATTTTCCATTCGACGAGGAATCCTGTCCCATTGTTTGCTTTTGAAAATTGGCCAAATCGGACTATAGGAGCAGAAGTTATGGACAAAATACTATTTCTTATGCTCCAAACACGATAAAAAGACTCACTCATATTGTTTAGTATTTTTTGCACGAGAAAGGCACCTAAGTGGATTAATCAGGGTTTTTTTTTTATAAAAGCGCTGCGATGTGAACCGACTAGAAGAAGTGGCTTAATTTTGTCCGAATGCTAGGTTAAAATAATTTGCAGAATTTTCCGACAATCACTCCTATTATTGTTTACGTTCGTTCGATCTTTCCCCATTTGATTTTGCTGGCGTAAACGAGAATACGCATCAGTTTTCGTTCGAAAGTAAACAAGAATAAGAGCGAATAAAATTGTAATTAGGTTCCGACTGATTTGAGGGTTGTGTATTTTGCAATTCATTGATTACCGTGAACAACATTTGCAGTAATCAGGGAATCAATTTTTGCTGAAATGCGCTTGCGAAACAAGCGACAAAAGGGAACCAACGACAAAGCTTTGTTTTTGTCGGAGATAATAATGACAAAGATCCGAAAAATTTTGAAGGCAACAAAAAAGAAGACAATCTTGTTGCTAACTTTTCACTCCGTTATTTTGCATTATTTCTAGAGCAAATTTCGGTTTTATGCTATCATAGTTTCTGCTTTTATGGAAATATTCGAGAATCCAGCAATGATTACAATATTAGCATCGTATTCTCGGAAATATCAGAGCATGCAAGGCAAATGATTCTTGTCATATTGTGTTCGGGTTCTGATAAAGGTTTGTCGCTAGGTGCGTTTGTCAGTAACAAACTCTGTTGACGACAAACGGTATATTGCTAGGCGTTGCTCGAATATTGATTCCCTGGCAGTAATCAAAGGTGGTTGCGATAGATGGTGTGGCGCTCGTGAGCTAACGCGACATTCGAGTTTTCTCACATCGCGATCGAACTGCATCTATGCCATGCTGTGCGTTATTATGCGCATTGCTCGCGATGCATTTGCGACATCCGGAAATTCTAACTTCGGTTTTAGTAAAATGGGTTGCAGTTATCAAACGGCATTCGCTAACATAAACGTAACCAAGTTGCAGTTTTCAAACGGCTAATGTATGGCACTCCTTTCAAATTTATTGTACCTCGGTACGAATACCAGCAGCAGAACTTCAAATGGTCGAGGTTCAGCGAAACCGCACCAAGCGACTTTTTAACTGACTTATGATACTTTGTTTATAGAATAAAAACGGAAATGATTTCTTATCAAATTATTCGTACATTAGTTTTTGGATATCCTCAGCCTCAGTTATAGGGTGGAAGGATATTCAATCCGATTTGTGATCAACTGGCTCGGCAACACGAAAACTTGTGCAATAAAATCGGTAATATTTCATTGGCGCTTGGTGTGATTTGGCTGAACCCCGACCAAATAATCGATAATTTTTTTATGAGGCCCATTGGCCTTTTATGTCACCTCACTTCTAAAAATATTCTTCAATGTCCGAATGAATGGGGGTCTGTGAGTATCTCTTAAAATTTCTCATATTAATAAATTATCATAAAACAGAACACATTTTTGACGATTTAAATAAAAATCCACATAGATCTAATTCCCGACATAAGGCATTTTATGAAAGAGATCGAGTCTCAGCGGTTCTTCTCGTGTTTATCTTTAGCATTTAGCTTGAGCCTGTTTGGTTGTTTCGCGCTGAACATTCCAAAGAATCGCATTACCAATTTTATCTGTTTTATTTTTTGACGTAAACTACGTCTAAAAGGAAGACTCGAATACAGGGTGTAAAATGAAAATTTCAAAATTGGAGACCGTCACGAAATCATGTAAGATTTGTAACATTAATAGGTCCTTTATCTTTCAATGGATTTTAAAGATTTATATATCAATCGAATCGATATAAACTGATACGGTTGATCAAGACGACGATGGATCGGGTGATGTGCGTAGATCGAGTTTCAGGGGCATTCTCGAGTCCCTTCGAAATCCGTAGAGGGTTACGGCAAAGTGATGGTCTTTCGTGTCTGCTATTCAACATCGCTTTGGAGGGAGTAATACGAAGGGCAGGGATTGACACGAGTGGTACGATTTTATTTGGTTTCGCCGACGACATTGATATCATGGCACGTAACTTTGAGAGGATGGAGGAAGCCTACATCAGACTGAAAAGCGAAGCTAAACGGATTGGACTAGTCATCAACACGTCGAAGACGAAGTACATGATAGGAAGAGGCTCAAGAGAGGTCAATGTGAGCCACCCACCACGAGTTTCTATCGGTGGTGACGAAATCGAGGTGGTTGAAGAATTCGTGTACTTGGGCTCACTGGTGACCGCCGATAACGATACCAGCAGAAAAAATTCGGAGACGCATAGTGGCTGGAAATCGTACGTACTTTGGACTCCGCAAGACGCTCCGATCGAATAGAGTTCGCCGCCGTACCAAACTGACTATCTACAAAACGCTTATAAGACCGGTAGTTCTCTACGGACACGAGACCTGGACGATGCTCGTGGAGGACCAACGCGCACTGGGAGTTTTCGAAAGGAAAGTGTTGCGTACCATCTATGGTGGGGTGCAGATGGCGGACGGTACGTGGAGGAGGCGAATGAACCACGAGTTGCATCAGCTGTTGGGAGAACCATCCATCGTTCACACTGCGAAAATCGGAAGACTGCGATGGGTCGGGCACGTAGCCAGAATGTCGGACAGTAATCCGGTGAAAATGGTTCTCGACAACGATCCGACGGGAACAAGAAGGCGAGGTGCACAGCGGGCAAGGTGGATCGATCAGATGGAGGACGACTTGCGGACCCTCCGCAGACTGCGTGGTTGGCGAAGTGCAGCCATGAACCGAGCTGAATGGAGAAGTCTTTTATGTGCAGCACAGGCCACTCCGGCCTTAGTCTGATGATAAATAAATAAATAAATATCAATCGATTCGCAAACTCCACCACCGGGAAATCTCCACCAATTTGCCAGTACTATTGAAATTTTTGAGTATCAACGCTAAACTATTGAAAATTTTAGTTCTTTCATGCATCATGCATCTCCTATGCAGCGCGTTCCAATCCTTGGTAATTGCCTACTTTTAGGGTATTATCAATTGTTGAACTGGGGTGTATGAATGGGGTGGCCCAGCTGCTAGACAGTGGGGTCCCTACTCCCTCACAGAGTGGGAGATGCTGCTAAAGCTGGGTAGTAGTGTCGGTGGGATAGTTCCTTCTCTTCTATATAGAGCGGAATAATTGGTTCAGTGTACTATATTTGGTTTTACGTAGTTTACGTCGAGCGGTCGTGTCTTGTATACAACCCCACATTATTGCTTATTGCTATCATTTCGTTCTAAGCATAAAACACTAAAGAAAACATAAATAAAAAGTTGAACGTTACAATTATGTTGTGTTCGGACCTAACGGAATGTTCACGCAGAATCGTACTAAAACATAACATTAATTGTGAATGTGAAATGTGAACGAGTTGTAGATATAGTATTTACGTATACTACGAGTGCTACATAAATGCTGTCCAAAAGGTCCAAAATGAGCAGGTCGATGACAAGGGGTGCGATAATTGCAAAAATTACACTTAATTATTTTACAATTTTTTTTAAATATGAGTTACATTTTTCTTATAAGTTGATTTTCAAACTCAGATATCAAAATAGCGTCATGGGATGATTTCTAGCAAATTATTTCGACATGTTATACTGCATATTGCATCATACGTTGAGGCACCTCTTGGAATGTCTCTTCATTATACATTGCTTGCCTTTTGTGACACCGCGACCAGAGTGGACTATATTGGCAATAGAGTAAGGGAAGGTGGTCGATTGCCGGAACTGGTTGGTTGTCGGCACCCCGTCGTAACTTTTGACAGAAAACATATGTGGTTATTCTGACATTTGCCAGACGTGTGCTATGTAAGCACGATCTTTTTGTGTCCATTTCCAAAGCATATCACTCTGCAAACTGGACTAGCGAAATCAGAGGGGGGTCAACGGATTTTTTTTCATATGGAGTTTGGCAAGTATGACAGTACCCTCTTTTTTGGCGCATAAATTTATACTCCAATGTCAAAATGCTTATATACTATTATAAATTGTGGTGGTATTTGTAAAAATTTGTATTGTTTACCGTTTTTACAAGAGAGAGTGGTGTCGAAAGCACATATTAAATTAAAGATCGCAACGAACAAAAATACACCAAATCCGTAAATATGTAGTGTTTTCACTTTATTCCTTACGCGAAATATGCAGATAAATAATTATGTTGGTAGAAGAAACTTTGTGCGTTTCAGAACATTCTCACTCACTGCAGTGTTTATGTTTCATAGACTACGGCTTGGTGTTAGTGTCGTCGGCATTCGCTCGATTGGTGGCAACAAAAATTTGACAGCTTAGTATCCGCCTGAGCGAAATTCATAACTGGCGCCTTATGAACCTTCGACTTGTTATTCCACCAACAGTGCTTCTTATACGCAGTTACCTTCCTGAGTATTCAAGCGTCGATGGACGTGTGGTCTACATACCGGCCTCCCTCATCATTCATAAGACAATATATCAAAATTCATTTACAATGTTATGAAAACTCATATGTGAATATGTACGTTATGTGGAAGATATTGATTTGGAAAATGTATTGGAGGTAACCACTTTCCCTTCGATGGGACTCGAACCCATGACCCTACAGTACGCTAGACTGGTGCTTTAACCAACTAAGCTACGAAGGACCTCCGTCGGCCTTCGCAACCTAGCGGCCACTGAACGAGCTCGAGATTCCCAAATTGGACGCATAGTCAAATCACTCGCAATCCATTTATCAAGCCAATAGTTCCACATGTGTATTGTACACGTCCACATTAGAGGAGCGTGAGTATTTAGAATGTCTGGCGGCTATACACATTCTTCATCAGCAACGGTACTGATCAAGTGAGGTTGTGTAAGCTATTTGCCAGTCGGTCGTCAAGCTCAGACCCGACCGCATTGCGTAGGCAAGAGCACGCAACTCAATGAATTGCGAGTGATTTGACTATGCGTCCAATTTGGGAATCTCGAGCTCGTTCAGTGGCCGCTAGGTTGCGAAGGCCGACGGAGGTCCTTCGTAGCTTAGTTGGTTAAAGCACCAGTCTAGCGTACTGTAGGGTCATGGGTTCGAGTCCCATCGAAGGGAAAGTGGTTACCTCCAATACATTTTCCAAATCAATATCTTCCACATAACGTACATATTCACATATGAGTTTTCATAACATTGTAAATTAACGTCCAAGTCGGGTGGTTTAATCCCCGGAAATAGGCAATTACCTTTGATTGAACTCAAAATTCATACCGATTCCTTGTGGCAAATTTTCATAAGGCGTTTGATTGAAAATCATACGTCCAGTTTCTCTCAGTTTCCTCTATATACAGTCGCGATTCGCCGGTTGGGCCACGACCTCGGCCTAACTAACGAATCCGGTTTTTTAGTTGGGCCAACTGACAGCCATTTGAACACGTGTATTTCGACTTGAACATCGCAAATGATGTCCAGTGACGCCCATTCTTGTTTTCCGTGTTTACATTGAATTTTGACGTACGGTTGCTTTTTAGTTGGGCCATGACCCAATACCAGCGGAGGCCCAACTAAAAAGTGACCCAAGTATTAAAATCCCAACCAGCGAATTCCGACTGTATAGAAGTCTTTGTTTCGTTTTACAGAGAAAACACTTTGTGTCAAGTGAAAACCCACTCAGTTTTTTTGTTCATTTGCTTAGTGTTATAAACCGGAGTAAAACGATCGAAATAATAAGCGCATTACGTATTTACAAAGTAAATTTACTCTATTTTGTGATTTATTATTGAATGACACCGTTAGCGGTCGCAGTTAAACTATTTTCATTTTTCAATGGGGATACTTATTTCGGTTGTCGGCACCCCGGTGATTATCAAGGGAAATCATCAGTTTATTGCCTAATTTCAGGCTAAAAGCCAAGTTGTTAGCAAAACTAACAATTTTTAAAATCTTGATAAAATGTGTATAATGTACTTCAATGTAATATATTTGTTTGCTATTGACACAATAAATCTTGATCTTTCCAACCATAACGCTCCCACTTCATAGTTTTTTATTTTGAGTGTTTTTAGGGTGCCGACAACCGCTCACTTTTATCGAAATGGCATAAAATCAACGCTTAATAAAATGTTTCCAGTATTGTCTATGCGAGTCTTCGCTGGAACGTCGCTGGACCATCGCGTCGCTCAACCAGCAAGCGCTTTCCAGTTTGGTGCTGCAGCGACGCATTGAATTTGCCTGCGTCGCTGGAGCACTTACTGGAAAGGGTCGCCAGTGACCAGCGACGTTTTAGACAATTTCATACATTTTCTTGATTTCGTCTGCATCGACAATACATGAAATTAAACAAATCTCTCCACCAGTTTTTAGCTGATGCCTATTGGCTTCCGTTGGTATGTTATGGACCAAAAACAAAAGGGTGCCGACAACCGACCACTTTCCTCTATATTTGTCTACATGCCGGCCTCCTGGCCCGACGTCCATGGTTTAATCCAGACTGCAGCACTTCTCCCTTTTTTACCTCAGTGTTTTCAGTGCGTTCCAACAATTTCCAAACGCCTTTTTTATCATTCATCGACATATGTAGGTGTTTATTCGATATCCGGAACAGCAAAATAAAAAAAATCTGTACTTTTTTCCTGTATGTATACATATTGTGGATTTACTTGACCAATGGATTCGAAGGTCGGTTCACTTGCCTATTTCAAACGTTCTCTTTTCCAGCAAGGTTTGCCAAACTCAATAAATGTTTGGTAGATTACCTTCTTTTTTGCTCCTTGTCTATCAAAACAGATGTCAAAACATCGGAAAAAGAAAGAGAAGTCCGAGAGAAACAACAAAAAGCACGTGGCAGACTTGCCAGTTTTGAAAGATTTTACCACGGGGATGACAAGCTACGCCATCTTTGTCACATCTTTTCTGACTCACCAATACGAGTGCACTGCGAATGCAACATAAACAATTCCGAGGGTGAAAATGATATAAAACGAACAAAGGCATCGACAGTATCTTGTGCAAGTAGCATTCTGAATTATTGAGCAAATAAGTTGAACATTCTTAAGTTTGAAGCATGGTATCGAGAGTAAAATAGTTTTTATTTATAATTCGTTAAAAAAAATCTATTTTCTCATGAATGTACACGTAAAAAAATTTAATGTTGTTTATTATTAATATTTCTAATACTTTTTTGCCAAAGCAAGCACTTAATGACATGTATAAGAAAAAACTTATACATCGCATTAGTCACATACATTCGGAAACTTATACTTTTCATTAACTTATGAATGTTATTAGCTTTTTGATATGGGATCACTCATTAGGTGGCATAATGTAGAGTATAAGTATTTTCGAATGGTTTTTTGCCATAACATATAAGGTTATTTTTTTCGTGTATTATGTTGCATTATTGAGTGGTATGTGCGTTTTGCATCATATTCTCCTGTAAAAACGTAAACATTCAAAATTCGCGCACATACTATTGCAAAATAAATCAGTATTGGGGTAATTTGACACTGGGGGATAAATTTATCCCCCAAAAAAGAACGAACAGGCAAACCTGTCAAAATCCATAGTAAAAAAAATGGATGTCGCTCCTCTGGATTTTACTATGAAGATGGGTGTGAAGGTGAAAACGGCGATTTCAACGACCGTTCAAGGAGCGACTATTTCGAACGGTCGGGTCCAATAGGGAAATCCACGTACAATATATACCTGTATGTATACATGTACCCATGAGAGGTATAGTTAAGAAGTTTTTTTTAATCAATAAGAATAGGCGTAGGTCCATGGTGGGTACGAAAATATATGTGAAATAGATTTGTACCCGTATATATTCGTTATAAATATTATTGTATTGAATTTTGATAGTATCGTTCACATTCCATTTGTATCTTATTAATTAAATACAAAGTAATTCCTCAATTTGTGCAACAAAAATTGTTTTAAATCTGACAAATTGATGTTTGAATTTTCGTTTACAAAAGCAGATAAGTCGTATTGAAAACTTGCCTCCCAAGCTTGATTAAAAGCTCATGAATTTTATCACATAACATATAGGCATCATTGCCGTAGAATGTGGTCCTTCCTTGATTTTGAAACGCTAGCGAACCTGGCGGTGAAAGTCAGGCTTTACTGAACAATGCGCATAAGACAGAGCAGCATCGCATGCTTTGCTGTCTCTTTCTTTTGCCTTGGATATACGGGAGTGCCGTTCGTCGATTGTTGATATACAAAGAGCCTACTTTGAAACTTGCAGTTTGTTCTATGATACCTATCTGTTTTGTGATTTTATCCTCCGTGTACAATTTAACGAACGTTGTCGGTCGGTAAAGCAGATTCGTTCGTGGAACTCATGAGCTACCTTCTGTCATTATTTTCTAAACAGCTCGCGTCGAAATTTAAAACGATCGGGAATTGCATTATAATTTTACTTTTAAGATAAAATATTGTGTTTAATAGAAACATGTTGAATTAATACTTAGTTTTTGTTAATTGAAATTAGTGCTAAGTTAGTAAATAGCTTATATAAACTGAGGAAAACATCATTGAACCAACATGAAAATAGCAGTTGAAGGATGCGCTCACGGAGAGCTGGAAAAAATTTACGATCTGGTCGAATCGATTCAGACCCGTGAAGGCTACCAGATCGATTTGCTTATCTGTTGTGGCGATTTCCAGTCAACGAGAAATCTAGAGGATTTACAGTGCATGGCAGTTCCGAAGAAGCATCTGGATATTTGCACCTTTTACAAGTAAGTTTGTTTCTTCCTAATTTGTAATTTCTTTATTTTATTTGGCACTAAAACCTCTTAGTGTAACATTTTGTATCTGGTCAAGGATCAATATTTATACGATTATCATATACCTATCTTAAATATCTTCAGGTATTACAGTGGTGAGAAGAAAGCGCCTGTATTGACCCTTTTTATCGGCGGTAACCACGAAGCGTCGAATTATCTGCAGGAGCTCCCCTACGGAGGTTGGGTCGCACCAAACATCTACTACCTTGGGTACGCTGGAGTCGTAAATGTGAACGGAATTCGAATAGGTGGCATATCGGGCATCTACAAAGGACACGACTATCTCAAGGGTCGATTCGAGTTTTCTCCTTTTGATGAATCGACCAAACGTAGCGTTTATCACATTCGGCAAATTGATGTGTTTCGGTTAAAACAGTTGACCCCGAAGGTTGACATTCTGTTGTCCCATGACTGGCCTCGCGGAGTGACAGAATATGGTAACAAGACGCAACTACTGCGATTCAAGCCGGCGTTTAAAGAGGACATCGATAATGACAAGCTGGGGAGTCCTCCGTGTGACGACTTGATGAGAACTCTGAAACCTCCGTTTTGGTTTTCGGCACATCTGCATTGTAAATTTTCAGCGTTGATTCCGCATGACGACGGTGAAGAAACAAAGTTCCTTGCGTTGGATAAATGTTTGCCCAAGAGAAGATTTCTCCAAGTGTTGGATATTGAATGCGAGGGGAAATCCGGTGCAGTAGAATTGTGTTACGATTTAGAATGGTTGACCATCTTACATCTGACGAATCATTTAATAAGCGTAAGAGGAAGTAAAGGTTATATGCCGGGTGAGTTTTCATTGCTGGAGTTCTTGTCTTGCAATTGAATCGTGCTAGTGTTTAATGAATTATCTTTGATATAAACGCTCTATTCACTTTGCAGGTGAAGGTGGTGGAGAGCGCTTCAAATTTACCCCCACGGAAGCAGAGAAGAAATTGGTTCTTGAGCGGTTCCAAAATGATCTACGTATTCCACAAAATTTTACAAGAATAGTAGAACCTCATAACCCTTCGGTTGAGCAGGATTTTGATCTAGTGGAACAACCGAAGGCGTTTCTCAATCCGCAAACGACAGAGTTCTGTGATACTCTCAACATCGACGATCCCCTTCGATTGGCCATGCTAATGACTGGACACAATTTGAATACTTCAACCTACGTAGATCATACTCCACCCAGTGCATCTATTAGTCCCGAGCGTAACGAAGACGAAGTTCTACTGGAAGACGACGAGGATGACGGATCGTGTTCAAACGACGAAGAAGATGGCGATCAAAAGCCTTCTCATTTTCTTTCCCGTGCTCCACTCGCTTCGGTTCTGCCGCAACCAATGTGGCGCTACGATTCAACGTCAGATCAGTCCACCCTGGACGATTCTTCACTGTCCACTTCGAATCGTAGCATACTTAGTCTTCCGACACCGAAAAAACAGGATTCCACCCTTTCGGATAATTTCACCATCGATGAGCTGAACCTCTCCAGTCCAAAGTTGTCTTCGATGGTTGAGAAAAAGGGAGAGACTGTGTCGCCTTCCTCGGCACTGGATGGAATTTCCAAGTTGCCCATCGAAGATGATCAAGCGGAAAAACCACCGGTGAAAAAATTCAAACGGCGGAATCAAGCCATCTACAATAAGGATGATAGTGATTGAGAGCATGCTAACGAAGTGTTTCTATATAATAATGTACATATCATGGCCATCCGATTGTAAGAGGTAAGTGAACATTATTTAGGTTTTTTTTATCGCAGGTTCTCATTTATAACACACCAAATGAGACAATACTCTGTTCGTTTGCGAAAGTAGCTGGTGGAACCACAATGACGAATTATCTTTTTGTCAACCTGTTTAGGGTTCAATGCTGGACATCATATCTCAGGACATCATCGAGATGATATCCAACACTAGTACTAATGCTGTTCTTATTTTAATAAAAAGGCTTCTTAAAATTAAAGATAGCGAAAAATGTCGCTACACTGGAATGCAATATACGCGAACAAAATCGTGTCCAACAAAGCGTTTGCATTTGAGAGTTGAATGCAGATGAGTTATTGATAGGTTTACAACAAGGCATATGAGAAGATGATAATAAATTTTGTACTACACCAAATTTACTCAATGAAATCTAGAACTATCCATAATCCATTTTGGAATCCTTAGAAACTAAGAAAGTTTTTAGGAATCTTGTCAATAGGTAGGAGAAGGATTCCGCTACCTGTTGGTGGTGTTGGTTTGCGTGGGAGAGCTATCAGATTCGTCAAATCGTCGTTTGAATCTTTGTTTACAAAAGCAGATAAGTCGTTTTGAAAATTTTGTCTTGAATTGATGGTTTGATTGGAAAAAAGATGGCGTCTTCGCCGATCTCTTATTCTAGTATTTCTAGGGTCTACGCCCTATTATAGGCATTTGTTAGGTCTAATGTGGCTAACTCAACATGCTGTTCCTTCACTTTGGCATCCTGAAGCACTTGCGCTAGGGTTGAAAATGAAGTGTGCCGCGTTCAAGATTGGATGCAACTTTTTTGTACTCCGTTGCTCCCATCAAAACTTTATCGAATTTTGGAATTTTGAAAGGCTTGGTTTCTATTTAGTTTATCACAATCCTTTCAAATTTCGATGAGTTTAGTTTGTGCGGTTGAAGTGATTTATTTCAAGTGGTTCAAACAATTCATTGGAAACAGGTCTCCTGATAAATTGTGGCAGAGAGGAGGATTAGAGGAATATACTGGCTAACACGTCATGTCTGGTGAGATCCAATTGATTTATTTTTCTACTTCATTAACTTTTATCAAGTAGAACGATCGCGCGATCACCAAAATGCTCTAATCTGCTTTGTGCGGTCGATAAGTAAGAATTCTAATACTGTTGTATGTTGTGTATTTCGAAAAATCCGTTCTTATTAGAGGAGTAGAAGCTACATCACTTTCCATGGTGATTATTTTAATCCAGAAATTCTGACAAGAAATCCTCCAAACATTTTTTCGTAAACACTTTGAAGAATTCTTTAGCAAATACATCCAGGAATTCTTTCAAAAATTCAATCTGAAATTCTATTCAGGAATTTTTCTACAAAAAAAATTAGGAAAACCTTTGGTAATTTCTTAAGAAATTCTTCTTGTATTTTCTTTAGAAATTTCTTTGAATTTATTTTGAAATTCCCCCAGGAACTTTTTTAAATATGCCTTCAAGATTTTTTTTCGAGAATCTCATTAGAAATTCTTCTGCAAGTTCCTTCAAAAATTACTTCGCAATTTAAGTCGGGAATACTTTCGAGAATTCCTTTACGATTTCCTTAAAGAAATTCAAATAATTCCTGTTTTTCTTAAGAATTTATTTGAGAATTATTTCTGGAATTCTTTTAAAATTATTTCTGGCGAAATTACCTTAGGGAAATTTTAAATGAATTTTCGTAGGAATTTTCAAAGAAATTTTGGAATGAATTAAAGAAAATAAATTTTTTGAAAGAATTTTAGAAGGATATCCTTCTAAATATTCTCTAAAGGAATATTCGATACAACTTTCAAATGAAAATCTGAAAGAATTAAAAAGAATTCCGTAAGGAAGAAATAAATACGTATAAAGAAAATTCCGAATGTATTAGCTTTAACAGAATAAGATTTCAGACAACTTTTTGGAGAACTCACAAATTTATTTTCATTTACAACGAAAAAAAGTAGATATTACCTAAAGAAATTTATGGAGGATTTTATAAATGTATTGCTGGAAGAATTTTCAAAAAAGAATTCCTGAAGGATTGCTGAGACCATTTTTGGAGTAACTTACAAAAAACATTTCAAAGAAGAACCTGGTAGGATTTTCGAAGTGTTCCTAAAGGAACTTCAAAAGCAATTCCTATTGTAATTTCCGAAGAAATTTCTAAATACCTCGAGGAACTACTTCGGGAAATCAATCACTTCCAAAAATCATCCAGAATTTTTTTAAATGAGCGAAATCAGTTTTTTTAGGTAAATTTGGGCGGAAAAGATACAATTTGGTGGGTCACGAGCCCCATCGTGCCTCAGTTTAATTCCGCCAGTGTTCAAGCCCACACTAAACAAATTCTATTCTTCTTCTATGCCTGAAAATAAGTACCTATATTAAACGACATGACACTTTATGGGGTGTTCTTTATCGGTTGTGAGGCGAGTTGATTACCAATATCATCTTCACTTCCCCTCTTGCAGATTTCCCTGATTGGCCCAAGCTGCCGTCGGACGCATAAATGTCACATGTTACAAACGAGAAAAATGAGGAAAACGCCATTTGAAGTTTCGAAATACATTAATCCTATTATTGCAAAATTTTGCTTTTTCATTGACCTTAACCCAATAAACTATAGAAGAATATTCATATTCGTTGGGCCGGACTCAAACATTGCCAAAAACAACTATTTTTCCCACGTTTTTCAATCAAAACCCGAATGTGACACTTATGCCGCGAAATTCACTGGCCAGGCGAAAAATGTACGCATATTTGTCACACTGTGAACTGAGAGATAGTTGTTGTTAATTGGTTTTTACATTTCGCGAGCGACGATTGCATTTCTTTGGTGTGATTTTTTGCTGTCGGTAGAAGTGGAACCGGAAATGGAATATCCAATACAGATAATCCAGTGGCTGGAATCGGAAAAGGACTTCCTCGGGTTCGATGTAAAAAATGACACAGGTGATCGTGTTTTGTTTGCGGAGCCGGCAAACGTTCCATTGCCGATCCCAGAGGTTGACCAACCGATTCTTGACGGCAGTGGCGTAGTTTCCTTGCCCTGGACAAGGACACGCACAACATCCTAAACGTCCAAAGGAATCACGACTGTCTTATCGAGATGATTGTGACAAAATGCTACCAGGTGAAAAACTTTTTTCTGAGGAATTGCAAAAAGTTCTTAATTGTTTATAGATTATTTTCTAGGTCATACGGCTTCCACGGTTGGATAGGTTCAAGAGCATTAGCGTAAAGGCTGCTGGTCTTTAATGAGAGCTTTGCGTCTGTTGGCCCCTACATACGAGCATTCCCATTGTCTGCGTGCATTTGGTCCGAGTCAGTTAATGGTCGTACAGCCAACGAAATCCTTAGCTGTTTTTTTCAAAGTTATTATGAAGTACGCTGACCTGAAGACAACTATTTTTTGGTTGGATAATTGTTGTTCGCAAAATAAGAACTGGTATTTATCCCATCACATTACTCTACTGATAAACAATAATGAATTTCAGGTCAACCGCATACTGTTGGAGACCTTTCAATCGGGACATACGTTTATGCCCGATGACTCTTTCCATGCGGCGTTTGATTCCAAAATGCGCCATGAACATGTCGTTAGTTATGAAAACTTCAAGTCTGTGGTTGCCAATGCAAAGAACAATGTTGACACTTGATATGCAAGCAACTGACTTCTTCAAAGCTCACCGTTTCGGAGTATACGATAAACCACTGCAAGCCACGCCCGTATGTGGATTCCATGCAAATAGTGGAGTTCAAAAAAGGCCGTTATAAAATTGGATATGCAAACAATATCAACAGTAAAGACCTTAAATACTGCAAGTTGTTTTCCAAGAAGCAATTTAAGTAGGTTGTAAAAAATGTATCCTCTTTTGATACAAATGCACGTTGGCAAAATGCTCCTCTAGGAATTGAAGAAAATAAAGAAAACTTCTCTAATAAAAGTGGTTCAACCTGTTGTTACCGAAAAGGAAAAATCGTTTTTCATTGATCTTGGGACGAAGCAAAAAGCGTCTGATCAATCTTTGTACTCGTTTCATTCTTTGATTAAATTTTATCGCCATAACATGTCACAATAATTATGGGTTTTAGAAATAAAAAAACGGGTGTGCTAAAGGGTTCCTCTTTGTCACTTTTTACACTGCCGTTCTACGCATAATTGTCCCATGTTACCTTTGATGAAAAATCTCAAACTCGAGTCAATTTGTCCCACTGAAAAAATGAAGTTGTTGTTTTATGATAATAGAGACTGCAAACTTTTTAAATAAGTGATGATTCGTTTTATGTCCTGGAAAAGTGCTGCCTACGCTCATAACACCCCAAAAATATTTGTTAAATTTTAAGATCCAATCGATTCTGAAATTAGTGGGACAAATTGACTTGAGTTTGGATTTTTTCATCAAAGGTAACATGGGACAATTATGCGTAGAACGGTAGTACAGGCCTTGAAAATTTAAATTATGTCACAGTTTCATATCGTCTTCTCCCAAAAGGCCGTTCACGTTATACTTGGAGAGGTTCTAGACAATATAACACCTCCCCTATTCTATCATGGACCTTGACCTTGACCTTGCATGCTTACCAGCCACCCTCTAAACTATCCACGTGGATTGTAGATGACCCTAAATGCATGGTATATTTTATGGACGGTCCTCAGGACACATCACGCAGTGCTATATGTCTTTTTGTTTGATTGTTATTTCTCCTTTTTTTAGTGTGACAAATATGCGTCCATTTATCCCGGTGTGACAAGTATCCGTCCATTCGAACATGTGACAAATTGACTTCACATTTTTTTCGAGTTTTCTAGAATAAAACCTCTGTTTTGACAAAATATTTCGAAAATACGTATCAAATTATGACGTTGAACATCAAAACCTCAAAAATGTTAAAATGTAACATGTGACATTTATGCGTCCAACGGCAGCAAGATGATGATTGGTTTAGAGTTAATCCCATCTAAAAAGTTCTCCCAGCTTTCGCTTTTAGCATCGCGTATCACTATGTCGACATTTTTCTGCATTGCTCTGCAATGTGCTTTAGCTGCCTCTTTCGGAGCGATTCAAATATGACGTCCACTACTTTTTAAGATTTCTAGACCCCCCTCCCCCCTCTGTCACGCTTTTTTGTATACTTAGTACATGTACTGTCATAAAATCTTAGACCCCCTCCCCCCCTTAAGCGTGTGGCATCATTTTTGAACGACCCCTTCTTAGGGTGGTTATCGGGAAGACGTTTCATGGCCCGAAGAGCTTTCAGTCGTGTAAAATGAAATATTTTTGGTTTTAAGTAAGCCAAAGATCTTGGCTATCGAATAGAGTATGAGTGACAGATAGAATGTCTGCTTGATCAACAAAGTTGCCATGATGGCACATAATGATGGTCATGATTTATCCGCAAGCAACCCCACTACACTGGTCAACCACGATGTTTCCAAGAGGATCTCTCTTCTCTTCTCTCTGATACAAGTATGGTACCAAACTGGTTGATTTATTCATAAATATATTGTTGTTATTAAGGAATCTAATTATGCTGTAACTAAATCAAAAATTAGCTGCACAACATATGAAATATCAGGGCTAAATATCCCTGATTACCTTTTTGGGACCAACAAAGAAGTGCCTATTGTCCGTACAGTGATGGCTCGGATGTGTCCCCGGGAAAAACGTGTGTCCAGTTTCACCTACAAACACAATTAATAACTTTAAAAATGCTAACAAAACACCAAGTTGAAAAGCTGACCAGATATGTTCTAGTACGAATGTAGAGAATTTGAATAAGAAGACTTAGGGCTACATTTCAAAGGATAACAATTTTTTACATGTAAAATAAATTTAATATCTGATATATTCTTGTGTGCATTCTTTGAATACCCTGAGAAAATGTGTTGATTTATAACTTATTATAAACACAACTAGTATAATTACGAACATGAAACTTACATAATTGCACTGTGATAGTCAATCATATCAAACAAGAAAAAGGTACTTAGTCAGGCTTTCGGAAACCACTATTGAACACCAGCAGCAGTCGATCGTATATGGCAAAGTAAAATGCAGACGTGATAGCAGCCTTCAGGAGGGACGGGTTGAGTCCCTTGTATAAACCTTGTATGCCCTCGTCTCGACACACTTGATAAAGGCACTGGAACAAGCGGTTGGCTACAAAATGTTTCCCGAACGTCTGTCGATTCTGGGAAAATCCCTGTATATGAAGTCGCTTCTTAGCCAGATCCAACGGGTAGACTATCAACTTCGTGGTGAGGCCTGCCAATCCACCGCACAAAAGCAATTCCGTTGGCGGTAGGGTTGTATTCTCATCAAGATGTTCCAATCGTCTGACGAAGCTCCCGAAGAGGTTGTAGAACATGAACTGTCCTCCGGCGAGCGGAGCGATCTGCAACAGGGCTGGAACCATTCCTCTATATAATCCTCTTATTCCCTCTACTCGATAGATAGTGCCGACTGCTGTAAATGCATTCTTGTATCCTTTGCCAGGATCCTGGGATACCACTCTAGTTCGTATGACATCCAGGGGCATTATCGTAAGTGAAGCAAACGAACCGCTACATGCCCCACAAACAAAATGTCTCGCTAGATCGTGTCCTTTAAACGTTTCCATATCACGCAATATCAAATTAAAACGCTCATAAAACGAAAACTGTGCTACTCCGTAAACCAGCGAAAGCACTTGCGCCGGATTGTGTCCTTTCCAGAAAGCAAGCAAACCTTCCTCCCTGTAGATGCAGCCCACAGATTGAACGATCGATCGGTACTTGGAGATCTCAGATCGAGCACTAATTGGTTCCACTTGCAGTTGGAGGCGAATTTTCAGTACATCCAGCGGTTGGCAGAGGAAACGTGTGATGCAGCCGGTCAGTCCTCCGGCTAAGGCCGTGTAATCGGCTTTATTGTCTTTGGGCCGATCCATAGCGATCAATGTAGGAACTTCAACCGATTGTGGCGTCAACGGGTTGCACCAATATTACATCACCGTAGTGAATGTTGTGGACGAATTGATTAAACGTCTACCAGCAGCATTCGTGATAAACTTTCCTTCACGATGAGGGCACAGGCAAAGATAACGATTTTCAGACATTATAGTAATATTTAAGTATAAATGGTATTAATTAGCTAGAAAGTAACGAACCTACGTTCTTTTGATTGGTCAGATCGATCAGATTGATTTTGTTGCGCGATATTCAACACAATAACAAAACAACCTGGGCATAGGGTGGTTCCAAAAACTTATTTTGCTACACACTGCCATCGTTTTTGTGTCCTGCGAAAAAAATTGGGTAGGGTAATTCGTCAAATATTGAACTGCTATTTTTTTTCGTCTATTGTTGAAATTGGGGCCTTAGCCGTGCGGTAAGACGCGTGACTACAAAGCAAGACCATGCTGAGGGTGGCTGGGTTCGATTCCTGGTGCCGCTCTAGGCAATTTTCGGATTGGATTGGATCACTAAGCTGCGAGGCGGCTCTATCCCAGTGTGGGGATGTAATGCCGATATGAAGAAGAAAATTGTTGAAATTATAATATGCATTTCTTACATTCCTTATGAATGTTTAACTTTCTGTCTGTGCTCTGGGCAGTCTTGTAAAATGTCATCTGCATGTCATTTGACTTATTTCTATTTGTTCATAACTTTCTTCAGAAGCAAAATTTACTGCATAATTTTAGATGAACGCATAACGCTTGCGTAGTGCTATATTTTTGTCCAAGGGTACATTGCTCTAAATATAACATATGAGGCTAGAGAGTGAAATCTCTCCAAAATGTCACGTGTCACTTGACATAATGTCATTTGAATGACATTTTGCCTCCCACGCCCCAGATTACATATTTACAGCAATGTCTTGTTAGACAAAGTTGTAGCTATATTGAAGCGCTATAAGTTCGTCATACTTGATTGTTGATAGCTAACTACTGAAAAAAGTTCTGGGAAAATTATACGAACGAATGCAAATGACATTTTACAACACTGGCTCTGGGGTCATATTGATCCAAAATTGAAAATGTTTTAACTTTTTAAATATTTGACCAAATTCTGATTTTTTGGGATGTTTCAAAAGATAATAGGGGAACGGTTCGCCACTTCATCTCATAGCTTCTATTTCCATCCCATCAAAAACAGAGCAATGGGAAGGAATTTGGTTTGTTTATTATTTTTGTGATTTTTTTCAGCAGTGAGCACGCATGTTGACAAAAAGAAGCGACGAATTTGGTGCCGTATTTCTTTGTTTAGCGATGAGATGGATATATAAACAGTGAGATGGAGATCGGAACATTTCCCCTATATCTAGGAACTTTCTTCAAATGGGCGTAATGAATTATTGGCAGTGGCTGATTTTCTACTCGCCGCTTCCACATCCAGGCGCTATCGTATATGCGCAAATAGCCAGCATGAGTTAACCGCCAGAAATTTGTATGGCGAAAGACATCTAACGCGGGTTTCCTCAAAATTAGGAACTTTTCATGAAAAAATATTTGGTACAGGTTATGTAGGAAGGTGTCCGCTACTACGCCTACCAAATATTTTTTCGATGGAGGTGCCTAATTTTGAGAAATCGAGCCTTAGATGCCTTTCGCCATACTGATTTCAGAAAGTTAACTCCTAGTGTGCCGCTGTAATTACGCTCAAAGCAGGCGATTCATTGATACTGACCTTGATTTTTGGAACGACGATTGTGCTCTTAATTCTAAATATTTTGGTCAGCTAATGTACTCAACATAAAGAATAGATTGCCGACTGTCCGGTAGTAACGTCAGTTGACCGAAATTTGCTGAATGGACAGAGTATGAGTCGTTTCAAATTTCAAGGTCAAATCGAAGCAATCATTGTATAAGCAACAACATTCCAAACAATGTATTTCCGTTGCTATGCACATTTTCCTAGCAACCTGTTTTATAATCAAGTTATCTGAAATAAAAAGATTTTCACTTTTTTACCTGGCGCGTTTTCCCACAGCTGAAAAACCAACGTTTACTCTACACATTATAACTTTTTTAAGAAAATTATTTAGCTGTTTTTTTAGTGGAATGTTTTCACTGTCTGTTTTTTAATAAAATCACTTGCGGTTTACGGGAGCCTCCTCGCAATAAAGTGAAGATAGTAATTGTCACTAATAAGCGGTATTAAATGACTACAGCGCCACATAGAGGTAAATAAGTGGAAAGTATGCATTTTCCCATATATTTAATCGATTTTTCCCAAGCTACTGACATTCTATTGTTTAGGCCATCGCCAGATCGTAGCCAGGATGTCCCGGGCATCATTTTTTTTTCGAGCTTTTCAATGATGACAGCGGGCTATGTCTATTGATGATGATGACACCGCGCTTTTTCCCATATTGTTAGCCACGAACATACCCAGGTAACCAATAAGCATTAAAGTAAGCACTATAATAGCATTATACTGGCATTGCATATGCTCCATGCTGTAAATAAGCATTTCGAAAACCTGACTGTTCTAAATAAGCATTCTCAAAGCAATCACGAGAGGCATAGTCTTATAAATAATAGCATTTTGAATGCACAATGTTGTTTTTCGTTAAGTGCAATGGAACAGCTACATTAGTGCCACTTTAAGGCCTGTAGTGTTCATACGTCAAACGTTACCCGTAATGCTGGGTAGACACCTTTACGTGGTGTGTTACGGGGTAAGATCTACCACGGTTAAATTGCCAGCTACAGGCAAATCCTGACCCAACAAATACCTTCCTCATTATCCAACTCCGTGGTACTTATGAGGGTGTCGCTAAGTCGGTGGCCTCTCGTTAAGTAAGTACTACATCAACACTTCCTTCCTCTCCCTAGTTACGGTGAAGATGGGCGTGGCCAGGAGTAGTGATCCTCATGCTTTTGTTATTTTTGTTTAAGACTGGAATCAAGGACCACACCCCTTCTTGATTTCTGATAGCATTCTAGATAAGGATCTCAAAAGTAAAACATGAGTATCACTAGTGTCCAATCTACGAATTACACCGTAACAATGCTAATGCTAATGCTAATGCTAATGTAGTGTTCATACGTCAAACGTTTTCCAATATGGAACCATATAGCGGGGACTATTTGTCCAATAAACTTACATTTGGGAATAGAAATCGGTACGTGCAGAATGTTTTTTCCATTCCGACCATTGACAAAAGTACTTGTCGTTAACCCAACCCTATCACTAATTACATAGTTTAGCTACATTTTATTATTCCATTGCACTATTTTCGATGGATGCATTAAAGCAGCACTACTGTAGCTGTTTCATTGCAACTGGGTATGACGTTTGTGACGGTGGCATTCTGAGATGAGTTAGATTAAGTTTCAGTGTTCCTGAAAAGGGGTTTTGTTTATGTTGGGCAAAATTATTCCCACTACCATCTCTCTCTTATGGGCCAGCTGGTAAGGACGATGACAACTACAGCGTCGGGTGGCAAGAGCGCGAGTTCGAATCCCGCTCGAAGAAAGTAAAAAATTATGTTCCATTTCAAATATGAAAATACAATAACGATATAATATGAAAAAAAAACTATGTAAAAAAGAATTAGAAAAAAATGCCATTAAAAAAACCTTTTTTCTTGTTTTTAAAATTGAGCATTTATTCAGCATTTCGGATGCTGAATAAATGCTACTCTGCTAAATTTCTACTTTATCGATTAAGTAGGATTGAGCATTTAAGCAGCTATATATTGGGCCAAAACCTGCATTAAAATAGCATTAAAGGCGACTATAGGGCTTATTGGCATTTGATGTTTTGCAGTAAAGGCGCATATAATGCCACTTAAATGCTTTATATAATGCTTGCTGGTTACCTGGGAGTAGTCAATGATTACCACCAGTCGCGACCCTAGCGACTAGTTCAGCCATAGCAACTTGATAATCAACAAATGTGAAAATTGATTACTTTGTACCCAACCATCCTAGAATAAAGTCGTATTTAAAATAGGGGGAAATACGGCTTTGGCAGGTTTTGTTCTATTATTGGCAGGGGGTTTTTGTCGACCAAATTTTATGAAATTTGGTCACAATATTCTTTGATATGCAAAGAATGTTTAGGCCAAATTTGAGCCTAGTCAGTCACAAAAAACCCCCCTGCCAATAATAGAACAAAACCTGCCAAAGCCGTCATTCCCCCTACAACATTTTGACGACGAGGATTTTTTTCAAGAATTCAACGTTTTGGAGGAAAAGCTGTATTCTCAAGATGCCTGGATCCGGCGACTTTCAAGTAATCTACCAGCAAATCCTGCGGCAGAATCAAGCGATGGCGGAGCAAAACACCCGGCTGATGGAGATAATGGAACGTTTCGGCAATCAAGAAAACGTTTCCAATCGGTCGGCGGGCAGCCCGGAGTTCGAATTGAATCTCTGGCCTCCAACATCCGGGAGTTCGTCGGTTCGTCTATGATTTAGACAACGGGCTCGTTTTCGACCAGTGGTTCCGGTACCACGACCTTTTCCTCAAGGACGGAGCGAAGTTGGACGATGCGGCGAAAGTGTGGTTGCTGTTGAGAAGCCTCAGCGTGATGGTGCACAAGTACTTCAACTTCGTGCTCCCAAAGCACCCCCGTGAGTACTCGTTCGATGAGACGGTGAAGAAGCTGACAGAGCTGTTCAGCGTCCGAGTCTCCCTGTTCAGCAATCGGTACCAGTGCTTCCAGCTAACGAAGCACGACGCGGACGACTTTCTAACGTACGCTGGAACGATCAACCGATGCTGTGAAGACTTCGAGCTCAGCAAGATCACGGCGGACCAATTCAAGAGCCTGATTTTCACCTGTGGGCTCCGATCGTCGAAGGACGCAGACATCCGAACGAGACTCCTATCCAAGCTTGAGGCTAACGCGGCGGATGAATGCACTCTGGAATCACTCATCACGGAGTGCCAACGTCTGCAAAACCTCAAGCACGACACGGCCATGGTGGAACACAAGAAATCGGTGAGTACAATCTGCGCAGTCAAGCAGAACAAGCCTCCACCGATGACACCGAGATCCAAAGAGAAGAAGAAGACGAAGTCCGAAGGTCCAAAAACACCCTGCTGGCAGTGTGGCGGAATGCACTACGTCCGGGGTTGCACCTACACGAAGCACGTTTGTCGGGAATGCAAGCAAACCGGCCACAAAGAAGGGTATTGTGGCAGCTACACATCGAAGGCGGCACTCAAGAAGAAGAAGCACGTGAACGGAATTTTCTCCATCAACCAGGTCAGCTGCACTTCTAGACGGAAGTTCCTAACGGTGAATATCAACGGGTCTCAAGTCACTCTGCAGTTGGACACCGCGTCCGACATCACCATCGTTTCGAAGAAGCAGTGGAAGAAGAACCTGGGCTCGCCAACGCTGACTCCCACAACACGGACTGTCCGGACTGCGTCGGGTGACGCTTTTCATCTACTTGGTGAACTCCGATACCCAATCAAACTCGGAGGTGTCACCAAAACCGCAACTTTCTACGTGACCAACAACAGCATCAACCTGATCGGTCTGGACTGGATCGAGCTGTTCAAACTGTTGGACACCCCGCTATCTGCAACCTGCAACCAGGTCCACGTTGCTGATGGTCAAGTCAATCAAATCCAAGTGTACAAAGCTACGTATCCCGAAGTGTTCAAGAACGGCCTCGGACACTGCAAGAAGATGAAGGTCCGACTCTATCTCAAGCCCGATGCCAAACCCGTTTTCAAGCCGAAGCGCCCAGTTCCTTTCACGTCCATGGAGAAGATCGATGCGGAGCTGGACCGACTTCAATCGCTGGGCATCATCACGCCTGTCGATTTCTCGCAGTGGGCGGCTCTGATCGTCGTAGTGAAGAAGCCCGGAGAAAAAGTACGAATCTGTGCCGATTACTCAACTGGACTGAACGCTGCCCTGGAGCCCAACCATTACCCGCTACTGGTCCCTGATGACATCTTTACCAAGCTCAATGGGTGCCGGTATTTCAGCGTCATCGACCTAGGTGACGTCTATCTTTAAGTGGAAGTTGATGACGACTCGAAGCACCTGTCACAATCAACACGCATCGAGGTCTCTTCCGCTTCAACCGGCTCGCACCAGGAGTAAAATCCACTCCCGGGGCCTTCCAGCAGTTGATGAACAGCATGGTTGCCGATCTCGAAGGAGTGGACACGTTTCTGGACGACATCTTGGTGGCCAGCAAAACCGAAGAGGAGCACCACAAGATGCTCAACGCACTGTTTCAACGCCTTCAAGCCTACGGTTTCGTTCTGAGGGAAGGAAAGTGCAACATTCTGCAGCCGGAGGTAAAGTATTTGGCGCACATCGTAGACGAGAACGGTCTCCGTCCAGACCCATCCAAGGTGGAAGCCAGTGTCAAGATGCTACCGCCCAAAGATGTCACAACTCTACGCTGGTTCCTTGGTGCTGCGGCGGCCACTCGACGCGCTGCTGAAGAAGAATGCCAAATTCGTTTGGAACAGCGAGTGCCAAAAATCGTTCAGGCGCTTCAAGGAAGTACTCCAGTCGGATTTGCTTCTGACACACTACGATCCACCAC
Source organism: Armigeres subalbatus (assembly GCF_024139115.2). Classification (NCBI taxonomy): domain Eukaryota; kingdom Metazoa; phylum Arthropoda; class Insecta; order Diptera; family Culicidae; genus Armigeres; species Armigeres subalbatus. The sequence goes on along the minus strand of NC_085140.1, from coordinate 109,192,265 downwards.
TAGACATCATAGTTGCTGCCGACGCCTCGCAGTCCGGAATCGGTGCCTGCCTTCTACATAGGTTCCCCGATGGCTCACTCAAAGCTGTTGTACACGCTTCCCGCTCACTCACCCCCGCGAAGGCAAATTACGGACAGATCGAGAAGGAAGGTCTTCCACTGGTGTTTGCCGTAACAAAATTCTGCTCGGACGCAAGTTCACCCTCCAGACGGATCATCAGCCACTCCTGCGGATATTCGGACAGAAGAAGGGTATTCCGGTTCACACGGCCAACCGCCTTCAACGTTGGGCCCTGACGCTTCTGGGCTACAACTTCGACATCGAGTACGTGTCCACCACGCAGTTTGGATATGCCGACGTACTGTCCCGCCTCATCAACGGTTACGTCAAACCAGAGGAGGACTTCATCATCGCATCGATTCAACTGGAAGACGACATCGAGATTCCACTCCAGGAACCCATCAGTTCGCTGCCAGTTACGTTCAAATCGGTGCGCGGCGCTATTCTCCAGTGCCCGGTTCTCCAACAAGTGATCCAGTACAACCAGCGTGGATGGCCCTCCAAAATCGATGACATCGCTAACCCTGAAGTTCGCCCTTTCTTCGCTCATCGAGACGCTCTATCGGTAGTGAAGGGGTGTGTCATGATGTCCAACCGTTTGGTGATTCGGGAAAGTTTTCGGCAGCGGATTCTCAAGCAACTCCACCGAGGACATCCGAGAATGGAGCGGATGAAAGCTATCGCACGTAGTCACGTGTACTGGCCGAGGATCGATGACCACATTGCTGATTTTGTGAAGAGATGTGAAAGCTGTATCACACATTCGAAGACACCGTATAAGGTTCCGCTACAGTCGTGGCCACTCGCTCAATCTCCCTGGGAGCGTATCCACATCGACTTCGCCGGCCCAATCAACGGTCTGCACTTCCTCATAGTGGTGGACGCCTTCACCAAGTGGCCGGAAATTCGCATCGTTCGATCCCCGACAACATCAGCAGTGACCGATTTCCTCGACGAGCTGTGTGCCCGTTTTGGCGTTCCCAACGTGATAGTTTCCGACAATGGAACGCAGTTCACGTCGGAACAGGAAGAACGGCATTCAACATTTCCGGACATCGCCGTACCACCCACAGTCCAATGGCCAGGTGGAGAGATTTGTGGACACCTTCAAGAGGTTGTTGCGCAAAATCAACGAGGGGGAAAGTATCTCGGAATCGCTCCAGACGTTCCTCCAGGTCTACCGAACCACTCCCAGTCGTGTTCTGAATGGCAGAACTACTTCGCAGCTGATGCTTGGTCGAAACATCAAGACGGTTCTCGATCTCCTGCATCATCAACAACCGAAGCCAGTGGTTCTCAATCAACGCCAAGACAAACAGTTCAACCGGAAGCATGGCGCAACTCCTCGTGGCTTCCGAAAAGGCGACATGGTCTACGCCAAGATCTACCGCAGCAACACCAAGTGGCAGTGGGCATCTGGCGTAATCATCGAGGTCATCGGACGGGTCAACCACAACGTGCTACTGGACGATTGGCATGGACGGAAGAAGCTCATCAGATCGCACTCCAACCAGCTCAAGCATCGTTCCAGTGAAGCAACAACCGGCGCAGCAGATTCCACACCACTGGGTATCCTGGTGGACATGTTTGGAATTCAATCTCCTGGACCAGCAGTACAGCCCGCTCAACAAGGTCAAGCCGAGCAGGAACCACTTCCTGTTCCATCAACCTTCAACGTCCAGCCACGAACCGAGGCGCAAGTATTGCCAGCGGTTTCCAACCAAGAATTCGAAGCAGGATCCAGTCAACTCGATGATGTTCCCGAACGCGGTCGCATCCAGATCGACCAACCAGAACCAACAACACATATAAACTTCATGCTCGTTGAGCATCCACTTAGATTTGATGGATTCGGCTGAAATTTTACGCCTCAATCATGAGAATATGTGGGGCACCCAGAGACGCAAGGGGGTTTCAGAGAAAAATCATCGGCCTCATCGAGGCACAGTACGAGTCCTTCTCGTGTAGAGTGCTGCACAATGGGGTCTTGTCCTACGCTATCCGGGTCATAACTTGTGTAAGACAGGGATGTATTCTATCACCGTTACTGTTCCTCATCGTAATCGAAGAGATTCTGGTAGATGCGATTGACCGTGTTCCAAACCGCGGGCTGCTATGGCAGCCTATAACCATAGAGCACCTAAACGACTTTGAATTGGATGATGATGTTGAACTCCTCGCTCAACGGCGCTCTGATATGCAGAGTAAGCTCAACGACCTTGCCGAGCGCTCCTCTTCGGTAGGTTTAGTCATCAACGTCAACAAAACCAAATCGTTGGATGTAAACACGGCGACCCCTTCCAGTTTCACAGTAGCCGGGCAATCAGTGCAGAATGTTGAAAGCTTCCAATATCTTGGTAGCGGTCCAATATCTTGGCGGCGGCACCAAGATCGACATAGGCGTACGGATCAAAAAAGTAAGGGCTGCCTTCGCGAGTTTGAGAAATAGCTGGAAAAACAGGCAGATAAGAGAACGCATCAAAATACGAATTTTCAACTCTAACGTGAAATCTGTGCTGTTATACGCTAGCAAAACATGGTGTGTATCAATGTAGAGCACTCAACGGCTGCAGCACAGACAAACAGACGTAACTCTTCATACAAACTGTTCGAAAAAATATCGTCATTCGCTTTTCAGAAAACACTACTGCCATCTGTTATCAGAATCGCGAGAAACAGAGTCGGCCATGATTATTTACCATTTGACGTTTGCTCCTCATGCATACATCTAAATCAATCATCATCATCATCGTCATCAACACAGAAAACATTCAGCAGCATATACACTAATCAAATGTCAAAGCGATTGAACACTAGCGCCTCTCTTGGCACAATCGCGTAGCACAGATGTATTTCAAATCAACCGTTGAACACATGAACGATGTTGAAATGGGAAGTGTTACGTCTGTTTGTCTGTGGATACACTATGCCCAGGGTGTCTAGAAAGTTTCCACCCCGAAAACATCCTAGACCAGACCGATAATCAAACTCGCCATCTCCGGATTGGAAACGACATTCAATATCTAGTACATAGTGTCTATGTTGATAACGGGTGGTACTGTTGCCATGTCCTAGTAACACTTTTGAATAAAGTATAAAGTATAAATCGACAAATCAATCTAAGAGCTTCCCGCATTTTGATCCGGTTGAGAACGGATGTTTGTCAATACGTCGTCAAGTTAATTGTATCCTATAAGCTACAGTAAATTTTGATGATAAAGTTTCTGTAGTCGAAACAATGCTCTTGGAATTGTTATCTGCGTTGTTCTGCAATTGCTATTTTTATAGACCAGTTATATTCTACTCTTCAATTTTCTTTTTTTTGTCCCGTAGGATTGTCAGAACTTTCTCGACACCCTGATGGGCATAGTGTATCCATTGTACTTGCCACATAAAATTTATACTCATGCAATTGCGGGCATATAGAAAAGTTTTCAATTAATAACTGAGAAAATGCTAATAGAAATACTAAGTTGAAAAGCAGGCAAATTCCTGTTGGAATGTACACCCATTGAAGAAGAGAAGAAAAAGAATTTTTAAGAATTCTTTCGGTTTGAATAAGTAGGTATGTATTAATTAGAATAATTAAAAGGGTGCCTACAAACTATAAGCAAAATTCATTAATCTTAAATTTATTTGTCAAACTTCGTATGAGGATTAGGTGAACAAAAGCATTTTTGTTACATCACGTGACTAAAATAATTGTTTTGCTAACTGTGTAGCAGATGTCGGTCTTTATGAATAATCAATTTTTATCGGAGAGTGCAATCCGATTAGATTTTCCCACAACACTATCAACCAAATTTTTGCATACGTAAGCATTTTCCTTATCCCCTTTAATAGCCCTATTTGACTCCGTACTGCGGAAATAATTCCGCAGCATCTCGCTCGCCGGGATTATAACCCGCCTCATATTTATAAGAGCCGCTGCGCCGGCGTAGCTAACCATCGTGCTTGGCTTACCCTTCGCGGCAGCAATCTCCGAGGTCAAGTATCGGAAATTTACCTCATCCCGGTCTTCGTACTCTTCCACTTCGCGTTGATGAGCGATGCGAGCCTGTTTCTGCTGTCGGCATGCCTCTTTGTAAACCAAATAATCTTCAATCGCTTCTTCTTCGTCGGTTGAAATCCAATCCGGATCAATGCTCATGTCAGTCGAAACCGTGTCCTAGAATTTTACGGAATAAGTTGAAAAATCACATTCATGGAACTAGAAAAATGAATCTTACCTCAAAGCTGTTGGATCGCATCGAATCATCGGCATCTTCGTCAATTGGTTTTAAGGATTTTACATTCGTTGAAATGGCTATTTGTACCATTCTTGATTCGGACATATTCTTGGATTTCTTTAAATAGGTGTCACCCAAACTGGACGATTCATCTGAACACTCCATCGAATCAGATAGAAGTTCTTCATCATCAATTCCTAAAATATCTTCCGAATCGCAGGAAAAGTCTTCGAATTCAGTAGATGTGTTTTCTTCCGTATCGGAAGAATGTTCGGATCGGTTATGGGTTTGTGGTGGGGCCATTGCAGTCGGACGTGGATCGGTTCTTCGATGTCGTTCAGTTACCTTCTTCTTCTTCTTCTTTTTTGGTGCTCGTTTAGAGCCGTAGTGGGTGGCACAGCGCAGTCGCTATATTGCCAATTTAGTTACCTGAAGACTTGATGTTTTGTAGAACGATTGTGAAATAAATACATTCAGCTTACCTGCAGTTTTCATGCAATAATTTGTGGAAAAAGATACACTTTAAAAATTCAATTTGTACATTTATTATTTATGTAATAGTAAAAATGGTCAGGTCAACAGCTGTAAATATCAAAACTTTGTTCGATCGTTCTGGACGGGCGGGCATCGTTGTGTTGTCGCTTTGAAGGCATATAAGCAATAACATACACTGAAAGTAAAGGTGCCCTCAGACCTGTTTTACCGGTTTTACAGCACGCAAAAAACCAGCAAAATTCCAGCGAAAAAAAAAAATAGTTTGATATTTATGGTATTTATATAAACCTGAAGGTATACGAGCTACTATCACTCTTGAAAAGAGCAGCTTGAAATCATGGTCACTTTATAAATATTTAATAACATGATGAAGAGCGTCTTGATGTCAAAATTCAACCATCATTATCATTATTTCCATTCAACAATAGACAGTGCATGATGACGTAGGTTGACAGTTCACAGAGCTTTTTCTCCGGGACTTGCGATAAAATTGTTTCGCTTGCGATAAAATTGTTTCGTCATTTTCTTCGCATGTAGATGTCCATTGCGATTGATTTCATGCTGAATGCAAAGAATAACACTAAAATATTCGGATCACAGCAATTTTAAACTAAAAATATGAATTTTAATTTTCCCTTCGTCGATTTTTCTTCTAACACCTTGTAAACAAGCTCGGTGAACTGTCAAAATAAGTGAGGTTAAGTTAGAGTTTGCATTGGTCTATAAGACGTAAATATTTCGTGCAGGCCGGTTGCAGTTGGTAAAACTTCAGGACCACCCTGTGTGAGCCGGCAAGGAAAATGTCAAAACAACGATTGTCATTCTTCATAATATCTTTTTTCACTTCTGGGGAAATTGCACCTTTGCATGGTGAAAGAAAATAAACTACCCCTAGAAAGTGAAATTTTAATACACGCTTCATATAAAACCGTACTGAATCGGCTTCTGGAATATCAAAGAGCAATACATCATTCTGGATTATGTGCTTTTAGATGATTTTCCGACGTGCAGTGAAAAGTGACCGTGATATCAATACAAAACTCCGTATCACAATCGATTAGAGAAGGGAGTGATCCTGATAAGCCGACTGTGGCACCAGATAAGCCGACCATGACCACTCTCTTTGCCCGTATTTTTCGTCAAGCCAAAGTTACATTCGAACAGACAAATGCAGATCGTTTCCTCAGCCATCTGCAGAACCTACGCGCGTTGATGGACCAGCTCACGTTGGCCGATTTGAATGTTGATCCGGCGATAGTGTCCCATGAAACGTTCCAGCAAGCAACCAAAGCGCCTTGCACATTCATCGATATTTTTGAGAACAGCTGCTTCACGATGTCGGTGTTTGTTCTGCGGGAGAACTACACAATGCCGCTACACGACCATCCTCGTATGCACGGTTTATTGCGGGTTGTGGCCGGCTCGGTTAAAATTCAAAGCTTCACGGAAATCGACCGTCGAGAGGAAATCCGCAATGGGGACGAACTGCGTCATGTGCTGGTCAGTGTGGAACATGAGAGGATCATAAGTACCGGAAAAGGTGAGAGTGCCATGCTAACACCAGCGGAGCGGAACTATCACGAGATTACAGCAATCGGTGGTCCTGCGGCGTTTTTCGACATTTTGAGCCCACCGTACAACGCAGATATTCCCGTGTACGGCAAGCGAACCTGCTCCTTTTATCGGAAACTTCTACTGCCCGGCGATGGAGCCAATAACGATGGCCGCAAGCGAATGGTGCTGGAAAAAATACCCACGCCGGACCATTACTACTGTGATACGGAGCAATATGATACCCCGGAATTTATGTTAGGGTCCGCCACCAATGAGTAAGGAAGAAATAGAAGCGAATTCGATGCACGTTTGCTCTGATGTCCTGGTAAAAATTCTTGAAGGCTGAAGAAATACCTACATGCAGGAAATAGGCGGCACAATGAAATTAAATGTCCAACAGCATCCTTTCAATAAATACAACAAATTATGTACAAGTTATTGGCCAGGTTGTCTAGTGAAACCATTGCCATGTAAATGTAGCTTGTAGTGATATTTGATACGATGAACACGTTTTATGTTCTGCTAATAAGTTTATAAGATTAGATGATCGTTTGCCTACCGTCGTAGTATTTCTTCTCCTCTTATTATTGGTTTTAAAATGAAAACTCGCCGACAAAGATTGTTATTTGTAAAATATGTATTGAGTTAAAAATAAAGTAGAGTTACTTATGATTTAAGTATGAAAGTTAACTGAATTCTTTTCTTGTTCTTGGATATGGTTCACCAGCAGAGGTAAAACACATTACTGAACTGTACAAGTGAGTATAATACGATTAATACGAGTTGAATACATGGTTCTATCGCATATGGAGAGTTCTTAAATATAGGGTAGATTGGTCATATTCGTATCCCAAAGGCGTATCCCAAATGTTTTAAAACCAAAACATTCTAATCTGTGTTTTTGAAGTTAACATATCGAAATTGCTCATAATATGTCAAGTCAAAGCAATCAGCTAGCAAAAAACAACTTTTTCTTCCATTTTAACCATTATTTTCTCACGTTTTGCCTTTCACGTATAATACTAAAGTATAAGTAAAGGCTATATGATCACTCCAAAACCAAACTTTTGATACCAATCAAACCCAGCTCGACGAATTGAGGTGATGTCTGTTATGTGTGTGTATGTGTACAAAATTTTGTAGACACACTTTATGAAACTTAGCATTGGCCGAACTATTTTCAATTGCAACAAACTCCATTTGACGGGGAACCCAGTCTCATTCTTTGCTATTGAAAATTGGACACATTGGACTATGTAATCAGAAGTTATGGCCAAAATACTATTTCTTATGCACAAAACACGCTAAAAAACACCCACTCATATTTTTTTAGTTTTTTTTTTTGCACGAGAAAGGCACCAACATTGCTGGGTGGAATCATATATATTCTCACACTTGAGAATCAATAGGTTTTTTTTCTAGCATTCGCATTAGCATTGAGCAATTCCCACAAACTCGTGGTACTATATCTTAAATGGAAGCAATGCACTCTTCAATAAGCCACACCCTTGCGAATGCTGAGGAAGGGGAAGGATGGTTAGTTGGACACCTACTTTAAAAAGATGGAAAGAACTCTATGACGTCGCGTAGGTGCTACGGGAGGTTTTTTGGTATTGTTAGTGAGGATCAGGTCTCCAGTAGCCTTGCGAGCAAAGGCGTAGGATTGCCAATTCGGAGACGGCGAGTTCGATTCTCGGTCCGGTCTAGGATGTTTTCGAGTTGGAAACTTTCTCGACACCCTGGGCATAGTGGACTTGACACACAAGATATCATGCGTATCAAGAAAAACACAAATATTGCGGATTCTTGCTGGTTGCCTCTCAAGTAATCGCAACAGCCACTAAATACAACAGAGTCAACCCCATCGTATGTACTTGCCACACAAAAAAACACTCTATGGGGCACATAGGGCACATAAATCACTGGGCAAGTGATTCCGGTTGTCTCTCACTAAGACATTCGAACACGAATTTTCACTGGGAAAATTCTCCTTATCTTTAACCCGGCGGCTATCTTTACGTTTATCTTCGCAATCAAGCCTGCGAGCGTAAGACCGCCGCGGTATTCTAGAAAAAGAGAATTGATATATTCTGTAAAAATTGGTCTTACATCTGCTTTTCAATATTTAATAATTTCAATTTCAAGTTTCTATAGAAATATACATTCACCCCTATTCTGCGTCACGTATGAGGTGAGGCTTTTCGAATGAGACGACAATAAATTGTCGATTCCTCCCATTTGAATTACACGGTCGTGTTACGTGAGACGTGTCGGAATCGACAATTCTCAAGTCATTCGAGACGCAGAATAAGCACAATTATCGGGAACTTTTTCAAATTGGCGTATGTATGTAACATTTTGATCAAGCTGAGAAAATGAGCTTGGAAGTTTTCTGATTTCATTTTTATTCCTATTTAGAAACTAATCATTTTTATTGCAATTGAATACACCTCAACGATACATTATGAAAAGGTTCATCGTCACTGACTCTGAAATCTGCACTGCGTGTGAACATTTCCGTTATTTTGATAAAAATATATGTTACAACGTTCTGCAACAGATAAATCACATACGTCGTTTTGATACGTCAGCATGACCGAGGTCATGCTACTTTCGTCGAAATGTTACGCTGCTCCGTACGCTGCATTGTTGATACGTCGAAATGTTGCGTCAAGTTGAAACGTTTCACGCACATGCGACAAAAAAATTGCAACACTTACAACACGACGTAACAACATTTGCTGCAGAAAAACAACGTAAAATGTTTTTCTTAACGAAAATCAGAGTATTCAAGCAACATGCTTAATTTTGATAACAGTGATGAAAGAGTACAAGCAGGCGCACGTTTTAAACTATTTTGTTATTCGATAAAACTTTTTAAAGTACATTTTCTGCTAAGCGGTGTATGTGCAATATTTTCAACAATGATGTTACACCGTTTTGCAAAAAATTGATTTACATTTTTCAAAACACATTTTCATGTAGCTTTGAAGATATACACATTTTTAGATGAATTTGATGCCATATGCTGTTGAAAACGGGTTTGTTTACAATTTGCGACATACGCCGTTTTGAAAAAGTACCCGAGAATTATTTGAACAAAACGTTTACTAATTTGATGTTCCTATCGTAAACGAAAATGTCGCGCGAAACAGCATTCGTATGCGAGGCAAGCCAGCCTTCGGCTGAAAGTCTTGCTAATAAAAATATAAAAAAAGCGTTCGTACTTTAACAAGAATATGGATGAACCTATATTGTAAATGAAAGTTTTACAATAGAAAATAGGGGTTGTTAGCTACCGTAACAATAAAAAAATCGTTTATTTCTCGAATCAATTTTTGACATTACAATAGAATTTATTGTAATTCTATTGTCAACATTTTTCTGTCAATAGATTGTATTGTACGTTTATTGGAACAACAATAAGGCAATTTAATTGGTACAATAGAAGAACAATAGAATTGAATGTTCATCAATAAAATGTATTATAATTTTATGATATTTTAATGTAATTCTATTGTATTTTCTGTTCGGGTGGCAAGGTGTCAAAACGCACCACAAATGAAGGCGCGGGAAACCCCTCTAAGAATATTCTGGCGCCCGAAAATCCGCTAACTGATCGCGAAGGGGCTAAAATGTACTTTTCGGCTCTGCAGCAAGGGCCTAAAAGTGATGCTGGCAAACAAGGACCATCATCAATCCGTCGGGGTGTTAGGTCCACAAGTATGAGTACTGTGTGACCCCAAATGGCCGGAATGAAGTAATAACAGCGACTCTCCGTGGATGCGTGTGCACGCGGCGGAGGTCTTACTAGAAGAGGCAAAGTCATGGCTTGCTGCTCGCCGATTGACACGCTGATGTGTGAATCTATGACCACACGCTGAAGGTATTTTACTCAAACCCCACATTTCCCTTCTTCTCTCAATAAAAACGCAAAACAAATCTTCTAGCATAGAATGCAATGCTTGTTTTTCTCCTGGGTTATTTAAATGAGACGAAGGTGAACATCGGTTGCAATTGAGCAACCGGTTAACTCCATTGAAAACTGCACACCAAAATAAACTTGACTCAACATCATGGTTTTAATACCAGAACAATAATTCTGAGTGTGGGTTCCCAAACTGTGGGTCGCGAGAGATAAAACGTGATTCATACTTTCGTTGGATGATTAGAGAACAACAAATTTACGAAGCCAATGGCCTTCTCTTATTTGTCAAATACAATGACAATTTCTTTCAAAAACATTCCAAATCTTACCCAAATGCAATCCAAAACTAAGCGGTGTTGATTACTAATAAGATTTAAGAACAACCTAATAAAGATAAGAAAATCTAATCCAAATCCAATCCAAATCTAATTCAAATCCAATCCAATCCAAATCCAATAGAATCCATTCTAAATCCAATCCAAATCCGTACATTTAATCAAACTTTTAGTTTTGCGTATAGTACACCATCAACCATTTGCCATCAACTAGTACTGCTAGCCAATACCTGAAACTAATTTTACGCATAATAAATTCGAACTTCCAAATAACTTTGTAAAATCCGGCAACCTTATTAATTTTTCAAATTCCAAGAGATCTGCTCCTATAGGTAATCCCTTGTAGTTTCACAAAATACAATACATTTTTTCGGCCACCTTTCGGACACGCCTTATAGTTTTCTAAACCACAAACCATTTCCACCGATCTTCCAGACGCGAATTATAATTTTGCAAACCACAAACCAATTTCTTACGGTTTTCTAGGCTTTGATGTTCTTCAAAACACAAACTATTTTTCCAGCGATCTTTCAGACGCGCCACCACAAAACATTTTCCGACGGTCTTCGAGACACGTCTTGTGATTTAGCAAACCACAAACCATTTTCCGACGGTCGAACCATTTGAATTCAACACACGCTGAAGGCAGTTTACTCAAACCCCACAAGTACTCATGACAACCCCGGCACGAAGCCGCTCAAGGCTTTGCTGTGAGGCCTCCACTACAAATGGGAAGGGGGAGCTCCAAGATGAACTCGAAAGTTGCGGTCTGAAGGCAGTGGCCGTGCACAAGATCCCTCGTCACGACAAAGCGAAAAAGTATCGCGACCAACTTTACCTGGTCCATCTGGAGCACGGCTCCACCACCTGGAAGGACCTGAAGCTGATCAACGTCATAAATAACACCGTCGTTGACTATGGGAGCGATATCGACCAGTGCATCGCGACGTAACGCAGTGCACCAACTGATTCAACTTTGGGCACGGCACCCGGAACTGCCGCATGAAGCCACCAGCACCCTACCGAAGAAGAACAGTGTTGCTGTACTAAACGAGGTGAACTATCCGGCCATCGTGACTCCCCGTCGAGCGATTCCAATCCTTCCACCGTTTCAGCACCGCCGGTTCCATCCTCCAGCGAATGGCACTCGCTCCCTCCTCCTGGATTCCGTCGGCAGCCGGAGAACAAAAATGTCCCCTTATCAACTGATGCCGATATTCGCGCAGCTCGCCATTTGGCTGCGCGGAAATAAAACCCATTTCGACCAGGTCTTAACTCTTGGCATGTTCATCATTGAAAATGGCTGCTAGGGTGGGCCTGCCCAACAAACATTGGTACAGCTGATAAAGGGCTTATTCAACCAAAAATTGCCTTCTTCAGCTAAAAATCTAGCTTCTTCAGTTCAAATTGTTTGTTGGGTCAACAACGTGGGGAGGGTGTGGTGTGGTGTCGCCATCACTCTTCGATACAACATCAACGGATCAATCAAGGTAACTCATTTTGCACTCACCGCATCAAAACAACGGCGGCACTGTATACGCATATTTCTATTCGTGTGTGTTTGACAGAACATGTCTATGGTGGCGCGATCTGTTCATTTCATAGCGGCAGTTTTTGCTTATTGCCACTGTCGCCTGCTGCCAAGCTTCCAGCTGAGTGTCATCAAGGCCATCAGTGTTGAAGTAACTACTTCTGTCGGTACAATCACGCTCATCTCGGCGTAATGCGCAGCTCAAGCCAAAGCCGGCGATGGTTCATCGGCCGCCCTGCGGGGGGACATCGTCAAGCTCACCCGGAGGCATGGTCAGTACATCATAGCCGGAAACCTGAATTCCAAACATCAAGCCTGAGGCAACAGTCGCGGCTATCGAAACGGTACCATCTGGAGCAACAATATGGAGAAAGGCCACTACAATGACCATATTAATTAAAAAAGGCCGGAATAAATATAATTTTTTTCTTCTGTTACCGCCCTTTGGCATTGTTTTCTTATTTGAGAAGGGAATTCAAAATTCGATTGGAAAAATAAATAAAATATTTAGCTTTCCCAGATTGTTTTAAAGAAAACTGATGATTCTTACGATTTTATTAATTTATCTCTTTATTTTTTTATTTACTACCTCCTACGTTACCCAGAGGCAAAGACCAACATGACAAAAGAAGGAATTCATATAGGGGAAATGACGGCTTTGGCTGGTTTTGTTCTATTATTGTCAGGGGGCTTTTGTTGACCAAATTTTATGAAATTTGGCCACAACATACTTTGATATGCAAAGAATGTTCGTCATTCCCTCTAATATCAACTAACAAATTTGGCTCCTACCTCTCACAGTTCGTCGAATTAAAAAATTTCAAACAAACCTACCTATGCAAACATCGTTGCAGGAAGGCAAAATTTCGTTTCTTATGGAACGTACAGACGGTCAAGCAGTTTGACCAACATTGACTCCACCTTTCGTTTATTCAAACACACATCAAGTTCTACCAACAGTAGCACGAACAATCAATTTATTCGACCAACAATATCACACACGAACGACGTTGCATTATGCGGTGTACACACCAGTCAAGCAGTTTGACGAACATTGACTCCGCCCCCAAGAAAACGCTTCGGTTGCTGTTTTGTTTTTCAAAAAATATTTGGGCCCATTAAAACGAAATTCAATAACAATTTTTTGAGTAAATTTAATATCAACCTAAACAGCTTCAGTTTTAATATTTGCTTTGAACATTGCATCAATCATGTGATGCAATTGTTCAGTTAGAAAATCAAAATCGGAAGCAGACAATGCTACCTGAATCGTCAGAACGAACATTATTTTCCGTTGAAGAATGGGTATGAAAATCATTCATCGTCTAATGGAACGTACACACGGTCAAGCAGTTTGACCAACATTGACTCCACCTCTCGTTCATTCAAACATCCACCAAGTTTTACCAACAGCGGCACAAACAATCAATTTATTCGACCAACAATATCACACACGAACGACCGAAACGCCAACTTGAGCATCAACCATCAAAAAATATATGGGGGTTTGTGCAACTTCACTACAAATGCTCAAACATGTTCGGCGAACCTTGACTCCACCCCCGACAACTCAAACCAAAATCAAACCGTTTTATTTTTTTTCCAACCGAGCCGCCAACTGTCAAATGGTTGTTCGAACAACTTCACACACGTTCAACCAAAGCAGCAATCGAAGCGTTTTCTTGGGGCGGAGTCAATGTTCGTCAAACTGCTTGACTGGTGTGTACGTTGCATTATGCTACGTACACACCAGTCAAGCAGTTCGACGAACATTGACTACCCCCCCAAGAAAACACTTCGATTACTGATGATATTCGAACAAATTCTGTTTATTAACAGAATCAAAGTGAACAGTTTGATTTGATTGACATGTTGAAATCAAGTTAGCGCTCAGTCGTTCATTGTTCGAATAAAAACGTCGATGATGGATCAAACGAGAGATGGAGTCAATGTTGGTCAAACTGCTTGACTGGTGTGTACGTTGCATTAGGGTGGTTAAAACATCGATTTTGCTCCACACTAATCTGATTCTTTATTATGTTCTGAGTGTCCTCCGAAAATTTGATCTCATTTGGATTAAAACTGATTTAGCACAAGCCGTTTCAAGTTTGCATGCAAATTAGTATGGGGAAATTATTTTTTTTCAATATACTTATTATGGGGCTTCCTCATTAAGCACATGTTAAAAGAAAACCTACACAGCTAAGATAATAAATCCAAGTAGCCCATGGACCGTCCCAAAGAAGATCAAATCAGGTACGCCGGTCTCGCAGGTGGCATTACGGGCAGTGTGACGCGTACGTTATGCCAACCATTCGATGTCATCAAAATACGTCTCCAACTGCAGGTGGAACCGATCAAATCACAATCCCCAAAGTCCAAATATCGTACAATTTTTCAAACCATTGGAACCGTTTACCGCGAAGAAAGCATGCTGGCTTTTTGGAAAGGCCATAATGCAGCACAGGTTCTATCGATGACGCAGGGAGTGGCGCAGTTTACTTTCTATGAGCGATTCAACGGGGTTCTTCGGGGCATGAGCGCATTTGAAGGGCGCGATCGGGCCAGGATATTTTTGTGTGGAGCATGTAGTGGATCCTTTGCCACTTTTACGGTGATGCCACTGGATGTGATCAAAACGCGTCTGGTATCGCAGGATCCAAACGGAGGATACAGAAATGCTTTTCACGCAGTGAGCAGCATTTGTCAAAACGAAGGCCTACCTGGTCTATATCGGGGACTGGGTCCGGCTATAATGCAGACGGCACCGCTTACTGGAGGTCAATACATGTTCTACAATCTGTTCGGAGATGTATTCAAACGAATAGAAAGTGCTCCCCAGGATACCCTGCTGGGTCCAACAGAGCTGATGGTTTGCGGTGCACTGTCCGGGTTGTGCACGAAGCTCATACTTTACCCGCTGGATCTGGTTAAGCGTAGACTACAAATTCAAGGCTTTTCGGAAGGAAGACGAACATACGGAAAGCACTTTGTATGTAAGCATTTACTCCAGTGCATGTATCGGGTCGTTCGCAAGGAAGGCTTCCTAGGGCTCTACAAAGGTTTGAGCTCGTCTCTGTTGAAGGCTGCCGTGACGTCTGCTATATTTTTCACCCTCTATGATAAGTTGCTATATTCGTTGAATAAACACTTGTGATATTATAAACCGCAGTTTTCCGTGTGAATTTGCAAGTCTCCGAGATTTTTGAAGGGACTCCCGCAAATCGGACACGTAATATTGCTACTTGACGAGTTCGGAAATGACTCCTGAACTGTGGTGTTTTCTTTAGGTGAAATTTCTCTGAAAACGAGAATCAGTTTAATATAAAGTTAAAAAAGTAGAAGTGAATAGGACAATATTGGAGTGCCCGAAGATAGAGAATAAAAGAGTTGTAGGCAGATTGGCAGCAATATAAAACAAATATTTTTGCTGAAACCTCGTTGAATGCTGAATACGCCTTCTTTTTGTGAGTTATTCTTATAAGTTTAAAATTGAGGTTTTCCTATTATTATTGATGTTTAATATTTTAAAACATGTGGATAAATTGGATGCCACGGCTTTTACAGTAAATCAGTAAAAATTACCTTCTGACTAGCACATTCAAATCCTGATTTTGTTTCATGAGGTCTACACATTTAAGCTCCAACTGATTTTTCAATTTCAAATGCTCTTGAACTATTTGCTGAAGTTTCGCCTCAGACGATGCCTTGCTATTTGCCAGCTCCTGGAATTCGGCTTTAAGTTTTTGGATTACTTTTTCGCCTGAATCAAGCGATACCTGTTTCTGTAATATTTTGTAGGATTTCGTTAAACACGTTGTTACAATAAAAGTTAAGGGAGAATTTCAACCTCGTTCAGAAGATTGTTAAATTTGGTTCGTTCTTGCTCAAGCGTACTTTTATCTGCAATATTTTTCATTATATTAATCAATAATCATGCTAGAATTAAAAAAGCTGTTCTTTTCTTACGACTTTCTTGAAGATCTGCAAGTTTGGATTCCAGCTCCTTAACAGCAGTGCCTTTGCTCATAAGCTCCCCCTTCTTAGTCTCTAACTCAAGTTGTAGGCTCGATATTCGACTTTGTAGTTGATTCCTCTCTTGTTCCATCATATTCTTAGTTGACGCCAGCTTCTCAGTAGAGGTCTTCAATGTGTCGCGCTCTAGAAAAATACCAACCTAATACATGCACAAATACGAAATACGAAATACGAAACTTACCGCATGTTAACTGTTGAAGCATGGTTTCTGTGCTTGCTGACTTAGTTTGGTTCTAGTGAAAATATTTAAAGAAGTTATTAAAGTATCCTGTAGTTAGGTATGATCATAATATGTAATAGCTTCTAACGGCTATTAGGCCCGTTATCCATAGAGCGGTTTTGAGCTTATGCAGACCTGCATCAACGCTAGAGCGGTATCAAGAACCTTGCATTATTTGATTCACGCACCGATTCTCATGTGCGTCGTTTCATGTTTGCTCATGCAGTGGTGAAGATATGCTACAAGGGCATCGAGCCGAAGTACCCAGGATCATTGATATCAATTTTAAATAAACGAGAATAATGTGTAATGTTGCGAATTTAATGAAAATATTTACCGCATTCAACTGCTGTGTTTTCTCCAAAAGTTTGGTTTTCATGTCCGTATAACCTGCGAAATTATTAAAAGTAATAGTTTTATTCATTAGCAAATAAATCCATTCGATATTCCTTTCGGGACGGGTTAATAGAGTGAGGAACAAAATATAACTACAAGAAAATGCGAAAATAGAGAAAATCATCGAGAAATGGAGAATAGTTCAGAGGATGTGTAAAGATGAAGTTGGCTGGAACGCCGTTTTATCGGCTATCGTCCAAATAGTCTCGGAGCTACACAGAAGGTGGCGCGTGGGCTCGAGGAATGGCTAGTTCAGGCGCAAATAAGAGGTGGTCCAAGGGTTCGGAGTCGGCTTCATGGGTCATACCGGTGCCCTGTTGTCGAACTCGATCCTTTTATTGAACAAGTGGCCGCAAGAAGAACAACATGCTATCGTCGCTTTCGCGGCGTCGGTCAACCGGGCGGGTTCCGAGCCCGAGGACGGAAAGGGGTCCTCGTCAAGGCTGGGGCAGGCGTAGGCATCGCGTCGGCAAGTCTCTCTGTGTGTTGGCGAATTGGCCCTATCGCAGAGAGGTCAATTTGGGGTGCACGCGGCATCATCATTCTTGATACCAGCCGTGCAGAGGGAAGCAGGCGCGAAGTCGACCCTTCCCACCTTCCAAGGACATAGGGCGTGGTAAGGCCACCTGGAAAGCCGGCAATGCGCTGGCACGATACCATGGTGTTCTTCTAAAAAAGCGAGTCACGATGTTCGGTGCTGCAAGGACACGCAGCTAACCTCGAGGGTGCGTTGTGCACTGGCCCCTTTGAATCACTACTTTCTGGTTGTACCGAAAAGACGACGGGCTTGGCGGCAATGGAAACGGTTTAGCGGGTCGGGGTTGTAGTCATGCCTCCCTCGTTTGGTGATGGAGGTGGTCCCTAACCCCGCATTTCCTGGACGTCCAACCCAGGATGTCTGTTGAGCAGATTCCCCCTCCATTGCTTAGGAAGAAAAAAAAAGACATCACCTCAGTTCGTCGATCGTTATATAACACTATGGGTCTTCATGTCTTCTATCAAAAGTTCTTTTTTTTTGGAGTAATCCTATAGCCTTTCGATTGTTGTACGAGAAATGCGAAAAAAAACCTTCTTGAGTTACTGATGCAGCTTTTCAAATTATTGCAAAGTTATGTGAGGAAAGACACAATTCTCTTTTATACATTAAATCAAATCGATATTTTAACTTAGAGAACTGAAGTCAGTAAAGAACAATAAAGTAAATAAAGCAGTCCTAATCGAAGTTATTGGTAGTGCATTTCTAAAAATTCCCAAAATTATAAAACAACTAATTTGAATACAGATTTAACCCGAAGACCCAAATCTTTGTTTCATTTATCCTTTATCATTATTTTATTTTCTAAAATAGATTTGAGCACATCCGTGGGCCACTTGGCTAATCGTAAAGGCAGTCGTGAATCCGAAAAGGTTGGGAACCACTGCTATAACCCATTCAAAGAAAAGATATTTTAGTTACTAGATAAAGATTGTCGCTGTCGTCGCTGTCCGGAACATCTTTTGCTGGCGAGGATAGGGGAGATAAATGTCAAAGAAGGAAAATCCATACGATTTGACAGTTTGATACCACACATGTTCCGGACAGCAGAACAAAGGGAACCGAAGCGACAATCTTTATCTAGTAACTAAAATATCTTTTATTCAAAGTGAAGTTATACACACTTCCGAAGGAAAGGTCAAAACATAATTTAATTTAGGAGTAAATGTGGGAAAAGTTGTCCCGGAAGGGATTGACGAAATGGTATCGCAAAATGTACTGACCTGCTACAATTTTTTCGAACACTTTTTCTAGATGTCGATTTTCCTTCTCCAGCTTGAAGTTCAAATTTCAAAATACATAATTATTACTTATTACAACACTATGTACGCAAAATGCTTTACTTCTCTGATTCTAGCAAGATCAGCTTGCCTCTGCATTTGCCGTGGAGAAGGCTTGGGTTTTTCAGCTGGAGCAGCTGAACTGCTGCTACTTTTTGAATCCGCTTTTTCATTTGTGTTAGCTTTATTCGCTACGTTCAGATCTAAATTTACTTTCAGATTAAGATTAAACCTAGAAACTAAATAATAATTTTTTATTATTTTCGGTTTGGTACAATTTACATTAGCTTACCAATCGGGTTGACTGCAGCTCGCAAGGCTCTAGAAATCCACTTGGCATAACGCTGTTGCTTCTTATCCTCACAGTTAACCTGAAGATTGCAATTTACTACAAGATGGTTTCCTTGCTAAGATCACTTCACATACCTTAACCGACACCCCCTTATCTTGACCGGCATCCCCCGATTTCCCTCCTTTATTTTTTGCCCCGGATTTTCCACGGGAATCATCTTTTTCCTTTGGCTCCGCTTCATCACAATCCTTCTCGTCGTCCGCTGCTGGAATGTCTTCATCATCCGGATCAACGGCGTCGAGATTTTCACTTTGTGCATCATCGTCTTCGTCGTCCTCGTCGTCGGCGAGGAAAATTTCCGGCATTTCCATTACCTCCACACAGATCGTCTCCATTCGAGCGAGTACGGAACTTCTGGCCATTGTTGGTACGATTTGAAAACTGGAAATTGCTGCCTAATATTTTTGTCCAAAACTTTAAAGATTGATACTGCCGGAAAATTGTATACAATGTGTGTAAAAATAGATGTGCACGAATTTCGTAGAGAGCATGCGCGCCAAACTGAGCATGTGCGCAAGCCAAGAACAGAAGCGTAAGTGGCGAATGGTAACTCGCAGGGATTCCATCTGGTTGAGATGAAACACACTCAAGTGAATAAACCTAGTAGTGATACTGCCTTTTCTCGGAATGATCCACGACGCTAACCTTTTTGGTTCGATACAGAATTTTCGTCTTAATTTTTAACGCCATTAATGGTCGATCGTGATCCAATGTAGTGTCGATCATCTGGGAAATCGGCGAAATCTGTTTATTTTATTTTAGATCCGAAATATCGGGGAAGTGATGGTCTGAAGAACTACTCTGCATAAGTACTGAAACGCGAATGGCGCTGTAATCATTATAATTATTTTGCCAAAATATGCTTCAATAATTTTAACTTGGCCGTTTGTTGCCCATTATGTGGTACTGCATGTTTGATTTCATCACCATCAGGGCGTAAAAGCCAAAATTTACACCAAATATTTTTCTACACGGTTGGTATTCTTTACTTTTCCGGTTAACCATGATTTAACCACAGCTTTTCAAATACCACCTGAATTTTCTTTGATTTTTTGTGAATTTTTTCATGAGGTTAACTCATAGTTTCATAGACGCTAAACGTCTTAATCGACACTAAAAACCACCCGTGTAAAAAAAGAACTGGGTGTATTCCTCTGATTCTTCGTCTACGTATATAGCTGTATATGTGGACGAAGAATCAGAAGGAATAAATTTTGGCTGTTACGCCCTTTTCAAAAGTAGTAGAAGTGTAATGCCGAACGAATTATTAAAGGAACTTACAAAGGAATTCACAAATGATTTTTTGAAGGAATTTTCGTGAGAAGCTCTAAAAGAATTCCCGATGAAACTTTTAAAAGTTTCTCTGAAGAAATTATGTACCGAATTAAAACCAAAGGAAATCCTAAAGGAATTTACGGAAGAATTCTCTAATGTATGTTTTTATTCAATTTTTCATGAAATTGTCACCTAGGTATATGGATTCGCATTATGCGTTATACACATTGTTCTTTGTGGTTCGTCTTTGACGTTCTTGATACGATAACAATTTGGTTTCATCGTTGCTGTTCATATTAATGCTGAAGTTGTGGAATGCATTAACTTATATCGCAATGGCTTTAGTTAAGATCAAATCTTTCAGCATAAAATAACATCAACGATTAATCTTTGTAGACTTATGCAAATTTGCAAATCTTAAGTGGCTTTTGTGCAGGAACCTTATTTTCGCAAGGGTACTTTATGTGGCGCCGGGAGTGGGTAGGACAAGTAGGACATGTTCTACGCACGAATTTTCCTGGGTGAGACAATCAAGGCATTGTCCTACCCATGATTCTGGTGAGAAGGTATCATCTAGGTAATTATTTTAGATGCTATACTGTGTGGTAGATCTGATGTCTAGTTGTACAAAAATATCAACGAATATTAGTTTAATGTATCAATAATTTTAATGAATTCGAGAGAAAAGTCTACGAGAAAAAGAAAGGACTTATTGAAATCTAAAAAAATCACAGCTTGCATTAAATATGATGGGGGTTCTGAACTCCCCAAAAGATCAATTGACGATCATATGATTTTCTGGAAGTGGATCGCTACGATCCATAGAAGTTTCTGAAAGTGTCTGAGATAGAAGGGGCAAAAGTTCGAATAAACAAAACTTTAAATTCTTCAATTTTACTTATAACAAATAATGAAACAATGTTTACAGCAATAATTTTAGAAACATACAAGTAATTTCCCAGAAGGAGAAACTTTTCATGGGCAGTTTTCAAACCGATTTTTCAGTGACTGTGCAGCAGTAAAGCGTGGGTTATTTATTCTCTAGTCGCGAGACAGTGAAGTTAAACAATTAGTGCTTGATGGCAGAGTTGAATCATTTGTTTGAGAAACTGCATAAGTCCATTTTACACTATTTCGAGAAAACAACAAAAAACTGTTTTTGAACAAATTTGCACCGAATCTTTCGATTTCTTCGATACAGATCAATAGTTTTTGGCAAAACTCAACACCCTGGGACACTGCCAGTGCAAAAAATGCAAGCAGTACTCCACAATTGCTCTTCAAAGTACGTGGACTTATGTAGTTTCTCAAACAAACGAAAAAAATTTCATACATTCCTGAACAAAATTTTTTTTTCGTATTTTTTGCCACAATACGTATTTTTGGACGAGGATTCAGAATATATAAAAATCTCATTTTGGCCAAAAATGTTACATATGCAGTTTCTCAAACAAACGGTTCAGTTGTCCTAAGCAGTTAGCAAAAAATATGTTTTTTTATTCATCACAATTTTCAAATAAAATTAATTCATTGAGTGCAATTGTGGATGTTTGAAATTTTGAAAAGTCACTTCAATCTGTCAATATGGTGCACGCGAAATACACGCGGGCGCGTGTATAAATAAAAAGTCAAATTTTTTGCCAACTGTGTATTCCGCTTGATGCGTGCACTTGTAGAACGCGAATCGTGATCCTTTACAAGCCACTGGAGTGTTTGGCGTACACTTAAGTCGTTTAAAAAACGCTTAAATTTCAAAACCGTGTAAAAAGCGACTTGATCGAACGTGTTCCCGGACCCTTTTGCAAACCCGCGTAAAAAACTTGTTGAAAGATCCGCGTAAAAATAACGTGCGTTTTTTTTAAATACACATTTCGAGCGCGTTTGAGAGAAACGTGTTTTTTGTCTTTATGTCAAGTAGCAATGTAAGATGAGCATGAGCATGAGCATGATTGACCGCCCACGGTTGCTACTCCGTTATTGCCAGGTCAGCTGTAATTACACAGAGAACCAATAGATGAAGTTTGGGATTAACATCATCTTCAATGTGTAAGAACTGGTGACCCAAAATAAGCAATACCAGCGCCGGCCGTGTCCGAATGCAGGTCAATTAGGGGATGGGTAGGACAATGTTGACATGATACTCGCTTTGATAGAAGCCGACGAGTCATCTGCACTTCCACGAGAAATCACTGGGATGTTGGATATATGGGGTAGGAAGTGTGGCAGGGTTCGTTTTGGTAAACGGTTTGCCGTGTATAGCGTGTAGTTTAATCGATGAAAACGAAACTAATAATTTTATATTAGAAGCCGCACAAAGCAGAACAAAATTTCGCTAACCGGCCGATCGTTCTGCTCACCGCACAAAGCAAAACAAAATTGTGATGACCGGCCGATCGTTCTGCTTACAGAAGAAAACATGTCTGAACGCGATCTAAACTTTTACTTCTAATTAAGTTACTCACCCGCACATAGCAGAACAAAATTTCGATGACCAGCTGATCGTTTTGCTCACCGCACAAAGCAAAACAAAATTTCAAATACCAGCCGATCGGTCTGCTTACTGACGAAATATGTCTCCGATCGTTCTACGTCCAATACAAAACACGAACAAACATGCACTGATGTTTCACTTTCATATTAATATACTCGCCCGCACTGCAGAACCGGGCATTTCGATTACCGCGCGATCGTTCTGCGTCCAACACAAAACACGAACAAACTCGGATTTTTAACTTTTTAGATGTAGGTATTTATTTAGTATAAAGTTAAATCCTGCGTGTTGTGGGAAGGCTATTTCAATCATTTTATTGGTGAACGAGATGTAATGATTCTTCTTTTTGTACCCGTCTAACTGATTGTATTCGTGATTGTATTATTACTACCCGAGGCTACTGGAGACCCCCTGCATATGCATTACCGCTTTGGAAACTTGATTGGAAATATTTTCACTTGCATATTATTTTTATGTAGAATGTGTACACTGCAAAACACCAACACATTTTTGCAATAGATTTCTATATGATTCTAGTCAGATTTTTTCATAATCGGCACGCGAAGTAGGGTGTTCGTTCCGTCGATAATGATATGCTCCTATATTAATAATATTTGCAAAAATGACGATATAGTTCTAATTTGTGCTATTTTTAATTCAGGGGGTCAAATGCAAGAAACTTGGTTTTGAGAAAAATGGGTGTGAAGTCCTTCAATATTTTTCTTTCCATGCAAATGGTATGGAAGTTTAAAAAATTACTAATTTTTTGTGAATTTTCACATTTTTTTTACAAATAACGTACACACCATATCAATATTTTGCCATAAAGCACTAAACCCATAGCATTTTTGCTGTAATCAACTCAAATTTGAAAAAAAAATGTCACTTACACTCTTCCGCTTCTAACCCCCTCAATTACTATCTTGCGTATTCTTTATGAAAATCCAAAAATCACGAAATGTTCAACAAATCAATTTACACTCAACAGCTTTGTGTTTTATCATTATTGATATATTCATATTAATATGATTTATTATTATTACACAGGATTTTGTTTTCACACGATTTTTTTCGCTCGTATTTTTGATCGTGTGACTTCAATTTGCCACCAAACTCTTCGCAACATGTTTCAAAAAATCCAGAATAAATCAAAGAAAAATCACATGGTAATTAATATACGTTAAACATTCAGGATGAGTGGAAAATTGAGAAAATGTAAATCGCGTAAAAACAAAATCCAGTGTATTTTATATTTATTCAGAAACAGAAACAAAAAGAAAGCTAATAATGTTCTTAAAACATATAGACTGGAAACTGTCTGTCTGCGGTTTGTTCAGTTTTACCGAACGATTTTTAATTGAATGTTAATTACCCAATCCATAAAATGATAGTGTAATTACGTATATTTCAGTACATGTTTACCGTTCCGGGAGGATGAACAAATCGACATAACTAAACATTTTAACTTTTACTGGAACTTTGTGTCAAAAGAAGTGACTACGAAGAAAATATATTTTAAGTGTGTGTTACTCATCAAGGATACTGCGTAAGACAATAACCGGAACGTGCTTACCAATTTCGTATTCATGACCTTCCCGTTGAATCTAAGAGAAACAATTAGCAGGAGGGGGTTTGTCAATCATCTCGATCAACTTGCTTTGCTTCACCATTCTTCGGATTGGTTCTTCTGTCCTTCAGACCCACCTAATCTGGAACCGCACCGCTCCACGAATCAGCTGATATTTATACCGGATGAACACACCACGAACCGCCATCTGATTGTAGGATAAATTTAACACTTAACACTCATTCAAATTTAATTTCGACTTTTTCTATTCACGGCCATTTTTCACTTCACGAATTATTTTCAAGATCACCACGCATGCAAAAACTCTGGAATGCGCAATAAATGGCAGCCACCATCAGCCGAATTTACAATCCGCTGATGCAGATGCAAACAGCTAAAATTACCGGTGGAGAAAAAAAATGACATCCACTTTCACGCGCGGCTCACTACGATCTGTCAAGTAGCAATGTAAAATGAAATATTTAGTAGCTTTCCAAGGCCATGTTCTGTATATTGCTATCCTTCTTGTAGCGAAGAGAGTCGAATTAATTTAAATCTCTTTACAATCCTACATTGACCATCGTTTATATTAAAAGAGCAACTAACAACTGCGACATGTACAATTATGCTAATTGATAAAGCAATATTTGTTCCGAATCCAATTTGAGTGAATCCAGTCGATTGAATAAAATGCTTGCGAGATCCAAGTTGGAGAAATTCGCAAGCCAAATGACGACTACACTTCTTCTGATGAAGAATCGTTAGAGCACTCATTTGATACGCAAGTGTTGGGTGGCGCTTTTGATTAACTCTTGAACTGTCACTCAGCACAAATGGCATTGGAGTCTGGATTCATGTCATCAAACAAAATTATACATCCAGGACCGGGAACTATCTCCGGTAGTAGATAGCAAGCTATTTAGCTAATCTGTCTAAACCTTCAGAGTATTCTGTTGTTCATAACCAGTTGTAGTAAGGAGCTATACGCTTTTTTCCTCTACAAGGGCCGTTTTCCAAACTTTCCCTTTGTTCTTCCACCCACAATCCTTTAATTTTTGTTCACTTCCTTCTCCGTCAGGTGTGTGATGAAAAAGGCTGTGAAGGCGATGACACAAATCTCTCAAATTGAGGTGAACGTGTCCATGGAGCCGACGTTCTGATACCTGACTAAAAACCAAAGGAAATCCTAAAGAAATTAACGGAAAAAATCTCTAATAAAATTCCGATGAAATTTTAAAACAATTTCTGAAAGATTTTCTCAAGGATTCCAAAGGATTTTCTCAATGTTTGAATGAGCCCCTACAGCAGCGGTTCTCAACCTTTTTCTTTGAACTTTAACATTCATTGAGGTACACGCAGGCAAAAAAACTTAAGATTTTCATAAGTTACATTTTATGGATGAGTAATTTTTCGGTTCCATTACAGACTTATGCTGTTCACAAAAATGGCTTTTGAACTCCATAACTATGACTTATGATTAGCATTAGAGTTAATAGCATTTGTCAACAAATTAATTTACACTTCGGATGGTGAAGACGTTTTGAACGCATTTTTAATCATTTTTATTTTTTTTTGTATATACTACTCTTTACAAATTTCAGAAAATTCTCTTTAATATTTTTATATTGTTTTAAGATTAATGATCCAGCAACATTCTCTAAAAATGCCGTAAATTTATTTTGAGATTCGCTTAGGGTGGGTGTACCAATTGTCGCCATACATAAGAAAAACTATTTTTTAAAAAATAGGTAAAAGGCATGTGGGTGGACTTTATATATCTAGCGAAAGGTTTTACTTCCTGCTCTTTAGAACAGCTGTGAAAACTACAATAATCCACAAAATTGATTAATCCATAATAGGTACGCATGCACCAGTTATGGCTCTATTCTTAATTTTGGTTCCTTATTTGGCAAATCACATTGTTTTCTTATGGGATTGGCCAAATTGAGACCACTAGTGCGACAACTGGTGCAAAAGACGTCAAAAATTAGACAAAATCAATTTTTACAATTTTGCTTTGCTTGTTTTGGAGGAGATCAAAGGTGTTATCATATTATATGAATACGCTTTATCGATATGAACTTGGTTTGCGGTAATTTGATTGGCCATTTGGCATATAAAGCACTAGTGCGACAACTGGTGCTATAGCCACAACTGGCACATCTAGCCTATATCATCGTGTCTTATGAGGGCATTTAAAATTCCATTATTTTTTTAGCTTCTTAAGAAAAAAGCGCCCTTTTTAATGCTAGCGATAATACATATGTTTTTGACTACTTTTTGAAGTTAGTCATTTGAAAAAAAATATTTAAATTGTAATTTTTTCCTTCTTTAGGAAAATTATGGCATGCATTTTTAATTTCTATTTTCATTGCAATTTTACCATCAATATTCATGTTATTTGCATTATTAAATTCATAAATATGACTATGAATAATTATTAACTTCTCTTATAATATCAATAATTCTTTTTCATAATTTTCATAAGTCTGGTTATGGAAATTGTAAGTAACTGAAAATACATTTCTCCTCCTAAGTCATAAATTATACTTATGGTTTTCACATATAATCTTTGTGGCGCCAAATCATAAGTAGTTTTGATGAAGCTCCTAAGTGTTTTTGGCTGGGTATACCCTCTATTTTTTCGCTGTAAATAGAAAGAATATAGGCTCTCAAGTTGTCTGTAACTTTTTTGAGCTCAAATTAAGTTTATACATCTAGATTCCTATAAGACTGTGAAGACTTTTGGAGGCTTACAAGCCTCTTGAACAGAGGCTTCCAAGCCCTTGAAAGCAGGCTTCCGAGTAGTTTGAAAAGAAGCTTCCAAGCCTTGAAAGAAGGCTTCCGAGCTTCTTAAAAGGAGGCTCCGAGCCTCTGGAAAGAAGGCTTCCGACCCTTTTGGAAGGAGACTTCCAAGCTTCTTGAAAGGAGGCTTCCGAGCCTCTTGAAAGGAGGCTTCCGAGTCTCCTGAAAGAACGCTTCCGAGTCTCCTGAAAGAACGCTTCCGAGCCTCTTGAAAGGGGGTTTCCAAGCTTTTTGAAAGAAGGCTTCCGAGCCTTTTGAAATGAGGCTTTCGAGCCTCTTGAAAAGAAGCTTCTGAGCAACTTCAAAGTGGGCTTCCAAGCCTATTGAAAATAGGCTTCCGAGCCTCTTGAAATAAGGCTTCCAAGCTTCTTGAAAGGAGTCTTCCGAGCCTCTTGAAAGGGGGTTTCCAAGCCCTTTGAAAGAAGGCTTCCGAGCCTTTTGAAATGAGGCTTTCGAGCCTCTTGAAAAGAAGCTTCCGAGCCTCTTGAGAGGGGGCCTCCAAGCCTCTTGAGAGCGGGCTTCCAAGCCTCTTGAAAATAGGCTTCCGAGCCTCTTGAAATAAGGCTTCCAAGCTTCTTGAAAGGAGTCTTCCGAGCCTCTTGAAAGGAGGCTTCCGACCCTCTTGAAAGGAGACCTCCGAGCCTCCTGAAAGGAGGCTTTCGAGCCTCTTGAAGGGAGGCTTCCGAGCCTCTTGAAAGGAGGATTTCAAGCCTCTTGAAAAGAAGCTTCCGAGCCTCTTGAAAGGGGGCTTCCAAGCCTTTTGAAAGAAGGCTTCCGAGCCTTTTGAAATGAGGCTTTCGAGCCTCTTGAAAATAAGCTTCCGAGCTTCTTGAAATAGGGTTTCTAAGCCTCTTGAAAAAAGGCTTCCGACCCTCTTGAAAGGAGGCTTCCGAGCTTCTTGAAAGGAGACCTCCGAGCTTCCTGAAAGAAGGCTTCCGAGCCTCTTGAAAGGAGGCTTTCGAGCCTCTTGAAAAGAAGCTTCCGAGCCTCTTGAAAGAGAGTTTCCAAGCCTTTTGAAAGATGGCTTCCGAGCCTTTTGAAATGAGGCTTTCGAGCCTCTTAATAAGAAGCTTCCGAGCCTCTTGAAAGGGGGCTTCCAAGCTATTTAAAAGAAGGTTTTCGAGCCTTTTGAAATTAGCCTTTCGAGCCTCTTGAAAAGAAGCTTCCGAGCCTCTTGAAATGGGGCTTCCAAGCCTCTTGAAAGGAGGCTTCCGAGCCTCTTGAATGGAGGCTTTCGAGCCTCCCGAAAGGTAACTTCCGAGCCTCTTGAAAGGAGGCTTTTGAGCCTTTTGAAAAGAAGCTTCCGAGCCTCTTGAAATGGGGCTTCCAAGCCTCTTGAAAGGAGGCTTCCGAGCCTCTTGAATGGAGGCTTTTGAGCCTTTTGAAAAGAAGCTTCCGAGCCTCTTGAAATGGGGCTTCCAAGCCTCTTGAAAGGAGGCTTCCGAGCCTCTTGAATGGAGGCTTCCGAGCTTCTTGAAAGGAGACCTCCGAGCCTCTTGAAAGGAGACCTCCGAGCCTCCTGATAGAACGCTTCCGAGCCTCTTGAAAGGAGGCTTTCGAGCCGCTTGAAAAGAAGCTTCCGAACCTCTTAAAAGGGGGCTTCCGAACCTTTTGAAAGAGGGCTTCCGAGCCTTTTGAAATGAGGCTTTCAAGCCTCTTGAAAAGAAGCTTCCGAGCCTCTTGAAAGGGGGCTTCCAAGCCTTTTGAAAGAAGGCTTCCGAGCCTCTTGAAAGGAGGCTTCAAAGCCTCTTCTTGATAGAAGACTTCGGAGCCTCTCGAAAGCCTCAGGCGTATCAAAGAGTAGCTGTCATAGAAGAAATGCATTTTTTAGAGGAAAATGGGGCAAAACAGCTCCTTCCAGTCACGACATTTCCGGTTTTTTCAGGTAGTAGACACCCTGCTGCAATGCTTTCTTTTTTGCTCTACTGTGTTCAAACAATTTATAGGGGCGATGATTCAAGTTTTTTTTTATGTTTTGTTATATTTGATTTTTTTCTCTCTGCTGATTTACTACTTCAATACGACACCTTCAATAACGAGACAGTAACAGTATGATTGAGTGTGTATGTGCTTCTCTCCTGCTCCTTTCTGTGGGTGTGTTATTTTCCCTTTTTATTCGGTAAATCATAATCTACTTCCTTTTTTTGTATTTTTTTGTTTGTGATTTTCATTGTTAGATTTCGATAAAACGTTCAAAATTAGTAAATCGTTAGTATAATAATGCGTAAAAAGGGAAAGTGGAAAACCAAATTAAAAGCAAAAAACAAATTGATAAATGTAACAACTCTTATTCAAACCTATCTAGGGTGTTTAATTGCATTCGTCTGGAAGGGGGTAAAATAAATCTTATATGTGTTATTTATTTTGTTAGTATTTGACTTTTTTGCTTTCCTCTTGTATCCATTATTATTTTTGTTCGCTATTTGCGATAATTGCGTACATAAGTTTATCATATATATATTTATGGGGCAATGTAAGCTTCCTTGTTTGCTTCTATTTAAGGTAAAATAAATCACAAATTAAAACCTTATTATGAACCGAGTTTCGAGTTTCTGCTGAAGATGTACACACTGTACACTGTTTCATTATGAACATTGAAGAAAGTTCGTTTCTTTCTTGGGTAGTTCCGAGATACATATATATATATATGGCTGATTCCTTTGATTTTCATGTTTTTACATGTACTACGAGAAATACGTGTCGGGTCCGTTTTCCCTTCCTTTCAGTGCTGTTCTCTTAACGGGTATTTAGTTGGTTGTAACTTTTAGTTTTTTTACAATTTTGTTCGAATTTGTATAATCAAATGATTTATTTTCATCATAACATGATCTGTCAGGCAGGTGCACGGGTGGAGTCAAAAAAAAATTACTGTTGCTGTTTGTGCCCTTTTGCAGAAGACGAACGAAAATGTCCAGCATTTTCTACGAAGTATAATCTTAAACTAAACGAGTGAAGATAGGTAGTAGTAAAGCCGTTTGGCTGGCTGGACGCTTCGGTTTATCTTTTTAAAATATGCTTGCTTCTAGAGTGCAACGAGTTTGATGATTAACATTTTTTCATTTATACGATTTCAGCTAGTGGTGTGATGGTGGTAGGTGCTACATAAGGACATCCCTCGTGATTGTGAACGTGTGGCGCATTTTCTTGTTTGTCGTAGTTTAATAGTAGTAGTAGATTATATGTTGCTTGTGGATGCTTTTTGTGGTTTTGTATATATTGTCTTACAAGGATAAAAAATACACGTGTATGTGTAAGCTCATGTTATATATCTCTCCAAAAAGTACGAAAAGTCTACACTTTGCACAGGCGAAATATGCTCGAAAGAGTTGGGTTCCATTTTACACGCATTAGTGGTAATAGAAGAGTGTTGTTCCATGCTACCGGATAAACCTGCGCCGGATCAGTTCACGAGCCGTTACGGAGAGGTTCGTCTACATCTACGTGGAAGGTGATTACGATAGCGGTTATGTGTGTGTCTGTGGTGTGTTGTGTTTACGTTTATGATTTAGTAGTACTAGAACGATGTTCAGAAATAATATAAGCAGGTTGATTTAAATGAGATCCGAAAGCGCCGAGGGCATCTTTGCAGACTACTAGCGCTGAATAAGGAAATTTTTTATCACAAATCTGGTGAATATTTCACGATTGATTTTGAATATATTGAATCTAGTACTACGAATCGCTAACATGTGACTAACTTGGTAAACAATTTGAAACCGTTTCAGTCTGGCATGACACAAGCTAGTGTTCAAGCTTCTATAGTAATGCAATACTATGGAAAAGTGTAATAAACGATTATATTCATTAACGAAGTCAGCTCACCGTTCTCAATAGTTGTGAGCCTATTGAATGTCAAATCAGTGTAACTCAAATGAGAGATCAACTTGTTCAAGTCAAAATGTGTTGTTTTATGATAATTATAAGCCAATTATAGTTCCTAAAAATAAAGAAAAGGTACCAATGCGATTTTAGCTAGAATGTTCTGAAACACATAATGCGGCTATTTAAATAATTGATTAGCTTATCGTTTCTAATCACAAGACTCCGCTAATACAAAGAGGTATTATTTGAAGAATGAGGATAGAAATCAAAAGATATGCAAAATCCGAAAAAGGGTTGCATAAATATTCAAATCATATTTAATATTCATAGCCACCTTGGCGTCACTAATACAAATATTAGAACATGATAAGTAGGACAACAGCTTTAAAAACCTGTTAATTACCGCTTCGAATAAAATCTTATATTCATCTCCAATTCGCTATAGAAGAAACTGGTGTCCCAAATTATAGATTTGTATCGCACGGCTACTGGAACGAAACTGAATGTGCCCTTCTTTTTACAATTTCTCGCAAAAGTGGGCAGGGCTAACGTTGCGCAATAAGCTGCGACGGAAGGAAATACACGTCAGGTATCCCTTCAAAGCACCATTTTGGCTGGATATATGGTTTGGGGAAGCCACTCATAACTCCCGCTCTCTGCAGGAACTTGGCTTGTATCTATCGTTCAATATTCGGACCTTGCGTTGCGCAGCGCTTCAATGAATAATCACGGATGGTTCCGACTCGTTCTGCTACAGTATGGATGACTGATACAATTGTATGCTAGAACACTACCTACTATGGATATATAAAATTGATTCGGTTCTCAGTGATGTTTAGGATTATACGTAATGTTTGATTGGTTTTTTGTTCGATATGACGCTCTGATACACACTTTCCTTTCATTACTGTTAGCGTGTGGGTCTGAAAGGGTTTCGTTTCATTCTTCTGCGGCTCAAGCAAATATATTTTTATGTTCGCTTTAATTTTGTGCATGCCTTATTTCTGCTGCTACCATTTCTTTTCGCTCCTTGAAGCGGCTTCATAGTCCTTAAAACTATCAGTTTTCTTTTCTTTCGCGTTTCACCTTGATGGTTCTACCAAGAAGGGTGATCTTCTCTTATCTTATCATATAGCTGCTGATCTCTAGTTTTGTTTTCTTATTAAATATATATATTTTCTGCTTAACGATCCTTACAACAAATCTCTGCTTGATTTTTTTAAAATTATATTCAATTCATTAATTATTAAAGAGTGATATTTTTTTGTTGTTTTTATCTTATATGTTAAACACAGTACCTTAAATTCTTAATATTTTCACTAGTTAAGTTATTTTTTTTGCGTATTTTTTATTTATTTTTTATTACTTCCTCATGTTATAATAAGTTAACAGAAATAATTTAAAATTTTGTTTATTACTTTGTTTGCATGTCTCCAGCAATTATCTATTATTAAATATATACTTCCGTGTTATCAATGGTTACTTAGAACAATTTGCTTTAGTTGCAGTTTGCTTTATATACGAATACTTCTTGATCAATTGTTTTCCATCTATTGTTTATCAATCTTGCTGTTTATAGACAGTTCATTTCGCCATCAAAATACAGTACAATTTTTGTTGTTATGTCGATATTGATGTTATCAGTTTTTTTCTTTGCTTAACACACACCTATTAATTTCCGGATAATTCACCATTTTCCATGTATTTGGCTAATTTTCCTTCATACAAAACATTTACAATTGAAATAAATCGCTATTTGCTTTTTGTCAAATATTTGATTTTCTATGATAATTTGCTTCACTTATATCATTTAATCTGATGCTTTTACAGCGGCGGTGGTGAGTTCGTTCCATTTTATCTTTTTCATTTTTTAAATCGATCGCTTTCGCTCACTACCACCTACAATGGATCCGATTCTACAAATCAATTAATATTATCTTTTTCTCTCAATAATGCTTCGTTTGTTCCATATCAATCTGCTGATGAATATAAATGTCCATTTCTCATAAATTTCGCTATCAAAGCTCCTTCGGCTAGCCTAAAAACAATACACTACGCATTACTCAATGTATGCAAAAATTAACAAAACAATAACAATAAATGAAGATTTCAATGGCGGACAGGATGTTCTTGCTTGCGTCTGATTTCGAATTGATGGTGAAGTAGTCATCACCGCCAATTCTCTGCTGAACTGCCTCCTCTCTCTGACACGAAACCTCCGCACAATCTTTCACAAAACAATAAAACGCAGAAAACCTCCATCCAACACTTCCGGGCTACGCTGCTGCTGCTGTTGTAAGATGGTAAAAATCGTCTACCCAGAAGCATCATCGGACGCCATGCGTCGTCTTGTGATGTCTTGGGCGGAACTCCAGAAAGAAATTGCACCACAGTCAGAGGCGTTCCCGAAACCTCCTTCGAATTTCGAAACAAATTGAAACGTGAACTTGTTTGAGTACTCACGGTACAACGTGGCGGGCGGTGACGATCGAAGACGCTGCATTCTCGGTGGTTACTACACAGTAACCACCTGCTTATCGGATGTCGCTGATGTTATTCTTGCTGCCGAAAATTTTCACCAGCTGTGACTCGTAGTCGCCGATGTTGCGCTTCATGAGGTCCATGCAGGGTCCGAGCAGCCGTTCGAATGCGTCCACGTCCAAAACTGTGGGCGAGAAAAGGTGTTGAATTTCCGTTAATCGTGATGGTGGTGCCGTTTTGAGAATGTTATACCGTGAATTTTGAAATGATGTCGTAGAATAAGCCGATTAGTATTTATTAGTCCTGTCTAATAAGCAGCTTGAAGTAGCTCGGTTCCATTTGTTGACAAAAAAGTACGTCAGTATGGCAGAAACTACGATCTACTTCAACCTGCTTATTAGACAGCGCTATTATAACATGTTTAACGTGAACTTACCTTCAGTAGAACAATTATCATATTAGTTGGTGAATTACTACAAAGAAAGCATGCTGTAATTATTTACTTCTAGTGATATTATTCCTACCTTGAGCGCTGTTGAGGATCAGCTTCGGTGGTACGCTAATTGTATTACCGAACCATCGTTAGATTCAACCCTAAGTAATTTAGGTATTTTGGGAACTCTAAAATGGTACATCGAATAAAATGCTGGTCCTGAAAAGAACCGATTTTCAATCCACAATACCGCACTCACAGCAACCAAACGGTTTACACCCAGTTCTTTTTTTACACGAGTGGGTTTTGTCGATTAAGACCTTTAGCGTTAATGAAACTATGAGTTAACCCCATGAAAAAAATCAAAGAAAAATCATGTGGTATTTAAAAAGCTGTGAAGATCAGGTTAACCTGGATCATTTGGCCGAATGTCGTTTGGCCAAAAGGGTCATTTGGCCGAATGCCGTTTGGCCGAATAGTTGAAATACGTTTCCTTATTAAATATGTGAAGTGAGAAGTGAGTAGTGTCAGAAATAAGAAGTGTTTGTAGTGGGAAGCAAGAAGTGAGAATTGACAAATGAGAAATAAGTAGCAGGAAGTTATTGGTAAGAAGTGAGAAGAGATAAGTGAGATAACGAGCAACAAGCACTACGAAGCAAGATTACCCCTGAAAGAAGAATAAACAAAGAAGAAGGAAGAAGGAAAAGGACAGAATCAAGGAAGAAGAAGGAAAATGAAAAAGAATCAAGGAAGAAGGTAGAAGAAATAAGGAGGAAGGAAAAAGGAAGAAGAAATAAGGAAGATGGAAGAAGGAAGAGAGAAGAGTGAAGAAGGAAGATAGAAGAAGGCTGAATGAATAAAAAAAAGAAGTAAGAAAAGAAGGAAGAAGGAAGACACAAAAAAACAAGATAGAAGAAGGAAGAAGAAAGAAATAAGAAGGAAGAAGGAAAAAGAAAGAAGGAGGAAATAAGAAGGAAGAAGTAAGAAGGAAGAAGTAAGAAGGGAGAAGAAAGAAAGAAGAAGGAAGAAGGAAGCAGGAATATGTGGAAGGAAAAAGTAAGAAGAAAGAAAAAAAGAAGGAAGATGTAAAAAGGAAGAAAAAAGAAGGATGAAGGAAGCAGAGATGCATTCTGAACAGAACATGAGCCAAGAGCGTGCCATGGCGTTCTTAGTTTTGAACTCTGAACCCAGTCAATGTGCGGGTTGTCACGCAAGCAAAAATAATCATGTGAAAAGATCCGATTTTCTTTTCCCAATGCGCCTTTTTAATTTTTAACATCAACCAAATGATGGTTCGAATACTGTGTGGAATTTCTCTTGAGTATCGTTGCTATCGTCGATGTCAACTCGAAGAATGACTTTCTGTAGAGTGCTGCTGTCGGCAACGGGCAATCGATGACTGATTCGCTGGGACTGCTGCTACCGGCGTCATGTTGCGACAGCTACTGTGCTGCCCTCGTGCCCGGTCTCCGTGAAGTCTTGATTGAACTGAGAATAAGAACCCAGCCCGTAAGTTGAAGTTGCAGGATAATGATGTCTGTGCTTGCGACGCATGTGCGGGATTGGTTGGTTTACCGACATTCAACAGTGCTTGGCGAAATACCATTTTCAATAGCATAGCGCTTTTAATCCATTGTTGAACAAAATCTTAAAGAATTCATCGATCGATTGATTCCAAAATCTACAAAATCGGTTGGAAGACGGTTGATTTATTATCCCATACTTCTTGACCATCTTTCGTGACGGCCTGACATGAATCTGCAGAATTACCTTCATATTTTTTTTCCAAAAGACGCAATCCTACGTCAAAATATTAAGGAGTGTGATGTCATGTCATATATGCCTGTAAACCGGTAAAAAAAGAACCCAACCATGTTGAGGTTTCCCTTCGTTGTGATAAAAACACACGGAATAGGTTGAGAACTGATAACTATATTGAATTTAATCGTCCGTATTGGCTAATGTTATGGTTGTGAAACATAAAATATTATTTATTAAACAAGTTGCTTTTCAGCTGAACTGGCTGCCCGTGCAGCCATTTGGATAATACGAAATTGAAACTCTACAAATCTCATGTGAAATACATCCTACCCCTTGAGGCCTGAATAAGAGAAACGCGGTAGAAAATATGACTCTGCATTCAATCTTCTTCATCAAAGAACAACACATGAAAAGGAAGAAATGGTTTATGTAGATAAAATCCCACAATCCGCTATTTTATGTGTCCACATCACATAACAATAGAATCCAATAAACAATGGAATTTCATTTCATAATCTATTAATGACTTGCATATATTATTGCAAACTAATGTAAAATACATTCGATTGTTTGTTTATTGAAAAATGGCATAAAGTCGAATTTGGCCGTTTTCAGTATTTGAGCCATCATTTTGGCTGCTTGACAGGTCTCCTGTTCGATTGGCTGCTGTTTTTTGACGGCTCGATTGGCGGCACATACCTATCCGCGTTTCTTTTATTCAGGCCTCTACCTACCACATTTGACTATAGACACATTCCACGCACTTCTACGCCAAAGGACCAACATTTCAAACTGAAAATTAGGGTCCAGTATTATTAGGACATGAAAACATATATATATATTGAATTATAAGAAAAAACATTTTTCCACTGAAAATTGGTTTAGGAACATAGTTTAACAGCCAATCAAAGTAGTAGACTTTTAGCATGAGAAAAAGACTTCGTAATCATTTTTTTACAAATGTGCTCCATCGCACCTGTTTGGGTTCAAATGTATTAATGAATACATGATAAAGTAGAGCTGATAAGGACATTTTTTAGTACCAATTGTATTGTTTCGAACATTTTTGTTTTCATGAAATATTTATATTTTAAAAACAGCGACATTGAAATGGTGTCGCGTTACGAAAATAGTCGTATTATTGATACTATACAAAAAGTACACACATTGGAAAAGTAATATTTTGGATTCTATTAGTACTCGTCAAAAGCTTTCTTTTCATATATTAAGATCCAAAATCGGATCATTATTTATGTAGTTACACTAGGTACAAAAATATGGTGTCGCGTTACGCGAATTCAGTGTGCTTCTGGAATGAGGGATATACGGCTTCGGTTTATGTATACAGTATCACAATGGATCATTAAATGAAAAAAAGTTTCTATTTTGTATGTTAGGGCTTGTACATGAATAGCCTAACAAAATAGTGGGTGGAACGGGGTGTGCCATTTTGTAACTGTTCATACTAAAAAAATGAGTTCCCATATAAGAAATGTTACGAAAAATTGAAATTGCGAATTTGGTTGTTTCGTAGAACTCATAGGGGTCGCCCATAAATAACCCCCGTAAAACTAAGGCTCAATTATTTTTTGTTTGAATAGATTGTGAGGCTTTTTTAAACATCTCTCGTACACCTTCGCACTCAACATCATCAGGTACTCATAAGAGTATACGTAACGAACAATTTGCTCCTGAACACGGTTTCCTTCTACCATTTCACGGACATGGCAGTTGTGCGTTGCTTTATTGTTGAGTGGGCTGCCCTTGTAAACGCGAGTGCATTTAATTTTGGATTCCTTGAGGAATGTCCTCAATAAAGACATATTATATTAGACATTCGAACCTGGGAGCTGCGGATAGAGTCAAAACGAGTGTCAAAGAATCTCCAAAGTGGGCTGTCAAAAAGTATCCATCGCATCGAGAGAGGTTTTGTGCATTTTGAGCGCAGCCGAGAGAGTGCACGTATAAATCAACTCATACTAAATATAGGTCATTTTTAACAAATTTCAATTTTCTGGCGTCATTTTCAATATTTCGATGGATTCAACATAAATGGAGGATATGTATTAATTTAACATTCGACACGTTAATTTATACGATGCAGTAAATTGACGAAATCTTTGTAATTAATTTCATAAAGATAAACACAATGATAATTCGATGTGAGAAAATCGTAACGTGTACATTGAACACCGAGAGGAAATTTGCGAGTTTCAAGCAAAATATCTTGAAAATTGGATTTGATCGAGTCCGCAGCTCCCAGATTCGAACGATGTTCACTTTGAACTTGAATATACAACAATTGTGCCAATTACGCATCTTGAATGACTCGAGAATTGTCGAATCTGACACGTCTTATATAACAGACCGTGTAATTTAAATGGGAGGTATCGGCAATTCTCATTTCACTTAAAGTATTGATTTAGTTTTACGATTTAAAATGCACGCAAGTAGTGCACTCTCTTGTAATGAACATTTGTTGAGGCATGAAACATACACCAATGTCTTTGAAAGAGTATAAGTAAAAAGTTGAAATCAGACCACGTTCCAGTAGAAACGTAGAGTAAAAAACGACCGAAAGGTGCATCTTCATCATTTCTGATTTGCTTGGGTCATCATCACCTTTCAAAATGGTTAACGCAGAAAAAAGCAACATAGAACTTTTCAATGTAAAAATTCAACTCACTTCTAAGGGGATCGATCATCTGACCGCGTATTGAAAAACCGATCCTGATCATACCTGGGTGTGACTTATTTAAAAATCAGTGAACCCATTAGCATTGATTTCGTTTTGAAAACTGGATATGTGACGTGAATGGTTTTGGTTCAGTACCGAATTCGGGCCGATTAGTCCCTAAAACCTTAATAGCCGAAACTCCAGATCGCGACCACTAACTCGAACTAAATTCAACGATAGATAATGTGATAATATTCCACGTCAAATGCAACATGCCGCATCGAGATCGACTGAAATTATGTACTCCATCAACGATAAACACGTTCGCGTAACACGACACCATTTGCAGAACACTGTTTGTTGATCAGCGTAACGCGGCGGGTTTTAAATCAATCCAGCAATTTTTCATATAATATCCATTTTTATCCGTAATTTGAATTCACATCCTTATTTCTATTAATGTATACGATAAATGCTTGGAATAAACCGAGATTCCAAACCTTATACCAGAGCTGAAAAACGCACTTGCATTGCCAATTGCAAAAAAGTGCATTTCAGCGATGGTGTCGCGTTACGAAATGCAGCGCGTTATATTAATCATATTCAAAGCGAAAAATCTTAAAATTAATATACCATCAGAAAGGAAATTTGATGAGGGTAATTTTAAACCTGTTTAATCATATGTCCCGAAGTTAATTTTTGAATGCGGACCTAATTTCTGACTGAAAGTCGGCTCCTCTAGCAACCCTATAACCAGAGACCGGCGGAGTGAAAAACTGTCGAAATGGCAACGTATGAAAATGCATGAAATCGAGAAAATGATACTGGCAGCACTTGAACTTTTTGCTTGCTTC
Organism: Armigeres subalbatus; assembly: GCF_024139115.2. NCBI lineage: Eukaryota > Metazoa > Arthropoda > Insecta > Diptera > Culicidae > Armigeres > Armigeres subalbatus. Next base: position 109,153,146 of record NC_085140.1, on the reverse strand, counting down.
TTATGGGTGCAAAAAGTAAACAAGTCGAAATGGAACCGCTTTTGACGGTTCGATTGGAAACAAGATGGCGTCTTCGCCGATCTCTTATTCTAGTATTTCTAGGCTCCTCATGGTGTCGCGTTACGCTGGAATGTGTCTATAGTCATATATATTACATGTATATTAAGGGCATCTTTAGTAGAGTTATAAATTGTATGGTAGTTAGGAAATGAAATTGAAACAGTAAAAATGCCATCTTCAACAGACGTTATAGTTTTAAAAATTCGAACAGTTTCGTCGGGAAATTAATAACTGGAATACAGGCAATTTTCGGATTGGAAATTGTATCGACTTCCCTGGGCATAAAAGTATCATCGTGTTAGAAACCTCGCAGTTAATAACTGTGGAAGTGCTTAGGGTCTGTCTCATTTGGAGAATTAAACTTAAAAGTGACAGTTCTAAAATTAACAAATAACCCGGTTATAAGAATGGCTGGTGCTACCCAGCAATTCCAATAAGATATCGATGCAAAATGATTCGATATCTGTCAAAAGTAATCATGCTCTGCGAGCAGGGTTATTCGATAATTATTGAAATGTCACTTTTAAGTTTAATTTCAGTTAAATTCTCCAAATGAGACAGAGCCTTAATCAGGACCGGATTTTGCCGGAAGGGGGCCCCGGGGCCGACGGTATGTGGGGGCCCCAAAATGTACAAAAAAAGTTGGTTTTGGTACATAAGATTTGTGGGGGCCCGGGGCCACGGCCCCCCCGGCCCCCCCATAAATCCGGCCCTGCTTAATGAACACTAAGCTGCGAGGCGGCTCTGTCCCAGTGTGGGGATGTAATGCCAATAAGAAGAAGAAGAAGAAGAAGAAGAAGAAGAAGAAGAACTGCTCAGTTGTATTTTTGCACGAATTTGCAACAGAATTTTCTCGAGTTTTATTTCGTTCAAAACAATAGAAGATGACGTCATCAGCTACAAAAAATACTATTTCATCGACATCATAAGTAACAGTTTGACATTTGAATTGGCCTCGGAAGATTATTTTTTCGTTTTCCAGTATAAAACATGTGCAGCTTATAACTGCTACTGAAGATGCATTTCGTGTTTTATATCTTTGACAGTTATAAAATGTAAAACTCGGGAAATAAAAGTAACTATAACTGTAACATTACTAAAGATGCCCTAAGGGAACGGGTGAAAAGAGAATTGTTTACAAAACAATCGTGATGGCCTCACGAGAGTTGTTATTGTTTATCAAGTTGTCTTCTACTCTCGTGAATCGATAGGTATTTCAACCAGGTATCTGGCACCCCCAATCCTACCCACTACATTTGACAATAGCCAACATCTTTGAGTTTGTCATTGTTCTGTTGAAATTGGTTTTCCATTGACAATTCTATTTAGTATATAAACCACTATTTCGTATCTATTTTTTTTTCAAATAGACGTAATTATTTTTCATCATTTTTCGAGAACTTCTGCGAAAGTACGATTGCGCGATTTATTCCTACAAGAATATTGATGCCTTTAATAAATTTTCATAGTTCAATTGGCACCAAGTGCTCTACTTTGCTAAAATATCATAATATTTGAAACATATTTTCATTGGCAGGTTTTCGACGACTATGATTACGCCTTCGTGTTAAATTAATCAATGATTTTGATGCTAGAATCAGAAACATGGCCGCTTCGCAGATCCCTGATTTCAACATTTCCCCTCAATTCGAACGTTCAGCCGTTTACATAAATATCTGTGTTGTGTCCTGGATAGTCCTTTAGTGAAGGCATCTGCAGGTTGTTCTTCAGAAGAAAGGAACTTCAGTTTTAACTGACCCTTTTTGATTAAATCGCGGATGAACATATACTTGACGTCCAAGTGTTTCATCCTTTGGTGGCTTCTGGGTTGCTCCGCATACTTTATGCAAGGTATGCTATCTTCCATGATAATTAATGCAATGTTGGCCACATCCAATTCTTTCAAAAGATGTGTTAACCAGAGCATGAAATAATCGAATATTTTTGGTGAAGCCCATCGGCCTTCTTTGTCACCCTCACTTCGTACATATTCATATTCGGCTGAACATTGTCAATTTCCGATCAAATATCAATCAGTGAGTATTTATTTAGATTTCGTAAACTAATAAATTACTGTAAAACTAAACACTTAAATGATGATTTCAATAATTACTCACATAGATCTGACCCCGATGATGAACTGAGGGACAATTTTAGTGGCAAAAGTCAACATAATCAAGGCCAATTATGTTTTCTTTGAACGCAGTGACCATTCTCAGTACCAATCAAATGAATGAATATGTGAAGAAGAAAACTGAGTAAATCATTCTATGTCATGTCAAGTCATGCGACGTTTGTCAATATTCGGCCCGAAGTTGCTTCGTGAAGGTGATTATTTTATGCTCTGGTGTTAACCACAAACCTTCTTCAACTGCATATGATAATGCTATTAATTCTGCCTCAGAAGAAGACAAACTGACTGTTTGTTGCTTCTTCGTAGCCCATGCGACAAGATTTCCATAAACCTGGAAAGCATATCCGGATACAGATTTGCGATTATCCTCATCATTTGCAAAATCTGCATCTGCATGTCCTATCGACACACTTTGGACCTTATGTTGTTGATACACTATGCATGTGTCCATTGTTCCACGCAAATACCGTAGTATTCGTTTTAGTCCGGTCCAGTGGGTATCTGATGGATGGCTTTGATATTTACTCAATGCGCTTACCGCGGCACAAATATCAGGCCTGGTTGTTATCGCCAAATATTGTAAACAGTCCAATAGTTCCTTGTATGGGTGTCGAGTCTCATTTTCATCGCTCTTTGTCCATTTGACATTCGCATCCAGTGGTGTTCCTACTGGTTTACAATCAAACATCCTAAATCGCCTCAAAACCTTTTCAGTGTAGCCAGTTTGAGAGATTTTTAATGTTTGATTATTTAAATCTCTTGTTATTTCCATTCCCAGGAAATGTCTTACTTCGGATAAATCCTTCATGTGGAATAACTTCAGAAAATATATTTTAAGCTCTTTTTAGTGGAATGTATTCAACCGTCTAAGACGAGTTTAGTACTCTCCATTTAATTTAATAATTAAATAGAGAGTACTAAGCTCGTCATAGACGGTTGGAATAACTTTCCAAGCTCAGATTTAATCCAATTTATTCTGTCAAGATTTGCTCCCACAATTAAACGATCATCAACATACAAAATAAGGATCAATCCTTTTTGTATATCTTTGTAGACACAAGAATCACTTTTTAATTGTTCAAATCCCAGATTCTTAATTGCTGTATCAAACCGTTGGTTCCAACTTTTATTAGCCTGTTTTAATCCATACATACTTTTCTGCAAAAGAATAGTTTGATTTCTCCCGACATCGTCCTTTGGTAACTGCATGTAGATAACCTCTTCCAAGTTTCCGTTAAGAAACGCCGTCTTAACATCCATTTAATGAATTTGCAATTTCATCTCATTAGCCATGAATAAAATTGTCCGAACACTCTCCGTCTTTGCGACTGGAGAAAATGTTTCGCCTTAATCGAACCCGGGACGTTGCGAACAGCCTTTGGCCACTAGCCGTCCCTTATATCGTCCGTCCTCCTTAATATTGAAAATCCACTTCGACTGAATTGGCTTCTTGGTGATGTTTGTGTCTGCCATTCTCCAAGTTTGATTAATTTCCAAAGATTGCATTTCACTGTCGATTGCAGCTTTCCACTGTTCCCAATCGTCTCGCTTTTTCAATTCTTCAATGTTTTGAGGAATCGGATCAACCTCCGAAAGCGATGATGCAATTTTGACCATTTTATAATCAGTGTACCTAATTTTCCGGTAATACCGTTAATTCCGGTACCGGTAATTTTCTATCTCGATTACTTCTTCGTACTCCCTGTTTATCAGATTCATCTTCTGAATACTGATCTTCGAAAGTATTTTCATAGTCACTTTTGTGGGCTTCGTAGCCGTGCGGTTAGCGACGTCAATCGTCTAGATGCATGGGCTGTGGAGCGTGAATTTGATTCCCGCCCCGGTAAGGAGAAGACTTTTCGTGATTGAAAAATTCTCCGCTGGTCCACTGGGTGTTATGTGTCCTGTCCGTTGTCTAGGTGTTAAGTGTACAGTCTGTACGAACTATGGTCGAAGACGGTGTTCCTGTCTTTTTTTTAATTTCTGTTAGTGTATTTTCATCACTAACACTCGTCTGTCTAGAGATGTTTTCTTCTCTTTCTCTATTTGCTTCAGGTTGTTTAATTGCTTCTGCATGTGAAATAGGAATATACTCCATTGTGACAGTTTCTTCAGGGGAACTTTAATCATTCTCATCTTTAAGGTTCAAATGTCATACATCAAATCGACTTCTTTTTCTTGCTGTTCGCTTCTTTTTTTTTGCGGAGAGCCTACTATTCGCTCAGATCTGATTTTGTACAAAGTACACAAACATTTCAAAAGTTATCAAACTCTATATATTTCCACAAAATATTAACGTGCTTTTCAATACCTGTACAGCGCACAGATTATAGTGATACGCATAAACAACCTCAAATATGCATCTGAGATTGATTTGTTGTGCATCCTTCTCCTAATTACACAATTTCCTACATGACTACCTTCTCAAATGTACGTCCAGATTCAATGGATTGTTTACATGACCATATGATCGGTCTTCTCTCTGTGTACATGAAAAGTGATGCCGTTTTAGCATTACATTATTATTTTAGCATTACATTACATTATCAACACTTGAATTATGAAAAAATAAATAACCTCCTTTGCTTATGAATGCTTGCGTTTTTACAGTTCTAGCTCACATCTAATATTTAGTGTCAATATATAGCATGAAAAGCATCATTTTCATAGATTATTGCTTGATGTTTACGTACATATTCGAGAAAACAAGCATAACATGTAGAACAAATCAACACGCAACACTGAATGATGATTTTCGAGTATCTGCAGAGTATAAGAGAGCGTGGGAGTAAATCGACGGTTTCCCCTCCTGGAAAAATACTTTTTCAACTTTGCAATATTTTCTGCAAAAGGCAGTTTTTTCAAATAATATTACGAAATTCATCCAAATGAAGCATCCTACGGATGTATTGAAGTCACCACTATATGTTGATGTAGTTTTAAAACAAGAGTGCTTCCCCGATTCAGCTGGGGAATGCATTTTCTCCTCAGTGGGCGGATTTTTTCCTGGGGGTGGTACAAGCACGTGGCTGTTTTCTTGTCAAAGACTGGATTACGGTAATTTGGGCCTTAAGATGGTTTGAATGATTTTTAAATAATTTCTCTTCATCAAATATTACACTTCATGATGATTAAATTATTCGAGATTTATTATTCCAAAGCCTGTATCCATTATTTGCGTAACCCACAAAAGTAAAACATTTAGTCTTGGAATCTAATTTCAGCCGTTTTTCCTTAAGAATTTTGGCATAAGCTGTGCTCCCAAATACTCTCAGATTACTCACATCTGGTCGTTTATTGAAAAAACATTTCATATGGAGTCTTGTTTTCCACAAGTCCATTCGTTGGGCATCTGTTTGTGACATAAACAGCACAATGTAGAGCTTCCCCCCAGATTTCCTTTGGTATTCCGCTTTCGTGTATCATCGCACGAACTTTTTCCATTAAAGTCCGGTTTAATCTCTCGCTAACTCCGTTTTGTTGAGGAGTGTAAGGTATTGTAAATAACATTTGAATTCCGTTAGCTTTGCAAAAACCTTGGAATTCATTTCCAATGTATTCGCCGCCATTGTCACACCTGATCTTGGAGATACTTCGACTGAAGTGTCCTTCTACCAAGACTTTATACTCTTTGAATTTCTCAAAGACATCGCTTTTCCGTGCTATCAAATAAGCAATAGTAAAATGTGTATAATCATCGGTAAACGTAACGAAATCGTCTGTTTTTTCGATTTCGGACAGCGATTCTTATAGTGCCCTGCTTCCGCGCATCCGAAGCACTTAACCGCGTTCTTCTTCCTGATTTGTTTATCAAGGCAACACTGGATCCATCCGGACGACCTCTGACGTCGACTAAAGCGAGTTCGGCATCGAGCAGCACTCGTTTGATGTCGTAAATCGGCTTGCGACACAATTCCTCGTTCGAAAGAACGGCCAAAGCGCCTTCTACATGGCTGTATTTTTCCGGCACTGCCATCAGCAAAGCGTGAACTTTTTCGGAACTTGTTAGATTGGCGTTCATGCGATCTAACTCGCGTATGATTAGATCATACTCATCGAACAGTTTTTCTAAACTGTCGAAGCGCTTCATTTGGAGCATACATAAGCGCTGGCGCATACTCATGAGAGCACCCGTGCCTGTCTTTTCATACGTTCGTATGAGTATATCCATCGCTTCTTTCGCGTAGGTAACCCCTACTATTTTGTTCAACACTTCATTGCTGATCGCCATCACTATTTCGTCAATAGCGTCGGTGTCTTCCTCTACTCTCTTTCTATACTTCTCCAACCGCTCTCTTTCTTCCTCCGGCGTTGCATCTGCAACTGGAACGGCATACATTTCTTCGTCCGGCGTTCATCGGAGACAATGGATTAGTTCATCTTAACCAGACGGTCTCCATGCGCCATTTCCATGGCAGGAATTTTTTCTCGGTGCCATCGAAGGTATGTGTTCGATCGCCACGAAAAAATCCTACCGCCGTGTACGATCTCTTGGCAGTGACCCTGCCGGTTCGATCGCTCGGTTGACCACCATGATCTGACATCAAACTGTGTACTTATTTTGTTATCGTAACCAATATCAAATTTAGTTTTCGATTTGCTCTCATGAATAGCAGGAATAGTTTCCGATTTGATGTCACAGTAAATTTTTGCTGCTATACATTTTGTTATTTTAACCGTTAAAACGACCAAAAAGATATTAAAGATTGCGCGGCCGGTAACAAAGTTAATCAGTTCAGTGCAAGATTTCTCTTGTTTCGGCCAGCAGAACGATCACGCGATCGGCCGAAATATTGTGTTCTGCATTGCGCGGCCGCTAATAAGAGTAGCCATCGAACAATTAAGTGCAGTGCGCGTTTTAGTCGTCGAGAAAGAAATAAAATATCTATCTTGTACAGTTGCTGATGAAGAATGTGTATAGCCGCCAGACATTCTAAATACTCACGCTCCTCTAATGTGAACGTGTACCATACACATGTGGAAGTATTGGCTTGAGAAATAGATTGCGAGTGATTTGACTATGCGTCCAATATGGGAATCTCGAGCTCGTTCAGTAGCCGCTAGGTTGCGAAGGCCGACGGAGGTCCTTCGTAGCTTAGTTGGTTAAATCACCAGTCTAGCGTACTGTAGGGTCATGGGTTCGAGTCCCATCGAAGGGAAAATGGTTACCTCCAATACATTTTCCAAATCAATATCTTCCACATAACGTACATATTCACATATGAGTTTCATAACATTGTAAATTAACGTCCAAGTCGGGTGGTTTAATCCCCGGAAATAGGCAATTACCTTTGATTGATCTATCTTGTGTTCGGTGGCTCATGCGCATGTAACGCGCGGTCGAAAAAAGCGCGTTCTTCAATAGTTTGCTGTAGCCATCGAGCAAGTGAGTACAGAGTGCTGCGCTTCCGGCAGGTCGTCCAAAACGCGAATCTCCTCAGTTTTCATATGCCACCGGGCGTGCATGTTTTAACTTTTAACTCATATTAGTGTTATTTCCCATCCCATAGATCGCATCGCTTACCAAAGTGAATCCAGATAAATTATCCTTTGTTACTAAAACGATATCCTATCCCAAGACAATCGTGGAGATGCAGAGGTAGACTCGGTCTCTAGTAGCATCGAGAGTCGGACTATTAATCCTTCCATTCATATATGACCGTAAGGACGTGGCCGGTGCCGTTATTGACTTTAAATATTTGAGCTCCCGAAACGTGTACATTGAGAATAAGTAGCTAATCCCAAGCCCCATTCATTGTGTTCTCTGTACAATTTCGCAAGTTCAGTCAATCACGGAGTAGCAACTACGAATTGTGCGGTCATGCTCATAAAATAACCAAAAAGATATCAAATTAAGTAATCATATTCGGCGATTTCACAACATCAAAACGAGTTATCGTTTTGCACTAAAGCTTTGCTCGGGGGTCCTCTCTTCGTAGTCATGTAAGGGTTCGTTTACATATTACGTAAGCACTTATGGAGAGATGGGGATGAGGGGTCTGTCATTTTATTACGCACTATATGAATTAAAAATCATTTGTATGGCAAAAATCTTACATAGGGGGATTAACGGTTGAAAAACCTAGAAAAAATGCTTACGTAATAAGTGTACGACCGCCTACTTACTGCTTAATTAAAGTAAGTTTCAGGTAAATTTGTTCTTTTCTTTCTATGATGTTATAAGTTTTAAAATGGTTTAAACAAGTGATTGTAATTAAAATCACATGTAATAAAAATCATAAACCCTGTTTACTGCCCCTATTCGTATAAGCGTCCCATGTCGGTTTTCTTCAACTTGAGTAATATGCCGTTGAATTTTTCAAACTCGTTTTACATGGAGAAATCCAAAAAAAAAATTAATAAATCGATAAAACCTGCAATCTTCCTGCAAATTTGGCATAATATTCTTTATCTGTATACATTGCTATGGAACTATTAAATAGACAATATTTATATTTATTTTTTGTACAAAAGTGTATCAAAGTCTGGAATGTGACTGTTATGCGAATAAATAGCAAGATGGGACAACACAAGTGGGTTTTGATTTTCAAATTTCTAGATCAAAGTCTATTATTTTATCAGTTTTTCTAAAAAAAAATGTTATTTATGCTTATTCCTGGAAGAAAATCAAAATCGTCAAAAATCGACATGGGTCTCTTATGCGAATCGCGGCAGTTTATTATTTGCAATCTATTGGAGTTAAGGTATGTGATTTCAAACTTTTTCAATCACGCAGAAAAATCAAAGCTGTAAATAATCCGTTTGCAAGAAGGGTTTCTTTCGTATCCTTATTATCATTGTTAACTTTTGGTAGGTGTTGAGCCGGAGCGGACCTTATAACATTTTCAGTATTCAGTTAGTTTTTCAACCGTTGCTGTTTTTATAGGTTTTTTTTATAGGCAACGTTTTTTTAATATCTTTCGCTACAGAAATTTCGAAACAATGACCAGGGATTTGACCAATTGGTGTCTTCAATGAATTTTTTTCTCGATTTTGTTACTTGGCCACTAGTCAGATTTAACACCAACCAATAATCGTCTTAGCAACAAGCAGATAATCGATTTCATACAATGCTATCAACACCCCGTCCTGACATACAAATCAACGAATTTGAGTGTTATTCTCCCGGCAGGCATCCAGGATCATTCTCCACGTAGTTTGGTCTACGTACCGGTAGTGCTTCATTTCGCGCAGCATCACATCCAGGAGCTTCCCCAACAGGCGCTCGAAGCAGTCCGTCTGGAGGACTTCATAAGTACGAATGTGCATTTATGATGGATATTGAATGTGGGTGCATAATTAGTAGTAGGGACATTATTGTTTGCATACAAACCGTTGGTCAGATGAGCGCACGGAACGGGATACAGATTATAGCGGTTTTTTAGTTGAACGAACATAAATGCATGCAAGTATTAATAAGAAACGTTGGAAGAGGGAAAATATAGGAAAATGTTGAAAATAAAACCAAGATTAGATTGTTAGAAGTAGAAGTGCTAATTGAGGCGCATACTTAATTTTACAAAATTTGGCAACTGCTCTGACAATTAACCAGATAATGACACTAAAACGTGCATGAAATAAACCACAAGTACGACTGTTAAACTACATCGGCCAATTAGTGAAACGATTTAACGCATGCGTTGACACAAACGAGTTTCAGGCGGTACTTACATGCCACTTTGACGTTGTCGGCGGCGTACGCCGAAGCGGCACGTGGCCGATGGGTGACCAGTGCCAACTCGCCAAAGTATTGTCCCTTCTCTAGGTTCGAGATCTCTACCTCACCGGCGTCCTGCTGAATGCGAATCGAAACTTTACCGTCCTCGATGAAGTACATGCCATCGGCGGCATCCCCTGTGGAGCATAATGAGAAGATGTGTTATTATCTTTATAGGTATTTATGTGATTTTTTTAAGACGATCGTGAATCGGTTGATGAATTTAATTCTTCGGCCTTCAACACTTTCCAAATAACGGAAACAAATACCTAATATCTTATGATTGTTGTCCTAATTAAAAAAAATGCATGAGGATTAAAAAAAGCAACATAAATCTGAAATTAATGCAACTCTACGTTTTAAATCAATCGTTGACATCAACATTAAAGTTGCGTAGGAAAAAATCCTGGGGGAGGATGTATAATGTAGATCAGAAAACAAACATAATTTGGATGTTCTGCTGCTGCTGTCAGCAAATAACCTTGATAATGAACTTTTCTGTGAACAACGCGCCCCTGCAGTGCACCTTTGAAGTAGTTGATTTTCGATATGTACTTAAGTAGATCCGCCATTTACCTTGCTTGATGATTCGTTCTCCCTTCGCAAACGTCTTGGGTATAAGAGCATCGGCCAGGTTCATGCGTTCGTAACTCTGTGTTCAAAAATAGCGAAACGAAAGTAAAAATAAATTGTAATATACATGGAAAGAGCATCTAATCATTTTAGGTTGCTTCCTTTCGTGATGGCCAGACCGACTACTGTACTGACTGAAAGGAAATGTACGAACCTGTAACGTTTTCAGCATAGGGACCGCATCCAGTAGTGCTTCGTACATTTTCCGTTTTCTGAACGCAGACTTGAGCAAAATCCTTCGGAACGTTTGACGGTCCATCGCCCACAGTTGACCGTCCGTTTCTGCTTGGATGGTGGCAGCTCTACCAAGGGTAAGAAAGGAGGAGATCAAGTGCAATCAGTTTAATAGAATTGCATTTTCCTGCTCCGAACACGGGACAACTTACCTTGGCATGTTGTATAAAAGAGCTAGTTCTCCGAAACTACCGCTATTATCGTACGTGTGTATATGTTTTTGATCTTCTCCTACGTAAGCTTTGTAAATTCCTCTGTCGAGTTCGAAAAGTGAAACAAGAAAAGAACCGAATCAGCATATTAATCTTTCCTTTATCCGCTAGCCACAAATTGTGATTGAAAGGGTAAACTTTTGCTCGACTACTTACGATTCGATAACGTAGAAGTTGTCTCCGTCATCTCCTTGCTTTATAATATAATCTTTTGCTTTGACTTTTTTCTCGAACATGGCGTCCAGCACTTCGTTCATCTGTGGAGCAAAGTAAAACAGAGATAACAGTTTTTACGACGGTATTCATTGGATTTATAAAACTATAAAATCAAGGACGATGCGCGGCAGGAATATAAGATGATGCGGTAATCGAATTGTGTCCGGAGCTGAGCCTGAGATGCACTCCCAGGAGGTAATCTCAATCAACCCAACCATAACCAAGCGAACCAGCTCAAGCTCAATCAAAGTGCATGCGTTGAGAAATAGGAAAAGTTTGCTCATTAAAAGTATGGCTGCACGCTTTTTTTTTCGATATTCGCAATGATTTGTCCAGTCGAGTTAGTATGCATGTCCTTATAGAGAACTGAATCATTAGAAAAAGTTTACCTTCTAATAAAAATCTACGTCGTATTGTGCTAGATGTAAGCAAACGTACAGCGATGATTCATCATGCTATCTGTGTTGTGTAGTTCTAAAATTTAAGTTTTTAGTAATGTAGCCTGCATGTTGAATACATTGGTTATTGATAATGGCATTTTTGGCGATATTGTTACAACGCCTATAAAATACAATAATTGGGGGGAGATCCCTCAGGGCCGGACATCTCCCAATACCGGACAATTCTCAAAACGACACTTGCAGATGCTCCCCAGCAATCTTATGTAGTACAAAAGAAAGCTATCGAAAGCTCCTTTACCTGCATGGAATATCAGATTCTCACGTTGTAAACTTTGTTCAAAATTTGAAATAGAAAAAAATTGTTCAAAATTTTGATGTTTCGCATTACTTTAGAAGCTTTGAATCAAAAATAAATATTGAAATCAATCGAAAGCATTCTGATTATATGGAGACGGATAATATCAGTTATATTTTAAATAACAATCATGATCTGGTAGCTGTACCCTCGGTCCGGACAGTGAGATTTTTCATGTAACTAATTAGCTATTTTTTACAACTGTTTTGCTAAACTTATTTCAATTCAATTGTTTCTTCTTTCTAAAATACCAGAAAGCCACAGACATAAGCAGAAAAAAACAATTGAAGATGACATTGAAAAAGGTAAAAATTTGGAGTAGGATGTAAGAAATTTATCTGGAGAAGCAAATAAGTTCTACTAACAATCAGGATCAGGTTACACGGAGCTTCGAAGACATTCTCAATCAAGAGAAAGCCCCGGGTGATGATGGTGTTTTCTACATACATACTTATCAAAAAACTTCCTGAGAGCGCTTTATCCTTTTTGGTAAATTTATTTAACAAATGTTTTTAATTGGCATATTTCCCAGATAAATGGAAAAACGCCAAAGTTGTTCGAATTTTGAAGCCGGACAAAAATACAGCTGACGCCTCTAGTTGTCGCCCAATTAGTTTGCGTTCTTCAATAAGCAAACTGTTTGAAAAGATTATTTTAAATAGAATTATGGTTCATATTGATGACAATTTTATTTTTGCCATGGGCATTTAACCACTTATCAGTTATTAAAAGTTACGAATTCAATTCGACTAAACAAATCTGAAGGATATTCGACTGAATTGCTCTTCTTGATATAGAGAAAGCATTTGACAGTGTTTGGCATTTCCTCTGTACATTATTAAACTGATCCAAAATTATTTATCAGATCGCTCACTGCAGGTAAACTATCAGAATTCGAAATCTGATAGATTACCTGTAAGAGCTGGCGTTCCCCAAGGCAGCATACTGGGGCCCATATTGTATAACATTTTTACTTCTGACTTACCTGATTTACCACCAGGGTGTCAACAATCTTTGTTTGTAGATGACACGGGCCTTTCTGCCAAAGGGCGAAGCGTTCGTGTCATTTGTAGTGAATTGCAAAAAAGTTTGGGTATTTTTTCCATTTACTTGCAAAAATGGAAAATTTCCCCGAATGCTTCCAAAACTCAGCTTATAATTTTCCCACATAAGCCGAGAGCTTATTATTTTAAACCTTCTAGCAGACATATTGTCACTCTAAATGGGCCAAATTACACCAAGCGCCATCGAAAAATTACCGATTTTTCTGCTCAAACTTTCGTTTAGCAGATTCAATTTATCGCAAATCGCATCGAATATCCCTCAGCCCCATAATTGAGGATATCCTACTGCAAATGTATGCTTAAATTGATATGAAACTATTTCCGTTGCCCTTGTACGAACAAAATATCACAAGTCAGTCGAAAAGCCGCTTGGTGCGGTTTGGCTGAACCCCGACCAATTGGTCTAGCGAAGCCAGATATTTAGGACTTCGGCTAGACCAAAAATTAACTTTTAAAAATCGCATTGAAGGCATTCAAGCCAAATGTAACAAATATTAAGTAAGTGTATATATCGACTTATAAACAGAAAATCAAAACTATGTCTTAAGAACAAACTTTTGATTTACAAACAAATGTTTAGACCAGCCATGTTGTATGCTGTGCCAACATGGACTAGTTGCTGCAATACCAGAAAGAAGGCACTTCAGAGGATTCAAAATACAATTTTGAAAATGATTCTGAAGTTGCCTCCAATAGTACCAATGAACTTCATAGAATTTCTAATATTGAGACATTGCAACAAATGTCCAAAAAAATAATTTCCAATTTTAGACAAAAATCGTTGCAATTTTCTATTGAAACGATTAGCTCCTTGTACCCTTTGTATAAATTAGGTTAAGTTTAGTTTATGTTAAAAATGTTGTAATTCCTACATGGTTCAGTGCGGTAAGTGCAGTGCGTGTTTTACTTGTCGGGAAAATAATAAAATATACATTTTGTGTTCGGTGGCTCATGCGCATGTATTGCTCCGGTCGAAACCAAGGGTCCCGTACGCCTGTCTCTGGTGAACAAAGCTCTTGTACTCCGCATCGAAGCTTAGAACCGATATTAGGGCGCAATCGTTAATGCGAACATATTTATATTCGGTTAGTTACATCGTTTTATTGCTGCATGATTGAGTGTTTGATTTTGATAAAATATCGAAAAGTTAAGTGTTAATAAAAATTGCCTCGCCATAACAAAAAGGTGGTAGAGAATTAACACTGTTGTTTACTTGTCATAAGACGAGTTTGTACAAGTCGAGTCAAGTACGAGACACTGAAGACGACCTTACTGTTGAGGTTGAAATACGCATCTGTCAAGGTACAATTAAGTGGTGGAATTTAAATGGGACTGTACAAACTCGTCTTATGACAAGTGAAGACATTCCACTAAAAAGCTCAAAATGATTTTCTTAACCTTTCCGACCCCAACGTCTGTTTTTAAGGGCTTTCAAAAATCCAAACTGCTGTAAAAACCGCATTTCTTGACCGATTCTTTCGCAACAAGTTGCATTCCATCCGGATGGATCCCAATTTTCGAGGCTATCCACAGTACGGTTCCAGAATTATTCCAGATTCCGTTGTCCCCGGAATAAGTGGCCATTTACAATTTTAAGTCAAAACAGATCGTGCGACACCTCAAACTTCATGATTTCACAAAGCAATGATGCGAATGATATTTTTGGGGTTCCTGGCCCGCTCGGATTCAATCCGGTCACATCAGTCCCAATCCGGGGACCAACGGAATGGCCATTTTCTAAATTGATTCAAAATAGGACGTGCGACACCTCAAACTTCATGATTCTACAAAGCAATGATGGGAATGATATTTTTAGGGTTCCTGGCGCACTCGGATCCATTCCAGCCACAATCCGGAGGACCTACGGAATGGCCATTTTCTAAATTGATTCAAAATAGATCGAGCGACACCTCAAACTTCATGATTTTCCAAGCAATGATGGGAATGATATTTTTAGGGTTCCTGACCCACTCGGAATCAATCCGGCCACATCGGTCACAATCCGGGGACCTACGAAATGGCCATTTTCTAAAGGGGGTTCCTGGCCCTGGCCCACTCGAATTCAATCAAACCACATCGGTCACAATCCAGGGACCCAGGAATTCCACCGAAAATTTATACAGAACTTATACCGTAGATGAAATCAACAATGGAATTGTCGGAGGAATTCCTAGATTAATTCCCAAAGAAATCCTGATAGAATTCCGGTGGAAACTTCAAGATCTCTACTGGGACATCCTCCAGGAGTTTATCCGAAAATTTCTCCTGGAGTTCCTCCGGGAATTACACCGGAGGACAAAGAGTTCCTGCAGGATCTTTTCCGAGAATTATTCCGGTAGTTCTATAGGCAGATCCTACGGGGGTTCCTCTTCCGGGAATTTCTCCAGAATTTCCTCACGGAATTCATTCAAGCTTATATAGAAAATCCTCCAGAAGCTCCACCGAGAATTTCTCTGGGAGCTTCTGAAGGTAATCTCCGGGAGGTCCTCTGATGATGATGATGATCCAGCTCAGCTACATACCCCTAGAAAGGTTTCAGCTAGACGAGATTTGTGTATAAGATGAATTATCCAAGAATTTTTTCGAGCATTCTTCTAGTAGTTTCACTGGCAGTTCCTTCGGGGGTTTATTTGAAAATTCTCCCGGGAGTTTTTTCAGAAATTCCTCCGGAAGCTATTTCAAGAAACTATTAATTTCGACTGTAGTTTAATGATTCGGAGATGGCTTTTCAGTCTTGACAAAATCAAAACACTGTTATTTAATCTTGTCCATCTTTTCATTTTTTTAATCTTGTTATTTCAAGAATGCCTCTGGAAGTTCCACCAGTAGCTCTTCCAGGAAATCATGCAGGCTTTTTTTCAGGAAATCATTTAGTCCTTCTTCAGAAATTGAGCTGGAAATTCCTCCCAAAGTTCTTCCAATAGTTTCTCTGGAAGTCTCTCTAGGAATTCTGCTAGGTGTTCCTCCTGAAATTCTTCCGGGAGCTCTTTCGGGATTAACTACGAGAATTCCTCCGGGAGATCCACCGGCAGTTTCTATGAGGATTCATCCGGAAGTTTCAACGGTAGTTCCCCCGAGTGTTCCTCTAAGAAGGAACTCCTGGAGTAATTTCCGGAGGAGCTCCTGGAGGAATTTCTGGAGGAATTTCCGGAGAAATTATCAGAGGATTTATCGGAGGAACTTTCGGTGGAACTTCTGGAGGAATTTCTTAAAGAACTACAAGAAGATTTTCTAGAGTAACTCTCGTAAGAACTCTTGGATGAACTCCCAAATGAACTCCCAAATGAACTTCCGTAAGAACTCCAGGAGGAACTCCTGGAAGTTTTTTTTTTGTCTTTATTATAGAGACTTTCAGCCCGAGGCTGGCTCGTCTCGCGTCCTGGAAGAGTTCTCAAAAGATCTCCCAGAGCAACTCTCAGAGAAATTCTTCGAGGAACTTCTAGAGGATTTTGTAGATAAATTCTGAAAAAAAACCCGAATGAATTCCCGGAGGAGCTACTGCTGGAACTCCCGGTGAAATTTTCAGAGGAACAGTCGTTGGAATATCCGGAGTTGAATTTCTAGAGGAACTTCCGAAATCCCATTTCACGTGAAATTCCTGCCATATATCCTCCTGGATTTCCCTGTGAAGTTCTTGGAGGGATTCCCAGAGGAACTCTTGGAAAAACTCCTGGAGAAGGTCCCACAAGCATTTCCGGAAGAATTCTCACAAGGAAGTCCTGAACTAATTCTTGGAGAAGTTCATGAAGGAATTTCTGGATTAATATCTGAAGGAATTCCCGGAAAAAAACCAGGAGAAATTATTGCAGAAATTCCCAGATGAAATGCTGAAGAAATTACCGGATGAATTCCCGGAGATAGTTCTGAAGAAATACTTGGAAGAACTCCTGAAAGATATCTTGGAGGAACTCTCAAATCAATATCCGAATGAAATTCTGGAGTGAATTTCTAGTGAAGTCCGGAATTGCAGGACAATTCCGCGGAAAAATTTCGGGAGAAATTCCTGAAGGAATTCCTGGAGAAGTACCTGAAGCAATTCCCGGGAAAATACCTGGAAGAATTTCCGAGGAAACATATGGACGAATTCCTGGATAAATTTCTAAAGAAATTTTTTGATGAATTCTTGAAGGATATTCTGAAGTAATAGCGGAAAGAATTCCAGAATGAAATCCTAGAGGATTTCGCTATTAAATTTATGGAGGTATTACCAGGAAAAACTCCTGAAAGTTATCCTGGAGGAATTAACCGATTCAATCCGGATTTTTTTTTCGTCGTATTTCAACATAAATTTTGGACATTCTGCTTCAAAAACGTATGAAAACCATGAAAAAGTAGAAATATGGGGTAAAATATTTTTTTTGAGATCTTCTAGGGCTTCCAAACCTTCCTTGAGTTCAGTTCTTGATTATCTACATAAACAACAAAGCGTTTTACGGGGCCTCAATCCTTATTTGAAGTTGGAATTGCTACTTGAGACATAATTAAACTATTTTTTATCAAATCGCAGTGTTACCAAAACATAAACGGTACTCCAAACTATTCTTGAGTTCAGATCTTGGAGGTCTACAAGATCAACAGAGCAATTCATAGGTTCCCGAGCTTGTGTAATAGTTGGAGGAGCCCCATGGAACATTATTACAGTAGTATATACAAAATACAAGACTCCCAGAATATCTACGGTACTCCAAACAATTCTTGAGTTCAGATCTTGGAGGCCTACAAGACCAACAGAGTGATTGATAGGTTCCTGAGCTTGTGTGTTAGTTGTAAAAACCCCATGGGACGTGATTATGTCAATATATAAAAACATCCACATTCCCAGAATATCTACGGTACTCCAAACCTTTCTTGAGTTCAGATCTTGAAGTTCTACAACACCAACAGAGTGAGCAACCCCTTGGGACATAATTACACCACAATATGCAAATCACAGCATTCCCAGAGTTCCTGGGGTAATCCAAGTCATTCTTGAGTTCAGATACTGGAGGTCTTCAAGACCAACAGAGTGATTCATTGATTTCCAAGCTTGTGTGTTAGCTGGAGAAGCCTCATGGAACATCATTACACCAGTACATACAAA
This sequence comes from Armigeres subalbatus, assembly GCF_024139115.2. Classification (NCBI taxonomy): domain Eukaryota; kingdom Metazoa; phylum Arthropoda; class Insecta; order Diptera; family Culicidae; genus Armigeres; species Armigeres subalbatus. The sequence continues at coordinate 109,135,040 of NC_085140.1, read as the reverse complement.
ATACAATATTGCCAGAGTATCTACGGTACTCCAAATCATTCTTGAATTCAGATCTTGGGGGTCTACAAGACCAACAGAGTGATTCAAAGGCAACTCAGCTTATGTGTTAGTTGTAAAAACCCCATGAGACATCATTACACCAGTATATGAAAATTGAAACATTCCAAGAATACGGTACTCCAAACCATTTTTGAGTTCAGATATTGGAGGTCTACGAGGCCAACAGAGTGAATCATAGGATTCTGAGCGTGTGTGTCAGTTGTAGAAACCCCATGGGACATCAATATACCAGTATATACAAATCATAACATTCCCGGAATATTTACGGCGCCATACATGAGTTCAAATATTGGAGGTCTAAAAGACCAACATAGTGATTCGTGGATTCTGAAGCTTGTTTGTTAGTTGGAGAACCATCATGGAACATCATTACACCATTATATAAAAATCTTGTTAGTTGGAATTGCTCAAATGGACATCATTACGTACACAATACGTAAGTACGAAAAATAAACGTGTTATTGTGATCACAAACATCGCATCCACAATTTTTTCGTTCCTTTTATCATCTATAGTGTTATAGAGGGGTCCTCCTTAGCCGTGCGGTAAGACTCGCGGCTACAAAGCATGAGCATGCTGAGGGTAGCTGGGTTCGATTCCTGGTGCCGGTCTAGACAATTTTCGGATTGGAAATTGTCTAGACTTCCCTGGGCATAAAAGTATCATCGTGCTAGCCTCATGATATACAAATGCAAAAATGGTATCCTGGCTTAGAAACCTCGCAGTTAATAACTGTGGAAGTGCTTAATGAACACTAAGCTGCGAGGCGGCTCTGTCCCAGTGTGGGGATGTAATGCCAATAAGAAGAAGAAGAAGTAGAAGAAGTGTTATAGAATAAAGCTTGGTACCACGGCGTCTGGGCTATACATGTGAATTATTGCTACTCCATAATCGATCAGAATTAGAGTAAGCTGCACCCTGAAGGCGTTGGTACTCTCATACTTACTTGTACTTATATACATAGTATACTTATTATACATATTATATATTTTATACGATATGTTTACCCAAGTGTTTACCATTCTATACGTATTGAAACTACCAAAGGGTATCATGAGATGACAGTCTAACCAATAAATGAGGATTGCGTACCAAGAACTGAATAAAGCTCGCAATACATTCAATCGACAATATAATTGGTTTCAGTATTGCACGGAAGTGGATGTTACTAAGACTAACATGTATATGTAAGAGTAAAGTAATTTACGTATGAATAATATCACAAAATTTCATTTCAAATGCTTTTCTCCATACTAATCCCAAAATGAATTAAATGTAATAGCTAAATCATGTTGCTAAAAAAATCTCTCTCAGTTCCTCTGCAAACATTTGATGTGATTCTGCGAGATCGTCAACAGAAGGCGTTTCAGTACAACTTTCGAATCGACATGTTAAGCTCTGGTGCACTGCTGCAAACATGCAGCACACTAGGAGTAAACTTTTTGAAAGCAGTGTACCAAAAGGAATCAATAGTTAAGTTTCTCAATAATAATCTTCTTCATCGAAAAAATATTTAGTAGACTAACAGGTAATAGGTCATAGTATTTTTTTTCGAGAAATGCTCTCATTATTGATGAAATTTGTGTAAGGTGGTTATTCACAAATTGCGCGACGAATAATAAAAAAAACTAGAAGTTCATTACAAGAAGTGGCGAGGAGGAGAGGGGTGTTGAAAATAGTAATTGTACGTACTATATCGATCTTCCCTAGATGTCCTTCACCATAAAATTTTTTGGCGGTAAATTCATGCTAGACCATCGTACATCTTCTTGTTGATCGATTTGAATATAAAGAATTGAACTCATGGACAATTTGTATTGTCGTACATGTTCAACGAATTCTACAATGTGTCTATAATGGTGTAACGAAGTTCAGTAGAGCTATTCCAACTCATAAAAATAGATGGGATGACGTAGATCTTCATGTTGATCAATTTGAGTATTGAGATCTGTACTCATGGACAGTTTGGAGTGTCGTCGATGTTCAACGAGTTCTTTATCTATAATGGTGTATCGAAGTCCCGTGGAGCTATTTCCACTCATAGAAATAGTGGAGACCTCAAAGATCTGCGTGTTGATCGATTTGAATATTGGGATCTGAGCTCAAAGACAGTTTGGAGTGTCGTAGATGTCGAGCGAATTCTGTGGCGTGTCTCTAATAGTGTAACCAAATCCCGTGGAGCTATTACAACTCATAAAAATAGTTGAGACATCGAAGATCTCATGTGGATCGTTTTGAATATTCTGATCTGTACTCATGGATAGTTTGGAGTATAATAGATGTTCAACGAATTCTGTTATGTATTTATAATGGTTTAATTAAGTCTCATGGAGCTATTCCAACTCATAAAAATAGTGGTGACATCAAAGATCTTCTAGTTGATCGATTTGTAAATAGGGATCTGAGCTTGTTTGGAGTTTGCAGTGTCGTACATGTTCAACGAATTCTGTGGTGTATATCTTACTGTGTACCGAAGTTCCGTAGAGCTATTCCATCTCGTAAAAATAGTTTAGAAATCGGAGATCTTCATGTTGATCGTTTTGAATATTAGGATCTGCGCTCAAAGACAGTTTGGAGTGTCGTAGATGTCAAACGAATTATGTGATGTGTCTATAATGGTGTCACGAAATCCCGTGGAGCTATTCCAACTCATAAAACTAGTGGGGACATCGAAGATCTTCATGTTGATCGATTTGAATATTAAGACCTGTACTCAAGGATAGTTTGGAGTGCCATAGATGTCGAACGAACTCTGGTGTGCCTGTAATGGTGTTACGAGGTATCGCGGAGCTATTCCACCTCATAAAACTAGTGGGGACATCGAGGATCTCTTTGTTGATCGATTTGAATATTAGGATCTAATCTCAAGGAGAGTTTGGAGTGTCGTAGATATCGAAAGAATTCTGTGGTGTGTCTGTAATGATGTTACGAGGTATCCTGGAGCTATTCCAACTCATAAAACTAGTGGAGACATCGCAGATCTGCATGTTGATCGATTTGAATATTAGGATCTGTACTCAAGGATAGTTTGGAGTGTCGTAAGTGTCGAACGAATTCTATGGAGTGTGTAATATTGTTACGAGGTATCCTGGAGCTATTCCAACTCACAAAACTAGTGGGGACATCGAAGATCTGCATGTTGATCGATTTGAATATTAGGATCTGTACTCAAGGATAGTTTGGAGTGTCGTAGGTGTCGAACGAATTCTGTGGAGTGTCTGTTATGGTGTTAGGAGGTATCCTGGAGCTATTCCAACTCATAAAACTAGTGGGGACATCGAAGACCTGCATGTTGATCGATTTGAACATTAGGATCTGTACTCAAGGAGAGTTTGGAGTGTCGTAGATGACGAACGAATTCTGTGGTGTGTCTGTAATGATGTTACGAGGTATCCTGGAGCTATTCCAACTCATCAAACTAGTGGGGACATCGAAGATCTGCATGTTGATCGATTTGAACATTAGGATCTGTACTCAAGGAGAGTTTGGAGTGTCGTAGATGTTGAACGAATTCTGTGGTGTGTCTGTAATTATGTTACGAGGAATCCTGGAGCTATTCCAACTCATAAAACTAGTGAGGACATCGAAGATCTGCATGTTGATCGATTTGAATATTAGGATCTGTACTCAAGGATAGTTTGGAGTGTCGTAGGTGTCGAACTAACTCTGTGGAGTGTCTGTTATGGTGTTACGAGGTATCCTGGAGCTATTACAACTCATAAAACTAGTGGGGACATCGAAGATCTGCATGTTGATCGATTTGAACATTAGGATCTGTACTCAAGGAGAGTTTGGAGTGTCGTAGATGTTGAACGAATTCTGTGGTGTGTCTGTAATGATGTTACGAGGTATCCTGGAGATATTCCAACTCATCAAACTAGTGGGGACATCGAAGATCTGCATGTTGATCGATTTGAACATTAGGATCTGTACTCAAGGAGAGTTTGGAGTGTCGTAGATGTTGAACGAATTCTGTGGTGTGTCTGTAATTATGTTACGAGGAATCCTGGAGCTATTCCAACTCATAAAACTAGTGAGGACATCGAAGATCTGCATGTTGATCGATTTGAATATTAGGATCTGTACTCAAGGATAGTTTGGAGTGTCGTAGGTGTCGAACTAACTCTGTGGAGTGTCTGTTATGGTGTTACGAGGTATCCTGGAGCTATTACAACTCATAAAACTAGTGGGGACATCGAAGATCTGCATGTTGATCGATTTGAACATTAGGATCTGTACTCAAGGAGAGTTTGGAGTGTCGTAGATGTTGAACGAATTCTGTGGTGTGTCTGTAATTATGTTACGAGGAATCCTGGAGCTATTCCAACTCATAAAACTAGTGAGGACATCGAAGATCTGCATGTTGATCGATTTGAATATTAGGATCTGTACTCAAGGATAGTTTGGAGTGTCGTAGGTGTCGAACTAATTCTGTGGAGTGTCTGTTATGGTGTTACGAGGTATCCTGGAGCTATTCCAACTCACAAAACTAGTGGGGACATCGAAGATCTGCATGTTGATCGATTTGAATATTAGGATCTGTACTCAAGGATAGTTTGGAGTGTCGTAGGTGTCGAACTAATTCTGTGGAGTGTCTGTTATGGTGTTACGAGGTATCCTGGAGCTATTACAACTCATAAAACTAGTGGGGACATCGAAGATCTGCATGTTGATCGATTTGAACATTAGGATCTGTACTCAAGGAGAGTTTGGAGTGTTGTAGATGTTGAACGAATTCTGTGGTGTGTCTGTAATTATGTTACGAGGTATCCTGGAGCTATTCCAACTCATAAAACTAGTGGGGACTTCAAAGATCTGCATGTTGATCGATTTGAATATTAGGATCTGTACTCAAGAATAGTTTGGAGTGCCATAGATGCCGAACGAATTCTGTGGTGTGTCTGTAATGGTGTAATGAAGAACCGTGGAGCTGTCCCAACTCATAAAAATAGTGGGGACATCGTAGATCTTTTTGTTGACCAATTTGAATATTAAGATCTGAGTTCAAGAACTGTTTGGAGTATCTTAGGTATTGAAAAGATCTGTTCTACTGCAGGACAGGTGCGGGATATTATCATAAAGCATTTCCATTTCAATTAATTAATCAGAATGTGGTAAAAATGGTGTTGATTCCTTAGAACATCAAAATTAGAACTCAAGGATAGTTTGGATGCTCTAGATCATCCTAGTGACCATAACCTGACCTGGGCAATATTTTTCCTGGATGGAACAGTTAGTTTTGAACATTTTTGCTGAAGAAAGCAAGGCTCTATCTCTTAAAACTGATTTTTGACAACTGATTTTCGTCTTGGGTCATATATGACCCATCCGGATTGAATCGGTTAAAGGAAGAGTTCCTGGAGGAATTCCCGGAGAAGTTCCTAGAAGAATTTCCGAAGGAATTTCGTATAGATTTACAAGTGAAATTGTGGAACGAAATCGGAGGATTTCCGTCATAAATTTCTGAAGAAACTTCTAGCGGAATTTTGGAAGGAAATTCCGTTTGTATTCTTGAAGGAGCTTTCGAATGTATTCCTGAAGGAAATACCGGAGATTTTTTCTGGAAGAATAGCCAAAGAAATGTCCAGAAGGAAAAAATGGAGAAGAAAAGAAATCTTCAAGGAATTTCCTCATGAATTTCCTAAAAAACAAATTTAGTGAGGGGTTTCTAGATAATGAGATATTACAATTACATGAGAATTTTCGAACGATTTTCAGAGGAATTTGTGGATTACTTTCCGGAGGAATTTAGAAGTTCCCAGGGGAGCTTCTAGAAGGAATTCAAGGAGAATTCTTGAGCCCGAAACTTTTCGAGTTGTTTTGCCCTAACATGCCCAATCTGGCTACGTCATTGTATCATTCCCATCATTGCTTTGTAAAATCATGAAGTTTGAGGTGTCACATGAACTATTTTGAATTAATTTAGAAAATGGCCATCCGTAGGTCCCCGTATTGTGACCGATGTGGCCAGATTGAATCCGAGTGGGCCATGAACCCTAAAAATATCATTTCCATCATTGCTTTGTGAAATCATGAAGTTTGAGGTGTTGCACGACCTATTTTGAATCAATTTAGAAAATGGCCATTCCGTTGGTCCCCGGATTGTGACCGATGTGGCCGGATTGTATCCGAGTGGGTCAGGAACCCTAAAAATATCATTCCCATCATTGCTTTGTAAAATCATGAAGTTTGAGGTGTCGCACCACCTATTTTGAATCAGTTTAGAAAATGGCCTTTCCGTAGGTCCCCGGATTGTGACCGATGTGGCCAGATTGAGTCCGAGTGGGCCAGGAACCCCAAAAATATCTGTTTTGACTTAAAATTGTAAATGGCCACTTATTCCGGGAACAACTAACCCCAACGGAATCTGGAACGAATTCTGGAACCGTACTGTGGATTGCCTCGAAACTAGTATACATAAAAAATTGGGATCAATCCGGATGGAATGCAACTAGTTGCGAAAGAATCGGTCAAGAAATGCGATTTTTACAGCAGTTTAGATTTTTGAAAGCCCTTAAAAACAGACGTTGGGGACGGAAAGGTCACTGTTGTTTACATTTTAGAACCAAATCCAGATGTTGCACATGTCGGGGTAGGGCTTCATTGCTCCGCCTTCTCCCCCTGGTCGAAACAAGCGCGATCTTCAATAGTTCGCAACAGCCATCGAGCTAGCAAGTACAGTGCGTGTTTTAGTCGTCGCGAAGTAGTTAATATATTGAATCAGTCTTCGGGAAAATACGTTAGTCACGCGTTGCTTTTCCATTTCTGTATCATCATGAATATGGCGTCGTTCAAAAGAAATAATTAGTCGCTTACCAAGGCGATTTCCAGAGCTAAGCTAAGCTGACTTTTTTTTACAATTCTGATGTTCGTGTTGGAAATGCATGAACGGGATTGGTGTGTTCTGAAGTTTTTACTGGGTATAACAAGAATTGAAACTTTCAATAGTTTATCGTAAATAATAGAAAGTTTCATTGAAATTGGTAAATTGCTGGAGAGTTTCCAAGTCGATATAGGGGGAATGACGGCTTTGGCAGGTTTTGTTCTATTATTATCAGGGTTTTTTTTTATGACTGATTATGCTCAAATTTGGCCTAAATATTCTTTGCATATCAAAGAATATTTTGGCCAAATTTCATAAAATTGCCAATAATAGAACAAAACCTGCCAAAGCCGTCTTTTCCGATATTTTAAAATCTCCAAAATCCATCGAAAAACAAAGGCGCTATTAACGTTCAAAATCTTACATGTTTTCGCGACGGTCCCCAATTTTGATTCTGATTTGATAATCAGTTCCTTTGGGTCTAACGTAAAAACCTAGATAAGCCCGCCTAGCGGTGTTTGTTCCTTTCTCGTTCAATGCCTTGTTCAGATTACGGCTGAATAACATGTTATTCGATCGTGATGCGGATATAACATAAGATAACATAATTGAGTTAGATTTTCTTAGTGTGTTTTCTGTATGTAAATCGTATTTTGACCATAACTTTGGATCCCATCGTCCGATCTGGCCAATTTTCAAAAGGAATCAATCGGAAACGATTTCCCGTATTTAATTATTGGACACCGTCTTTAATTTCAAAACTGCACAGACTGATTGTTTGATTTAATCCTATTTATCAAAAATGATTTTGCTAACATTGAAGTTGACAAAAAAACAACTTTCTTTTTGCTGCATAAATCTAATGGATTATTTGAACGTAATGGGTGCGGTGGCCACGGATACATAACAATTGACGATTTCTTAGTTGACCGATGCATGAAATCGAACATTCTCCTGGATGATGTTGCACGTTATGACGTCGAAAAAAATTGACTGTATAGATTAATAAGGAGATTTCTGTAGCTTAGCGATTGACCCACAGCTGTAAATTACATTATTCTGAATGTTAAAATATTCAATAAATCTTCCAATTACACCCAATTCTTTTTTTATACGGGGGATGCGTTCCGTGTAAAAAAAGTTTTCAGTTCATAATTTGAAAATTCGTGTAAAAAAAGTTTTATGAAAAAGTTTCTAATGCAAAGTGGAGCAACTTTGCAAAAATTTTGCATTGGATTTTTTTACACGGCCGTGTAAAAAAAATCCGTGTAAAAGCAGAATCGGGTGTATTGTATATTGTAAAACCGTGGTATATACAATTCTGCAAGGTTTTAATACAAGCATCTGTATAAAAACCTCTCATTTTTTATACAGATGCTGTATTTAAAAAAATACAAAATTGTGAGACTTCAATACAATTGGATAAAAATCGTCCGAAGTTGTATTTGTTAAAATTTTATACAGTTTCTGTATGAACTGCAGAACTGTATTAAAATCTACCAACAGCTGGTTGGGTGTAGCTATTCTCGAATTTCTTGGCCATAAAAGTAATTGTGCTATCCTCATGATATATGAGTATTTCGAAGGTAACTTATCTTAGATAATTCGTAGGGTTTAATTGAGGAAATTATCAGCTTAGTGCAGCCTGCAGCGTTCCAATGTTTGGGATTTGATGTCAATGAAAACAATAAGAAGTTATGTCTATAAAGTCATGTACCTGTTCCTTATCCAGCGACCGGAACAGAAGAATGTTTTTGACTGAATCGCACAACCGTGAACGCTGTTCGTCCGTTTTGGGAAATATCGCCCGGGCTCCATCGTCATCGTCATCGTTCTCCGGGTCGTACGTCTCCGCGAACACAGATTTCCTGCGGGAGGCGTACCGATTCACTAGGGGCTCTGCAACAAATAGAAGAAAAAAAAGTGGAGAAACCTGGTTAGAGCTGTTTGTGCACCAATCCATAGCTAATGAAACTTTGAATCAAAATTCTACAAATAGGTTTATTTTTCAGAATTACATGTTATATTAAACGCAAATAATAGGTTACTTCATAGGAATCGTGCGACAGTAAAAATCCAGTTTCCGGAATCGTTTTTACTGCGTCACTTATTTCGAATCTATAATTCAGTCTCGTAATTGAATTTTCAATTGAGCGATATGTTTCAGTTCACTCGATTCCATTCTGGACGACTGAGGAGGGAGATACAGTAATTCGTTTACTGGCGTAATGCATATTTTTCCACCAATCCAATCCATTCACCTTGAATTTTAGCCATAAATACACAATTTCTGCCAACGCACATGCGCCCGATGGGGGATGAAAGCTGTTTCACGCGAAATAACAAGTTAGCACGCGTGCTAATTGATTGCTGCCCACCTACACTCGCCTTTTACCTATCCGATGATGATGATTGAATGGGAAAGAAGGGTTCCGCGTTTTCCAACATTATTGAGTTGGAAAGCAAATCAAACTAAATGTAATTTTGTAAACATACTATCGAAAGCCATCACTCATCATCATTGAAAAATCTCATCCGTAGTTTCAAATTATTTGCTGAAGGGGAGAAACTTAATGCTTGTTTTGCTTAATTAGTTAAGACGCAACTTTAAACAGGAATTAATGGCATTACAAATGCGTCAAATATCAAATAATATAACGTACACCATTTTTTGCTTTTTTTCTTTAAAAAGGTTGATGAAAACTACCTGTTGGCACTAATATCAGCAAAATGACGTAAACCTCACTTTGCAATATTACACCAGTAATGAATAAATAATCAACCATATAAACAGAAACGAGTTAGAAGTTAAATCGTAAACTGGCGAAAGATTCGCCCGATTTGCATTTTTATTTTATTTTGTTCTATTCGTTTTGGAATCTATAGTGTTAATTATGTAATATGGAAAACAGATAGACTAAACAATAGAGAAGTGAAGTCATTAAATTTTGATGAGTTTTTGAAAATAAAAACGATCCCACTATAAAAGAGTGCTTCAACCTTTGAGAAATTAAAGGCAAAATTCAACTAATCAAATCATCGTTAAGGTATGTTTGTGATAAAATTATCTTTTTATAGGATACCTATTGACTGCCATTGTAGGAAATACGTATGTAGATCGTTTTAGTTTTGGGTTCGATCTCAATCCCATTTATTGCAAACGTTCTAGAGTAACAGTTCCGAAACGGCTAATCATAGAATCGTAATATGGCCAACAAAAGGATTCCATTATAATTGTTTGTTTCGGAAGAAAAAAAAATCTACATTACTAACTTCCAGTCTTCCCTACGACCTCATTAGTAAAATATGCTTTATGAAACCAATTTCGTTGGCACCGCACACAAGTGACGCCATATTAATGCCAATTAATGCAAACTAAATGCGAGAGAATCAATCACCTCACATATGCTCCGATTAAGTCACGCGATGACCATCGACCTTGCGAGAATCGGATTCCATAAATCGTTCTCGCCGTTCTCGCTACGGGCAACGGGGTGGCAAGATGACTGATGTGGCCGGCATGATGTTCGCGCACGGAAACGCACAAATCAAAACACCAGGTGACAGAAAAATTAGAACTGGTTCTTCATTATCCGTCAGCCATTGCTGGACCGTTCTCGATTCGGTTGGCATCGGATCGAAGCTGAACGATAATTGAAATGTTATCCGCTCCGGATTTGGCGGCGGCGGCGGTGGTGTTTATGGTTGGCACGAAACGCTAAATGTAATGTTTTATCAAATTGAGTGTGACACATTACACATTGAACCAGGGCACCATCTATGGGCGAGGCACGACTGCTATTGGGGGTCATTTACGGTTCGCGCTCGATTACCTTCTACAAATAACTCTCGGATACCTGCATCGAATCAGGTGGAACGCGTCGACTCGTTCGATTTTATGCGTACTAATGAATCGATTTATTCCATATTGGAAAGTATTAATTGATTGCAATAAAGCAACGCTTGTTAGGTAGTATATACATTAGGGTGGCTCAAAAACACTTTTTCAATTTTTTGTTGGGCCGCCCTCTTATTCGACTATTTGATGCCCTGATGCTCGGACAAAATTTCAGCCAAATCGGTCAACGTTTGGGCGAGCTAAACTCGTTGGTAGTTTATATGAAAAATGTATGCGAAACATCCAAAACAGTGATTTGCAGTTGAAGGCACAATTTACGATCAAGAACATGGTACTCATTCAGTTCTTGTAAAATAATACAGAATGTTATGTGAAAACGCGAGAAGATTGAGTTTATACGCAAAGATATTAGCATTTTACTGAGTGTTGTAGGGGTGAATTTTTTCTTTTCAAAGATAAAAGAAACGAAATTTGCTCCAACCCTGCAGAGAAATGCTTAACTAACTGGGCAAACTCGAGATAATATCTGTCAATTCTCTCAAGATCTGAATGAGTATATTCTTCATCGTAAGTTGTGTAGTTTGCTACGTACTGTTTTTGATATCGACTATAAACTTCCAACAATTTACACCGCCCAAACGTTGACCATTGAAACTTGTCCAGAAACATCGAATAGGAAACTCTCAAAACGGCGACATCGAAAAAATTGAACAAAGTTTTTCCCATACTAATTTGAGCCACCCTAATATACATATACTTATAAGCTGTTTTTTCATTGTTGCAGAAAACTGCTCCCTATTATGTAACACGATATGTCCGCTAACCCTATGGTCCCTATGTAAATCTTTACTACTCATTGTTTCCTTAATTATCGAATGAACGAAAGGGGCTTCCAATTCTCTATATTTTCATTGTGTCAAAAAATCTCAGGTGTATGTTTTTTCTATCAAAAGTTATGTACTATTTACCAATACCAAAATTCTTGAATTATTTAATACAATAACTTGAAAACGGCTCCGTTATGCTCCAAACTTTTGAGCCCTTCAAATAAAATACTGTAGTAGATATGCTTTTCATTTTTGAAACATATTTGGCTTAGAATAGTGTATGAAATCAAGGAACTGACGTCCTAGTATCAAATTAACCAAAAAAATAATGTTCTTTGGTCAGATGGGCCTTCAAAAAATAATTTGGTAAATCGTACATAACTTTTGATAGAAAAAACATACACCTGAGATTTTTTGACACAATGCACAATATAAGCTAAGCCTTCCATCGATGTATTAATATTCGAAATCGGTGGTTGCAAACCTGGCGGAAAATTATTTTTCAAAAAGAAATCCAAGATGGCGGCCAAATTAAATATGGCTGCTTCTATTTACACTATATACACCCTTCCTCTTTCCAACGATATGCTGATCTTTACAATCGGTTGAGAAATGTTGGAGTTATGATACTTTTGGTGAGTCAAGAATTGACAAAAATCGAGGGGTCCATTAAAATGATTTCGTGTATAACTAACGAGGGGTTCATCTTTTTGAAGAATTTAACTCGGGTCCTTAGTATACTCACCGAAAGCTTTCGAAAGAATATAAATTTAGGCATTTTTAAGAACCTCGTGCAAATAGTGGCCCGGTTTCAGCGAGAATTACTCTGGAGTCGATTTCACAGTGATGGGCAAGCAGATGAAGCAAGTTAACAGGTGGAAACCGTTCAACGAACGAATCTGTGTGTTGAGGATTCTGGTCTGGTCAACATCTATGCACCGGCTAACGAGTACCTACCTAATTCGACGACTCAACGGGCACGTTTTATAATTGTTTTGACAAAGCCTGCAGAGTGCTCAAAGCACATGAAAATCGTTTTCGGAATCGCTAATGGCAGGTTAGATAGCAAGAACTTTTGTTCCATAGTTGACAGGGAAAGCTTTCAATAAGCTACCGATAACAACAGCGTACAACAACAACAACAGAGGGATGACCATCAGTAACAGCTACTTTGCACGAAAGAATATCCGAAAACACATCTGGAAACACCCTGATGGTGAGATAAATAACCAGATATGTAGATAGAATTTTGGCATATAAAATGATGTATTTTGGAGTTTTGGCTGTATTTTGCGTGTTTTTCTGCTTAGCGTTCTTTAAATATTTAGGAACCATGTGTCTGTTAAGTCTTTTTCATAATCACGTTTCTTACCATATTTATATAATAAATTGAAGAAAATATAGCCAAAAGCCCAAAATATATTCAGATGTCCAAAATACCATCTTTACCCTGCAATTTCAGAGGATTTTAATACAACCATTGTCTTGAAATCGTACAATTTTGTATTATTTCACTTTAGATACTTTAGTATCTGTATGAACAGCTTACATTCCTTGAGCTTGGGAGCTGGTTCTCTAGCACCGATGTGGACTGTATATTTTTGGTTGGCTTTCCAAAAGCAATCCTTGAGGGCCCAGGTGGACACAAATCGGTTGGACTTGGCTTTTATTTTAGGTGGGTTTCCGGTCGTTTTCCTTACGGAATTTGCTCCACAACTCAGCACATCTTTACACTTTAATAAATGTTGTCCATCATCAACACATCAACATTGGCTTTATAAACACCAATTCATTTACGCGTAACTACATTTATTTGATCCTAACACTACATATATTTAATAATATAAAGCGTCGATCTTTTGGCTAGTATATGCTCGAACATTTTGTATTAAAACCTTACAGAATTGTATATGCCAAGATTTTATATTTTTTGGGTGTAGATGTTTGGACATTTAGAGGTCCGAATATTGATTCTAATCACTACCTTGTTCCCTGAAAGATTCGAGCACTGTCATTGATGATGGCAAATATGCACAACATGTGAAAAATTTCGTTCAAAAATGTATTGGAGGTAACCACTTCTTTCGATATGGTTCGAACCCAGTATGCTAGACAGCTGGGGTGGCATTGCGCATCTCGATTCGAACGTAATTCTATCGAGTCGAACATGTCTGGCATTACGGCTTTCGATTCGATCTCGAAAACGACTTATCGTTCGAGTATGTTCGAAGAGGTACAAGAATAACGAGATGTTTTGGCATTATGGATACTCGATAGCACACTGGAAAACGACTCAAGTCGAATGAAAAACACTCGTCACCTTTATAGCTTTCGAATGTTGTTCGAGAGTCATTTCTTGCTGAAAGTTTTTAATTATATTTCTTTTTATTTCTCTACGGGAAGAGAATAAATATTTCATCATTGTATCTTGAAGGAAAGAATGCCATTAGTATACCTACTTTTATGGTTTCCAGACAATATGCAATCTCTAATTATCCCGAAATCCGCGTAAAAACGACTACAACTAATTTTTTTTGCGGTTTTCACGTATTTCTTGACGATTTCGATAAACCGCGTGAAAAATCGATGGGGGAAATTTGCGTAAAAACGTGTATATTCCAAACAGTGGCGTAGCCAGAAAATTGGTCTGGGGAGGGGGGGTCTCTGGACATTCTTTTTCAAAAAAAAATTCTTCTAAAAATTTTATCTCTGGAGGGGGGGACTCGTTATGTCCAAAACCACCCCCGTGGCTACGCCACTGATTTCAAAATCTACGTAAAAATAGTTGAGTTAAATAAAAAAAACGCGCAAGAGATAACCCAAGTGCATTTAACTAAAACACATGGAAACATCAATTTATTATCAAATCCTTCTTTAGCTTAAATTATTTAGCTCAAAATTGGATCTGTGGCATAAACTCGAATAAACATAAAACTTATAATTTGTGTCGTAACAATATCTCAATTTACAAAACATATAGTATCGGCATAATGTTTTAATCGGTTGCAACTGCTCAATAAATCATATTCCTTTTTATAGTCATTGAGGACAATTTGCTTGTTTATAAATTAACGCCAATTCATGCCCTGAAGGATGCCTTTCCAGGGGTGACATTGCGCATCTCGAATCGAATCACTTGATTCGTAAGTTTTTCGATTCGTTTCGAAAAAATTGCGGCATTATGTATTTCGTTCGACTTCATTCAGTCGCAGTACAAGATTTCGAATGGTGTTGTACTAGTTCAATCGAGTATGTTCTGTCAAACGGAATGTAAACAAAGAGAATAAGAGATAGCTGTCTCCGTGTTTAGTATGCCGCCTGCAGGAGAGACAACCTTCAGCGCATGGCGAATGTGAGTAAACAGAGAGAATAAGAGTAATTTCATCTGCGTGTAGTATGTTGCCTGTTGGATAGGCATCCTTCATGGCATGAATTGACAGTTAATTTATAAACAAGCAAATTGTTCTCGATGACTTTAAAAAGCAATATTATTTATTGAGCAGTTGCAACCGATTAAAACATTATGCCGATACGACATGTTTTGTAAATTGAGATATTGTTACGACACAAATTATAAGTTTTATGTTTATTCGAATTTATGCCATAGATCCAATTTTGAGCTAAATAATTTAAAGCTAAAGAAGGATTCGATAATAAATTACTTTGATGTTTCAATGTGTTTTAGTTAAATGCACTTGAGTCATCTCATGCGCTTTTTTTTATTTAACTCATTTATTTTTACGTAGATTGTGGAATAAATACGTTTTTACGCAGATTTTCCTCATGGATTTTTCACGCGGTTTATCGAAATCGTCAAGAAATACGTGAAAACTTCGAAAAACCGATTTTAGTTGAAGTCGTTTTTACGCGGATTTCGGGATAATTGGAAATTGCATATTGTCAGGGAACTGTAAAAGTAGGTATACTTATGACATTGTTTTCCTCAAGAAACAATAATAAAACATTTATTCTCTTCTCGTAGAGAAATAATAACAAATTATAATTAAAAACTTTCAGCAAGAAATGACTCTCGAACAACATTCGAAAGCTAAAAAGGTGACGAGTGTTTTTCATTCGACTTGAGTCGTTTTTCAGTGTGCTATCTAGCATCCATAATGCCAAAACATCTCGTTATTCTTGTACCTCCTCGAGCATACTCGAACGATGAGTCGTTTTCGAGATCGAATCGAAACCCGTAATGCCAAACATGTTCGACTCGATAGAATTACGTTCGAATCGAGATGCACAATGCCACCCCAGGAAACATGCTACACAGATGAAATTACTCTTTTTCTCTCTGTTTACTCACATTCGCCATGCGCTGAAGGTTGTCTCTCCAGCGGGCGGCACACTAAACACGGAGACAGCTATCTCTTATTCTCTCTGTTTACATTTCGTTCGACAGAACATACTCGATTGAGCTAGTACAGCACCATTCGAAATCTTGTACTGCGACTGAATGAAGTCGAACGAAATACATAATGCCGCATTTTTTTCGAAACGAATGCAAAAACGTACGAATCGAGTGATTCGATTCGGGATACACAATGCCACCCCTGCTTTTCCCGTTGAGGTAGAATCACACCTCGGGAATTTGGTCCGCGGATTTTTTCCCCATGTATTTTTACATATGCGATGATTTTGGAATTTGAGCACGAAAAATCAAAATCCCGACCCCATTTAAAATACACGGGGACCAAAATCCCTCCTTAGCCTAGCGATAAGATGCGCGGCTACTAGACGTTGTCTAGACGTCCCTGGACATAAAAGTATCACCGTGTTAGCCTCATAATATACGAATGCAGAAATGGTAACTTGGCTTAGAAACCTCGCAGTTAACAACTGTGGATGTGCTTAATGAGCACTAAGCTGCCAGGCGGCAATGTTCCAAAAGAAAAGAAGAAGAAGAAGAAGGGAACTAAAATCCGAAGGAAAATTTTCCCGAGGTGTAAGGTAGCCGATGGATCTCCGTCCGTCGTCCTCCGCAGCTGGATTAATGAACCCAAATTCCCAACACTAGGCACGTAGTCCAACACACGCAATTTGTTTACCGAACAAACTCTTCCCTGCGGATTGTTTAGGCACATGCAAGCCGAGTGGGATTGAGACTGAGTTATGCTGTCCAAAGAGCAGCTCGAAGTCTTACTTATGGATCCTGTACACCTCCGGTGGTGCAAAGGGCCGACTTGAAAGATTTCCATCCTGAGCGATGCCCGGCTATCGCTTTAACCTGTTGCCAGGTTAGATTTCGGTCGACTTCTTTTATTTCTTTATTGAGGCTTCGCCGCCATGAGCCTCTGGGTCTGCCTCTGCTGCGATGTCCCGCTGGGTTCCAGTCTAATGCTTGCTTACAGATTTCGTTTCCGCCCCTACGTAGAGTGTGGCCGACCCAGCCCCACTTCCGATCTCGAATTTCTGTTGTTATCGGCCTCTGGTGACAACGACGATGGAGCTCGTTGTTTGAGATCCAGTTGTGAGGCCACCAGGCCCGAATTATATACCGCAGGCATCTGTTAATGAACACCTGCAGCCGTTGAGTGTTCTCCACTGATACACACCATGTTTCGCTAGCGTATAACAGCACAGATTTCACGTTAGAGTTGAAAATTCGTATTTTGGTGCGTTCACTTATCTGCCTGTTTTTCCAGATATTTCTTAAACTCGCAAAGGCAGCCCTTGCTTTCTTGATCCGTGCGCCTAAGTCGATCTTGGTACCGCCGTCTGACGCCATTTGGCTACCAAGATATTGGAAGCTTTCAACATTCTCCACTGGTTGCCCGGCTACTGTGAAACTGGAAGGAGTCACCGTGTTTACATCCAACGATTTGGTTTTGTTGACGTTGATGACTAAACCTGCCGAGGAGGAGCGATCGGCAAGGTCGTTGAGCTTACTCTGCATATCAGAGCGCCGTTGCGCGAGGAGTGCAACGTCATCCGCCAATTCGAAGTCGTTTAGGTGCTCCATGGTTATAGGCTGCCATAACAGCCCGCGGTTTGGTTCACGGTCAATCGCATCTACCAGAATCTCATCGATTACGATGAGGAACAGTAACAGTGATAGAATACATCCTTGCCTCACACCAGCTACGACCCGGATAGGGTCGGACAGGACCCATTGTGCAGCACTCTACACGAAAAGGCCTCGTACTGTGCTTCGATGAGGCCGATGATTTTCTCAGGAACCCCTTGCGTCTCAGGGCGCCCCACATATTCTCGTGATTGAGACGGTCAGCTTTTCGTAGTCAATGAATACCAAGTAAAGGGACTCTTGGAACTCGTTGACCTGCTCCAAAATGATACGGAGCGTGACAATATGGTCTACACAGGATCTTCCGGCACGGAATCCGGCTTGCTGCCGCCGGAGAGTCGCATCGATCTTCTCCTGAATCCGGGCTAGGATAATTTTGCACAGAACTTTGAGAACGGTACACAGCAACATAATGCCTCGCCAGTTATCGCATACAGTCAGGTCACCCTTTTTGGGCACCTTCACTAAGATACCTTGCATCCAGTCGACCGGGAAAGTTGCGGTGTCCCAGATATTACGAAATAAACGATGCAGTAGTTGAGCGGATGTCATGGGGTCAGCTTTGAGCATCTCGGCTGATATGCGGTCGACCCCTGGGGCTTTATTCGATTTCATGCTTTGGATGGCTGTTTGAATCTCTAGCAGTGATGGAGCTTCGGTATTGACACGTGTTATACGTCGGATCCTAGGCAGATCATGCCGAGGTGGTGATGGCCTGGTGGGCACTTGAAGAGGTTGTTCGAAGTGCTCGAACCAGCGTTTCAGCTGGTCAGTTGGGTCGGTCAATAACTGATCATTCGCGTCTTTCACAGGCATCGTTGCATTCATCTTCGCCCGCTTAAGCGTCGTGAGATATCGTAGAGGAGGCGAATGTCCCCGGTTGCGGCGGCTCTCTCTCCTTCGTCGGCCAGAGAGTCTGCCCACGCTCGCTTGTCCCGTCGACATGAGCGTTTTACTTCCTTCTCAAGAGCCGCGTATCGTTGACGGGCTAAGACTTTGGCTCCTCTGGTTTTCGATCGCTCTATCGCGGCTTTGGCTTCTCTTCGCTCCTCTATCTTCCTCCAGGTCTCATCGGTGATCCATTTTTTTTCTCTGGGTGCGTAGTTCGCCCAGATTGTTCTCGCTGGTGGCGATGAAGGCATTCTTGATGGCGGTCCATTGGTCTTCCACGCTGCCACCTTCCGGAATATCTGCAGCACGCGTCTCCAGTTCTTCAACGAAGGACCGTTTCACCGTGGCATCTTCCAGTCGGCGTGTGTTGAATCATCGTCCAACTCTTTCCTCCTGCCGACGAATCCGCGCAATGCGCAGGCGTATTTCGCCGATGAGGAGGTGATGATCAGACGCGATATCGGCACTACGTTTATTCCGTACATCAAGAAGGCTCCGTTTCCATTTTCGGCTGATGCAGATGTGGTCGATTTGATTTTCTGTAAAGCCGTCACAGGCCGACTCACGTGACCTTGTGAACCGGTCGATGAGGGAAGAGCGATCCCTCGATCACCATGTCGTTATTACCACAAAATTCTGCGAACAGCTCTCCGTTTTCGCTCATTTCTCCGAGACCATGGCGTCCCATAATGCGCTCATGGTTCGAGTTATCGGATCCGATCTTCGCATTGAAGTCGCCCAAACAGATCTTGATATCACGGAATTCTATCTACGACGGCATTGAGTTGACTGTAGAAGTTCTCTTTGTCTTGCAGATCAGCAGCATCGGTTGGCGCATAACATTGGATTATAGTAACGTTTCGGACCCGTGTTCTAGATCTGGCAACGATTATCCTTTCACTTATAGGTTCCCACTTCATAAGCGCAGAGTGTGCCTGAGCGCTTAGTAGGAAGCTAACTCCGCGATGTCGGGAGCGTGTTCACCTCGTAAACCAGAGTATAGCAGAACTTGTCCCGACGACGTTCTGTGTTCGTCAAAGTTTGGCCAACGTACTTCACTCAGTCCCAGGATCTCAAGCTTCATGCGGCGTGCCTCATTGGCAAGTTGTGCCAATTTACCCTGCTGGGCTAGGGTTAAAACGTTCCATGTTCCTATTCGTGTCCGTTGTTTCGCGCTAAGAGTCGTCGCCGTAAAATCAGTCCGTATTCTTTCATTATCGGATTCTCGAACAAATTGATGTTTCGGGAACAGTAGGTTGTTGGCCCAAGGTTCCCTATCCACCGGGATGGGGCTGCCATCTTAGGTATAGCTTCCGGGGAATAGCATTTCATACTCAGCCGCTGGATGCCAGAACAGACGCTGTTGGAGCCGCACCTCCTTGGTGGACAGACGCTCGATCAGTCAGATCAAATTTGTTTAAAGTCCACCCAACACCAGGACTAGGCTAGTGCGCTTTGAGCGGCACACGGTCGCTTTGATAGGGCCTGCTTGGGGACACATGCAGCTTTTATAGAAGTTCAACAGAGCCCACTGTCGAACCCCACCACATCCTAGGCAGACCCCACAGTACGCACCCTCTCACTCTAGCTGATGTCAGAAGGACAACAGTGCCCAGGCTGCACTACCAGCTAAGTACGCAACCCTTAGCTGGCGGTCAATTGTCATCGGAAGACCCGTGGAAGCGTGAGTATTGGAACTTGTGAGGACCAGAGCTATGTTAGGCGCCCCTTCCCGGATGTCAACTCACCATTTCGCAGCCCAGCTCGAAGTAGCTCGAAGTTATTACTATCCCTCTCATGCCCGTTTGATGACAAAAAAAAGACGGGTAACTGATTGGACAGCACTAGTATTTATTATTATCTGAGTGTTTAATTTTTTTTGGGTTAGTTTAAGAATGTCGAAAATATTTTCAGGAGTTCCTTCGGAAATTCCTCTAAGAGTTCGTTCGGAAAACTCTGAGGAAATTCTTGAACTTTTGTCATAGAATTGTAGGAAGACTTCGTAGAGGAAATCACTAGAGAAGAGGGATGGTATTCGAAGAAGTTCCTGAAATAATTTTCGAATTTCTGGAATTTCTGGAATTATTTTTGAAATTTTCTCATTTTTGAATTTTTTTTAATAATTGATTTGATTAGAATCAAATTTTGGTAAATTCAACGAGGCAATTGAAAATAAAAGAATGCAATATTAGGGCGAGTTGTGAGTAAACCCAATACGATCGCATTAGATTGATTTGAAATACGGGAGTAATTACCTCAACAATTGACGTATCAAATAGAACCAGGGATCAGGGTTTGCAGAAATCGCTCTCAATAGATAACGAACAACGATAAAAGAGAGGCAAAAACCTCTTCGAATCATAACAAGCCATGAAAACAAAACTATCGCACTTGTATACAAGTTGAAAAAAAAACTGATTCGGATACGCGCCCCCCACCGCACAGTTTTGCCACAGACAAACAGACATAACACATTGAACATTCACTCATCAAATTTATCGTCGTTGAAACACTAACGACATCTGTTGATTTTAGTTAGTTGGGCAAATCACAAACCAGATGGCGGTAGTGAGCAAACGTCAAACTTGAGCAAAGCCGATGCGCGCGCCACGAGTGATCGATTGGCCAACTAATGATTATTTGAATCGACCAGTAAATCAGTGAACGATGGAAATGTTTGAGTGTTATTGTCTGTGGTGTTGCTTTTTGCCGATTTCGTGCGCTTTTTTTAACATCGTTTCTGTTGATTTTTTCGCTGTAGTTTGTTTGGAGAAGACGTTAAATATGAAAAGGGCCTTTTTTTGAGAAAATCTGTAAAATGATTAATCCACCTAAAGGTGAGATAAAATGTTTGCTTAACCATCGAAACCAGGTATGAGTCTAGTGTCTTCAGGAAAGTTGTAGTGGATGGTATTTCAAGGTCCTTTGCCCTTTGCCCGTACCTATGACTTATATACTACGAGATATGTGACATTTTCGGTGGAAGGTCCCTGAAGGTCTGAGGGAAGGGTTTTCCGTTAAAAAAGCACGTGGTATCACTCTCTGAGATAGAAAATTGCCCAATTCAGCCCGCCAGAACGACGCTGTCAGTGTCGCCAAAATTATTTCATCATTATGCAGTTTACAATTGGTTCAGAATTTGCCGTAAACGGAGAACAAAAGGAATTGGCAACAATGGGGAAGAAATTTATCACTCATACAGTGGTTCGGCGAGAGAACAGCAGCAACGCCGATCAATCACGCAATGAGAAGATCAAAATAAACAAACTCCAGCTGGTTTTGCAAAATGAAAACATGAGCCGTTTCTAGAACAACATTAAAAAAAATCGTGAGAGGATTTCTGTACAAGGTTTCCACACAAGCTTCGAAAAGGATTTGAGTAATCGGAGATGCGCCAGCCTCGGGCTGAAAGTCTCCTAAATAAAGACAAAAAAAAAAGATTTGAGTAATAACAGTGGTGCTGACAAATAAAGCAAATAAGACAAATAAGACAATCAAGACAAATAAAACAAATGAGACAAATAAGGCAAATAAGACAAATAAGACAAATGAGACAAATGAGACAAATAAGACACATAAGACAAATAAGACAAATAAGATAAATAAGACAAATAAGACAAATAAGATCGATAAGACAAAGAAGACAAAACAAGTAAGTTCCTCCAGGAATTCCTCCGGAAGTTCCTCCAGGAATTCCTTCGGACGTTCCTCCAGGAATTCCTTCGGAAGTTCCTCCAGGAATTCCTTCGGAAGTTCCTC
Organism: Armigeres subalbatus; assembly: GCF_024139115.2. NCBI lineage: Eukaryota > Metazoa > Arthropoda > Insecta > Diptera > Culicidae > Armigeres > Armigeres subalbatus. The sequence continues at coordinate 109,112,793 of NC_085140.1, read as the reverse complement.
CAGAAATTCCTTCGGAAGTTTCTCCAGGAATTCCTTCAGAAGTTCCTCCGGGGATTCCTCCGGGAATTCCTCCGGAAGTTCCTCCGGGAATTCCTCCGGAAGTTCCTCCGGGACTTCCTCCGGAAGTTCCTCCGGGAATTCCTCCGGAAGTTCCTCCGGGAATTACTCCGGAAGTTCCCCAGGGAATTCCTCTGGAAGTTCCGCCGGGAATTCCTCCGGAAGTTCCTCCGGGAATTCCTCCGAAAGTTCCTCCGGGAATTCCTCCGGAAGTTCCTCCGGGAATTCCTCCGGAAGTTCCTCCGGGAATTCCTCCGGAAGTTCCTCCGGGAATTCCTCCGGAAGTTCCTCCAGGAATTCCTCCGCAAGTTCCTCCCCGAATTCCTCCGGAAGTTCCTCCGGGAATTCCTCCGGAAGTTCCTCCGGGAATTCCTCCGGAAGTTCCTCCGGGAATTCCTCCGGAAGTTCCTCCGGGAATTCCTCCGGAAGTTCCTCCGGGAATTCCTCCGGAAGTTCCTCCGGGAATTCCTCCGGAAGTTCCTCCAGAAATTCCTCCGGAAGTTCCTCCAGAAATTCCTCCGGAAGTTCCTCCAGAAATTCCTCCGGAAGTTCCTCCGGGAATTCCTCCGGAAGTTCCTCCGGGAATTCCTCCGGAAGTTCCTCCGGGAATTCCTCCGGAAGTTCCTCCGAATTCCTCCGGAAGTTCCTCCGGGAATTCCTCCGGAAGTTCCTCCGGGAATTCCTCCGGAAGTTCCTCCGAATTCCTCCGGAAGTTCCTCCGAATTCCTCCGGAAGTTCCTCCGGGAATTCCTCCGGAAGTTCCTCCGGGAATTCCTCCGGAAGTTCCTCCGGGAATTCCTCCGGAAGTTCCGCCGGGAGGTCCTCCGGAAGTTCCTCCGAGAGTTCCTCCGGAAGTTCCTCCAGATATTCCTCCGGAAGTTCCTCCGGGAATTCCTCCGGAAGTTCCTCCGGAAATTCCTCCGGAAGTTCCTCCGGAAATTCCTCCGGAAGTTCCTCCGGAAATTCCTCCGGAAGTTCCTCCGGAAATTCCTCCGGAAGTTCCTCCGGGAATTCCTCCGGAAGTTCCTCCGGAAGTTCCTCCGGGAATTCCTCCGGAAGTTCCTCCGGGAATTCCTCCGGAAGTTCCTCCGGGAATTCCTCCGGAAGTTCCTCCGGGAATTCCTCCGGAAGTTCCTCCGGAAATTCCTCCGGAAGTTCCTCCGGGAATTCCTCCGGAAGTTCCTCCGGGAATTCCTCCGGAAGTTCCTCCGGGAATTCCTCCGGAAGTTCCTCCGGGAATTCCTCCGGAAGTTCCTCCGGGAATTCCTCCGGAAGTTCCTCCGGGAATTCCTCCGGGAATTCCTCCGGAAGTTCCTCCAGGAATTCCTCCGGAAGTTCCTCCAGGAATTCCTCCGGAAGTTCCTCCGGAAGTTCCTCCGGAAGTTCCTCCGGGAATTCCTCCGGAAGTTCCTCCAGGAATTCCTCCGGAAGTTCCTCCAGGAATTCCTCCGGAAGTTCCTCCGGGAATTCCTCAAGTTCCTCCGGGAATTCCTCCGGAAGTTCCTCCGGGAATTCCTCCGGAAGTTCCTCCGGGAATTCCTCCGGAAGTTCCTCCGGGAATTCCTCCGGAAGTTCCTCCGGGAATTCCTCCGGAAGTTCCTCCGGGAATTCCTCCGGAAGTTCCTCCGGGAATTCCTCCGGAAGTTCCTCGGAGAATTCCTCCCGTAGTTCCTCCAGGAATTCTTCCGGAAGTTCCTCCAGGAATTCCTCCGGAAGTTCCTCCGAATTCCTCCGGAAGTTCCCCAGGAATTCCTCCGGAAGTTCCCAGGAATTCCTCCGGAAGTTACCCAGAATTCCTCCGGAAGTTCCCAGGGAATTCCTCCGGAAGTTCCCCGAATTCCTCGGAAGTTCCCAGGAATTCCTCCGGAAGTTCCCAGGAATTCCTCCGAAGTTCCCAGGAATTCCTCCGGAAGTTCCTCCGGGAATTCCTCCGGAAGTTCCTCCGGGAATTCCTCCGGAAGTTCCTCCGGGAATTCCTCCGGAAGTTCCTCCGGGAATTCCTCCAAAAGTTCCTTCGGGAATTCCTCCAAAAGTTCCTTCGGGAATTCCTCCGGAAGTTCCTCCGGGAATTCCTCCGAAAGTTCCTTCGGGAATTCCTCCAAAAGTTCCTTCGGGAATTCCTCCGGAAGTTCCTCCGGAAGTTCCTCCGGGAATTCCTCCGAAGTTCCTCCGAATTCCTCCGGAAGTTCCTCCGAGTTCCTCCGGAAGTTCCTCCGGGAATTCCTCCGGAAGTTCCTCCGAATTCCTCCGGAAGTTCCTCCGGGAATTCCTCCGGAAGTTCCTCCGGGAATTCCTCCGGAAGTTCCTCCGGGAATTCCTCCGGAAGTTCCTCCGGGAATTCCTCCGGAAGTTCCTCCGGGAATTCCTCCGGAAGTTCCTCCGGGAATTCCTCCGGAAGTTCCTCCGGAAGTTCCTCCGGGAATTCCTCCGGAAGTTCCTCCGGGAATTCCTCCGGAAGTTTCTCCGGTAATTCCTCCGGGAATTCCTCCGGAAGTTTTTTTTTTTTTTTTTATTCCTTTCTTTATTTGTTAGGCACTCTGTGTTACTTAACCGCTACTGTGCCGAGATCTACTGTGGTATTCTGCTGAACAGAATCCACACAGAATCTATTTTTAGATTTCCATTACCATTATTGTTGTCGTTGCCAGTCCATCTCATCGTGAGTCCATTGTGTCCGTTTGTCCATGTCGTGCATCCAATGTTCGTTGCATTGTTCAGTTGCCATTAAACCAGGTCCGTTGGAGGAATGCCTCCGAGAAGAACAAGGTGTCAGTCGCCATCAGACAACCGTGACGGTAAGACGCGTTCCCCAATACGCTACCGCATGGGCTGCGCGCATCCGGCGACTGAAGAGGGTTTGGTGGAGGGGACCTCCGGAAGTTCCTCCAGGAATTCCTCCGGAAGTTCCTCCAGGAATTCCTCCGGAAGTTCCTCCAGGAATTCCTCCGGAAGTTCCTCCAGGAATTCCTCCGGAAGTTCCTCCAGGAATTCCTCCGGAAGTTCCTCCGGGAATTCCTCCGGAAGTTTCTCCGGGAATTTCTCCGGAAGTTCCTCCGGGAATTCATCCGGAAGAAACGCGTTTCCGTTTTTGTATCATCATGAATCGTTCAGTGAAATCGTTCAAATTAAATAATTAGTCGCTTACCAAGGCGATTTCCAATACATTTCTTTCCCATACTATTACATACTTACATACTATTCCTTTCCAGTGCGCTTTTGGAGATGCAGAGGATTCCTCGGTCCCTTGTAGCAATGAGTGTCGAACTAATTTTCCTCCCCTTATCCTAATTGATTGTGAGGACGTGGCTGGCATCGTTATTGGTCTTGAATTGAAGAAACTCCGAAGCCTGTATAGTGAGAATAGCTTTCTAGTCTTCTAAGAACAGTTAATAAACAAGTGCGAGCGGATCGTGCATAAGTGAAAAAAATCACGCAAGTAAATTGGGGGACTTTGCAGAATTTCATGAGTTTGAAGCATATTATCAATTTGCGATGGTTGGCATAACTACATCCGAGCATCTTGTTCCTGTAGCCAGATATATGATCGTATTTCCTAAGATCGAAAGCATATCTAGTGACTTCGTTGAAAGCTTGACTAAATTTGTTCTGTTTTTTTTAGGTCCAAAGTCTGAAGTCCAAAGAGGACATCACCATAGTCGAATAAAGGAACTATGAGCGACCTAGTCAGTTGACCTCTAATGTGTTGTGGCGTGCAATGTCTCAGCACAGCAAGAGAATGAAGAATGCTATATATTCTGCTTCATACATAATTGGTTTGAGCTACCCAGTTTAAGTTACAATCCATAATTATTCCAAGATTATTAACCTTTTGTCTGTGCTCTGGGGTCAACATGACCCCATGCCATTTTGAAAGGCTGCCATTTTTTGAGTTCTCAGCCGATTTTCCTCATTTTTGGTAGTTTGGTAAAACTCGCCAAGATCTTTCGCTCGAAAACTCTTGAATATAAGAGCTACAGTGTGCTTTTATCAAAAAAATTACTTTGTCTGTGCTCTGGGGTCATATTGTCCCAAGTTGAAATCGTTATAACTTACTTATTATTTAGAAAATTTTGAACTTTTTAGGCATTTTTGAGAGATAATTTAATCATCTTCAGGATGTTAACTAAGATTGGTCATAGGTGGGTGGGTACCTTGTGGGGAGGGGTTTTCGTGAAAATGTTTTGATTTTTGTGATTTTTTACGCTTATTTTGCTTTTTCTGAAAATTTTACCCATTTTGAGCTGTAGCTTTTCAAAAAGATTAGGCAGGCAGGCGTGTGCTTTGGGATGAGGCATTGATTAGTTTAGAACTTGGCCGCTAGGTTGTGGTATATATGAAGTCATTAATTTAGACTAACTCAAAATATTCCGATATATGAAAATTCCTACATTGTAAATATTCCTTTCGCACAAATTTGGAATTTGTAAAAAATATGTCTTTGTCAAAGTTCTCTGGTAGGAATGCATAACAGATATCATTTTGTTATCTAATGCTTCTCGAATATCATTTTCTAACTTAATGAGGGCAGTTACTATAATACATGTCTTCCGATAACCTGAATAAAGGGGACATAATAAATTATTCTGTTGTATGTAGTGATATAGCTGCTTCGATATAATCGACTCAAAGATTTTTGAAAGATCACAAAGTATACTATCTAAACTGGCTTTGTACCGCACCGTACTAATAATGCACGAAAGTTCTATTGAACCGTTTACGTGAGGTTATCAAAAGGTGGCAGCAGCACTACGAAGATCACTTGAATGGCAATGTGACAGGAAATGAGGGCGGCATCCCGAGCAGCACACATGTTAGTCATAAATCACAGTATCTAATAGGGGAACTGTTGCGTTTTCCATCTCACTGAACATATATTCATCTCATCGCAAAACAGAGAAATAGAGCACCAATCTTGTCGCTTCTTTTTGATACTGCTGAAAAAAATCAAAAAAATAAATAACAATAAAATACCTTTTCATCGCAATGTTTTTGATGGGATGGAAATGGGAGCTGTGAGATAAAGTGCCGAACCGTATGTATATGACCAGATTCAGTCACAATCAAGTTGATGCAATCAGATTCGTATGCCTTGTTCTGCTTGGGATGGTGACGAACCTGAGAGCACGCGCGCAAGACATACGTTTTTCAGCTCCGGATCTCCAGGAAATCCAGGATGATATTGGCCGGCCGGTTGGAAAAGCCCCTGGGGTTGACCAACTACCAGAAGAGTTGCTTAAATACGGTGGTGATGCACTGGATAGAGCGCTGCAGTGAGAGAAGGTTTTACCACAGACTAAGTGTTCGCCGTACGTCAGATATTGCAGAAATGCCGCAAATACAACGTGCCCTTGCCCACACATGATCTATTAATCGACTTCCAAGCTGCATATGCTACAATCGATCGGGCAACACAGATAAAAATATGTTGGGATTTTAAATGTTTTTTCATGCACATATTTGGAGCATGCAAATAAATGTAACATTCAATAAATCTATCTGTTCGTTTGAATCGAAATGACTTTAAACTGTGCTTGCTTGGAAAATTCAATCAAAATGGATTGGACTAGTCATCAACACGTCGAAGACGAAGTACAAGATAGGAAGACGCTTAAGAGACGACAATGTAAGCCATCCACCACAAGTTTGTATCAGTGGTGACGAAATCGAGGTGGTTGAAGAATTCGTGTACTTGGGCTCACTAGTGACCTCCGATAACGATACCAGAGACGTATCATGGCAGGAAATCGTAATAGAGTGTTGCGTAATATATATGGCGTGGTGCAGATGGAAGACGGTACATAGAGGAGGCGAATGAACCACGAATTGCAGCAGCTGTTGAGAGAACCATCCATAGTTCACACGTGAAAATCGGAAGACTGCGGTGGGTCGGGCACGTTGGCAGAATGTCAGACAATAACCCGGTGCACGCAAAAAAAAGCGTTCACGAATTCGTGAACTAACGAGTTCACGGTGTATTTTTTCGGGAACAACTGTCACGGATTCGGGAATACAGTCACGTTTTCTGGAACGTTCTGGAAAACGTGACTGGTGTTCCCGAATCCATGAATTAAATCACGGTGTATTTTTGCTGGTTCACGAATTCGGGAACGTTTTTTTTTGCGTGTGAAAATGGTTCTCGACAACGATCTGACGGGAACAAGAAGGCGAGGTGCGCAGCGAGCTAGGTTGATCAATAAGGTGGAAGACGATTTGCGGACCCTCCGTATACTCCAGCCTTCGTCTGAGAATTAAATAAATAAATCTAATAAAAGCACAAACCATCTAATCAAATTCTCACCTTTTGACTTTTTCTTGCAGCACAATATTGATAACATTTCAAACTATTGTTTTACACACCGCTCGAATAACTATTTTTAGAATTCTCGAAAGTTTCCCAAGGGCTGCGCAATCCATAAAATGCCCATTATTCACAACACATATTCCATACACCTAAACTTTTTTTAATGTAGACGTAGAAGTATCTTAATAAAACCAGTAAATTAATCAGAGGGTGCGCTTTCAACTTCAACGCCACCGCAATTTCCAATCAGTATCACTTGATCACTGCACTCCTAATTTGCTGTACACCATTCACTCAGTTCAACATCCTTCCCATCATATTGGCCGCCGCACTGACTAACCTACACTGATTGGCACCGATTACAACCGGCAAAGGTGGGCGCAAAATCAAACCAGTAGTGTATCAAACTTGCCTCAGAGACTAAGAGCGCACCAACATAGCATCGACCGCACTTGCACTGACACTGCACCGAACGATGCTTCGAGTAGAGACCACCGTCATTGATAATGTTCGGACAAAATGCATTTTAATTGCATTGCATATGCACTGTTCCGTTCCTACAGTTGTTTCGGGCGTGCATGCTCACGTTCACATGTCACCAACTCACAACGTTTTGCCACTTGTATACCTTGCCGCAACTCCCCCGATCCAAATTGCGATGAGAGCAGCTATTCGAACTAGCGTGCTAGAAGCGACCACTTGCTGCCTGCTCTTTGACTGTGAGGCACAGTTACGCAAACTTCGTGAGTTGATTAAATTCAAATCAAAATCCAATGTTGGGTGCTGGGTAACTTTGGCACAAATTGTAAAAGCACCGAAAGTTTTCGACAATTTAACCAAGAAGATTTGAAATAATCAAACAGTAGCTGCAACAGTAGGACGGATACAGATAGGTGGCAATTAGTAGGTGAGCGATACTGCTACCGCAGATAGCAGGGAGACTATTCATTCAAACAACCACAATGCCGTGCAAATTCTCAAGCAAAGCATGACGTAAGCAGGCATTAGGACAAGGGTCAAAATAGATTCGTTGTTTGAATGTTGGGACAAATTTAAAACAGAGAAGTTGGAATACGTACAAAGTTTTTGTATGTGTCAATTTTTTCAGTTCCTATTAGTCCTATTAGAAGTGCTTTTTAAGCATCATAGAAGCATTCTATAAATAATCCGAGGTACTATCAAACTTTTCTAAGTAAATACATCAAATACACATCTCAAAATTAACAAGTAATTTTCATGCATTTAAGGGTTTTCGATTTCAAGTATTCCAAAAGTATGTGATAGCTTCCAGGAGATATTTATTAAGCAGATCAAACAAACGATTCCGAAAGTTCAAGTAGTGCCCAAGACCCGTGTTGGTAACACCTCTGTGGCAAAGCAACGCTCATACACTTGGATGCACTGAAGCGCGTAATCGGAGTGGAGTTCATGCCGTCGTCGACGCGAAAGGCGGCATGATGGATGTTTGGGCGGTTCATTAACCATCGACCCCTCATCGTCCGATTGTTCAGTTCGGGTTTGACTTCTGTTACGACACGGCGGTGTACGTATCGTAAATGTAATCAATCAAAATCAACAGGTCCGCAAAGACGAAGTCGTTGCAATTGAGAGGTTGCTGCTACTGGTAGAAGATACTGAATACCGAAAAGGTTGTAGAGGTTTGAGGATTCAGATGGGAACAGAAAAAAGTTCAATGGTAGTGTGGTTGAATTACCATGAGCTATAGATGTAAATCCAATATAAAAGAAATAGAATAATCCACTTAGCGGTGATGGTGCCCCTCTAGTGTATTATAAAATATAATGAGAAAACACATAAAAGAGGTCAAAATTGCCCATTTACCTATTTGCGTTAATTTGAATGCATCGCAGTATGATGTTTTTCGGTTTTGAAATTTCGGGTAACCTTTGGCCCTTGGGAAAAAGCGAAGAAAAGAATGATTTCTTTAATAACTTCGGAGCGCAATGACCGATGAGGCCGATTTACAATCGCCAAAAACTATTCCGTGTCGAATGCAACCTTCTTCTTCTTCCTCGTTGGCTTTACAGTCCAACTGCAATCGAGTATGAAAAGATAGAAGTAGTACCACCATATGAAGGAACGATTTTCTCTGTTCCTCTAACAGACGGTAATATACATGTTTGAACAATGGACTTTGAAAAGTGTCCAATGTCCATCGATAGAGTCAGCGTGATAAGCCAGCTTACTTTTGTCTTCTCATCAGAACATTATCCGAGCCGTTCAAAGAATTTCAATCTAGGACCTTTGGCAAAAGAAAACTGACCTATCAATTTGCTGTTGATCATATGGCCCTAGCTGAATTATTAAAGTAATTTCAGTCTTGCGCTTCCTTGCGTACTTTCATTTTTCGATCTTTCATTAGCGTTTGTTATCATGTTGATTTTGCTAATCGAATCTCCGTTTGAAAGCCGCTCTAGCTTCACGAAAAACAATTTTACGCTCCATTCGCATCGTTTCCGACCTTGTTATTTGAAAGCGTCTTCTGGCCCTATCAACGTCCCCTTTATTCATTTATTTTCTCAGACTAAGGCCGGCGTAACCTGTACAGTGAATAAAAGTCTTCTTCATTCAGCTCGGTCCATGGCTGCACGTCGCCAAGCCAACTACGCAGTCTGCGGAGGGTCCGCAAATTGTCTACCATCAGATCGATCCACCTTGCTCGCTGCGCACCTCGCCTTCTTGTGCCCGTCAGATCGCTGTCGAGAACCATTTTCACCGGATTACTCTCCGACATACTGGCTACGTGCCCGGCCCTCCGCAGTCATCCGATTTTCGTGGTGTGAACGATGCTGTACCCATTAGTAGTGCGAGCAAGGTTTGGTAGTTGTTGATGTTAAATGTTTGTTAGCAAATTTATCAGTTTATCTTTTGCCTAAAGCAGCGGTTCTCAACCTTTTCCTTCAATGGTATCCCTTCAGACTGTTACATAGCTAGAAATATCCCCTGTTTTTAGTTTTAAATTTACCTGGAGGATGTCATGTAAAAGTAGGGAATCGCTTTTCCCTTGGCTTCTATCAGACCGAACAATTCAATTCGATTGAACGGGGGAGGGAGGTTTTAATTTAGGCCCTCAAACCTGTTCAAGCTGCTGTGAAACTAGTATGCCATGAGTTCTGCACTCTATATGAAGCTGACATGTCGCTTAAATTTAAGTTGGAGCAATTATCACATCAAGCCACATATCTAGACCAACATTTTAAAAAGCCCTCTTTCAAGAGTCTCAGGAGCCTTCTTTCAAGAAGCTCGGAAGCCTCCTTTCAAGAGGCTCGGAAGCCTCCTTTCAAGAGGCTCGGAAGCCTTCCTTTCAAGAGGCTCCCAAAAGGAGGACGTGCTTCGTATGAAGAAGCAAAGAGTTTTAGACCCATCAGTCTGACCTCATTTCTTCTGAAATGCTTAGAACGCATTATCGATCATCACATTCGTGATGACTGTTTGGCAAACATGCCTCTTCATGTTAATCAACATGCTTACCAATATGGAAAGTCCACCTTGACTCTTCTACACAAGGTTGTCTACGACATCGAAAAAGCATTTGCTCAAAAGCAATCATGCTTGGGTGCGTTCTTAGATATTGAGGGTGCTTTTGACAACGTGCCTTTCGATACAATATTGGAAGCCGCACGTTGTCATGGGCTACCTAATATAATTACCAAATGGATTCACCAGATGCTTAAAAACCGACATTACGTCAAGCAGCGATTAGGAAATTAAGTGTCTGCGGATGCCCTCAAGGGGGAGTATTATCTCCACTTTTGTGGAATCTCGTTGCAGATACGCTATTGAGGTTACTCAATAATGGCGGTTTTCCTACCTATGGATTTGCTGACGGCTATCTAATATTGATAGTCGGTTTGTGTATTACTACTTTATTCGACCTGATGCAAAATGCTCTTCTGGTAGTTGAAAGTTGGTGTCGCCAATATGGCCTTTCGGTCAATCCGAATAAAACATCTATTGTTCTTTTCACGGAAAAACGTAACCGTAATGGTATTCGTCCATTACATCTTTTTGGTTCTGAAATCAATGTAAATGATCAAGTAAAGTATGTGGGTCTAATTTTGCATCCAAAGCTTTCCTGGACTCCTAACATTGAGTTCAGAATCAAAAAGGCGTGTATGACCAATGCCGACGCACCTTTGGTAAAACTTGGGGTCCTAAACCCAAATATATCAAATGGATTTACACAACAATTGTACGACCAATTTTGGCTTATGGATGTCTTGTGTGGTGGCAAAAGGGGGAAGTGAGGACAATTCAGTCTAAATTAGGCCATCTTCAAAGGATGTGCCTAATGGCAATGACTGGTGCGTTCTCTTCGACTCCCACGGCTGCACTCGAGGTTCTTCTCGACGTTGTCCCACTACACTTCTTCTTCTTCTTCTTATTGGCATTACATCCCCCCACAACACACACATCTCAAACAAGAAGCACTTTCTTGTACTTACCGATTATGGGTTCTCGGTTTCATGGAAGAGAATCCTGTAAACCGCAGTTCTACACACTTCGTTGTTACAACTCATGGTTGATTGGGACAGAACAGTCCTTGCTCCAAGTGATCTCACACTCGCTAGTAGTTTTCATTGTAGGTCATTTTCAGCACAATTCCCCTCGCGGGATGAGTAGACATCTGGCTATTTGGAGAAAAGTATGTCGGACAGCATTGTTTGTTATACTGACGGCTCCCTCTTCAAAGGTAGAGCGGGTGCAGGTATCTACTCGCACTGCACTGCACTGTCTTTCAAGCGGAAATATTTGCCATTATGTGTGGAGTGCAATCCGCACTGCAGAAACACATAATGGGCAAAGTAATATACTTCTGTTCAGATAGTCAAGCAGCTATCAAAGCCCTCGCATCGGCCAACTCAAGGTCGAAGTTAGTAATCGCATGTCGAACTCAAATAGAGGAACTGAATTCAGTTAATACATTGCACCTTATATGGGTACCTGGCCATTCTTCCATAGCTGGAAATGAATTGGCTGATGAGTTAGCTCGTACTGGAGCATCACAAGTCTTTTTTGGTCCTGAGCCAGCTATTGCAATATCTAAGTGTTGGGTGAAGCGTTTGATTAGCTCTTGGGCTTCCACTCAGCACAAACGGTATTGGAGTAGTTTGGATTCATGTCGACAAACAAAATTGTATATCCGAGAGCCATCTCCGGTAGTAGCTAACTATTTAGCTAATCTGTCTAAACAGAATTGCTGTGTCTTAGTCAAGGCCTTGACAGGTCACTGCCGACTCAACTATCACATGGCAAATATTCAACGTGTTGAATCCTTTGTCTATGATGGTTGTGAATCCGATTATGGAACTTCTTATCATCTGATATGTAACTGCCCAGTTTATGCTCAACTGCGTTTCCAAATATTTGGTAAACACTTACTAAGTGAAATTGACTACAGAAACCTGAACCTTCAAAGTATTCTGTTCTTCATAACCCGTTGGTGTAAGGAGCTATGAGCTTTTGTACGTGTTGTATACGTTGTATGCCCTATTCAAGGGTACCTTTCCCAAACTTCCCATTTTCCTCCCATCCATATTCCTTTCCTTTTTGTTCACTTCCTTTTCCGTCAGGTGCGTGATGAGAAAGGCTGTGAAGGCGATGGCACAAATCTCCCGAATTGATGTGAACGTGCCCCTGGAGCCGACGTTCTGATACCTGATTCTGATTCAAGAGGCTCGGAAGCCTCCTTTCAAGAGGCTCGGAAGCCTGCTTTCAAGAGGCTCGGAAGCCTCCTTTCAAGAGGCTCGGAAGCCTGCTTTCAAGAGGCTCGGAAGCCTGCTTTCAAGAGGCTCGGAAGCCTCCTTTTAAGAGGCTCGGAAGCCTCCTTTCAGGAGGCTCGGAAGTCTCCTTTCAAGAGGCTCGGAAGCCTCCATTCAAGAGACTCGGAAGCCTTCTTTCAAGAGGCTCGGAAGCCTCCTTTCAAGAGGCTCGGAAGCCTCCTTTCAAGAGGCTTAGAAGCCTCCTTTCAAGAGGCTCAGAGCCTCCTTTCAAGAGGCTCAGGCCTCCTTTCAAGAGGCTCAGAGCCTCCTTTCAAGAGGCTCGGAAGGCTCCTTTCAAGAGGCTCAGAGCCTCCTTTCAAGAGGCTCAGAAGCCTCCTTTCAAGAGGCTCAGAGCCTCCTTTCAAGAGGCTCAGAGCCTCCTTTCAAGAGGCTCAGAGCCTCCTTTCAAGAGGCTCAGAAGCCTCCTTTCAAGAGGCTCAGGCCTCCTTTCAAGAGGCTCAGAAGCCTCCTTTCAAGAGGCTCAGAAGCCTCCTTTCAAGAGGCTCAGGAAGCCTCCTTTCAAGAGGCTCAGAAGCCTCCTTTCAAGAGGCTCAGAGCCTCCTTTCAAGAGGCTCAGAAGCCTCCTTTCAAGAGGCTCAGAAGCCTCCTTTCAAGAGGCTCAGAAGCCTCCTTTCAAGAGGCTCAGAAGCCTCCTTTCAAGAGGCTCAGAAGCCTCCTTTCAAGAGGCTCAGAAGCCTCCTTTCAAGAGGCTCAGAAGCCTCCTTTCAAGAGGCTCCAGAAGCCTCCTTTCAAGAGGCTCAAGCCTCCTTTCAAGAGGCTCAAAGCCTCCTTTCAAGAGGCTCAGAAGCCTCCTTTCAAGAGGCTCAGAAGCCTCCTTTGAAGAGGCTCAAGCCTCCTTTCAAGAGGCTCGAAAGCCTCCTTTCAAGAGGCTCAGAAGCCTCCTTTCAAGAGGCTCGGAAGCCTCCTTTCAAGAGGCTCGGAAGCCTCCTTTCAAGAGGCTCGGAAGCCTCCTTTCAAGAGGCTCGGAAGCCTTCTTTCAAGGGTCTTTGACGACTTTTTTCGAAGTCTCGGAGGCCTCCTTTTGAAACGCTCAGAAGCCTCCTTTCAAGAGGCTCGGAAGCCTTCTTTCAAGAGGCTCGGAAGACTCCTTTCAAGAGGCCCGGAAGCCTCTTTTCAAGAGGCCCGGAAGCCCCCTTTCAAGAAGATCGAAAGCCCTCTTTCAAGAGTCTCAGGAGCCTTCTTTCAAGAGGCCCGGAAGCCTCCTTTCAAGAAGTTCGAAAGCTCTCTTTCAAGAGTCTCAGGAGCCTTCTTTCAAGAGGCCCGGAAGCCTCCTTTCAAGAGGCCCGGAAGCCTCCTTTCAAGAAGATCGAAAGCCCTCTTTCAAGAGTCTCAGGAGACTTCTTTCAAGGGTCTTAGCAGACTTTTTTCAATAGGCTCGGAAGCCTTCTTTCAATAGGCTTGGAAGCCTCCTTTCAAGAGGCTTGGAAGTCTTCTTTCAAGAGGCTCGGAATTCTTCTTTCAAGAAGCTCGGAAGCTTTCTTTCAAGAGGCTCGGAAGCCCCCTTTCGAGAGGATTGAAAGCCTCTTTTCAAGAATCTCAGAAGCCTTCTTTCAAGAGTCTCAGCAGCCTTTTTTTCAAGCGGCTCGGAAACTTGATGTATAAACTTAATTTGATTTGGAAAGTTCCACGGAATAACGAACATATCAAACAACTTTTTGTATAGATACCATGTGAATAACGGAGAACCATATGTCCCGTTAGTTTTCAGGTTTCAGGTTAGTCACAAATCGGTTAATAATCTCTTCGTTTTATAAAACTGATTACTTTCTGGTCCAAATTTCGGTCACTTAATTTTCATTTACTTCCTTTTTTTCGACAGGTTAGCAAACGTGTAGTACTGTAGTATTCCACAAGCTTGTTGACCATGTTTTTTTTTACCTTTTTAGCTTTGGGTGGATAATGAAACGCTTGGTCAAATTATCCATCTCGATGCCTTTCTTACAGAGCCATGAGTCCAAAACTCGAATTTCAATATCACTTTAAATTTGCGATACAACGGAAGCAACAAATTTTCGACAAAAAAAAATTTGGTTTGAAACTTGACATTGAATACATCGAATGCAGGATAAAACAAGCCAACACTTTTATGAGCTTTTGAGTAGTAACATTTTGAAAGTGAGTAACTTATTTCTGATACAGTCATCTTGTTAGTTACGCTAATTTTTCATTACGGCGGTACCTCAATGAATGCAAAAGTTCAAGAAAAAGGTTGAGAACCGCTAGGCTACACACATCCATACACACACATGCACAGACAGACTTGTGCTCAGTTTTTCAGCTAAGTCGATCGGTATATAACACTATGGGTTTTGGAGTGAAATTATAGCCTTGTGGTACAAGGTGGAAAGGCAAAAATGGTTTAAAATGATTTTTAAATGGAGGCGTTGTGAGTTGAATGGTAAGCATGCCTGTTTATCATTCTAGTGTACCTGTGTTTTAATCTCAGTCGTTGTCGTTTATATTTTCAAGAATTGGTTCACAATCATATACCGCAGAATATGCCTACTTTTTACTACGGGCCTTAATTCTAAGGCGCGGTACACTAATTATGTAATGGATTTTTCGGGTTCTCGCCTTTTCATTTTGTATGATGCATGAGGCAACGATAACGCCTCTTCCTGAGCCCTTCAGTAACTTAAGTACGTCCTCTATGAACTCTGAGGCTACTATGGACTTTTTAAAAACCTTACCCATATGGCCAAATGTGGCATGGTATAGAATATGTTCCAAACTTTACTGAACAGAACTAGCTATTGCCAATTAGTAGAAATTATGAATAAGTCATTATATTTGCTCATTATATTTGATAATCAATCATATCAAAAGATGGACTTTTTCTAAATGGGCGTAATAGATTAGGACCTTGAGCTTTATCACAGCGTATAGATTTTATTTCTTACCTTTAAGTGATTTTTAAAAACTCAAGAGATCATTACTAAAGCAACAGAAAATATTAACAACACCACAAGAAGATTCTGTTCTATCTGGTAGTAACATCGTATGAATAAAATAAACTGAATAAAAAAAGTATTCAAAATCAAATTCATCAGGGATTCTCGTTGAATTTAGAAATCTTTCAAGCTTATAAAATGTTTCAGGAAAATGAATAATATAATTCCACCAGGTATCATCAACCAAACCGTGCTTCCTATCTAAAACATAAACAAGCTTCCAGTTTTGTGTTCAGCCGTAACCGGAGCACGCAGCTGTTAACGCCAGCAATCGGAAAGACCGAAGACAACAACGCACCTACGAGATTGATATGGCCCGATGATATTCTTATCGCATCCCACGACATTCACTGATACCAGAGGTAATCACGACGAGAGCAGTGGCTGGTTATCGTTTTCTTGGGTTTGTTAGTCCAACGCAACAGCAAACAGCAGCAGTAGCAGCAGTTGTGTACTTACAATCTAACAAATTGCGCCAAGTAGGTGAATGAACAAGCTTCTAGATATGTAGGACGAAAAGATACCACTTGATTGAAATTGTTTGCTTCTGAAAACGCCTCAACCGGATTGCTCCGCGAGGCACTAACTAACCGATGCGTTGAAAGGGAGGATAATGATAGCAGAAACGTCTGGCACGAGCATTGAACAAGTGCTGCTATCTTGCCAGCAGCTCTTCTGTGTGCTCGTCATCTTGGAAAAGAACACAAACAGCAAGGTGGGCTGCTCCCCGTTATCTGGGCTGTATCTCTCGTGTTCAACGCGCGTAGGTAGCAGGAGCATCCGACTCTTCACCGAGGGGGTTGAGCGCGGAGTAGAAAGGATTTATTTTTAGATGAGTCAACAAGTTAGCAGTAAAAACATTGTTCTCTGTCTGCAAATTCTCCGGAAACGGAAGAGAAGGTTCGCTGAATGATGGCTAATTGTACTTGAAATACTTTCCTACATTGTATGTGATTGCGATTATTGCTGTTCGATCAAATATGATTATAAATAATTGGTACTTGGTGATAAAAATCGAAGAAAAATATTCAAACTCATTTTTATATCGAATGCATGCCTTACAAATTACACCTTGCTAGAGAAAAGCTTATATTCATTATATTGAGGATAACGCCGGGGATGCTCAGGATGATTGAAAGGAACATAAAAATGAAAAGCGTGTTCGAAACAACACGCTAATTTGGCTTGTTGGCCTTCCACCTGTTGCATCAAAATTCGCAGAAACCATCTGAGAAATCCAACTTCATTAACTGAAATAAACAAGTACCAAATTGTGCATTCAGCAGCTCTCTGATTCTTTTCAAAGTCATCTCCACTCCACTTACTCCTATAGCCCTACCACATTGCCATCGAAGGAGAAAATTCCATTTTCCAGTTTCCTCCGGTCATTTCCAGTAACCAACAATAGCGAAAAGCAACTTCGATTCTCGGAATAGAAACAACAATAGTAGCGCGAAAAAAAAATTTGTCTTTACACAATGAGAAAAACCAACAAAGTTAAGCTTACCATTCACCGAAGACAGCACGTCGAAGTTCTGCGTCGAGGTTTGGACTGCCATTTCCCAGATTGGAGGCTTTCGCTCGTTCAACTGCGCTCGAACTGAACTTCCGGTAGGTGCGATAGATTGCGCCGGATGGTGCAGGTGGAATATGTACGTCTGTACGTGCGTGAGTTGGTTCGTTTTGTTCGGTGTTAACTTGTCGACCAATCCAGCACTGACAGAACGAAAGATTGACGGTGAGTTACATTCTGTGCGGTTGCATGCACCACTTTGATTGTGACAAGACACTTGACTTCATTGAAATTTGATGGAACACATTTTCAATCACTTCCGTTGCACAACTTTCGCACTCGACGACAATCTGAAACGATGCCATGGCACTTCGTGTGGACGTGTGCTGCTGCTGCCAGTTTGAGATTTGCGTATCACTGGGGATCTGCTGCTCGGTGCAGAGATTCTGTGGTTCACGGATTCGCTTATCGATTACGATCGGTTCACTGGTCAGCTATCCAATATGTGCGCTCTCCATTACACGACAAATTGACGAACTCTTCAAGCTTACACATCATATAGTCTTTCTTCTTGTTGGGTGGGTGGGTGCTTGAACCGTTCTCATTATAGGGTGTTCCAAAAAATTTACGTTTGAAAGGCTATTATACCAACACAGGAAAAGTTGACCGAAATATTTGGTTCGAAAAATATTCTTCGTTTATGTCTTCCATCAGCTTTGTTTTTTGGAACACTCTAAACCACACACATCCAATTGAATTAGGGCACCTATAGTCTATACGTGACTATTAGCTATAGAGGTTCTAATCATCGTTCTGATTGAAGCACCGAAGGCTATCCGAACGTGACAGTATCGATAACGACCGGCAGCGAG
Source organism: Armigeres subalbatus (assembly GCF_024139115.2). Classification (NCBI taxonomy): domain Eukaryota; kingdom Metazoa; phylum Arthropoda; class Insecta; order Diptera; family Culicidae; genus Armigeres; species Armigeres subalbatus. The sequence continues at coordinate 109,095,295 of NC_085140.1, read as the reverse complement.
CGGCTCGGTGCGGCGTCCTACGTTTTTTACATAACATCCCTCTTCCCTATCTCATTTCGTCGTATTTCTTCACAAGCATCTACCGGGGGTAGCTACATAAATAATGCCGACGAAATCGATAAACTTATTGAAGCGTGCGATACACTTTATTGATGGGCGGCATGGACGCTGGGAAACCCAACCTCAACCCAAACCCTTTTGCCTGCTGGTCGCCATTCGAGCGTGCCCTCTGGAACTGTTTCGTTCCGATTAACCGGCAAAGAACGAGCTCGGTGTTATGGATTTTGTCGCATCGGATGGCGGGGGGTGGTGTTCCCGTACTCTGATAATAATCCAATCCCTTATGTGGTCTGGTCATGTAGTGGAAGATTGAATATGTGAGTGATGTTTTAAAGTTTCAGAAAAGATGGGTTCTTGTTCTTAGCACTTCAGGTAAGGACACTAACTGAACATTTGGATTCAGAATTGTTGATGTAGTTGGATTCGAACATTTAAATTCAAACTTGATAAATTATAAACTGAAAATTTCAATCTTTCTAGTGAAAGTCAGAAACAAGTTTGATGGAAGCAAGAACATAACCGAAAATGTATCAGGAATATATTTTTTCACGATAGTGAAAGTTACTATCAAACTATCGGAATGAATTGGAATTCTGTCTAAATTTCCAGACAATTCTACCAATGCCGTCGGGTCTGAGCTTGACGACCGACTGGCAAATAGCTTACACAACCTCACTTGATCAGTACAGTTGCTGATGAAGAATGTGTACAGCCGCCAGACATCATAAATACTCACGCTCCTCTAATGTGGACGTGTACTATACACATGTGGAAGTATGGAGAAAATGGATTGCGAGTGATTTGACTATGCGTCCAATTTGGGAATCTCTAGCTCGTTCAGTAGCCGCTAGGTTGCGAAGGCCGACGAAGGTCCTTCGTAGCTTAGTTGGTTAAAGCACCAATCTAGCGTACTGTAGGGTCATGGGTTCGAGTCCCATCGAATGGAAAGTGGTTACCTCCAATACATTTTCCAAATCAATATCTTCCACATAACGTACATATCCACATATGAGTTTTTATAACATTGTAAATTAACGTCCAAGTCGGGTGGTTTAATCCCCGGAAATAGGCAATTAACTTCGATTGAACTGAATTCTACCAATGTTTATATCTTAGATTGTATTACTATTGTACGCACACAAAAAAAATCAACTGAATAGCACTCCGGATCTATTATAAAAAAAATCCCTCTTAGCGGTGATATGAAATAGATTCTTTTAGAGGGTTCCAAATTTATGATCAAAATACACTCAACCCTATTTTTACGTCATTAAAAAGAATGTGACGTAAAAAGATTTTTTGCTTAAATTATTATTTTCCACTTAATTAATTGATTTTTGGACAGTTAAATTAATCTATGGCAAAAAGTCGAAAAACAAAGGATCGATAGAACAAAAGGTCGGAAGCGACAAAAAGTCGAAAGGGACAAATAGTCGAAAGGGACAAAAAGTCGAAAGGGACAAAAAGTCGAAAGGGACGAAAGGTCGATCCAGAACAAGTTGATAACAAGTTTGGTGTATTCCAAAGGAATTTATGAAATGCATTCAACTTCAAGCAGAAATAATACGCTCATCGCATCTATTAAAGTTAAAAAATAAGCAAATTTTCAAAGAAAAAGTAATTACTACGAATGAATACTATGAATATCCAGATATTTCTGTTAGAGATAAAAAAGATTGTTAATTTAAGAAATGGATAAAACTTGTTTTGTGCGAGATTGTTCTCTCCTTTTCAGTTTCATGTCATGTCTTTTTCGACCTTTTGTTTTTTCGACTTTTTGTTTCTTTTGATCTTTTCTCTCGTTCGAGGTTTTGTCCCATTCGACATTTTGTCCCTTCGACTTTTTGTTATTCCACCTTTTGTCTTTCGACCTTGTGTCCTTTCGACGTTTTGTCTTTTGAGCATTCGTTCCAAACCCATTTTAAATACGATATCAATCCAAATACCCAAACTGGTTATAATCACATATTCTAGGTCTTCCAAGAGTTTCCTGGAGCTTGGGCTTTCAGGCCTGCATGAATAAACTAACATGTATCGGTATTTTTAATATGGTATATGCTGCTAGGGGTCCAAACATCTTTCTATATTCCTAGCGGTTCTTCAATTAAATTGGACATGCCTTCAACTATGTTCCATCCAGGCCATCCAAGAATTCCAAGGAATTGGAGTTCATTCCTCAAGGTCAAAACGCATAACGAAAGATCTATTTGCTTCTTTTAGGAATTCAACGTGCTTTTAGTGATCATATAAATTAACCTTCCTAGTGCATTAAAAAAAAGTTACACATTGTGCATTAGCGGGTCAAAAATGACCCCAAATTGAATTCGCTCCCAAAATTTCATTTTCAAACCGATTCTCAATCTTTTGGAACCAAATTGAAGGTATGGATTCCACGGATGTCGTTACGGACAGATTTTTGCACTTTGGCCATCCTGGTTCCCAGGAATCGATGTTGAAGGAACATAGATTCTTGGGCCAATTTTTGGCGTGATTTCTTGCCTTTCGAAGGGTGATTTTGGAAATGCTTATTAATTTGCGTAGCAATAATCCTAATAGAAAGTAGCCATTGTCCATTTCCATGGATCAACACAATTCCTGATTATTTCACGGTCCGGTGTCCCTCCGGAAGACCCGGAACATCCGTAGAAGTGATCAATTCATAGAACTCATCCTAGAAGAGTGCAGTTTTTACAAAGCTTTTGATTATCGTAATTTGAGTAACAAATGATTGTAGTGACCCATTTTGGTGGAACTGGGTGGCCACCGAAGGTCCTCCGGAAGATCCGGAACGTCCGTAAAAATGGTCAATTTATGAAACTTATAGAAGAGCGCGGTTTTTTTCCAAAGCTTTTCCTTATAGTACTTTGAGTAGCAAATGATTGTGGTGACCTATTTTGCTGGAACTGGGTGGCCACCGAAGGTGCTCTAGAAGATCCGGAACATCCGTAAAAGTCAATTTATTAAACACAATATAGAAGCACGGTTTTTTCCAAAGCTTTTCTTTATAGTACATTGAGTAACAAATGATTGTGGTGACCCATTTTGATGGACCTGTGTGGCCACCGAAGGTCCTCCAGAATATCCGGAACATCCGTAAAAATGGTCAATTCATGGCACTCATCCTAGAAGTGCGCGTTTTTTCACAAAGCTTTTCATTATAGTACTTTGAATAACAAATGATTGTGGTGACCTATTTTGGTGGACCTGGGAGGACCGGAGCCACCGGAGGTGCTCCAGAAGATCCGGAACGTCCGTAAAAATGGTCATTTCATGAAACTTATCATAGAAGAGCGCGGTTTTTTTCAAAGCTTTTCATTATCGATCTTTGAGTAACAAATGATTGTGGTGACCCATCTTGATGGAACTATGTGGCCACCGGAGGTCTTCCAGTAGATCCGGAACGTCCGTAAAAGTCAATGATTCAAACACATCATAGAAGAGCACGGTTTTTTACAAAGCTTTTCTTTATTGTACTTTGAGTAACAAATGATTGTGGTGACCCATTTTGGTGGAACTGGGTGGCCACCGGAGGTCCTCCAGAAGATCCGGAACGTCCGTAAAAGTGGTCAATTTATGAAACTTAAAGAAGAGCGCGGTTTTTTTCCAAAGCTTTTCCTTATAGTACTTTGAGTAGCAAATGATTGTGCTGACCCATTTTGGTGGGCCTGGGTGGCCACCGGAGGTGCTCCAGAAGATCCGGAACGTCCGTAGAAGTGGTTAATTCATGAAACTCATGCTAGAAAAGTGCGTTTTTTTTTCATTGTCGAACGCTGGCCATTTTGATGGACCTTCAAAATGTGTTGTATGGTGGACTCCTAGTGCAAAGGTTTTTCTATAACTCTGCCAAATGGTTCGTTGTTTGAATTCCACTAGTAGCCGAGTTATAGCTATAGTATCGATAACTTAGACTAAATGATAACAAAATTCCAATCATTTAGTTTAAGCTACTGCAACTAGCGCTATAACTCCGTTATTAGTGGAACAACAACAACAATCCATTAGGCAGAGTTGTAGAAAAACCTTCGCACTAGAAGTCCACCATACAACACATTTTGAAATTCAGCTTCTGTAGTGAGTTATTCACAAACTATGATCGAACGCAAATAACTAAATGATCGATAACATCCTTGAGTGCACAGCACATGTTGGTAGAGTCATATACAACAAGACCACTTAAAGGTCACGTTTGCGTAAAAGCCATCAGAATTCAAATACCAACCTCCACCGCGGTTAGCTCTTTTTTTGCAAATTGAATATCTTTCGGATGCTTGATTTGTCCAATCCCCACATGTGCTTTACTGTAGTATATCCACAGTCAAGCAAGTGCACGTTGTTTATTAAACGAGAGGATCGCACTATATGCCCCCAGCAACGGGCTGGGCGGATTGTATAGAGTGCGAATCAATCACACAAATGGTTATGGTGACCCCGTGTGATAGACCTGAGCTGCCACCGGAGGTCCTCCAGTAGATCCGTAAAAGAGGTCATCATAAAAGAGCACAGTTCCTTCCTAGCTCTTCATTGTCGTACTCTGAAAAATAAAATATCCCATAAAGTGGTCAATTTTTGAACAGTCAACGGGGTCTTCCAGAAGATGCGGAGCATCCACAAAAGTTATCAATTTAAAAAAAATCATCCCAGAAAAGAGTATGTAAAAAATCTTCTATTATCGAACTCTGAGCAAGACACGAAGATATGTCATGACCCGTTCGTATTTACCAAAGTGACTATCGGAGGTCCTACGGAAGATACGGAACATCGGTTAAAGTGGTTAATTGATGTAATACATACTAGAAGAGCCTATATTTTAAAATTTCCTTGTCGTACTCTGAACATGAAATTTTAGCCGTAACCTTTTCTCATGGATGTGAGTAGCAACCAAAGGCCACCCAGAAAATCCATATCACACGTGAAAGTGATCAATTCATAAAACCCACCTTAGAAAAACACGCCATATAAGAGATGATGAAGCACACGATTCTTCTAAACCTTTTTATTTTCCTAATTTTAGAAACCTATTTTCCTATTTTCGTATCTTGAGTAATGAATGATCGTTGTAACCCATTCTCAGGAACGTGTGCAGTCACCAATGAAACATCGCAAGATCAAAAAATCTGTAATTATAGTCCATTCATAAAAATTATGATGACACTATTTTTTTTTGAAAGGAAAATCACATTAACCCAGAAAATATTTTCAAGTATGGTAAAATTTCCTTCCATGAGTCGATATTCAGTCATAAATCATCGACTCATGAAAGTTTGACTTAAAATAAAAATTTACTTTGGTTGAATCTTTTGTCAACTTTTGGTCAATAATTTCTTGCAAGATGATGGATCATAAAAACCTATTTTATAATTTTATTTTTTTTGTCTATAATGGCAGCAAAAAGGTTCAACTGTGATAAAAAGAGCACCTGAAATTTTCCTAAATTTTTAGATTGACAATATCAGGTCGAAAATGTGATAAAATCGGGTCGAAAACGAGAGAAAATCGAGGGTAGACAAAATCGCGAAGTGACAAAACCGGGTCGATACTGTATTATTAGGCTAACATGATGAAACTTGTATGCTCAGAGAAGTCGAGAAAATTTCCAACTTAAAAATTGCCTAGACCGGACCGGGAATCGAACCCCGCCACCCTCAGCATGATCTTGCTTTGTAGTCGCGAATCTTACCGCACGGGAAAGCATCACAACAACCTTCATGAGATGATCAATAAGTAGAATAATAAACACTTTCAAAAGATCGTGTTCTAGTAGGATAAGTGTTGACCAATCCGTAGGAACTTTAGGAGGACATCCAGTGATCACTTAAGTCATGTGTATGGATCACGAAAGGGCCTTCACTGGCTATTCAAGTCCTTAACTGAGGGTCACGACAAAAATGTCTTGCTCAGATTGCGATAATAGATTTTTTGTAAAACCATGCTCCTATGATTCGAGATTCGTTAGTTTGCAGCTTTTAGGAATATTACGGGCATAATTCATAAAGGAGTGGCTGCTCAGGTCCATAAGAATGGGTAACGATAATTTTCTATAACTCAGAGAATGTTAATGAAAAGCGTTCTTCTATGGTGAGTTGCATGGAATGAACATTTCTACGGATGTTCCGGATCTTAGAAAGGACCTCTGGTGGCCACTCAAGTACATTTAAATGGGTCACAACGTTACTCAGAGCAGCTTTGTAAAAATTGCACTCTTCCATGATGAGTCACCCAGGTCCTTCAAAAAGGGTCATCATAGTCATGTATAACTCAGCGTTCGGTGATTCAGCTATTCTATAGTGAGTTTTATGAATTGACCACTTTTACGGATGTTCTGGATCTTCTGGAGGAACTCCGGTGGCCACTCAAGTCCATCACAATGGGTCACCATAATCATTTGTTACTCAGTGTTCGATAATCAAAAGCTTTGGAAAAAAAACCGCACCATTTTATGATAAGTTTCATGAAATGGCTATTTTTATAGACGTTCCGGATCTTCTGGAGGACCTTCGGTGGCCACCCAGGTGCATCAAAATGGGTCACCACAATCATTTTTTACTCGTAGCTCGATAATAAAAAGCTTTGGAAAAAACCGCGCTCTTCTATGATAAGTTTCATGAATTGACCATTTTTACGGACGTTCCGGATCTTCTGGAGCACCTCCGGTGGCCACCCAGGTCCACCAAAATAGGTCATCACAATCATTTGTTATTCAAAGTACTATAATGAAAAGCTTTGTGGAAAAAACGCGCACTTCTAGGACGAATGCCATGAATTGACCATTTTTACGGATGTTCCGGATATTCTGGAGGAACTCCGGTGGCCACTCAGGTCTATCAAAATGGGTCGCCACAATCATTTGTTACTCGTAGTTCGATAATGAAAAGCTTTGGAAAAAACCGCGTTCTTCTATAATAAGTTTCATGAAATGACCATTTTTACGGACGTTCCGGATCTTCTGGAGGACCTCCGGTGGCCACCCAGGTCCACCAAAATGGGTGACTCAGCGTTACGATAACGAAAAGCTTTGGAAAAAACCGCGCTCTTCTAGGATGAGTTCAATGAATTGACCACTTCTACGGATGTTCCGGGTCTTCCGGAGGGACACCGGACCGTGAAATAATCAGGAATTGTGTTGATCCATGGAAATGGACAATGGCTACATTCTATTGGGATTATTGCTACGCAAATTTATGAGCATTTCCAAAATAACCCTTCGAAAGGCAAGAAATCACGCCAAAAATTGGCCTAAGAATCTATGTTCCTTCAAAATCGATTCCTGGGAACCAGAATGGCCAAATTGCAAAAATCTGTCCGTAACGACATCCGCGGATTCCATACCTTCAATTTGGTTCCAAAAGATTGAGAATCGGTTCGAAAATGAACTTTTGGGAGCGAATTCAATTTGGGGTCATTTTTGACCCGCTAATGCACAATGTGTCACTTTTTTTGTTGCGGCGTTCCTAGAGGTCGCTGAAAGCTGGTTATCACTCCAAAATTTTCATCTCCAAAAGTTAGAAAAAGGCAGAAAATTTCAACGCCCTATCTCATTTGATTACAAAGCTACAACGTTTTTGAATCATCTCTGGGCCAAAATAGACCCCAATGCACTAGGAAGGTTAAATAGGATTTAATTTCTTGACCAATGCTTATCAAATTTGTTTCTATGGATTTCAAAGGGTATGAGCCATTTACAAAGGAGGTAACAGCCCTTTGAGTACGTGTGACGACCTCAAGACCTAGGGTCCAGTGAATTTTTGAATGAACTGAAAAAGAGCAATTTAATTCTATGGATCACAATCAGTATAAACGACCAAAAAAGCTCACAGTTCCCAATGCTTCAGACCCATACTTCAGGGAATTCTTGGATGGACCGGAACAGTTATTGAACGCGACTGCAGGAGTACGATTTAAAAATACCATGAACCATTAAAAAATAAACCTTCAGTTACGCGTGTAGATCCAGTAATTCTTGGAGCACCTGACGGGGAACAGTTATCGAAGGCGTATTTAATTTGGTTTACTAGTTCAAATAGGGCATGAACTATTTCAAAAAGGGATAACAAACCTTTGGTTACGAGTGTGGATTTCAAGGCCTATACTCCAGGGAATTCCTGGATGACTTGAAACGCAAGGTTATTGAAGCCGTATCCATTTTTATTTCATGGATCAAAAAGAGCAGGAACCATTTAAAAAAAATATATAAGCCATCTAGTAACGCATGTAGACCTTAAGGCCTATATTCCAGGGAATTCTTGGATGAACTGAAAAGGAATAACTATTGAATGCGTATCCAATTTGGTTTACTAGATCAAATAAGGCATAAATCTTTCAAAAAATAGATAACAGTCCTACAGTTACGCGTGTTGACCTTAAGGTCTATACTGCAGGGAATTCTTGGATGAACTGGAAAGGAACAGTTATTGAACAGTTTCCTGGATCAAATGGGACATGAACCATTTCTAGAAAGAAATAATAGCCCTTTGGTTACGAGTGTAGACATGGTCTACACTCCAGTGAATTATTGGATGACCCGAAGCTGAACAGTCATTAAAAGCATATCCAATTTGGTTTGATGGATAAAATAAGACATGAACACGTTTTTAAAAGAGATATCAGCTCTCTGGTGGTGTGTGTAGATTGGTTAAGCGTTTAGACTCCAGGGAATTATTGGATGACCTGGAATAGAACACTTGTTGAAAGCAAATGTTGAAGATGCAAAACAGCTACTTAGTTCTTTGGGTTTCTAAGATTGCATTCTTATAGGTTTACTTTTGGATGACAATAATGTTTAAAAATCTTTTTATTGTTTACAACATCAACATGCGAGTTCTCGTGGAAAATAATTGTAGTCCTGGAAGGCCGAAAAACTTTTTGAAATGAAATTTATAAAGATCTTTGAAAGGGCTTTTCAAATGACCTTTGTAGAATATTCTTGAAAAAAAAAACTATTGCAAGAATGCCAGCCCAAGTAACGTTTTAATTTTTTTAACGCTCTTGAAGACAACTAATTGTATCGACGCTGTAGCCAACCAGGTATCCAGGTAGGTGAAAACAACAAATGTTATAGAACCAAAATACTACAGCGGAGGAATTAAAAACGGAGAATAAACTGAAATAAGTAGTGCTCAGTGAGTTTGACGTGTGGGTATTGCGTGGGTATCGCCGAAAACATTTAGCTGAAAAAGTGGTTCTGCCCAAGCGACGCCTGTTAGAAGATAGTCAACCAGAATTGCCCATGATTTATAAACGCGTAGTAAGTCATATTTCCTGAAATTCTAAATGGTTGATACGTCAACTATGAAATCATGGGCAGAGAAGCAAGCCGCTGAATCCGACAAATCCAGCACGAATACTTATTCGGTCGCCTCTACTGTGGAAGCAAACGTGCGTGCGATGAAGGAGCTACAGAAACAAGAGATGGAGGAGCTAGGGCTGGAAATGCAGCTGCGGAAAGAAAGGAACAGGTGCAGCGTGCTCTGGAGCGGAAAAGGCGGAAATGGAGCTACAAATGCATGCCGTAGATGAAGCAGAGCACAGAACCTGGCAAGCCGAAACGTTTCAAAGGAAAAAGGAGCAGATGGAGTGAATGAAGATGAAAAGATTACGGACCTTTCGACTTCAAGAGGCTCGGAAGCCTCCTTTCAAGAGGCTCGGAAGCCTCCTTCCAAGAGGCTCGGAAGCCTCCTTTCAAGAGGCTCGGAAGCCTCCTTTCAAGAGGCTCGGAAGCCTCCTTTCAAGAGGCTCGGAAGCCTCCTTTCAAGAGGCTCAGAAGCCTCCTTTCAAGAGGCTCAGAAGCCTCCTTTCAAGAGGCTCAGAAGCCTCCTTTCAAGAGGCTCAGAAGCCTCCTTTCAAGAGGCTCGGAAGCCTCCTTTCAAGAGGCTCAAGCCTCCTTTCAAGAGGCTCAAGCCTCCTTTCAAGAGGCTCAGAAGCCTCCTTTCATGAGGCTCGGAAGCCTGCTTTCAAGAGGCTCAGAAGCCTCCTTTCTAGGGGCTCAGAAGCCTCCTTTCAAGAGGCTCAGAAGCCTCCTTTCAAGAGGCTCAGAAGCCTCCTTTTAAGAGGCTCAGAAGCCTCCTCTAAAGAGACTCAGAAGCCTCCTTTCAAGAGGCTCGGAAGCCTCCTTTCAAGAGGCTCGGAAGACTCCTTTCAAAAGGCTCGGAAGCCTCCTTTCAAGAGGCTCGGAAGCCTCCTTTCAAGCGGTTCGGAAGCCTCCTTTCAAGAGGCTCGGAAGCCTCCTTTCGAGAGGCTCGGCAGCCTCCTTTCGAGAGGCTCGGAAGCCTCCTTTTGAGAGGCTCGGCAGCCTCCTTTCGAGAGGCTCGGCAGCCCCCTTTCGAGAGGCTCGGCAGCCTCCTTTCGAGAGGCTCGGAAGCCTCCTTTCGAGAAGTTCGGAAGCCTCCTTTCGAGAGGCTCGGAAGCCTCCTTTCAAGAGGCTCGGAAGCCTCCTTTCAAGAGGCTCGGAAGCCTCCTTTCAAGAGGCTCGGAAGCCTCCTTTCTAGAGGCTCGGCAGCCTCCTTTCGAGAGGCTCGGCAGCCTCCTTTCGAGAGGCTCGGCAGCCTCCTTTCGAGAGGCTCGGAAGCCTCCTTTCGAGAAGTTCGGAAGCCTCCTTTCGAGAAGTTCGGAAGCCTCCTTTCGAGAGGCTCGGAAGCCTCCTTTCGAGAGGCTCAGAAGCCTCCTTTTGAGAAGTTCGGAAGCCTCCTTTCGAGAAGTTCGGAAGCCTCCTTTCGAGAGGCTCGGAAGCCTCCTTTCAAGAGGCTCGGAAGCCTTCTTCAAGAGCTTCCTTTCAATATGCTTGGAAGCCTCATTTTAAGAGGCTCGGATTCCTACTTTCTGGAGGCTTGGAAGCCTTCTTTCATGGGGCTCGGAAGCCTCCTTTCAAGAGGCTCGAAAGCCGCCTTTCAAGAGGCTCGAAAGCCTCCTTTCAACAGGCTCGAAAGCCTCCTTTCAAGAGGCTCGGAACCGCTGTTCTACGTAGCCTGCAAAAAGTCTAACGATGCATGTGGCTATACGAACCACGAAAACTAGAATAGGTTGCAGTAAGCGCTCGAAGGCAAAGTACTCAAGCTGATATCGGGCCAGCTACTACTGCCTGAGTGGATCCTGAGGCTCTAACAGAAGCTGCGTTGGCATTAAGGATTACCCGGAGCAAGTGCTTGCAAGTTTGCTTGACAAGGTCAACAGCCTCCTTTGTACCTTTCGGGAATGCAGTTGAACAACTTGGCGGCTATCTGGAAGTCGCCGATCTGCGGTAGCACCTCTTAAATCCGCTGCCAATCAATTCGTTGGTTACTTAGCTGCTGGATCGGGTAGAGCGCGAGTGCGTCCACTATTGGAGGGGTCCAGAAGCGACGACGCGTGACGCTGACGGATTTCCTGATGGACATTGTAACGGATGCCTGCAAAGCCAACGTTAACGTGGCGTTTATGTCGTCGCATTCTCCCTCCAAAATTAGCTCCCCAAGCCGAGAATACAGCGTTTCATCTAACTCTGACGAAACACCCAAGCGTTTACGTCATGGACATAGCGACATTCGGGATGACAAAATCCCGCTGCTCGGCACAATTTGTGATAAAAACAGAGCATGGAAGACTTTCCCGCACAATATCTGAAGGCATCGGCGGTGATCATCCGTCGGTATTACGACGATGACAGTGTCGACACTATGCAAGCGGCCGTCATGCTCCGGAACTGGATGTCTCGCCCGCATTTCTACGAAGTATGAGAGAGGAAAAGCCCGCGGCGCCGGTACACTTCTACCGGGACAAGCAAACGTCCAAGGAAAGAGTCGAGACGTACCTGCTGGAGAAAAAGCGATCTACAAAACGACTCGTCGCAAGCTGTGTGATGGGTTTTTTTTATTGTCTTGGCTTGCTGTCGTCATTTACCATCAACGCAAAATTATCATCCAGGATCTCTGGCGTATTTAACTGTGAATGGGACCTAGAAATAGACGCATTTTCCTGGGCATTATGGCAGCAGTGGATAAACTTGTTGCCGGAGGCAATCAAGTTGAGCACTGCAGACGTGCTGACGAAGTGGAGTCAAGATCGGCCGTTGCAAAGTGAAGGAGAATGATATTGCGACGTCGAACGACGACGATCATCGTCGAAGCAAGATTCATCTAGCTGGGCGAAGTTCTACGAGTGACAGCGATCGTGGTACGCTTCTTCGTCAACTGTCGGCGTAAAAGACGAAGGGAGTTGGTATTTACTGCGCAGGCTACAGCAAAGAAGCAGAAGAAGCTGATGAAGACGATGGCAGCAAACTACGAAGTTGTCAAAGCGACGAGCTGAGCACGCTAACAAACAATTCGAAGCGACAGCCGGGGGCCCTGGCAGAAATCGCCAAGAATAAAAGTTTGATATACAAGTGCTCACCGGTCCTTGATGATAAAGGTGTACTGCACATGGATGGAAAACTGGAAAGAGAAGAGGCAGTGGTTCCAAATCCCAAAAATGCGGCCGATAATGCAGCAGGTGGTGAACCAGTGCATCTGCTGTAAGGTCCACGAACATACAGAATGGCTCCACTACCAGTTGAACGGGTCACTTCGCATCTTCGGCTTTTCAGCCCAGCAGGCTTAGATTACCTGCGTTCTGGAAGAAAAAACGCCAGCAGGAGATCGAGACCGTGAAGAAACGGTTCAACTGTACCGCGCTAATAATGCACGAAAGTTCTATGAGAAGTTCACCGTTCACGTAAGGGCCACACGCCACAGCCCGATATGCGTAAGGACATATACGGGAACCTTTATACGAACAAGCGTGAGGTGATCCAAAGGTGGCGGCAGCACTACGAAGAGCACCTGAATGGCGATGTGGCAGCCTGAACCTGGGAGCACGCGTGCACACACTTAAATTTTTCCACCGATCTCGGCTGTGCAAATCTCGGTTTAAGTTCGTTTGCTGGAATATCGGCTGAATAAACGAATGTTTACGGTGGCTCTTTTGAGTGTCGCAGTAAACAAACTAATTTTTCAGCTGAGATATCAGCAGAAAGTCACAAACCGAGCGCTCGGCTGTGCGGATCTCGGCAAAAGAATCAAAATATGCCGAGCTGAACTGAGTGTGAAGGTTTGGGAGGATGAGGTAGAAAGATAGCGTAGAAAGTATGAGGGCACAAAATAAACAAAGTTTACCATCGCATTTTGTAGCATTTTGAAGGAAAAGTTAATTTCGTGAATAATTATTTAGCTAATAAAATATCGGGCCTAAATTCAGTGGAATCAGCAGAAGAGAATGTCGATCAATTGAAATCGAGAAGCCAATACGGTGAAACACCAAATTCCTATTCGGTGTGACTTCGTACAACAAATTAGGTTGACAAACCAACTAAGGCCTTTGCATTGTAATGTCAAATTCCCGGAATTTACTTCCATTCACTTATCATACCTAAATGAAAATAACGAAAGGTCGTCGTTTCCTTGAATCGAGAAATAAACATTAAAAGGCCTTCTATTTGTTACATTTGATTACACTTCATTCCGTCCTAGTCCCAGGAAAAAAAAAAACATTTTCGCGATAATTCATGTTTCCCCTCCAATTCCAATGACGTTGACGACAAGTCATTTCGCATTGGTTGAATCATGAGACACCGAATAACCAATAGATAGCGGGACGACAATGTCGGTTGCGGGCTCGAGTACTATTGAATAAATTTTACGATTTTATTATTGTTCCTCTAATACGTTTTAATGGCCCACAGTCTTAGAGTGGTGTGTAGCTACCCGCCGGGCCAGTATTCCATCCAATGAATCCAATCGGATGATAATTGCACCTAAATCAATGTAGCGCCAGCCTACCGTCGGTTGTTTAAAGATAAGTCTTTTACGATTCGGCTGCATAATCATTCATTAGCAATTAGCACTGTCATAACATGCGTATCGTTCAAACAACCGGTTTTGCGTATTATTTTATCTATTCGCTGTTCAAAATAAGAAATAAGTGCAATAAATCAAATCATGAGTTCGAATGGTTGTTAAAATTTCAAATTTCATTTCGAATATTGCGATGCTATTTTGATTCGCACAGTTGTCATTAAATGACAGAAAGATAATCGAATTATAGTTCCATTTCAACTTGCAGTAAACTGATGGTCCCTCCGGGTCCAATACAATTCCATCAATTTATTTACCAACCACTCACTCGACATACCAAACCTAAATATAGTCGCGTAAATGTGTCAAGAACAATCCCGATTAAACGCACTCTATCATTCGTATTTACGTCATATCATTATCTTCTCTACCAGTGCTACAAGCACGCGTTCCCCAAGGCTTTCATTTTATCCAAAAATAGCTCCCCTCCGCCGAGTGTCGGCCCTAAACGTTGGTAATAGTGAAAATCAAATCGTCCTATTTTCGGCGTCTTTTTCCGCCTAAAAGGTAATTCCATTCACACGTACACCCAATGCCAGTACCCACCACAATGCGCTTGTTCCAGCATTGGCTTGGCGTTCGCACGATATCATAGGGCAGCCAGCCAGCCAGCGTTCCAAAGCGTTCTGGTGCTGAAACGACGCGACGCTTTAACTACAAAAAGAGAGGAAATTATTCTTATCATTTTCGTTCCTTCGCACACATCCTGTTCTAACAAAGTTTTACGTTAGGTGCCCTCGGGGCGAAGACGGCGGTGACGACGACGACGACGACGAGTCACCATCGCCTTTTCCATTCGGCTGGCCTCCACCGGTAACTTGAGGGAGGAGCAGCTGCTGGTGTGATAATTTGTGAGAGGGAAAAGTAAAATCAATAGACTTAACTTAAAGTCAACCTATAATTAGTTTTGAAGTGTATGTAAACAGAGTCTCGTCTTGAGTGAAGGTTTTTCCGATTGTTTCCGCGAGAGCCTGGAACGTGGCGGTACTAAGTGTTTTAGATAAGATTGTTGTACCGAAATTATAGAAGTGAGCTATCGGCTGTCTTGATATAACCGTATGTTTTTTGTGGAAGTTTCAGTCATGTGCATATTGCAGGCAAGTAAGGAAGTAAAAAATAGAAACTAACGTGAATGCGTGCGCCCGGTCAGGAAATCGTTCCAGCATTTGTCGCTATTTTGCTTGGCAGTAGCGTGTTTGGTGACAAGGCTAAAGCCATTCAGCCAGCGGCTTTAATAGTCATATCAGCCTTTTCTATATTGCATTCGTATCTCGGGAAAATTTTCTTCCGGGATGTTTATCAGGACTTATCCGAGATGCATTAATAAATTTACTGTTACGGTTGATAATCGTAAATTTTTCGGCGAAAGTACTCGCCAACTCGCCGCAAAATTATCGATTATTAACCGTAACATGAAATCGCGGCGATCGATCCATTGTCATCATAATAAATTTACGCTGAAAAATATGTATCCCGAATTTTTTTTAGGAAATTAACCAAGGAATGACCGAAGAATTTTCCAAGAAAATTCCGAAGGAAATCAAGTAAATTTCGAAGAGTTTCCCTAGGAAATTCCGAATAATTTCTCAAGGTAATTCCGAAGAATTTTTCAAGGAAATTCCGAAGAATTTCCCGAGGAAATTCCGAAGCATTTCTCGAGGAAATTCCGAAGAATTTCCCGAGGAAATTCCGAAAAATTTCCCGACGAAATTCCGAAGAATTTCCCGACGAGATTCCGAAGAATTTCCCGAAAGAAATTCCGAAGAATTTCCCGAGTAAATTTCGAAGAATTTCTCGAGGAAATTCCAAAGAATTTCCCGAGGAAATTCCGAAGAATTTCCCGAGGAAATTCCGAAGAATTTACCGAGGAAATTCCGAAGAATTTCCCGAGGAAATTCCGAAGAATTTCCCGAGGAAATTCCGAAGAATTTCCCGAGGAAATTCCGAAGAATTTCCCGAGGAAATTTCGAAGAATTTCCCGAGGAAATTTCGAAGAATTTCCCGAGGAAATTTCGAAGAATTTCCCGAGGAAATTTCGAAGAATTTCCCGAGGAAATTCGGAAGAATTTCGAGGAAATTCGAAGAATTTTCCGAGGAAATTCGAAGAATTTCGAGGAAATTCCGAATGATTTCGAGGAAATTCCGAATAATTTCAGCGGAAATTTCGAAGAATTTCCCGAGGAAATTCCGAATAATTTCCCGAGGAAATTCCGAATAATTACCCGAGGAAATTCCTAAGAATTTCTCGAGGAAATTCCGAAGAATTTCCCAAAGAAATTCCAGAGGAAATTCCGAAGAATTTCCTAATGAAATTTTCAAAGAAATTCCGAAGAATTTCCCTAGGAAATTCCGAAGAATTTCCCTAGGAAATTCCGAAGAATTTCCCTAGGAAATTCCGAAGAATTTCCCTAGAAAATTCCGAAGAATTTCCTTAGGGAAATTACGAAGAATTTCTAGAAATTCCGAAGAATTTCCTAGAAATTCAAAGAATTTCAGGAAATTCCAAAGAATTTCGAGGAAATTCGAAGAATTTCGAGGAAATTACGAAGCCTTTCCTAAGGAAATTCGAAGAATTTCGAGGAAATTCCGAAGAATTTCGAGGAAATTCCGAAGAATTTCCTGGAGAAATTCGAAGAATTTCCGAGGAAATTCGAAGAATTTTCCGAGGAAATTCCGAAGAATTTTCCGAGGAAATTCGAAGAATTTCGAAAGGAAATTTCGAAGAATTTCTCGAGGAAATTTCGAAGAATTTCCAGGGGAAATTTCGAAAAATTTCCTGAGGAAATTCCGAATAATTTCCCGAGGAAATTCCGAAAAATTTCCAGAGGAAATTCGGAATTATTTCAGGAGGAAATTCCGAATAATTCCCCGAGGAAATTCCGAATAATTTCCCGTGGAAATTCCGAAGAATTTCTCGAGGAAATTCCTAAGAATTTCCCGTGGAAATTCCGAAGAATGTCCCGTGGAAATTCCGAAGAATTTCCCTAGGAAATTTCGAAGAATTTCCCGAGGAAATTTCGAAGAATTTCCCGAGAAAATTTCGAAGAATTTCCCGAGGAAATTCCGAAGAATTTCCCGAGGAAATTCCGAAGAATTTTCCGAGGAAATTCCGAAGAATTTCCCGAGGAAATTCCGAATGATTTCCCGAGGAAATTCCGAATAATTTCCAGAGGAAATTCCGAATAATTTCCAGAGGAAATTCCAAATAATTTCCCGAGGAAATTCCGAATAATTTCCCGAGGTAATTCCGAAGAATTTCTCGAGGAAATTCCGAAGAATTTCCCAAAGAAATTCCCGAGGAAATTCCGAAGAATTTCCCAAAGAAATTCCCAAAGAAATTCCGAAAAATTTCCCTAGGAAATTCCGAAAAATTTCCCTAGGAAATTCCGAAGAATTTCCCTAAGAAAAATCCGAAGAATTTCCCTAGGAAATTCCGAAGAATTTCCTTAGGAAATTACGAAGAATTTCCCTAGGAAATTCCGAAGAATTTCCCTAGGAAATTCCAAAGAATTTCCCGAGGAAATTCCAAAGAATTTCCCGAGGAAATTCCGAAGAATTTCCCGAGGAAATTACGAAGCCTTTCCCAAGGAAATTCCGAAGAATTTCCCGAGGAAATTCCGAAGAATTTCCCGAGGAAATTCCGAAGAATTTCCCGAGAAAATTCCGAAGAATTTCCCGAGGAAATTCCGAAGAATTTCCCGAGGAAATTCCGAAGAATTTTCCGAGGAAATTCCGAAGAATTTCCCGAAAGGAAATTCCGAAGAATTTCCCGAGGAAATTTCGAAGAATTTCCCGAGGAAATTCCGAAGAATTTCCCGAGGAAATTCCGAATAATTTCCCGAGGAAATTCCGAATAATTTCCAGAGGAAATTCCGAATTATTTCCAGAGGAAATTCCGAATAATTTCCCGAGGAAATTCCGAATAATTTCCCGTGGAAATTCCGAAGAATTTCTCGAGGAAATTCCTAAGAATTTCCCGTGGAAATTCCGAAGAATGTCCCGTGGAAATTCCGAAGAATTTCCCTAGGAAATTCCGAATGATTTCCCGAAAGGAAATTCCGAAAAATTTCCCGAGAAAATTTCGAAGAATTTCCCGAGGAAATTTCGAAGAATTTCCCGAGGAAATTCCGAAGAATTTCCCGAGGAAATTCCGAATAATTTCCAGAGGAAATTCCGAATTATTTCCGAAGAATTTCCCGAGGAAATTCCGAAGAATTTCCCGAGGAAATTCCGAAGAATTTTCCGAGGAAATTCCGAAGAATTTTCCGAGGAAATTCCGAATGATTTCCCGAGGAAATTCCGAATAATTTCCAGAGGAAATTCCGAATAATTTCCAGAGGAAATTCCGAATAATTTCCAGGGGAAATTCCAAATAATTTCCCGAGGAAATTCCGAAGAATTTCTCGAGGTAATTCTTGAGAATTTCTCGAGGAAATTCCGAAGAATTTCTCGAGGAAATTCCGAAGAATTTGTCGAGGAAATTCCGAAGAATTTCCCAAAGAAATTCCCGAGGAAATTCCGAAGAATTTCCCAAAGAAATTCCCGAGGAAATTCCGAAGAATTTCGCTAAGAAATTCCCAAAGAAATTCCCAAAGAAATTCCGAAGAATTTCCCTAGGAAATTCCGAAGAATTTCCCCAGGAAATTCCGAAGAATTTCCCCAGGAAATTCCGAAGAATTTCCCCAGGAAATTCCGAAGAATTTCCCCAGGAAATTCCGAAGAATTTCCCTAGGAAATTCCGAAGAATTTCCCTAGGAAATTCCGAAGAATTTCCCTAGGAAATTCCGAAGAATTTCCCTAGGAAATTCCGAAGAATTTCCCTAGGAAATTCCGAAGAATTTCCCTAGGAAATTCCGAAGAATTTCTCTAGGAAATTCCGAAGAATTTCCCTAGGAAATTTCGAAAAATTTCCCTAGGGAATTCCGAAGAATTTCCCAAGGAAATTCTGAAGAATTTTCCGAGGAAATTCCGAAGAATTTTCCGAGGAAATTCCGAAGAATTTCCCGAGGAAATTTCGAAGAATTTCCCGAGAAAGTTCCGAAGAATTTCCCGAGGAAATTCCGAATAATTTCCCGAGGAAATTCCGAATAATTTCCAGAGGAAATTCCGAATTATTTCCAGAGGAAATTCCGAATTATTTCCAGAGGAAATTCCGAATAATTTCCCGAGGAAATTCCGAATAATTTCCCGCGGAAATTCCGAATAATTTCCAGAGGAAATTCCGAATAATTTCCAGAGGAAATTCCAAATTATTTCCAGAGGAAATTCCGAATAATTTCCAGAGGAAATTCCGAATAATTTCCCGAGGAAATTCCGAATAATTTCCCGAGGAAATTCCGAAGAATTTCTCGAGGAAATTCCGAAGAATTTCTCGAGGAAATTCCGAAGAATTTCCCGTGGAAATTCCGAAGAATTTCCCTAGGAAATTCCGAATGATTTCCCGAAAGGAAATTCCGAATTATTTCCGAATAATTTCCCGAGGAAATTCCGAAGAATTTCCCGAGGAAATTCCGAAGAAGTTCCTGAGGAAATTCGAAGAATTTCCTGGAGGAAATTCCGAAGAATTTTCCGAGGAAATTCAGAATGATTTCCTGAGGAAATTCCGAATAATTTCCAGGGGAAATTCCGAATAATTTCCAGAGGAAATTCCGAATTATTTCCGAAGAATTTCCACTAGGAAATTCCGAAGAATTTCCACCAGGAAATTCCGAAGAATTTCCACCAGGAAATTCCGAAGAATTTCAACCAGGAAATTCCGAAGAATTTCCCCAGGAAATTCGAAGAATTTCCTAGGAAATTCCGAAGAATTTCCCCAGGAAATTCCGAAGAATTTCTAGAAATTCGAAGAATTTCCTAGGAAATTCCGGAGAATTTCCCTATGAAATTCCGGAAGAATTTCCTAGGAAATTCCGAATAATTTCCTAGGAAATTCGAAGAATTTCCTAGGAAATTCGAAGAATTTCTAGGAAATTCCGAAGAATTTCTCTAGGAAATTCGAAGAATTTCCTAGGAAATTTCGAAAATTTCCCTAGGAATTCGAAGAATTTCCCAAGGAAATTCTGAAGAATTTTCCGAGGAAATTCGAAGAATTTTCCGAGGAAATTCGAAGAATTTCGAGGAAATTCCGAAGAATTTCCCGAGGAAATTTCGAAGAATTTCCCGAGAAAGTTCCGAAGAATTTCCCGAGGAAATTCCGAATAATTTCCCGAGGAAATTCCGAATAATTTCCAGAGGAAATTCCGAATTATTTCCAGAGGAAATTCCGAATTATTTCCAGAGGAAATTCCGAATTATTTCCAGAGGAAATTCCGAATAATTTCCCGAGGAAATTCCGAATAATTTCCCTAGGAAATTCCGAATAATTTCCCGAGGAAATTCCGAATAATTTCCAGAGGAAATTCCAAATAATTTCCCGAGGAAATTCCAAATTATTTCAGAGGAAATTCCGAATAATTTCAGAGGAAATTCCGAATAATTTCCCGAGGAAATTCCGAATAATTTCCCGAGGAAATTCCGAAGAATTTCTCGAGGAAATTCCGAAGAATTTCTCGAGGAAATTCCGAAGAATTTCCCGTGGAAATTCCGAAGAATTTCCCTAGGAAATTCCGAATGATTTCCCGAAAGGAAATTCCGAATTATTTCCGAATAATTTCCCGAGGAAATTCCGAAGAATTTCCCGAGGAAATTTCGAAGAATTTCCCGAGGAAATTCCGAAGAATTTCCCGAGGAAATTCCGAAGAATTTTCCGAGGAAATTCCGAATGATTTCCTGAGGAAATTCCGAATAATTTCCAGGGGAAATTCCGAATAATTTCCAGAGGAAATTCCGAATTATTTCCGAAGAATTTCCCGAGGAAATTTCGAAGAATTTCCCGAGGAAATTCCGAAGAATTTCCCGAGGAAATTCCGAAGAATTTTCCGAGGAAATTCCGAATGATTTCCTGAGGAAATTCCGAATAATTTCCAGAGGAAATTCCGAATAATTTCCAGGGGAAATTCCAAATAATTTCCCGAGGAAATTCTGAATAATTTCCCGAGGTAATTCCGAAGAATTTCTCGAGGTAATTCCGGAGAATTTCTCGAGGAAATTCCGAAGAATTTCTCGAGGAAATTCCGAAGAATTTCTCGAGGAAATTTCGAAAAATTTCATGACGGAATTTTGAAGAATTTCCCGACGAATTTTCGAAGAATTTTTCCAAGGAAATTCAGAAGAATTTTCCAAGGAAATTCCGAAGAATTTCTCAAAGAAATTCCAAAGAATTTCCCAAGGAAATTCCAAAGAATTTTCCAAGAAAATTCCGTAGAATTTCCCAAGGAAATTCCGAAGAATTTCCCAAGGAAATTCTGAAGAATTTTCCAAGGAAATTCCGAAGTATTTCCCAAGGAAGTTTAAAAGAATTTCCCGAGAAAATTCCGAAGAATTCCCCAAGAAAATTCCGAAGAATTTCCCAAGGAAATACCGAAGAATTATCCGAGGAAATTCCGAAGAATTTTCCGAGGAAATTCCGAAGAATTTCTCGAGGAAATTTCTGAGGAAATTTCAAAGAATTTCCCAAGGAAATTTCGAAGAATTTCCCAAGGAAATTTCAAAGAATTTCCCGAGTACATTGCAAAAAGTTTCCCGAGGAAATTTGGAAAATTTTCCCGAGAAAATTTCGGAAAATTTCCCGAGGAAATTCCAAAGAATTTCCCAATGAAATTTCGAAGAATTTTCCAAGGAACTTTGAAAGAATTTCCCAAGGAAGTTTGAAAGAATTTCCCCAGAAAATTCCGAAGAATTGTCCAAGAAAATTTCGGAGAATTTCCCGAGGAAATTCCGAAGAATTTCACGAGGAAATTCCTAAGAATTTTCTCGGGAAATTCTTTCAAACTTCCTTGGGAAATTCTTTGAAATTTCCTCGGAAAATTCCCGAGGAAATTCAGAAGAATTTCCCGAGGGAATTTCAAAGAATTTCCCGAGGAAATTTCAAAGAATTTCCCGAGGAAATTCCGAAGAATTTCCCGAAGAAATTCCGAAGAATTTTCCGAGGAAATTCCGAAGAATTTCCCGGGGAAATTTCCCAAGGAAATTCCGAAGAATTTCCCAAGAAAATTCCGAAAAATTTCCCAAGAAAATTCCGAAGAATTTTCCAAGGAAATTTCGAAGAATTTCCCAAGGAAATTCTGAAGAATTTCCCAAGGAAATTCCGAAGAATTTCCCAAGGAAATTCTGAAGAAATTCTGACGAATTTCTTGAGAAAATTCTCATTCTCAATTCCGCACAATTCTCCAAAGAAATTCCCGAAAGAAATTCCGAAGAATTTCCCAACGGAATTCTGAAGTATTTTCCAAAAATCGCAAGGAGAGAGAGATTCTTCGCAATTTCCTCGGAGAATTTATATGAATTCTACCTGGAATTTCTTCGAAATTTTCTTGAGAATTCCTTAGGCAAATTATTCGGATTTTCCTAGAAAAATTCTTTCGACTTTTCATAGGAGATTCTTCTCTCCTACTCTTCGAAATTTCCACGGGATTTTTTTTTAATTTTATCGGAGAATTTTCCTCGAAAATATTTTGGGAATTTGTTCGGGATTTTTTTTATTAATTTTCTACTCAAATTCTACGGATTTTCCTTTGGAATTTGCTTGAGGAATCATTAGGATGTGCTCGTAAAATTAATCGGAATTTCTTTTCTGAAAATTGTTGATCAGACGGCCCCGCGAAAAATATTATAAAAAGGTTTAGAGGTAGATCAGCAGAGGTTCTAATTTTTCGGGGACATTTATGTTCAATATGAATCTGAAGCATGCATTTTCTCAGCAGCTATTCTGGATTCAATTTATATAACGGCTGAGATTCGAAAACCCAAAACTATCATACCGCTTAGTTCTATTTTATGTAGATTGGAACTACGATTGAATCACGAAATTCAAATGTTTTTCGACTGTTTTGGTGCCTGAATGCGTCATTTTTCCTTCGGATCAAACTACTTTGCAATTACGGCGCCTTTCTTAGTAGTACTATAAGTAGTACGCTGCTGGGGAAACCAGCGACCAGCGACGTTTTGTTTCAGATTCAAACTAGAATAGTGTTCGAAAATTCACAATGAAACTGAATTACCTTTGAGGTTAGAATCACCATTTTAGTGGGTTATTTATTTATGCCATAGGTTGAAATACGTCTGGTTTAACAAATATGTCGGCTAAGGAACACAATCGGAGGTATTCTCGGGCTTATGAAGGCTTAATTTGTTGTTTCAATTTAGATTAGATTTCAGGTAGTCGAGTAGGCATAATCCGATGTCATTATCTTAAAAAATAATCAATCATGCTACACATTTGATAAAACAGCAAACAGCCAATTGAATCCATTTGTTCGATTGTTTTATCTAGAGGAAGCCGGTAGACTTGTTCCCCCACATGATGTTGAAACATCAATTATTATCGAAGCTATATTACCTCCGATTTTGTTTCGATAATAATTGATTCGTAATGCTTAAAGGAATCTAGAACATAATCAAACGATATCATTGTTCTAAATATAAAGTGTGATGCATGAGAGCGAACTTAAAAAAAATGTCACTAATTCTGTTTTCACGCCGCTAATTTCAGATTTATAGCAATGAACCATTAGAAAAAGGGATTTTATAAGAGCTATATATTTGTATTAAAACACAATTGTTGTGAATAATTTGTGAAAAAAGTTTTTAGCAAACTAGTCCAATGACATCAAAATGACATTTCTCATCAGGGGCCCGGACCGTACACTTTCACAAGGACGTTTTTGTTTCCAACCAACGATAGATGGAAAAATAAAGAAATAAAACATTACAAATATTAACATTTATTTGTACGGTTTTTGTGGGCGTAATACATTCACCATTCAATCCGAGCCACGCAATAACATTCAACCAAATTTTACCTCAACCTCCATGTGTGTATCCCATTCGACGACCAATGGAATCCATCCGCAGATGTGGTAAGTTTGTTCCGAACCATAATTAACATCGATTGTTTGCCAATTCGCAACTGCAGTTTCGATCTTATCCGTTGATGGAAACAACGAAAAAACACCGAAAAAATATCAGCAACACCTACTGAATCCGCATCCATATACGGTGCCGTTGTTGGTTATGTCATGGAGGGAGGCACATGCGGCTGAAACCCAATCCGTTGATCCTTCTGTGTATATACATTCTAATTATCGACCATATTTATTCGGCACACGGTTATCCTCCCACAGACGGCAATGATGATGACGACGACGACGACCGACATCCGAATGAGTATGGCCCGCGGTAAATCCAAACTCGTAAATTACTGACCCAGTCAGCGAGCGGCGATGGTTTATGGGAGGATTAACGCAAAGACAAGCACGAAAATGGAAGCGCAACAGGAGTTTGCTTTTGTTCTGCTATGGCGGTTGTGTCGAGTGGGCGGCGTCTGGCATAGAAAGTGGAGTTTGAGCCCCAAAATTGAATTCCAGGAGATGCTTTTCACAGCGATACCGGTAAGTGAACCAGCAAGGAGGACATGTTAGGTTTTGTTGATGGTATAATATTGATGGTGTTGTTATTACTTTTTAAGATCTGTTAATGGGTTTCACTGTACGCATTGGGGGTTGTCTATATATAAGGTGAATCTCATTTTTGATACACTCACTCCAGCTCTTATAGGATTTAGGTTGAATTGTTTGGACAAATTTTGAACCTTCGCGCAATTTTTAACCCAAAAAATAGATCCTAGAAAATAACCCTAACAACTCTAATTTCAGTTTATAGTGACTAAAAAAACAAATTGCATTCGACATGAAATTTGCCCGTAGGTCGGTTCACCATTAAGTGGATGAACCCAAACTTTTGGCCGACGCATACTATGCACTTGAGTAAACATTTTGATTTTTATAAATAAAACAAAAAAAAATTCCTCCGAAAAATCATCAATGCCCCTCAAAGATGATTAGAATTGGGTTCCATTTCACTATTTCGAAATTTCGTGGGCTCAATTTTGAGAAAAATCAACATATGTTCACAACATAAATATAAGAAAAATGTGTATCTTAATGTAATATTTGAGCGCAAAAAAAATTGTAAATTGTTGGTTTAAAATACCTACGATGCAAGATCTACTCATATTCTTTATATCGAGCTAACAATAACCGAAATCTGATGTAAGACGGCGAAAATACGATTATTTTTCGAGGGTCCAAACCCAAACTTTTGGCCGGGAGTGTATGTAAGCATTATTTGGAAGAAGACGTCAGTCGATAGAAAGGCAAAAATGACGTCCATCACGAGACGAAAAGGATGTAAGCAGGCTTGCCATAAACTCCTCGCCGAGTGGAAAATGAGCAGGAGTCAGAGTTTTTTTGAGGAGCAGATATTTGCATCAAAACTCACAACAATGAGCATCATCCAACCCGAGCTCGTGCGTCATAAAACAAGAGCGAGTTTGACGTTCTTTTTCTTGTGGTGCGTCACTCACTCTCACTCACACGCAAAATAGCCTCTACGATTTTCATAACATGCAAAGCGTCGCTCCGGATGCTTAATGAGTGCTCCTCCACCCGATGCCACACTCGCATGTGTTTTTGCTTAGCTCTTCCTCACTCTGCTTGTTTGGTCCTCTACTTCATTTACGCTTCCCCTCATTCGTGAGGATGCGAACGCAGCATTTTGCTAATGATGATATTATTTACCTCTAGCGAGTTTGAGGAGTTTTGTCAAACCTGGATGTAAGCTCTACGTAAAAAGCGAGAATTTGAAAGAATATGTTTTCCAGTTTTTTGATACTGGGCAGATTGAGATCTGATTAAGTCACTAAACTAAAATTTCGAAATAGTTCAATTTTACAAAAGTTTCGGTACTACCAGAAGTTCATTTTGTAGTCATTGAGAGTAACAAAACTCTTTTTTTTTATTAATGGCACTCATACATCGCCGGTATGAATGTTTATGAAATAAATGGGATTGCTTTCTTATATTAGTTCCATTTTAACAGTTCAATAATATTCAATAATACATGTTAGGTCATGAACACCGGGTCCAGGTATACGTGTGCTCCTGGAGAGTATTTTGAGTGCTAATGTTTTTCGGCATAAAAATAGCCTTTTTCTGTTCGGCCATGATTCGACAATGGTAGTATGGAGCTGGATGGTCTTCTTCTTCTATGGCTCTACATTCCAACTGTAACTTGGTGCTTTTCAACTTGGTGTTCTATTAGCATTGCCATAGTTGTTAATTGAAATCTTTCTATGCCCGCCAATGCAGTATGTATCTTGTGTGGCAAGCACAATGGATACACTATGCCCAGGGAGTCAAGAATGTTTCCCACCCGAAAACATCCTGGACCGGACCGAGAATCGAACTTGCCATCTCTGGATTGGCAATCCTTCGCCTTCGCACGCCAGGCTATCTGGAGACCCTGGGTGATGCAAATAGAATTGACTTGTCTAACTGTAGGCCTATTGTGTCAGCAAATTGGTAGGGAAGCACTTGTTACAAAATTTCACGATGTCCAACATAGTAAAGTCATGTTGAGTCTTGCGTATTTGTGCTCCCTAATGTAATGTTTGATAGCGAAGGAATTGCAAAATAATATTTTTCATGGAATTTATTCTTTACTTAGGGGCTGTACACATATAACGTAAGCACTTATGGGGGGGGGGTGGGGGGGGTGTGGGGTTGTGGTCAATATCTTACGCTCCATATAAATAAAAAATCTGTTGCATGAAAAAAATCTTACGAGGGGGAGGGGGGGTCGAAAAACCCAGTAAAATTGCTTACGTAATAAGTGTACGACCCCTTACTTGAGAACGAAAAAAGGGGTTCTTCCCGTAGGAAGGATAGATTGGTCGCAAGTTATACGACCGAAAGCTATTTGACCGAATGTCACTTGGCCGAATAACACGTTAGGCCGAAATTAATTTATCCGAATTTCATTTAGCCGGATTGGACGTTTGGCTTTGATGGTTATATGATCCAAAAGTATTCGATCGAAAATGTTATATAGCCGAAAGCATGTCCGCAAAATATACGGTTGAACTGGTCATTTGGCAGAGAATGTCGATTCACGGCTCATTTGACTGAACATGTCATTGGACTGAACGAATCATACATCAGAAAATATCATTTGGCCGAAAATAGTCGTCTGGCAGACAGGGTAATTTGGCCGAACACGTCATTTGGCTTAACGGGTCATACGGACGAAATTGTCGTTTGGCCAAACAGGTCATGTGGACGAAAATATCCCTTAGCCGGATCATATGAAAGTAAATTTTGTTAGTAAAACGGTTAATATGACCACAAATGTCGTTTGGCCGTTTCACAAAAAGTGAATATGAAATAATTAATGATAATTGAGAAGTGAGAAATAAATAATGAGAAATGATAAATAAGAAATGCGAAACGATAAGCCATAAACCTCACTGCGAAAGTGAGAAGTGAGTAAGCAGAAGTGAGAAATGATGAGTGAAAAGTGAGAAGTCATATTTCATACTCCTCATGTCTCGCTTTTCACAGTGAGAAGTAAAAAGTGAGAAAATACCGCTCATTTAACGCTACCCATTTCTCATTTTGCACTTATCACTTTTCATAGTGTAAAATAAGAAGCGCGAAGTGACAAGTGAAAAGAGAGTAGTGAAAAGTGAGAAGTGTGAATGGGGGAAGTGAAGAGTGAGGAGGAAAAAGCAAGAGGTGAGAAAATAGAAGAAAGAAGGAAGAAAGAGGATGAAAAGAGAAAGATGAAAAAAGGAAAAACTGAAAAAAGGAAGAGGGAAGGAAGAAGGAAAAGGGAAGCAGGAAGAAGGGAATAAGAAAAAAACAAGAATGAGCAAGATGAAAAAGAAAGAAAAAAAGGAGACGTAAGAAGGATGAAAGAAAATAGAAGAAGGAAGGAAGAAAAAAGACGCAAAAAGGAAGAAAAAAGAAAGAAAACTGGAGATGGAAGGAAGAAAAAAGGAGAAGCAAAAAAGTGGAAGGAAGAAATGAGAAAGTAAGAAGAAAGAAAAGAAAGAACTAAAAACTCATTTCTTATTTGGTTTATTGACCACACTCATGATTTTTTTATTTGACTACTACCAGACCCGACGAACTTCGTTTCGCCTAAAATTAATTTATTCTCTGCTTAGTTCTCAATGCAGAAATTTTTGTTTCATTTGTATGGGAGCCCCCCTTTCCAAAAAAGGGAGGAGTCTCCAACCATCTTAAGAACCTTCCTCGGCCTCAAAAACCTCTGCATACAAATTTTCACGCCGATCGGCTCAGTAGTTTCGGAGTCTATAAGGTTAAGACAGTCAGAAATTCATTTTTATGTATATAGATTGGGCTTAATGAACTTCGGCCTAATGGCCTTATACCACCTATAACGTCTACAAGAACTAATTTAAATGGCAAATCACACGTAAGCGCTTCTGGCATGGACGTGCTGCTGTAACTTATTACGAAAAAAATCACACTGGTTTGCTTTCATATTGGTTACAAGCTGGTAGACCATCTTCTCTAGACATATTTGAATCGTAGAGCATTCGTATGGGCTCTAGAAACTTACACGTTCATACTAGCTAGCTGTAGGGTTGACATCAGTCGTGATTACCCCGGTATAAATACCAAATGATGTGAACTCTGGAGTCCGGAATACATTAGAACAGCGGTTCTCAACCTGGGGGTACCTTCGCTGGGCCCAGGGGGTACCTCGGATAAAAATGCGTAATGGCGGATTAACTACAATTTTAATCAAAACTTATAGAAAACGTTTTAATAATTTAGTATTTTTTATTTCATGGCGATTAGTAAATCATGGCCTATTGAATCCTGCCCTCCACAACCAGCACAGTGGATGAAGGGCTGTGGGATACAATATCAAAATAACAAAACCTTGATTGAACATGCAATCTACCTGATTGCCAGAATGTTGTACAATATGTTGAGAATATGCTTCTCAAATAAAATCTAGAGCCTCCATTTGAACGACATGAAAACTTTTTCCCAAAAAAAAACTCAGTTTCTTCGTTGCAAGAGAATTGGAAGCATCCTTCTACGCTTCTCGGAAGCCTCCTTCCAAGCATCTTGGAGGACTCCTTTCAAGAGGCTCGGAGGACGCCTTTCAAAATCCTCTAAACCCTTTTCTCAAGTGGTTCGAAAGCATACTTTCAAGATGCCCGGAAGCCTTCTTTTAACAGTCTTGGAAAGTTCCTTTCATGAGGCTCGGAGGCCTCATTCAAGAGGCTTGTAAACCTTTTTTTAAATGGTTCGGAAGCCTCGTTTCAAAATACTCGGAAGCCCTCCTTTAAAGAAGCTCGGTATTCTCTTTTCAAGAGGCTTGGAACCGTACTTTAAAAAGGCTCTGAAGTGTCCTCAGAGACCTCCTTCAAAGTGAATGCCGCCATTCAATAGGCTCGTAGGCCTCAGAAACCTCTTTTAAAGTGGTTCGGAAGCATTATTTCAAGAGGATCAAAAGCCTATAATTTAAAAGGATTGGAAGACATTTTTTCACAAGACTCGGAAGCCTCATTTCAAGAGGCTCAGTACTCTCCTTTCAACAGGCTCGGAATTCTTCTTTCAAGAGGCTTGGAAGCGTCCATTCAAGATACTCCGAAGCCTCCTTTTAAGTGACTTGGAAGCTGTTTTCAAGAGGCTCAGAAGCGTCCTTTCAAGATATTCAGAAGCGTCCGTTCAAGATACTTAGAAGCCTCCTTTCAAGTGGCTCGGAAGCCTTCCATAAAAAGCCCGGAAAATCTTTCAAGAGGCTCGGAAGCCTCCTTTGAAGAGACTTGGAAGCTTCCTTTATCAGAGGCGTCCTTTTAAGATGCTCAGAAGCCTCCTTTTAAGTGACTCGAAAACCGCCTTCCAAGAAGCTCAAAAGCCACTCTTCAAGAAGCTCGAAAGGTTCTTTTCAAGAGACGCGGAATCCTACTTTCAAAAGGGCTTGGAAGCCTCCATTCAATACTCTCGGTAGCCTTCAATAGTCAAAAAAGTTTTGTAGGAAGCCTGATGTGTGAACTTATTTTGAATTGGAATGTTTCTCGAAAAATGAAAATTACAAGAATGTTTATGGAAAACCATATAATCCGTTAGTCTACAGGTCCATTTTTTTTAATATATTTCATGAGTTACGCTAAATTTCATTCACAGCAAAAAAAAACCATAGGGGGTACCTCAATTAATGGAAATATTTGAAGGGGTACCTCTCAATAAAAAGGTTGAGAACCACTGCATTAGAACATCTCCTATGAATTTAATTGAATAGTGAAATATTCACAAAAGCTCTAGGGAGATGCATGGGGATGTTGGG
Organism: Armigeres subalbatus; assembly: GCF_024139115.2. Lineage (NCBI taxonomy): Eukaryota > Metazoa > Arthropoda > Insecta > Diptera > Culicidae > Armigeres > Armigeres subalbatus. The sequence goes on along the minus strand of NC_085140.1, from coordinate 109,065,110 downwards.
ACGTACATGGTCATGTTAGATTGGTATAGGCTTGGTTAGCAATCAAGTACAGAAGATATTATGCTGCTATAGACCCCATAGTAAGGAGAATGTTTTGCATCATTCTAGTAAGTGATTTCATGTTTTGTTTACGTTTTGCTGTAGATTTCTAAATTGTATGATATGACATCAAACTTATAACTTATTTTGTTATTGAAAGCCGACATCAATTAGTTTTCAATTTGCTTTCATCGATGGGAGAAATTGTTTTTGATTTTATGTCACAGTAAGATTTTTCTGTTATAGATTTTGATATTTCAAATACAAAAAAATACAAATTTTAAATACCCATTATCAGTATTGAGATTTTCATTTTCATTGAGAGAGGTCACGCGATATTTACACTTTATTCTCTCCCGCTTTCATAGAAAACACAAACATTGAAAGGAATTCTGCTAAATTTTCACAGATTTTTATTTCATGAAAGCGCTTCAAACTAGTGTAAACAAGCTGTTTCTTCTTCAATAATGTTACTTCTAACTCAAAAATCAAAAAGAATACAATCATTGTATCGATTAGTCATCGTTATTTACACAGATCTATTGAAACTGTTTAGAAATTTAGATTTCAAAACAAAGCACATTCCTTTCATGACTGCTTGTAATGTGACAGGTGACCGGGATATGGCTACATTTTCATTTGGTCTCTTGAAAATGAAAATGCAACTGTTTTCGCTTTCACATGACAGTCACGAAAACTAGCAGTACTGCCCATTATCATAATCGGCGATTTTACAAAAACAAAACAACTTATCGATTTGGTCCCAAGCTTTGCTCGGGTAACTATCCCAAGTTGATTCTCGTGAGAAACACATATGTCTCCCCTACGTCTCCCGAGCAACACACATGTTGTAACAAGTTTTTTTAGTCATATATAGGTTGCTATTACCTAATCGATCTGACCTGTGCTGCAAGGGCTCCGAGATACATAATTTTCAAAATTAAAATTTGTCCTGGGTATTTACGGGTATATTACGATATTTACGGCACGGCAAATGCTGGGTAAAGCGTACCATTGGTACTTCGCGTACCTGAAGGAATAAAATAGACCCCATCTTGCGGTCCTTAGTCTCTTACCCAGCAACTCCTATCCCTACCTCCCCGAGGTGCTGGTCGGGATACGAGCAATCTTAGGGAAGATCGGGTAACCAACCCCGGTGGGAACTATGGTCGTATGCTGACAGGGAAGGGGGGGTTTGCTCCTTTCCGGGGATGCAAATCTTACTGAGCGTCTGTTCTCCATGTCAGGATCGGCTCACAACAGCGTCTGTTCTCCATGTCAGGATCGGCTCACAACAGCGTCTGTTCTCCATGTTAGGGGCGGCTGATCATCGTCCGAGTGCCTCCCTGGGAAGCTTACCAGACTGATCACAGCAACGGTGGATGGTGTGCAAAACTGTGTGAAGATTTCGGGCGAACACTCCAGTTCGTTCGAATCGCGCCGGGCACTAAGACAAGGTGATGGACTTTCGAGCCTGTTGTTCAACATTGCGCTAGAAGGTGTCATGCGGAGAGCCGGGTGTAACAGCCGGGGTACAATTTTCAACAGATCCAGTCAATTTATTTGCTTTGCGGATGACATGGACATTTTCGGCCGAACAACGTGAAGCAACAAAAGTTGGACTGGTGGTGAATGCCTCAAAGACAAAGTACATACTTGTGGGCGGAACTTAGCGCGATAGGGCCCGCCTGGGAAGCAGTGTTACGATAGACGGGGATACCTTCGAGGTGGTCGAGGAATTCGTCTACCTCGGATCCTTGCTAACGGCTGACAACAACGTTAGTCGTGAAATACGAAGGCGCATCATCTGTGGAAGTAGGGCCTACTACTGGCTCCAGTAGAAACTGCGGTCGAAAAAGATTCGCCACCGCACCAAATGTGTCATGTACAAGACGCTAATAAGACCGGTTGTCCTATACGGACATGAAACATGGACAATGCTCGAGGAGGACTTGTAAGCACTCGGAGTATTCGAGAGACGGGTGCTTCATCTTTGGCGGTGTGCAAGAAGACGGTGTGTGGCGGCGAAGAATGAACCACGAGCTCGCTCAGCTCTACGGCGAACCCAGTATCCAGAAGGTAGCTAAAGCCGGAATGGTACGATGGGCAGGACATGTTGCAAGAATGCCGGACAGCAACCCTGTTAGAAAAGTTGATTTTTGCCTTTCTCGTATACTAAGGAAATTCCGGTGGAAGCTTCGAACAATTTTCCAAAGACATAACAGAGGTAATTTTCCGGAAAAATGAAATTTACGAAGATATTCGACGCATTTGGAAAAAATCCGTAAGAATATGAAGAGGAAATCCCAAATAATTTTCTGAGTAAATTCCAAAGAACTCGGCGAAAACATTTTGACGATTTTTTAGAGGAAATTCGAAAAAAATTGTCGGTGAAATCTCGCTTAACTTTTCAAAAGGACCTAAGTAGCATTTTTTCATGAATTAATTTAAATACTGCAATCAATAGCTTTCATGTTGTTCTGTTGATTGCGCTATTCAAATTAATTCACGAAAAAAATGTTACTTAGGTCCTTTTGAAAAGTTAAGCGAGAAATGTTGACGAAATAATCCCAAAAAATGCCGAGAAAACCCCGAAAAATGCCTCGACAAATCCGAAAAATTCGGTCTTGTGCTAGTCGGTTGCATTTTGACCGAATACTACATACGGCCAAACGTTGGTCGATTGGCCGATTGTTATTCGGTGGAAAGCCATTTTTTCGGGAGCCACTTGACCGAATAACACGATAAGCCAAATACTATTTAGCCGAAGCGGTTGACCTTGCAAAAGATCTATTCGGCAAGACGATTTTTTCGGCTAAATTAACTGTTCGGCCGAACGACATTTTTAGCCGTATGTCCATTTTGGCTAGATGATCTTTTCCCCCTAAACGGTTAAAAAATTGAAATTCAACGAGAATTTTCTTCATTTCAACAGGAAATATTTGGGAATTTCCATAGAAGAATTTCTATTCCAACTCCCACAATAAGTTGTTAGAATTTTGCACGGATATTTTTTTATTATTTTCATGTGTAATTCTTCGGTATTTCCCCTGGAGATTTTCCGGAATGTGCACTTCCATTCTCCAGAATTTCCACGGAAATTTCTTCCATTCTTCCAAATCTTCCTGGAAATTTACTCGGGATTTCCGTTAAAAGCTCTTCATAGTTTTTACAGCAAGTTTTTCAAAATTTCAATGAGACATTGTATGGTATTTCACGAAAAAAAAAACTCTGGAGCTTCAACGGGATGTTTTGGAAATATCAATCGAGAAATTCTACGGAAATTTCACAGGTTCTTAGAAATTCACGGAAAATTCTTCGAGTTTCTACAAGTGCGAATCGGCGTGGAAAATTATTGATCAGCTGCTTGACAGATTTTAAACGGCGGCGCGCCAATGTAAGAATGTCGGCGGCGGCGTGGTATCGAAAACTATCGGCGGCGGTCTCACCTCTACGTTTCATTAGCATTTGGGGATCGTAGAAGAATTTCACTAAGGTTACGAAAACAATGCGAAGCTCTGGAATGACCGCTTTTAGGGATACTCCAGATCTTCCAGAGGAAGATCCGATGACCGCTCGATAGATGAAATTGACAAGAAATGCCGCATAAAAGATTAAGAACTTGGAATCATCAAAGCACATATTACAAGCAGTTTGATGTTTCATAGCATGAAACTCGAGAATTGGGTGCCAAATTGAGAAGCGCAGTGTGTAACTGTTTTCAGTCAAGATTCAATGGAAGATAGATGCGACTCTTCGGCAGGCCGGAATTCGTGCCGGAAGATCCTGTGTGGATCAGATTGTCAGGTTCCGTATCACTCTGAAGCAGGTCAACGAATTACAAGAGCCCCTTTATTTGATTTTCACTTCGAAAAAGCTTTCGATCGTCGAATTATGTTGGCTACCTTTTAGACGCAAGGGGGTTCCTGAGCAAATCATCAGCCTCATCCAGACACAGTATGCAGCCTTCTCGTGTAGTTTTGCACTATACAGTATTTTGTGACGCCATCCGCCGGGTCGTAGCTAGTATGAGGCAAATATGTATTCTATTACCGCTAATGTTCCTCATCGTAATCGACATTCCCTAATAGAAACCATTTCTCCAATAATTTTGAATTTTTCGGTCGACAAAAGCTCATTAAATCGATTCTCTTCTTCTTCTCCTATGGCTCTACATTCCAACTGGAACTGCTTTTCAAATTCTATTAGCATTAGCATTTAGCAGTTCCCACCCGAAAACATCCTAGATCGGACCAAGAATCATCTCCGGGTTGGCAATCCTACGCCTGTGCTTGCAAGGCATACTGGAGGTCCCTTCGATTCTCTTACAAAGCCTATCTTTCAACAAGGTATTGGAATACTGTACAGGCCATTTCATGGACCATTTCGGAATACGAAAAAAAATTGATATCCATGTATGTCATTATTAGGACACTGGCAAATAAATATAGACGCGCTAAGTTAGATACTGTGAAACATTCAAATGTTTAATAAAAATGTGATATTTATAAATTAATGGCAATGGATTTACATTTACAGAAAAACTTTAAGCAGGGTCTGATTTCAGACAGTTGTTTAAAACAGGGATGGTCTATGTCGCATAAAGGAATCGTTGCCCAAGTAATGTTTTCATCATATAAAACATCTGTCCAAGATATGATTCTCATTGTATGTCCGTTATGCTCATATTTATAGTTTTCAATATCTGTTGAAAATTCCACATGTTTTCATCTGCTGTAAGTCTAATTGAGTTTGAAGTTAACGTAGAGTTCATGCAACAATTTAATAATCATATTGGTTTTCGATAAAGGATTATTATTTAAAAGTTCAACAATAAGCTATTTTCACGATATTTTGAAATAATTATATAAATCTATATCGATTTAGTTGCACTCTTCTTATGCGTTGGCTGCACCAAATCATTCCGAACAAAACACCTTTTGACACAAATGTGAATCGATTTTTCCACTCTTCACTTTCCAAGCGCGATTTCCAAAGCACACAATAGGCGACCCCCAAGCAGTTCAGCCGGCCGCACCCACGCGTCATCGCACCATCAATGAACAGCGCCGGCAGATTCGCGCCTCTTTTCAATTACGCGCACAATGCACTCTCCGATGGGAGGCATTTATATGTTTTTTTTTCCTTTCTCCATGAATAGCAGTCGTATTCCTTTATTTGCCGATTTTATTGCTGCACGCCGCGGATAGAAACCGTACCTCTCCTGCACCGAGCAAGACACTTTGACCCCCTCGTTGCGGGAAGAGGTCCTTCCGTGATTCACCACACCACCACTACCGGTCCGAATCGCTGATGATTCATACCGTCCAAAAAGCGACGCCGTATTCCGGGAGACCCGGGACTTTGGTCCGATCGCTCACAATTCCGTCCGATGACTGACTGACTTGAGGCCCCGAGTTTAGCCAAGTCAAGCCTTTCGCCATCATCGTCGCCATCCTTATTGGTTGGATGGTGCAAATCGGCTGCTTCGCCTCCGTCACCTCCATCGTTTGTAAAAACGCGTCAACATCAAAGCTCCGTAGATGTAATACACATGGTGATGTGGTTCGGTGGGACGAGGGACCGCTCAGCCTCTGCACACCGAAGTGATTTTGAATATAAATAATAATGAGAGGAACTGGTCTACGAGGAGGGCAACAGTCCGAGTCGAGCAGCACATAGGTTCGAGGTATAACCTCAATTTCAACAAACTCTCGGATCTAAGCGACAGGTTGGTAGCGAGCGACTCGGACGAGCAGCTTTCGGCGGTGAAGTGCAACGAGGCGGGACTAAAGGCCGGCTCCAGTCAGTATGGTGTGAACGTGAAGTTCCTGCTGAATGGTTCTCGTTACGAATAACAGCAATGATGTGACACAGCGCGGTAGCGGCAGACGTGGAAACGGTCAACCAGCATCAGCCTCAGCAGTATGTCAATGGATTGGAAAAAAACAGTCAGCCTATAATTGTCTTTGAAGAGAGTGATGATGATGTACCCACGTACGAAGCGATCCAACAATCGCCGGCAGTGCCGATCAATAAACACACGTGCGGATGGCTAAGTGCTTTGAATCCATATGCACGAGAGGGGAACCAATTGTTGTCCTCCGACCCGACCCGAGCAATCGTGGATAATGTGGGGGATGTGGAAGAGAACAGTCTAAAATGAACCCCTTAAGTTTATACGACGTTTTCACCAATAAAATACAAGAATACCGAACCACTTCAACGTGGATTTACAAAACCAATTACGTTTCACAATGATCTCCTATTCAAAACAACAAGGTTTTTGTGACTTTCTAACGCATTTAAAATATATATTTAAAATGGGCCTGGGGCAAAATGCCCGAAAGGTGGTGTAAAATGACTCGATTGCATGTGAACTAATGGTGGACGCATGGTTGTTTGTTTTGTCTTAACGGATTGAACGAAAATCTTACGGGTGAGGTTATTGAGGAAAATTAAGAGATTTTGCTCATTTTCCCCATTGCAGCTCGATAATGAATAATTAATTTTGAACTGTACTGGTAACAATTGTTCAGAAATGTCCTACAAAAGATTATATGAGTGAGGTCATTTTGACCGTGGGTGCATTTTGCACTGTTCTTTCTTACGAAGTCTTTCCACAGTGTATCCGTTGGCCTGTTATGCCCTGGAAATGGAAATCGTTCATAGAGTACGCCACATTGTAAGCGAAAAATGATGATGTGTTCATATAATAAAAAAAATCATATACATTATTTAGAAAATAATAATAGGATATAGATTGGTTAAAATAGAATGCGGACTAAAAATAAATTTGATTCATTGAATTCAAAGTAACACTGTTATATACATACGGCTCTCTCGTGAATTGCTTCGGATTGATCGGTTGAAAAAATGACGTTATTGTAGGTATATATTTATCCATAAATTAAAAGGAGAGGGATTCCTTCGATATGGTAAGAAAGAAAGAGAATGGTAAGATAAGTTGTTTCGAATTCTTTTATGTACAAAAACGACGAATGATTGAACCAATTTGAGGTTACGACATTTGTCGATGGCACCTTATGTGTGAAATAGCATTCGTTCTTGAAATGACGTAATTAATGGTTGTTTTTAGCTGCCTATACACCGATGAAAGTAAAGTTCGCTGCATGGATAGACCGGTGACACCTTTTCAGTGATTCATGATAGAAAGAAAACTATTGGTGTAAAAAGGTCACGTACTTCCGGTTTGTTGAGTGCTGATGCCAGTTTTCTAGATTAGGAAAACACAAATCTGTTGGAACACCAAAAGGCTGAGGTTTACGAATTGAATGCTTTTTTGGCACTGGAAAAATGTAAATTATATTCGTTAGAACTTTTCCTTGATATAGTAATATTTACTTTGAGCCTTTAAAACAGCTCAACCCGAGCAGGAGCGACGACCACGATAACAGAAATTGGTATGATTTAGCCTTGCATAAGAGGTAAAATACCAAATAATAATACCAAAAACTTATATGCAGAATACTCAAGGCATACCATTCTTAGGTATTTTAATACCAAACTAATAATAATTGGTTATGCATTTGGTATTGAAATAAAATTTAATAACAGACTTTGTTATGGTTCAAGTATTGTGCATATTAATTTTTTATTATTATTTTGGTATTTTACCTCTTCTGCAGGGATAGTTCATAACAGAGTATGGTATCAATAACAGAATTAAGTATTATTTAGCCAATTTCTCCTGCTCGGGAAAGCTCAAAGCTCAATCATCAAGACCCCACGTAAGCATATCTGCTTGTAATTTAATAGGATGCTTAACCCTTAAAAGACTGGGACGACACTTTGACCATACTTTTAATCATAACTTATGACGCCGTGAGCCGATTTTCGGAATTTAAATAATTTTATAACGGGGAATAGCAACACTTTCAAATGCCGTTACGAAATTCTGGTTCTGGAGATCCCAGTCCGGAGAAATGACCGAAAATGTAGGGGACACCTCACATATGTCCATACATCGAAGGTCATATTTTAATCGTAGCCAATTGTATTCTAATGAAAATAGCAATTATATTAATTGATGATTGTCGGGAATCGATATCTGCGAATCAATAGACTTATATTGGCAATTGCGTCTACTATTCCGAGACCGGAATCACCGGTATGTGGTCCCGGAGGACCAAATCAAAATTTCAGAGTGCTATACCATGCGACACATCAAGTTACACTGCCGCGACGAGTTTTTGCCAATGAAAGTACAATCGGACAGTTTTTGACACATGGGCCACTCCGGCACAGGTTTTGGTACGCCACTATCCGGTTCCGGATGACTAAATCAAAATTTCAGATAACCATAGCATGCGACGGGCTACGAAATGGTGAGTTGACATCCGGGAAGGGGCGCCTAACATAGCTCTGGTCCTCACAAGTTCCAATACTCACGCTTGCACGGGTCTTCCGATGACAATTGACCGCCAGCTAAGGGTTGCGTACTTAGCTGGTAGTGTAGCCTGAGCAATGTTGTCCTTCTGACATCAGCTAGAGTGAGAGGGTGCGTCCTGTGGGGTCTGCCTAGGATGTGGTGGGGTTCGACAGTGGGCTCTGTTGAACTTCTATAAAAAGCTGCATGTGTCCCCAAGCAGACCCTATCAAAGCGACCGTGTGCCGCTCAAAGCGCACTAGCCTAGTCCTGATGTTGGGTGGGACTTTAAACAAATTTGACCCGACTGACCGAGCGTCTGTTCACCAAGGAGGTGCGGCTCCAACAGCATCTGTTCTGGCATCCAGCGGCAATCCGAAAATTGCCTAGACCGGCAATTTGCCAGAACAGACGCTGTTGGAGCCGCACCTCCTTGGTGAACAGACGCTCGATCAGTCGGGTCAAATTTGTTTAAAGTCCCACCAAACACCAGGACTAGGCTAGTGCGCTTTGAGCGGCACACGGTCGCTTTGATAGGGTCTGCTTGGGGACACATGCAGCTTTTTATAGAAGTTCAACAGAGCCCACTGTCGAACCCCACCACATCCTAGGCAGACCCCACAGGACGCACCCTCTCACTCTAGTTGATGAAGTGGCTTATGAAGTGGGAACCTATCAGTGAAAGGATAATCGTTGCCAGATTCAGAACACGGGTCCGAAACCTTACTATAATCCAATGCAGGGCTGGTAGCGATAAATGCCGTTCAAAAAAGTGACTTAGTGACCAACGATGACGAAAAAAGTGACCAAATAGTGACTTTGTGCATCTTAATCGTAGCTAGGGAGAGGATGGATCTTAGCAGGGGACAACCGACTTGGCGACACCATCATAAATACTACAGAGTTGGATATTGAGGAAGGTATTCGTTGGGACATCCAGAGGCTAGCAATATGACCATGGTAAACCTTATTCCGCAATACACGGGAGCAAGTAACGAGTTACAAGTTGTTACACTAAACCATGCTTATAATTTCAACAACGATTTTGAAGCAAGTTCTACAGCATTGTGGTAATAAAGTTTAACATGAGCTCAAAGTTTTTCGTGAAACTGCAGTTTGTGTATGAAAAAGGCAGAATGAAGTATAACAAATTTTGCGCTGATTCGATGCGATGATTCAGCTGCAAGGCAGTATGAAAAAGTGCTAGAACGATGTTTTGGATAGGACTTTCGCTATTTAATATCTCGGAATTATGTCAAAATTGACGTGACAAAAAAATGGATATTCAGAAACGATAAAAAATGACAAAAAGTTCTGAAGTTCTTACCCTTATAATGCTTGTTAAACGAGTGCTCAAGAGTATAATGCATTTAATAATAGCTTGGAAATATCCAAAAAATTGAGTAAGCATAGACTTCAAATGTGGAGTCCCTTCTCAACGACATTTTGCTATCGAAAACAAAACCCTACGCTCCTTATTTATTAAATTTTCACCCAAAACTAAATCCGCGCGAAGCCTCCACCGTTATGTAAATCCGCAAAAAAAAGCGAAATCTTCGTAGTACAATCCTGCGCTTTATATACGGCGTTGCCTAAACGTATGACCAAGCTTCGCTGTGTGGTCTATCTGTGTGTCTTTCGATCCTGAAGTCCATGGTTCGAACCCACTCTGCCTTTCATAAGACGGCCTTGGAGCAATTTTTAAAACTTTATATACATTATATTATACAAACTCGTCTTATGACAAGTAAACTTTATATATTTTGCTTACAGATTTACATTTGATTTGGTTGATGATAATGGTAGGTACAAATGATTTTTATTTTGAACTTTGTTTTACAAACGGTGGTGCAAAATAGTGACTTTAGTGACCATTTTCCGAAAAATAGTGACTTTAGTGACTTTTGGATACAAATAGTGACTTTTTAGTGACTAGGCTCAAAATAGTGACCAAGTCACTAAAAAGTGACTTGCTACCAGCCCTGCCAATGTTATGCGCCAACCGATGCTGCCGATCTGCAAGACAAAGAGAACTTCTACAGAATGCCGTCTCAATGCCGTCGTAGATAGAATTCAGAAGGGTGATATCAAGATCTGTTTGGGCGACTTCAATGCGAAGATCGGATCCGACAACTCGAACCATGAGCGCATTATGGGACGCCATGGTATCGGAGAAATGAGCGAAAACGGAGAATTTTGTGGTAATAACGACATGGTGATCGGGGGATCGCTCTTCCCTCATCGACCGGTTCATAAGGTCACGTGGGTCTCCCGTGACGGCTTTATGCCGATATCGCGTCTGATCATCACCTCCTCATCGGCGAAATACGCCTGCGCATTGCGCGGATTCGTCAGCAGGAGGAAAGAGTTGGACGACTATTCAACACACGCCGACTGGAAGATGCCACGATGAAACGGTCCTTCGTTGAAGAACTGGAGACGGGTGCTGCAGATATTCCGGAAGGTGGCAGCGTAGAAGACCAATGGACCGCCATCAAGAATGCCTTCATCGCCACCAGCGAGAACAATCTGGGCGAACTACGCATCCAGAGAAAAGAATGGATCACCGATGAGACCTGGAGGAAGATACAGGAGCGAAGAGAAGCCAAAGCCGCGATAGAGCGATCGAAAACCAGAGGAGCCAAAGTCTTAGCCCGTCAACGATACGCGGCTCTGGAGAAGGAAGTAAAACGCTCATGTCGACGGGACAAGCGGTCGTGGGCAGACTCTCTGGCCGACGAAGGAGAGAGAGCCGCCGCAACCAGGGACATTCGCCTCCTCTACGATATCTCACGACGCTTAAGCGGGGCGAAGATGAATGCAACAATGCCTGTGAAAGACGCGAATGATCAGTTATTGACCGACCCAACTGAAACGCTGGTTCGAGCACTTCGAACAACTTTTTCAAGTGCCAGCCAGGCCATCACCACCTCGGCATGATCTGCCTAGGATCCGACGTATAACACGCGTCAATACCGAAGCTTCATCACTGCTAGAGATTCAAACAGCCATTCAAAGCATGAAATCGAATAAAGCCCCAGGGGTCGACCGCATATCAGCCGAGATGCTCAAAGTTGACCCCATGACAACCGCTTAACTACTGCATCGTTCATTTCGTAATATCTGGGACACCGCAACTTTCTCGGTCGACTGGATGCAAGGTATCTTAATGAAGGTGCCCAAAAATGTGACTCTCCGGCGGCAGCAAGCCGGATTCCGTGCCGGAAGATCCTGTGTGGACCATATTGTCACACTCCGCATCATTCTGGAGCAGGTAAACGAATTCCAAGAGTCCCTTTACTTGGTATTCATTGACTACGAAAAAGCTTTCGACCGTCTCAATCACGAGAATATGTGGGGCGCCCTGAGACGCAAGGGAGTTCCTGAGAAAATCATCGGCCCCATCGAGGCACAGTACGAGGCCTTCTCGTGTAGGGTGCTGCACAATGGGGTTTTGTCCGACCCTATCCGGGTCGTAGCTGGTGTGGGGCAAGGATGTATTCTATCACTGTTACTGTTCCTCATCGTAATCGACGAGATTCTGGTAGATGCGATTGGCCGTGAACCAAACCGCGGGCTGTTATGGCAGCCTATAACCATGGAGCACCTAAACGACTTCGAATTGGCTGATAACGTTGCACTCCTCGCGCAACGGCGCTCTGATATGCAGAGTAAGCTCAATGACCTTGCCGAGCGCACCTCCTCGGCAGGTTTAATCATCAACGTTAACAAAACCAAATCATTGGATGTAAACACGGTGACTCCTTCCAGTTTTACAGTAGCCGGGCAACCAGTAGAGAATGTTGAAAGCTTCCAATATCTTGGTAGCCAAATGGCGTCAGACGGCGGTACCAAGATCGACGACTCTACGACACTACCCATAATTCCATTACCCATAATGCCATTACCCCGAAGGCCACTACCCCGAACGCCACAACCCCGAATGAGTCACTACCCCGAATGCCATTACCCCTAATGAGACACTACCCCGAATGAGCCAGTACCCCGAATAAGTCATTATTTCAAGTTAATACTTTATTTCAATGAAAAAAATGTTACTCAATAAAAGTTTATTCAAATTTCATATGAATGAACAATAATTGGACTGAAACTGTTTTAATGCAGTATGGAACTAAGTATTCTTACTCCGTAAGATCCGTTCCACTTCGTATGGCACTCTTCAAGATTCCTGAATGGCAGGGGGAGATTATGCAGCACGTTTTCATGCACAATGCAGAGAGTTGGGGACAATTGCGTCAGCATGGCTACTAGGGCAACAAGGTAGAAGTTGTTCCTTGGTCGCTGTAGTAAAAGCAACGGATTCTGGATGAAGCGTGGTCTAAATCTCAAAATCGACGAGGGGTAAATGGGTGAGTAAGAGTGAGTGAGTAAAAGTGAGTGTGTGTGAATGAGCGAGTAAGAGTAAACGAGTAAGAGTGAGTGAGTAAGAGTGAGCGAGAAAGAGAGAGCGAATGATTGAAAGTAAATGAATGAGTTAAAGTGGATGAGTGAGTAAGAGTGGTTAAGTGAGTAAAAGTGGGTGAATGAATGAGAGTGGGTGAATGAGTAATAATTAGTGAAACAGAGGAAGTGAGTGAGTGAGAGTTTGTGTATGAGAGTGAGAGAGAGGGAGATCTTGTTCGTCTTCGGGAAGTTGCGTTGACTTAAAGAAGGCATCGTCTCGTTTCCCCTTCTATCGAGCAGACATTCCTTTTAAAAAAGCAGTATTTTCTCTGTGGGCCCTATCGAGGTTTAATCACGTTAATTAAAAGCTGATATCATCTACTCTGTCTGCCTTATACCGGGCAAACCCGTCCATTTAAAGAAGGCATCATCTCCTCTGGCTGCCTTATACCGGACAAACGCGTCCATTCAAACAAGTAATAATTCCCTCTTTGTTCCTTTATACCGGGCAAACCCGTCCATTTAAAGAAGGCAGGCCTCTGCCTGCCTTATACCGGGCAAACGCGTTCATTTAAACGAGGAATAATTTCCTCTGCATGCCTTATACCGGGCAAACCCGTCCATTTAAAGAAGGCGTCATCTCCTCTGTCTGTCTTATACCAGGCAAACGCGTTCATTTAAACAAGGCATTATTTTCTTGGTGTGCCTTATACCGGGCAAACCCATCCATTTAAAGAAAGCATCATCTCCTCTGGGGCAGCAGGGACTATGTCCAAGGGCTTGACGATCCCTCCCCAGGCCATCTGCGAGTTGTGGCGCCTGCCTAGGATGCCCTGTTAAACCTCTATAAAAAGCTGCATGTATCCGCAAGTAGGCTCCGCCAAAGCGACCGTGTGCCGCTCAAAGCGCACAAGCCCAAGTCCTGGTGTTAGGTGGGACGTTAAACAGCCCTGACACGACGGCCCTCCGACGAGACAGGAGGTTTGCGCAGGCCCAATAAGCCGCCTTTAAAAACAACTATTACGAACGACATAGAAGATAATACGACTCGATACAATCGGCAACGACCTAGGCGACGAATAAAGGATCACGATTGGAAGCTTGGAACATGGAACTGCAAGTCGCTAGGCTTCGCAGGTTGCGACAGGATAATCTACGATGAATTACATCCCCGCAACTTCGATGTCGTAGCGCTGCAGGAAATCTGCTGTACAGGACAGAAAGTGTGGAAAAGCGGGCATCGAGCGGCTACCTTCTACTAAAGCTGTGGCACCACCAACGAGCTGGGAACCGGCTTCATAGTGCTGGGAAAGATGCGCCAACGCGTGATTGGGTGGCAGCCAATCAACGCAAGGATGTGCAAGCTGAGGATAAAAGGCCGTTTCTTCAACTATAGCATCATCAACGTGCACTGCCCACGCGAAGGGAGATCCGACGACGAGAAAGAAGCGTTCTATGCGCAGCTGGAGCAGACATACGATGGATGCCCACTGCGGGACGTCAAAATCATCATCGGCGACATGAACGCTCAGGTAGAGTGGGAGGACATGTATAGACCGGCCATCGGACTAGAAAGTCTGCATGCCAAATCAAACGACGACGGCCAATGATGAATCAACTTTGCAACCTCCCGCGGAATGGTAGTCCGAAGCACTTTCTTCCCTCGCAAGAATATCCACAAGGCCACATGGAAATCACCTAATCAAGTAACGGAAAACCAAATCGACCACGTTCTAATCGACGGTAAATTCTTCTCCGACATCACGAACGTACGCACTTACCGCAGTGCGAATATTGAATCCGACCACTACCTCGTCGCAGTATGTCTGCGCTCAAAACTCTCGACGGTGAGCAACACGCGTCAGAGTCGTCCGCCGCAATGGCTTAACATTGGGCGGCTACAAGACGGTAGACTAGCCCAAGACTACGCGCAGCAGCTGGAAGTGGCACTCCCAACGGAAGAGCAGCTAGGCGCAGCATCTCTTGAAGATGGCTGGAGAGATATTCGATCCGCCATTGGAAGCACCGCAACTGCTGCACTAGGCACGGTGGCTCCGGATCAGAGAAACGACTGGTATGACGGCGAATGTGAGCAGTTAGTTGAGGAGAAGAATGCAGCATGGGCGAGATTGCTGCAACACCGCACGAGGGCGAACGAGGCACGATACAAACGGGCGCGGAACAGACGAAACTCGATTTTCCGGAGAAAAAAGCGCCAGCAGGAAGATCGAGACCGTGAAGAGACGGAGGAACTGTACCGCGCTAATAACGCACGAAAGTTCTATGAGAAGTTGAACCGTTCACGTAAGGGCCACGTGCCACAGCCTGATATGTGTAAGGACATAAACGGGAACCTTCTTACGAACGAGCGTGAGGTGATCCAAAGGTGATCCTGAATGGCGATATGGCAGACAACGGTGGCGGTATGGTAATGAACCTAGGAGCACGCGCGCAGGACATGCGACTTCCGGCTCCGAATCTCCAGGAAATCCAGGAGGAGATCGGCCGGCTGAAAAACAACAAAGCCCCTGGAGTTGACCAACTACCAGGAGAGCTGTTTAAACACGGTGGTGAAGCACTGGCTAGAGCGCTGCACTGGGTGATTACCAAGGTTTGGGAGGATGAGGTTCTGCCGCAGGGCGATAAGCTGGATTGTAGCAACTACCGCGCAATCACATTGCTGAACGCCGCCTACAAGGTACTCTCCCAAATTTTATGCCGTCGACTAACACCAATTGCAAGAGAGTTCGTGGGGCAGTACCAGGCGGGATTTATGGGTGAACGCTCTACCACAGACCAGGTGTTCGCCATACGTCAGGTATTGCAGCAATGCCGCGAATACAACGTGCCCACACATCATCTATTTATCGACTTCAAAGCCGCATATGATACAATCGATCGGGACCAGCTATGGCAGCTAATGCACGAAAACGGATTTCCGGATAAACTGATACGGTTGATCAAGGCGACGATGGATCGGGTGATGTGCGTAGTTCGAGTTTCAGGGCATTCTCGAGTCCCTTCGAAACCCGTAGAGGGTTACGGCAAGGTGATGGTCTTTCGTGTCTGCTATTCAACATCGCTTTGGAGGGAGTAATACGAAAGGCAGGGATTGACACGAGTGGTACGATTTTCACGAAGTCCGTCCAGTTATTTGGTTTCGCCGACGACATTGATATCATGGCACGTAACTTTGAGAGGATGGAGGAAGCCTACATCAGACTGAAAAGCGAAGCTAAACGGATTGGACTAGTCATCAACACGTCGAAGACGAAGTACATGATAGGAAGAGGCTCAAGAGAGGTCAAGAGAGCCACCCCCCAGGAGTTTCTATCGGGGGGGACGAAATGGGGGTGGTTGAAGAATTCGTGTACTGGGGCTCACGGGTGACCGCCGAAAACGATACCAGCAGAGAAATTGGGAGACGCATAGTGGCTGGAAATCGTACGTACTTTGGACTCCGTAAGACGCTCCGATCGAATAGAGTTCGCCGCCGTACCAAACTGACTATCTACAAAACGCTCATAAGACCGGTAGTTCTCTACGGACACGAGACCTGGACGATGCTCGTGGAGGACCAACGCGCACTGGGAGTTTTTGAAAGGAAAGTGTTGCGTACCATCTATGGTGGGGTGCAGATGGCGGACGGTACGTGGAGGAGGCGAATGAACCACGAGTTGCATCAGCTGTTGGGAGAACCATCCATCGTTCACACCGCGAAAATCGGAAGACTGCGGTGGGCCGGGCACGTAGCCAGAATGTCGGACAGTAATCCGGTGAAAATGGTTCTCGACAACGATCCGACGGGAACAAGAAGGCGAGGTGCACAGCGGGCAAGGTGGATCGATCAGGTGGAGGACGACTTGCGGACCCTCCGCAGACTGCGTGGTTGGCGAAGTGCAGCCATGGACCGAGCTGAATGGAGAAGTCTTTTATGTGCAGCACAGGCCACTCCGGCCTTAGTCTGATGATAAATAAATAAATAAATCATCTCCTCTGTCTGCCTTATACCGGGCAAACGCGTTCATTTAAACGAAGAATAATTTCCTCTACATGCCTTATACCGGGGAAACCCGTCCATTTAAAGAAAGCATCTGTCTGCCTTATACCGGGCAAGCACGTCCATTTAAAGAAGTCATCATCTCCCCTTTCTGCCTTATACCGGGCAAACGCGTTTATTTAAAAAAGATCATATTTACTCTGTATGCCTTATACCGGGCAAACTCGTTCATTAAAACAAGGCATCATCTCCTCTGTTCGCCTTATACCGGGAAAACGCGTTCTGTTGGAAAAAAGGATCTCTTACTCCATTTCGTAGAATAGTACTTTTCCAGGTAATAATGACAGGATTGACAGTTAAAGCTAATTAGAAGAAAAATCAAAACCGTTGTTTAAACTGGTTGGTTAAAAACTGTTGCGATTCATCGATATCTGTGGGTGTTAAACATAATAATAGAATACTATAAATTCTAAATGTTTTCGGGGTAATTGCCTTTCGGGGTAATGGATTTCGGGGTAGTGTCCCATTCGGGGTAATGACTTTCGGGGCACTGTCCCATTCGGGGTAGTGGCCTTCGGGGTAATGGCATTCTGGGTACTGGGATTCGGGGTACTGGGGTGGAGCCAAGATCGACATAGGCGCACGGATCAAGAAAGCAAGGGCTGGCTTTGCGAGTTTAAGAAATATCTGGAAAAACAGGCAGATAAGTGAACGCACCAAAATACGAATTTTCTACTCTAACGTGAAATCTGTGCTGTTATACGCTAGAGAAACATGGTGTGTATCAGTGGAGAACATTAACAGATGCCTGCGGTATATAATTCGGGCCTGGTTGCCCCACAACTGGATCTCAAATAACGAGCTCCATCGTCGTTGTCACCAGAGGCCGATAACAACAGAAATTCGGGGTCGGAAGTGGGGCTGGGTGGGCCACACTCTACGTAGGGGCGGAAACGAAATCTGTAAACAAGCATTAGACTGGAACCCAGCGTGACATCGCAGCAGAGGCAGACCCAGAGGCTCATGGCGGCGAAGCCTCAATAAAGAAATTAAAGAAGTCGACCGAAATCTATCCTGGCAACAGGTTAAAGCGATAGCCGGGCAACGCTCAGGATGGAGATCTTTCAAGTCGGCCCTTTGCACCACCGGAGGTGTACAGGATCCATAAGTAGGTAAGTAAAAATAACAAATTTAGTTATCATTTAGTTATCAGTCATCACTGATTTATCGACCAAAATAGTTAAATCTTCTCTGTCGACTTCATTATTGAAAAAAAATGTTGGCATTCACCGGGATTCGAACTCGAATCGAGCGAATATACGGCGTCGTCACTAGACACCCATCCAAGCTTTCCTGGCATGCACAAATGAAGGGTGCTGCACTTTCTACACTACCGAATTAACTGAAAACTGTTTATATTCAAATCATGATGCCATGGTCATTACAAGTAAATACAATACAAACAGTCAGTTGGACAGAAAGAAAAGTAGAATAACTTATTAGTAACTAACTTTATTATCTATATTGATAACTGGAACTAAATTGAAAAACTGGATAAATTATCAATTGACATAACACAAATGCAAACCGGAAATCAAATTGGATAAATAAAGTTCATCATCTTTTTATAGAATACTTTAGGAAAAATAAAATTTATTGAACGGCTACTCAGTCTTACATTTTCACAACGAGCTTATCCAGACGTTTCGGCACGGGAATTGTGTCTTTTTAAAGGGGAAATATTTCTGTTGTTTGTGGTTTTTGATGGGCCTAATGGGAATGCTAATGTCTATGCCTAATGAACTCTAAACTTCTCGCGGTTTTCATCATATAATGCTGTATTTTATTCTATAAGAACTGAATGGGTACCATAGTTCTTCATCGTAAATTGTGGCGTCCAACTGCAAATCACTGTTTTTCGTTGTTTCTGCATACTTCAATATAAACTTCTAACGAATTTAGCACCGCCCAAACGTTGAACGATTTGGCTGAAATTTTGTCCAGAGCATCAGGGCATCAAATAGAATCGACTAAGGGGGCGGCCCATCAAGAAATTTGAAAAAGTGTATTTTGAGACACCTTAATGTTCATGCTCGGTTCACCGACATTTCGAACGCTCTGGATTCGTTGTATTTTGATAGTATTCCTACTCGGTGTGCATGTAGTTAGTTTGTTCTGCTTCGAGTGGCCGAATCATAGTTAAAATTGTGTTAAAACATGACATGATCGCATCGCTTATCAGTGTCCAGAGATCCAACGATGCCTACCGACTAATTGATAATCCTTCTTGTTGTTTTTGTGAAGACTCAGAGGTCAAATCGGTCTTCGAATAGCAAAAATAACCTACTAATATTCCTCCCCTCTTCCTAACTGACTAAATGGACGTGGTCGGCGCCGTTATTGATCATTTGAATATTTGAGGCACTGAGAGTGCTGAACGGATGCATCGCTCAGGATGTGGTTGATCAGCTAGATCCCATGTTCTGAACTCCAGGACGTTTTGGAGAATTAAAAAAGGTTGTAGTAGCTTGTAAAAGTAATGCGTAAAATCCTAACGACTCAATGAACCTGCTGCAATGTTCAACGATGCACGGATACATAGTTCAGTACTTGGTCAGGATTCGGTCGTCAATTAAAAACTCCAATTAAAAACTCGAAATTCAATGAACAGATGAAGATTACTCACATTTCCAATCAATCTTCATTTATTATTAATAACTATGTTAATCACTTCCCTACTACTTACTAATGTATCCATGTCCATTCAAGGAAGCTATTACTAACCTGCAAATAGAAGACAGAGAAAAAAAATCGAATTAGATTAGCCAAATATACCCACGGTTCTCAACCGGGGAGTGCGCTATTTTAACGATCGGATTATAACTGTCACAAACAGCAATCCCAACGCGTATCACCGTCATTGTCGTCAACGCGATTATCATCGTCTATCGTGGCGTCTAGTTCGGGGGGTGATAGATAAATTTGATTTTATTGCCATCAGCTTGCATTCGAGTGAGTGAGTAGTGACCCCATATTTCTCCCGTCCGCCCGGTTCCGCATCCTGGCGGCAGCATTGCAGATTTGGCGATCCATCATAAAATGCCAGCCCGGGTGTGTTCGGTCGGTAAATGGTGAAATGTGACATCGCAGATTTGCTCGCTTTCGGTTCGGTGGT
Source organism: Armigeres subalbatus (assembly GCF_024139115.2). Lineage (NCBI taxonomy): Eukaryota > Metazoa > Arthropoda > Insecta > Diptera > Culicidae > Armigeres > Armigeres subalbatus. The sequence goes on along the minus strand of NC_085140.1, from coordinate 109,045,103 downwards.
GTGGCTCTATTTTGATGGCTACGGGGATTCGCGCGTGCTACTCTGACAACCCATTCGTCTATCACATTGTCGTAAACCAACATCATCCGAATAAACATGAGCTGAATTCAAATAGGGAAAAAATGTATGAAGTAATCCTATCTCTCGAGCAGGATTCGAAGATAGATTCAGTTGGGCAAACGGGAAACCACAAAATAGCGGAGGCAGTAGCAATGACATATCAAATTATACGCATCCATTCACGTGTCTCAGTGAATCATCGCACATATCAAAAATACCCTTCACATGTTGCTGCGGAGTTGTTGATTTCAACAACCGTGGAAATATATACAAAACTAAGAAGGATTATTTTCCACACGAAGCGAACAGAAGTGCACAAGATGAAAAAGGATTAAGTGTAAACAATTCAAAAATGCTTGAAAAACAAAAAGGTTAGTAGAATCGATAAGTTTTCTGTACGCTCATTGTTATGTTTGCTAACATAAAGACAAATGTATTCTATACAGATTTGCAAAGCATACAGAAAGTTGTTGTATAATGTGTCTAACAAGCGTATTGTACTTTTCAAAGAATATACAAACTCAAAGTATAACTAAATATGGAGACGCTTGGTAGACCATGCCTCAATAGGGATTTCTAAAATCAATTGGCGATGGCGAGGAAATCATTTCTAGCAATAAACAAATGTTGAATCGCAATTGTATTGTATTTATTTTAGAAGGTTCGTGAGAAAACTGACTCCATTGCATTGAGTTGCGGGTTTGCGTTGCGTTGTAAGAGAACTGACTTCATTGCATTAGGGTTAAACTATCACTTCTATTTTTTTAGTTAGTGCAAGTAAATATCTCTCAATAGTCATTCAAAATTATTTTTATGGTAAGAAATAAATGGTAAAGTTATGATATTGCTACTAGACAGGAAAGAATAATAAAAAGTAAGTAGTGCATGAAACTGGAGATGCGGAAATGTACGCTATTTCTCACTGAAATTGTCCAACTTTTATGCAATATTGATAATATTGTATACATTTAGACTATACCTCGCGTGAAATTACATTGGTAATCGCGTTCCATTTATGTCCATGATTTTTTAGCAATTTCAGATATTTTTTTCTTTTCACCGGCTTTGCAATTTATACCGGCAGTTGATTTTATAGATTTACATGTTAAAATTGACTAAAATAAAATCTCCTACAAATTTATAGTCTTCCAGATAAAATTGCTGGTGAAGAATTCAGGGTTAAAACAATAAATAAATATAAAATTAGTGCAGAATTTCCAAAAACATAGTAGAATTTTCCAAAAGCCAAGAAGCCATATTAGGACTTTTTATAAAACAATAAAAAATCCATTGAAAAAAAATATGTTTAAATAAATAGAAATTAACAATCAAAATATGCGAAACTTGAGATTTTATTTTTAAAATGTATGGCACTATCCTTCGATGGGGTTTGAACTCACAACACTCAGTACAATGACGTATTATCCAAGTATGCTACGAAGGACATTAGTTGGTTTTTGCGGTATCAGGCCATTAGACCGAAGGACATCATGCCTAATGGTTCCTCCTCCTCTTCTTCTTCTGCTTCTATGACTCTACAACTGGATCTTGTCCTGCTTTTTAACTTAGTATTCTATTAGCATAGCATTTCCTCAGTTATTAATTGAAAGCATTTCTATGCCCGCCATCAGGCGTGGGAAAAATCAAATTTTCAAATAATCGAGGATGAGCAAAACTCTCATGCGATCACAAATCCAAATTACCAATTGATAAAAACTCGCTAGCGAGTGAGAATCGTTCAACAATTGTATCTCGATTTAAGCACTTACCGTTACTTTTTGAACTGATTTCTCTACATAACAATAAAACACAATGCCAAGCATCAGAATGACCTTCATTGTTGACATTAAATTTGTATTGGAAAGGTTTAAATTTAATTGATAATTTTGTGTTTATTATCAATTGATTCCAAAATTTGAAAAGTTATCGCCAAGGAAAACTCGCCTACTTTTCACACCTGAGATGTTATCAAATGATAACTCCAATCATTATCGTGTGAGAATGATTCAACACAACCCTGCCCGCCATTGCATGACCTCTTCATGTTTTCAAAAAGTATCACAAATTCAACTGGTCAGCCCAGTATCACAATTCATATGCTAAAATAAGCCTCGACTGTCAAATTTTCAGCTAAGTCAGATAATATTTTGAGGTGGCTCAAGTCGATTTAGTGTTTTGAGCTATTTTCAATTTTGAAAAAAAAATCTAATAAGGGATATAAACGCCAAAAATCATCACAATAACCTCTGAGCGGAAGGTTTTGGTGTGCTCTACAAGTTTTGTGAACATTGCGATTCGTTCCGTTTACGTTTTGACCATATTGAAGTGATTTTCAAGCTGTTAGGTGCATAATAAGACTGTTTCCCCTAAAAGTCGTTGTTTTACATAATTCTTGAATTTATTACAAACCATTGCTAATTTATTATATTATCATTGCTTTTCTCTCACCGGATTTGCGTAATACAATTGCCAATATGCGATTTATCGTTAAATTCTTAAAAATCAGAAGCAGAACATTTGTCACAAATTTACACGTTAGGATTACTTCAAACAAGTTATTCGAACAAAGCAAATGTCCATGGAAAAAAGAGGAACAATAATATAATAAATCAGCAATGATTTGGAATAAATTCAAGAATTTTGTTGAACAAGGACTAGGGGAACCAGTGTTTTCATGCACTTAAAAGCTTGAATATCAGTTTAACATGGTCAAAATGTAAATGGAATGAATCGTAATATTCACAGGACTTGTATAGCCCACCAGAGCGTTTATATCACTTGTTAGATTTTTTTTAAATTGAAAATAGCTGAAAAACACTTAATCGATTTGAGCCACCTTGAAATTTTATCCGAATTAGCTGAAAATTTGACAGAAGGCTTATTTTAGCATAATAATTATGGGTTTGGGGAAACCGGTTGAATTTTTGATATTGTTTGAAAACATGAACATCCTGGACTGGACCGAGAATCGAACTCGCCATCTCCGGATTGGCAATCATACGCCTATGCTCGCAAGGCCAACTTTCTTTCTTTTATCTTTTTTTTTAATCCTGTCTTCTTCCTTCTGTCGTCTTCCACCTTTCATCATTCTTCTTTCATCTTTCATCTACAATTTCTTCCTTCTTCCTACTTCCATTATCCTTCTCTCTTTCTTCTATATTTTTTTTAACTTTCTTCCTTTTTATTTCTTCCTTCCTCCATGTGGGCTTCGTGGCCGTACGGTTAGCGACGTCAATCGTCTAGACGCATGTGTTAGGAAGTGTGGGTTCGATTCCCGCCCGCTAATGAGGAAACTTTTCGTGATCGAAAAATTCTACTCTGATTCACTGGGTGTTGTGTCCTGTCCATTGTATCATGGTAGGTGTTAAGTGCTCAGTCTGAACGACCTCTGGTCGAATACGGTGTTCCTGTCATTCCATTCTACTTTTTTCTTCCTTTTTCCATCTTCTTTCTTATTTCTTACTTCTTCCTCCTTTTTTCTTGCTTCTTTCTTCTGTCTTCTTCTTTTTTGCTTTTTTTCTTCCTTTTCCGTTTTTCTTCTAACTTCTTCGTTCTTTTTTCTTCCTAATTATTCTTCTTTTTCTTCCATCTTCTTACTTTTCTCTCCCCTTACTTCCTCATTCATTCTTTTTTCTTCTCCTTTCTTCTTTCTTCTTCTTTGTTTTTTTTCCTATCTTTTTCGTCCTTTTTTCTTCCTCCTTCTTTCATTTTCCTCCTTCATATTTTGTTATGCTTCTTTGCTTCTTTTTTCTCAGAGGCGGTTCTTGCGTATCCTCCGTGCTATTCGAGCAAAATCCGCTTACAGGCTAACTTCAGGGTGGCCACTCAATTTCCATTTTGGAATTCCCGGTTTTTGCCGGTTCAAATTTTTAAACTTTCCCGGCAAGTGTATCGAGAAAAGATATGATCGAGGAATGAGGTGTTGTATTCCTTTGAAAAATCAATCTGTGGAACAACCATCCTTGTTTTACGCGACATTTTTTCGATCGTTTTACGTGACTTAAATTCACCATCAAAATCTGTGGAATTGTATTACAATACATCCTAAATAAATCAAAGAAAACAATATGGTAATGTGTTTATAAACCGCCCGTTAAGCAAATTCCGCTGTGACTCTTTTTTCAGTAACAGGCTTGGCAGGTATAAGGCAACCGCTCGTTCCTGCTCTACAGGGTGTTCAATAAGTTCGAATACAAATGTTTGATCATTGTGTTTGTAAGCCCAATGTACATATTCTGTATTAGTATTGGTGTCAGCGTTAGCGGTATATATATATATATATATATATATATATATATATATATACGCTATCGGATGTGTGTAGTGTTGGCATTCTGTCACTTGTTGTTTGTTTATTACGCGCGTTGAAAATGGATTGGGGCATCATAAATAGCCATTTTTGAAGGTCAAAATCATTGCGGCGCACTTCAAAACTAAGGTTTTGGGGACAATTGATGCTTCCAGTGGCCCGGTGATAAGACGGAGGTCAGCCCTACATGTTACAATAGGACGATAACCCTTTATACACGGAAAATGCGATTTAAGCCTTATATGGGGACAATTTCATCGACTTTTTGGACAAAACTTTGCGACCTTACAACTTCCCGGATTGGAACCCTCTTAACTTACTTGTTTGGTCCTTTATTATATTAAAGCTGTACGAATACAAGGTCAGTAACTTGGACCAGTTCAAGAAGTAATTCTCAAAATCTGGAACGAAATGCCAGACCGTGCGTGCCGCTTGCGATGGGTTTAAGAAACGTTTGAAGCTCGTGAATAAGTTTAAAATAGAGGTAATTCAAAAAGAAATGTTACAAACGTTCCTTATAAACAATACTTCCAATGAAATGCAACCGGGAAAAGAAATAATTTAATCTTAATTTTTAAACATTTTTTGAAAGTGTATTCGAACTTATTGAACATCCTGTATACGCCATGGGTTTGATTCCAGATCGTTTCCATCTCCATCCTATAGGTACCTTCATCTTGCAGTCACTGTTAGAAGTGAATCAATGCTTTTTCTGCATTCGTTTTTTCTTTTCTATACCAAGTAAGTTATTTTAAGGTAAGATGACAATTATTTTTCATTGTAAATTTTTATTTGAAAAATAAACGAGCTCATTATATAATTTTGATCCAAATTGTGATTAATATATCAAAGATCTTTCAAGCAAAATATTTTTCTTGAAAAGACATTAAAGCGTTCTTCGGAAAAATTAACGATGTTAACGATGAGAGATGTTTTCCTATCATAAAGCACTTCTATTCAATATGAGCTCAAGGCATACGTATTCCGTTGTTATGAACTTGCTCAAAATAACGCCTTAACAAGTTAAGAAAAACAACATGCTTTAGGAACTTGAGATAGGATTGATTTGAGAAAAATTAAATGATTTCAAAACGTTCATACTTAAAATCGGAATCTTTATTCAAAAACGAGACAGCTCAAGAAATATTTTTGTCAGATTTCTCTGAGAATTTCAAAGCGGATTTTAAAATGCTTGATGTTTTAGGGAAAGCATTTTATAAGAAATGGAGTATCGCTAATGGTTTTACAGACCACCATGTGTTCGAAAAAAAATTCTTAAATTCAGATATACTTCTATGATTCAAGTTTAATATCCTAGCTTTAGAATGATTTTTGATATTTCGGAAATTCTGTAATGCTGATATAATTTTCTAAAATTATCAATCAGATTTATAGACGGTAAGTGTGTATTCTTGAATAGAAACAATTTAGAAGTTTTAACTAAGAAACATATAACACTAAGCAGATTTAAGAGCTAATGTATTTGTATTTCGAGAAGAAACCTGGGATACGTGAAAAGTTCTTGGAAGCAAAAGGGTTATCGATTATGATTTCTTCAATATTTGAACTGAAAAATTTATTCCTGAAATCTCTGGCACTTAAGATTAGTTTTTATTTATTTACAGTCTCTGAAAATCTCCGATGTAAATATGTACATTATGTGGAAGATTTTGATTTGAAAAATGTATTGGAGGTAAACACTTTTCATTCGATGGGACTAAAACTTATAACCATCAATACTGAGGGCAAAATCTTCCAGAAAATCCGAAAAAAAAACATCTTTTTAAAGGATTGATAAATTTCTGTAAACAAAAATCTTGAGTTAAGACGTGATTTCTAAAACCCATGATTGTCAAGGAATTTCTGTGTTATGCTGGAAACGAAGAAATTATTCAACAGTTGAGAAACTACGGAAAAATTGGGATTTCTGAGCTCATAAAATAAATAGCTAACAAAACTCATTCAAACAGCATTTCATGAATCCTAGAATAATAAAATATCGAAACAAAACTAAAAATCAAATTCCTGGTTATTTCCCGGTTCTAACTGATTCCCGGTTTTCCCGGTTCAGTGGCCACCCTGTAACTTGCGTAAAAAGTAATCCCACTGTACATTGATGATTATATTTGCCATTATTTTTTTTTTCGACCGCGCCGGTTCACGCCGCCACCGCCTTGAAATGTTCACGGCGCGCCGCCATGAAGCCACCGCCGCCGGGGCAAAAATGACTTTCAAGCCGCCAGGGTTGGCCATTTCTCACACTTCATCTTGAAATGTGTAGAGATTTTACAAGTAGAGAGAAGTGAGCGATTCCAAGCAACAGCATCAAAATTTAAGAAAATTTTTAATTCATGATTTTCTATTGAGTTGAAACTTTGCACAGTTTTTCAATTTCATCTAAATCGTCATTTTTCGATATCAAATCTTCATATTGGGTCACGACTAACTTTTCAAAAGGGTGTATGTGAAAATGGTTCAAAAATATTTAAAAAGCTGCACAGCAAAAACGGAATGTTCGATTGTTATGATTTTTTCAGCAAAGTTAGACAACTAAATGGTGATTCTTAAGAAAATGTGCACAGTAAAAAAAAAAATTTTTTTGCCTTTAAAAATATAATTTTTGTCACAAAAACTCAAATATCTCAAAACCCTATCTTTTTTCGAACGTAATTTTCAATTTGAATTCAATTTGAAAACGGTCCATTATATTAGCTATCTACCATAAAAATTTGGTGATGGTAAACTAATAAACAAAAAAGTTATGACATTTCAAACATTTCACAATTTTCACATTTAGTAAAAAAAAATTTCCGTGTATTTTTTTTTCAAGAATCGCAGTTTGATGCTGATTTTATTGTTAAGGGCCTTGCGTGAGTTAAACAAGTTGTTTGTATGATATTCCATATTTATGTATTCATCGATATTATGTATATTATATGCAGGGTTGTGTTGAATCATTCTCACATGATAATGATTGGAGTTATCATTTGATAACATCTCAGGTGTGAAAAGTAGGCGAGTTTTCCTTGGCGATAACTTTTCAAATTTTGGAATCAATTGATAATAAACACAAAATTATCAATTAAATTTAAACCTTTCCAATACAAATTTAATGTCAACAATGAAGGTCATTCTGATGCTTGGCATTGTGTTTTATTGTTAGGTAGAGAAATAAGTTCAAAAAGTAACGGTAAGTGCTTAAATCGAGATACAATTGTTGAACGATTCTCACTCGCTAGCGAGTTTTTATCAATTGATAATTTGGATTTGTGATCGCATGAGAGTGTTGCTCATCCTCGATTATTTGAAAATTTGATTTTTCCCATGCCTGATTATATGTATAAATATTATATGTATAAATAAATAAAAATGAATTAATATTATCCTAAGTATTAAATTAAATGTGGCAGTTACACAATGTTGTTATAGAAACTCTAAGAGTTTTGGGTTTGAATTTTGGTATGGGTTATGATATCATGAAAACAGTTTATTAATACTTATTTTTTATGTATTTTTATTCAAATTTTTTAAAATATCGAACACTTTTGAATTATTATCAGCACAGTTTGAGTATAGTTTTGCTTTAATTTTATTTTCCGACAATGGAATGAAACAGTGAAATTTTTGGGTTCCTTGGATCGTTTTCGCGTTATTAAATTGCTCGCTGAGCTCTGAAGCCTTTATTTCGTACTCTTCAGTAGTAGTAAAACAAAATGATAATTTGGTTAAATCTTTTCTTTTCTACGATTTGCCCAATCAAAAGTTCTTTCGCAGTTTTAATTGGATGCTCACGTTCTTTGGCTAAACTTGCTCTTGTGGCCATGCGCTTTATTGTTCCTCCAATAGCATCACAAGGACCTTTGCCATGTGATGTAGCAAAAAATGCCATTCTGCATCAATTCCGTACATTGATTAAAATTGACATAGGCTCGAAAATTCTTACGATTTTTGTACTGCGACGCTGCTCCATCAGACATGAAATATATCGTTTTGACTTCTTTATGCTTATCAACGCGTAAAAGTTAATCATTTTTCAATGAACAAGTTTACGGATACTGAATCGTGTCTTAAATCTTCGGAAATTATAATAAATTGTTGTGTTCAATTTGCGTACTTCCATTAAAATAAATAACGAATGGATGAATTGTAGCTTGTTGTACATTCCAGTGATGGGACTGCACTTCATCTTGCAATACAAAGCTGTAATTTTCAGAAAAATCACAAATGACTAAAAATTCACCATTTTGTAATGTATTTTTCGTATTTTTTAAAAAGCTGGATTGTTCTGTTTTAATGAAATCGTGAGGGATTAAACTTTCTAATTTCAAGCAAAAATATGACACAAACTCATCTACAGGTTTTACAATAGTTTCTATGTCACACCTATCCGTGGTCACCCATTGCTCAAATGATAACTGATCAATATATTTTCTTCAAACTCAGCGAATAAAGTATTTTCCAATGATGAAGAATCTGGACAATCCGAACAAGATCGTAGATAGCAATTTGATGTTGTATTTTCACACAAAGACTACCAGTTAACATTTTAATATCCTTTGTTAAATTGATTCTTTTCAAACTATGTAAAATAAGATTAATATTCTCATGGGTTGTGCACACACACACATTATGTGTTCCTGAATTGGAAAGAAGCTTACATTGCCTTGGCCGGAGGCTTGCAAATGAGGAAAACCTATTTTAATATTATCGTGAATTTCCTTGAAGCGTGTGTGCGCTTCTTTCAAAGTCGTCATGATTAATCGTTTTTGGATTGCTTGACGCTTTCCATCTTTTTACTGATACATAATCTTTTGACCAGGCATAGCTTGACTTACTTCATCATCTTCAAAATATTGAACTACTATTTCTTTTGTCTCATCTGTTAATGCAGTACTAGACCTAGTATTTTTGGTTGAAAGACCGTTATTCTTCAATTGTTTTGCCTCTTTTACTGTATTTCTATTGGTTTTGAACTCATCAATGGCATCCTGAATAGACCACGAACTTGGCAGCATCGACAAAATCAATAATTTTTCTTTCCTTGTCGTGGCTGCATTCGAGAACCTTTCCTTCATATTTATAATTACCTCATCGTAGTCTGTATTTTCCACATCATCAGGTTCTAATTTGAAGAGGTTTCTTCGTACAGCTTCGTTTATTTCACGGTATTTTTCTCCGGGTAATAAACGTAGTCCATCTTCTCCATTTAATCAGAGTCACTTTTATCCCAGCTATGCCCTCGTTAAAGCGTTCGATGTTGACCTTTTGGATACACTCATCTTCCGATTGATTTGTTGAAACAGATTTCGCTGATGGTACGGTGGCAAGGCTCTCAGCACTTAATACTTCTGGTAATTCCTCAGTTGTTGTCGATACATCTGGCAATTCCTCAGTTGCTGTCGTTTTCGAACTTCCTGCGCTCTGCTCAACCGATGATATACAGATTGCTCTTTTGTCAACGTTTAGACGGCAGGACGTGCAAATGCGTAAATTTGTATTCAATGTGGACATTGGAGCATAACCAGTCGCTTTCAGTTTATCTATGGTGCTTTCGGTGAGATTTCGTAACTCTTTTGAACACTTTTTTCCATCAAACGGCCTACAACAGTTGAGAAAGCGGCTACTCATGTTGTTCGTAATATTTCAATAAACAAAATCACTTTTAAGTTTTTACTGATTAGTTTGGTGTCATTTGCTTGACTGAAGAAAAAAATTACTATAAGATCTTTAACAACCTTAGTAGTAGTAATTTTTTTGCTTTTTCGTGAGCATTGTCATGGTATGTACCTATCATGCATTTGTTGTTGTTGAAGATACCCGTTTCCTCCCGATCATAAAGTAGGTATAAGAGGTATATTTTTTGCAGGTAAACTATAGACGTACACGTGTATATAAATCTTTGATTTTGCAGCTTTTGTCTTAAAAATAACATTTCTGATATGTTTCTATCAACGTTATTATCAACAGGTTTCAACACTATTAAAAGAATTTTTCGCCAGTCACGTGCAATGAAAATTATGACACTATCAATACTTTTGATCACAACACTGGATCGTGTCTAAGTTTCTTATAGATGCTATGAATAATTAAATCAAAATATCATGAAAACAACTTGTTTAAATCATGTCCCTTAACAATAAAATCTGCATCAAACTGCAATTCTCGAAATAACTTACACAGAAAAAAATTTTTTTCTAAATGTGAAAATTGTGAAATGTTTGAAATGTCATAACTTTTTGTTTATTAGTTTACCATCACCAAATTTTTATGGTAGATAGCTAATATAATGGACCGTTTTCCTACGTTCGAAAAAAGATAGGGTTTTGAGATATTTGAGTTTTGTGACAAAATGATATTTTTAAAGGCAAAAAATTTTTTTTTACTGTGCACATTTTCTTAAGAATCACCATTTAGTTGTCTAACTTTGCTGAAAAAATCATAACAATCGAACATTCCGTTTTTTGCTGTGCAGCTTTTAAATATTTTGAACCATTTTCACACACCCTTTTGAAAAGTTAGTCGTGACTCAATATGAAGATTTGATATCGAAAAATGACGATTTAGATGAAATTGAAAAACTGTGCAGAGTTTCAAATATTTTCGAAATGGTCGCTCAGGATCGACTGACATGCCCCCGTGGAATGCCTCAAGTGTATTGATTCTCACTCGAGAGCGTTCACACGTGAGTATGAATATGTAAAACCCAGAAAAGCATGATCGATAATGAGTGAGAATATTTTCGATCACCTGTTTTGCTGTTGTGTATTAAAAAGGCCTATGTTCAGGCGCTTACAGCATCTTATTTACATAGTAGATTTAAAACACAGCTTAAATGTATGCATTTAGGTAAACAGAAAATTGTCATTATCCTGTATTCTTTACATATGTGGGCTTGTGTGACGAAGAGTGGGTATGACGCGCGCTCTTTCATACAAAGGGAAAGTGTAATTCTGCACGATACACTCGGATAACAGATCTAGAAAGAGAAGTTTTTACACCTTCTCTTGAATACTCCTCCGAGCGAACCAACCCTGGCCGCACAGTGGCGGGGCTTCATACAAATGCCGAACAAAACCTAATATAAGTTGCCCAAATTTTTTACCAAAGAGTAATTTTAGAACGCTAAATTCATTTAATACTCAAGTACTTCCGGATGTCCAAGCCTTACGATCTAAAACAGTAACAGCGTCTTCATTCTAAATTGAAGATGTAAATTTCCAGCTTTGGCGCAGCTAGGCGCAATTCACCACACCATCTACCATCGGAACACACAATAACCATCGGAAAGTAAACAAAAAATAGATTTTGACACATGATACCAGATCGTTCCGAATCATTCCCGAAAATAGGTTTAGTAAAATTTGCTTTTGCCTGGGAATGAGCTCTCGATACTACACATTAAAATAAATATATACTTTCGTCATGCACCAAGAAAAAACAAACCACGTAAGCGCCATCTGAAAAGACTAAATTTTGTTTTGCGTGTTATCGTTGATATGGAAATGCTAATATCATTTTCCAAACATAGACTTCACGTAGAAGTAATACACTCATATCATTAATAGTGTTATTGTTGATATATTGCCTTCAAAAATTTGCTTGGTGGGAGTTTCCTTCTCGGCTTAGATTTCGGCTCGACTTAACACACACTTTTTTCGAATCTGTTTCCCCCTCCTAGGCTTTTACCATACATATTTTTTAGGGAGACGCTTCACAGCAATAGCTCCAACAAGCCATCAAAAATTAAATTTACAGCTACAATCACCAAATTTTGGAATCAGTTCATTTAATGCTTGTATGAATGAAATTAAATAAAAAAAACTCGCTTCGTGAAACAAAGAACAAAAATGTCCGGGTTTACAACACTTGTGCCGCCAATAATAAAAATCAAAATTTTCGCTTTAAAATTGTGTCCTTTGAGCCAATTATTGCGGTAGGACTAAGGTCCTATTGTTGTGGTATCGCTTTCCATAGACCTTCAAAAAATATCGTAACGATAGGCAACTGCTTCATATTAATGTGGTAGTGTATTTTTATTGCGATAAAAGCAAAACAACATAAGTTTAGCACAAATGACGTAATTTTACAAAACTATTTATTGAACGATCAACGAAATTCTTTAAAAGCAAACCTATATGTAACCCTAGCATTGCTTATTAATAAGAATCAACTTAGTTTTAGAGAATAAGTTTTTTGTTTTTTTTCCTGTAAATGCACATAATTTTGACAAAATTCCTTTGGGCTTTTGCAGCAAACTAAAAATCCATCTTGAGGAAGTACTTCGAGATGTTTCTCCAAAATATGTTCTATGAGCCCAGATTTTTTCAGATATTCATAAAGATGATTCAATGGATTGATACAAACTTCATTTTCTTTACCGGAAATTGTGGAATTTCTTGAATATGATAAAGAATTAATTTTGCAGCCATACTTTGTTATCTAGCTCACGGTGCTTAATTGAATGAAATAGACGCGTGTCTCTATCACTTTCAGATAGACGAATTCCATTCATAAAACATTGTCTTTCAGTATTGTTTATGAATCGCAATCGCAAAAAATGTGTTGTCAGCATTCGCTCACGCTGCACCACGTAAATATAGTGTCCGTACATCTATGAATTGGTAGGCACACATCGCAGCGCATTTTGCGACCTTGACTTTCAAGCAAATTTTCAACTTAACACGGTGCAGTTAACGTCGGTCAATTTGCTCCTAGGTTAGGGTCGATGCCGAAGGCACTGTCACGTTTCGCAGAACCAAAGCCACGAATGACGCGCACATAATATCTTTATAATAGCTCTAGATTATGTTTGAAATAACTGTTGCTATTGATCGCTGATTGAATGGGCCATTACCGGTTGTTAAGATAGGATTTGAGGTTATTAGTATCACGCGGGGCAAATTACGTTTATTGCTAAGATGTGACCGTCAATACAATATCGAAAGTTGACACTTTAGTTGAATAACCAATTCTGCCACAATACCACCAATCATATTTACGAGGAATGATTTGTTATTTTGCCTGGACGTATGGGTATGGATATTATTAATCATTTCCACATTAGGTACTATGTTGTCCGATGACTTGTTGCCAGAGACTTTGATGTGGTAAAAGATCGTTTTTGCCACGAAAACCAAGGCAACTATTATATTGAATCTAACGCAAGGAATCAAGATTCTGATCTCCTACCATTACAATTTTGTGTTATTTAGGGGTCTGTGAGTCAGGGAGAACTGCCTAGGACGTGGTGGGGTTTAGCAGTGGGCTCTGCTATTCTCTTAGTAAGGCCGAGTGGCACCGATCTGAAACGGCGAATGGGCCAATGGTCAGGCTCTGTAGCACGCGGTACAATCTTGCCACTCAGTTGCCAGCTGAGTGGGAGTAGGCTCACATGCTCTTTCCTGACTAGCGCTGATCTGGCTCTGAACACGAAAGTGTCAACCCTCGCATGGCCTCCCTGCATGCCGCAAGGTATGTATAGATAATCATGGGATCGCGAAGGCGACTAAACCAGCAGGATTCGACAGCAGCCGCAAGGGGGACCCAACAGTCATGCAATCTGCAAAAAATACCAAATCGACGCATGATGGAGAAGTGGTTACTGGCGGCAAGGAGAATCCTTTCGCCAGACGCAGTGGCCGTGAGAGGTCCCCCCAAAGCTCGCCGGGGGAAGGCGATGGAGAAACCCGTGGAGGGTTTGAGGAGTTGCCGGTTGAAGTGAAGATGGACGGCCCCACCCTGACCCGAGTCATCAATTCGGTTATGACGAACCACGAAGAACGCGGTGGCCAGATGATCACGGATCATGTCATGATCATGTCGTTAGCGTTAATTAAGAAAGGATCTCAAACCAGCTGTACAGGCGTTCTGCGCCCTAGTAGTGGAGGCAAAGTCCGAATGGAGAACCCTACTAGATGCCAGTAAGAGTGCGGAGCGAGAAATTCGAACACCAGGCGGAGAAGAACAAAGAGAAGGCTGAATCGAAGATTCGCCTCCTGCCCGAAGGGAAACGGTTAGCGGAGAGCCAGACCGAGGAACTCCACAGGATGACCGTGACAGGGGCGACTCCGAAGCTCAGTAAGGTTACGCAGGAGGCGAACCTGAAAGTAGCTACCGAGAAGTCAGCAGCTTCTAAGCGGGAAAGGCGGGAGAAGTTTGAGCGGAATGCCAGCCCTTCCAAGCCAGAGAAACAAGTGCCTCTACCAACGAGGAAGACTGAAGCTCGCTGGGAGGAAGACCTGGCCTAGAGGGAGGTCGTGAACCCCAAAAAGGCGAGGAGGAGACGTCAGCAGGCCGCAAAGAGTGCGGCAGGTGGAACGGTGCACACCACTGCTAAGAGGGGTAGAACCCAGGAGAAGACGGGTGCGCCTTCCAATGGCAGTGGAAAGCGTAAAGACAGAGGTGAGGCGATTATCGTCAAGCCTGATGATAAAAACTACGCCGAAGTCTTGAAGGCCATGAGAGTTAACGATAAACTCTCTGGCCTAGGAGGGGATGTCAACTGTATCCGAAGGACGCGGAAAGGCGAGATGATTCTCGTCTTGAAGCGGGATGCTGCTGAGTTCTGAGAACAAAAAGTTGACGGATAATGGGGTTCAAGCCTTATGCCCAGTCTCGAACATCCAGTGCAAGGGGGCCTGGATGAAGTAACCAGAGACCTGGTCGACGCACTGAGAGATCAGAGGTGTCGAGATCCAGGAATCTGCGGTTCGGTTACGCAAAAGCTACGCGAGAATGTAGGTTGCCTCATTCCAAGTACCTCAGGCTGTGGCCAAGAAGGTAATGGATAGGGCTTAACTGAAAGTTGGTTGGTCGGTATGTCCACTAAGTATAAGCCAACCGCTTCAGACCTGCTTCAGGTATTTTGGCAACGGTCATAAGTCTTTTGACTGTAAATGACCTAATCGGAGGTGCCGTATGTGTGGAGCTGAAGGCCACCAAGCTCGCACCTGTCGGGCTGCACCAAGGTATCTGATCTGTCCCCCGGTAACAAACAATAGACACCTTACCGGTGTCCAGGCCTGTCCGGCCTCTAGAAGGCTCCAGACACGCAGGTAACACAGCTAAACCTAAACCACTGCGAGGCGGCTCAACTGCTGCTATAACAGTCGGTTACCGAGTGTAAAGCTGATGTAGCCTTGCTGTCCGATCCATACCGCATCCCTGCTGGAAACGGTAGTTGGATTTCGGATAAGTCTCAGATAGTGGCCATCTGGACTTGCAGAATATATCCCATCCAGGAGATATTATCATCACCTGTCGATGAGGGTTTCGTCATGGCAAAGGTAAAAAAAGGACCTTCTGCAGCGCGGTATAGACGGTGGAGCCAGAGTGGAAGGTTCATGAGGGGCATACCTCCAGCGATCATTAGGAAATTCGTTTTATGGCCCGGTATACCCCCGTCGCAACCACAAGGCGGATCGGCAAAACCGATCTAGGATTGCGCAGGAATCACTACGATGGAAGAGTCGAACAACGGGATTAAGTGGCGATGAGTTAATCGATGTACTAATTCGTGCATGCGATGTGACGATGCCTAGGAGGACCAAACCTCCCGGAAATCGACAACCAGCGTACTGGTGGACAGACACAATTGCAGACCTTCGTAGAACCTGTCTTCGAGCTAAGAGAAGGTTGCGACGTGCCAGAACAGACGCTGAAAAGGTCGAGAGACGCCGGGTGTTCCAGACAGCGAGCAGAGCTCTGAACTACGAGATTAAATGTAGTAAGAGAGCCTGCTTTGAGCAGCTGTGCAGGATGGCGAACGACAATCCATGGGGAGATGCATACAGGATGGTGATGGCTAGGACTAACAGCACGCCTCCTGAGAAATCCCCGGAGATGCTGCCCAAAATAGTCGAAGGGTTGTTTCCGAGACATGAATCATCTAACTGACCCGCTACCCCGTACGAGTCAGTCGACGTGGTACCGCTAGTGACTAACGAAAAGCTTATCGTTGCTGCAAGGAAACTTAAGCTCAATAAGGCACCAGGACCGGATAATATTCCACACCTGGTCCTTAGACACGCTATTCTCACTGATCCAGATATGATCATGAACTGCCTCCAAAGATGCATGGACGAAGGAAACTTCCTTGATCGTTGGAAAAGGCAGAAATTTGTGCTACTACCGGAGCCCGACAAGCAGCCGGGAGACCATTCGGCATATAGACCAATTTGCCTACACGATACAGCTGGAAAACTGCTAGAGAGGGTTATCCTGAAAAGATTGCCAGCTCAACAGAGTGTGCTGGTGGCCTATCTAGCAACCAGTATGGTTTCCGTAAGGGCCGTTCTACCATCGAAGCAATTCGATCGGTAACGGATACGGCTAAGATAGCGAGAGGTTTGAACAGGCGAGGTATTAGGTACTGCGCATTGATTACACTTGATGTAAAAAATGCGTTTAATAACGCTAGCTGGGCAGCTATTGCTGATTCCCTGCACCGATTGAGAGTTCCGGATTACCTGTGCAGGATACTGAAAAGTTATTTTCAAATGGCAAAAAGCATGGGACACCGCAGTCAAAGGTCGTTGGACCCATAACTGATTCCGGATGTGTCAAACTGGATTGGTAGAAAGCATGGTCAGGTCAACTTCTACCTAAAACAGGTGTTGTCCGAATTTGGCTGCTTTAAAAAATTCTTACACATGTTTGGCTTCGCAAACTCTGCGGAGTGCCCTTAATGAGTAGGTGAGATAGAGTCGGCATAGCATGTGATGTTTGCATGCCCGCGATCCGACGTAGAACGCAATGTCATGCTGCGTGTCAGCGGCATGGATACAACCCCAGTCGAGAAGATGTGCCGGGATGAAGTTATATGGAATGCGGTGAACACAGCATCTCAACAGATTATGTCGAAACTGCAGCGGTGGTGGCGTCTTGAACAAAACCAACGACTGCAGTAGGGGCATCTGTGGTGCAGTGAACACTTCGCTCACCCCGACAACTAACATGTCGCGGGTGGTCTGCAGGGACCTCCGTATGTAGATATAGAGGTCATTGCGGTACATGCGCAGTGCTTGTTTTCGGGGTGTTCGTCTCCAACGGTCAGGTGAGGTTACTATCAAGCTTGCGATCGACGGGTGGTGAGGTTACCATCGTTGAAGTCGCGATGTTGTGTGTATTAACGTCGATTGCGTTAGCATAGGCGTGAGCCTTCTCAATAGTTCCTCCCTGATGTATTGTTTAATTTCGGGCCGGGGGTAAGGACTGGCGAAAGGGTTTTGGTTTTAGTGGTTTGGGTAAGAGTTACATGACATACCCATCCCCACACTACCTGTTAACCTCCTCAGGTGTCTTGTTGCAGATTTCCGTTTAACCTTGCTCAAAAAAAGAAGAAAAAGATGCACAGATAGCACAAGAGGAAGGCTACTAGGATCCGTCGGGAGAAGGTTGAGCAGGTTGCCGACTCTAGGGAACGACGGAAACCAGTTCCTTCTTCTACGAGGACTACCGAAGTTCGCCGGGAGAAAGGCCTGGAGGAAATTTGTGAACCCCGAAAAGGCGACAAACGGCAGAGGAGGCGAAGGCGCCCTCGACCAAGAGGGGGAGTCCCCGTAGAGGAAAGGGTCATGGCAGCAAGGGAAGAGGCGAAGCAATTATCAAAACTGATAAAAAGCTCATTGGCCTAGAGGATGATATCTACTGCATCCCCATAACGCAGAAGGGCGAGATGATCCTCGCCCTGAAGCGGGATGCTGTGCGGAAGAGTTCCGCGTATAAAAAGTTGACAGAAGAGGTGCTGGGTGATGCGGTTCAGGTGAGAGCCCTACCCGAGCAGCACAAGTCAGACAAAAATGGTTGCAGCAACTTGATTGTGACTGAATCTGGTCTCATATAAGTTGCAATAACCTATGTGGAACATGTGTGCTACTAGGGTATGCCCAGTGGAGGTGATCCAATGCCGAGGCCTGGACGAAATCACCGAAGCCGATGAACTGGTAGTTGCTTCAACGTTCAGAGGACCGACTTGCGAGTCATGCATCAATGTGACCTTCTGCAGCGCGGGATGAACGGTGGAGCCTGAATGGTGGGTGGCCAGTTACCATCAGGAAATACGTTTTATGGTCAGCTATACCCCCAACAGAACCACAAGGCGGGTCAATAAAGCTGATCTAGGATGGGGTTCCTGGGCAGTTCGATCCAGAACTGCTGGAAGAATCACTACGGTGGGAAAATCCTGTCCTAGAGCTAAAAGAAGGTTGCGACATGCTAGAACCGAAGCGGACAGGCTAGAAAGACACCGGATATTCCAAACAGCGAGTAGAGCTCTGAACTACGAAATCAAATGTAGTAAGAGACCCTGCTTTGAAGAGCTGTGCAGGATGGCCAATAATACTCCATGGGGGGATGCAACAGGATAATGATGACTAGGATCAACAGCACACCTCCTGAGAATCGTTGATCGTTGGAGATCGTTGAAGGTTTGTTCCCGAAGCATGACTCATCCGACTGGCTCGCCACACCGTACGAGTCAGTGAACGTGTGGTACCGCTAGCGACTAACGATGAGCTTATCGCCGTTGCAAGATAACTTGAGCTAAGTAAGCCACCAGGTCCAGATTGTATTCCTAACCTGGTCCTTAAGCACGCAATTCTTGTCGCTCCAGATATGTTAAGGAGCTGCCTCCAACGTTGCCTGGACGAAGGAAACATCCCAGATCGTTGGAAACAGCAGAAGTAGAAAAGTCGCGGATACCCTGATCTGGTCAATTAAGCCGGACCAATACCTTTCCCGAAGACTGGTGGCTCAGCCACGTAATTTCTATCTCAAAGAACAGCGTCTTCTCAAAATATCGACCTATCTTGCTGACCTTCTGCATATCTCGCGACAAATTTACACTGCAACCACCGCTGGTTAAAACTACAATTAAAACTGCGTCGCCGATGATTTTTGGACCGGTACTCACATCTAAGCGATATGTTTCTAACTTTTATCTGTGGTAACTGAAGTGATGCTATTCTCATACAAAAGCCTAGGCTTGTACCACAAAAAAAATTGTGTAAATGGCTCAATATAAGACAAGACCTTAGAGCTTTCGCAACATATGTATTCTATTGTTGGTTGGCCAAAATTTACTTTTTTTTCCAGATTTTAAATTGTTTTTCATTTCTATCTCATAATTGATTTTAGTACGCTGAAGCACAATGATTATTGTGCAATGAATTGATTTATAGTGACAAATAGCCTTCGATGGGAATGCTTACCAACCCAACTATTTTTTACTACACAGGTAATCGATTATTCACTCGGCCAACTGATGGTTGATGGCCAATCAATGCACTATGTCGACGGCAAAGGCGCCGTACGGCCATCGACTGCAGTCAAGACCGACGTGTTTTTGCGTGCGATGTGATAAGGCAAAAACCCGGGCTTGCAAACCTTCATTACTCACCACGGCGACGAACGGGCCGGGACGGGACAAATTGCCATTGCGTGTCGACGCGAAAGAGACAAGACGTCGTGCAGTTCTCTGACATAAATTGACAACAAATTATCAATTTCACTCCGCGTGCTCAATCTTTTTGTGTCTGAAACCTCAGCAACGATTTATAGCATTACGGACGTTGACAGCTACAAATTCGCATTACTTACTCCCCATCTGTATGCGTCTACATGTGCTACTGCAGTTACTTTACGAATGCGAACTGGAGCACAAATGCAGTCAGCAGTTGCACGCGATATAAAATTCGTTTAACTTTAACCAAATACGCAATCAGCTCCATAACTTACCACTTTAGACGGGTCACAGTACGCTTCGAGGGTTGAAAACATTGGTTTCTTTCTCGGTTTCGTCGTAATTTTCACACCATTTTCCACGAATAAACCGACTGGGAGGTCGTGTGTGCCAATATGCACGTATCAAACGCAGCACCGCTCGCCCGACTTACCACCTCGATCGTCTTCGTATGACTACAGACCAGCAACCGACCAACAACGATCGAGAAATGCAGTTTCCTTTCGTGGGCCAAGACGACGAGTGCAGCTCACATAACCGTACACTTAATTTATCTGCGCGACCATAACGAGTTCACGTGATGCGAGATTTGCATATGTGTAACGAGATGATTTTTGTCGTAAGAAGGAAAGTGTCTCTCTCAGTAGCAACGAACCGAGACAGTCGACCACACCGCCGCGGCCCGCCACTAAATGGCTAGACACCGGCTGTTTACCCTACATACATACATATTAAGTGATTATACGATCAGAGATGTTGTTCTCCAGTGTATTTTGCACAGCCGGTGAGACACGAAACGATTGCATGTATACAACCGCTAATGTGAATGGCGGCACTCACAGCGACGATCACGACACAGTTCATACGCGGCAGTAACATGTGTTTCGTTCTCATCCGGTCAGATAGAGTAGCTGCTGGAATCGCACGTGACTAAATCCATAAGCGAAATTAGGTGGACATCAAATTCTGCACACAGTCTTATCGAGAGAGAAAGACCTTTTGGAAAGTATTGCTATAATTTCGTCCTCGAAGTTTATTACTCAGCCCGGTTGATGGAATAACACCGCAAGGACATGCTGAGGGTGACTGGGTTCGATTCTCGGTTCGGTCGGTCAAAATTGTTTAAATAAATTGTTTCGAATTTCCTGGACCTAAGATATCATCGTGTTAGACTTGATACGCGAATGAAAAATTGGTAAAATTTTCTTAGAAAGACAACTGTGGAAGCGCCTAATTAGTAGAGGTAGAAGCTAATACATCCGATTCTTTGTTTACACGTGGGATGCGTTCCGTGTAAAAAAAGTTTTCAGTTCAAAATTTAAAAATCCGTGTAAAAAAAGTTTTATGATTTCTCGACGAATCATGCAAAATGGAGCAACTTTGCAAAAATTTTGTGTGAGATTTTTTTTTTACACGGCCGTGTAAAAACAGAATTGGGTGTATAAGGTTCCTGCACCAAAGCCATTTTGCATGAGTCTACAAAGATTAATCGTTGCTGTTCTTTTATCAGGGCTGGTAGCGATCAATGCTGCTCAAAATAGTGACTTTAGTGACCAACAATGGCGAAAAAAGGGACCAAATAGTGACTTTCAGCTGCAGAAAAAGTGACCAAATAGTGACTTTTAATTTCATTTGCAGTGCGAAAAGGGACTTTATTTGAAGTTCACAAGGCCGATAAAAAAAAATTTCATAAATTATGTCTCTCGAGAATTTCAATTTGAAGAGGCAATAAATAAAAAAAATATATGAATTGCCAAAACATTATTCAACAAATTCCATGAAAAGGAAATTGTCATTCCGTGCCGATAGTTCGAACGAGCCAGACGTGTGTGCTGTGTCTCATCGCGGATTGTGTTCGGTAGTGCGAGTGCTGTTGTGTGGCGCGTATCCTACCTACGGATCCAAGGCGATCACTGTCGGCGAGGGGAAGTAGCTGCTTCTGGCGACGCCAGTGAAGCAGGCTATTGTTTCTGCTGCTACCTACAGCAGCAGCGCAGATAAGTGGCAAAGATTGTTGTATTGTTCTCCCATAGAGTGGGACTGATTAGAATAGTTTGAATTAGTTTTTTTTATTAGTTTTTTTTTCGAATTAGTTAATAGTTATTAGTTCTTTGCTTGTAATAACTATACTTCCAACACCTTGCAAGGTGATAATGGAGGCGGAGACTGCGGAGGGCAGTGGGCCTCCCAAAGATGGTGGTCGCACACGATTCTACCATGCATCTTCTCCTGGGCCTTGGGTTGTTTACTTTCGGCAGAAAGTGAAAAGCCTAGATTTTCTCGGCATTAAGCGAGATTTGACGCGTCGTTTTCCGAAAACTGATTTCCATCAGGTAAATCGGAACAAACTACGCATAACCGCACCTACATACAAGGATGCAAACGAAATTGCTAAAGACAAGGCCTACAATGTTGAATATTTGGTTTATGTCCCCTCGCGGGAGGTCGAAATCGAAGGTGTGATCAACGCCGCGAGCCTGACTTGCAAGGATGTACTTGCGGAAAAGGCCGCTTAAAGAATGCAATGCAGTCTACTGTGGATATTCTGGATTGCAAGGAGTTGCATTCAGCTACCATGGTAGATGGTAAAGAGTGTATTCTAAGTCAGGTTCGCTTCGAGTGACGTTCGCCGGTTCGATTCTCCCAAAGTATGTAGATATTGAAAATATGTTATTTCCGGTGCGTCTTTTTGTGCCGAGGGTGTTCAATTGTACCAACTGCAAACAGTTGGGGCACACTGCCGAGTTTTGCGACAACAAGCCCCGTTGTGGCAAATGTTTTGAAAAGCATAGGGAGGAGTCCTGTCAACAACAAGCTACAAAGTGCGCTTATTGTGGCATGGATCCTCCCCATGGTTTGCAAGAATGCCCGGTGTACAAAAAGCGCACCCAAAAAGTGAAGCGCTCGTTGGTACAGCGCTCGTTGGTACAGCGCTCCAAGCAGTCGTATGCGGAAATGGTTAAGTCGCAAGACACATCCGCCACAACCACCGCCACGGCTGCTATTTCAGCTGCCGTTCGAGTAAGTGATTACTACGATTCTATTGCCACTGATGAATTGGACTCCGACGTAGCTGATATGGATGATTCTTCGGAGGTACACGTGCCCGAAAAGAGGAAGCAACCGTCTTCCCGGGATCGCGCCGTAAGAGAACAAAGTCATCCATAAAAGCTTGCCAAAATCTGAAGGTAATGGGGATTATTTAAAATCCTGAAGCAATCTGTCTTCACTGCTCCTTTGGATCCTAGTTGCAGCAAGACATTCCCACCATTGCCTAAAACCGATGATTCCAAGAAACATCCGGTTAGAGAATCAATGAAAGAAAAAATGCAATTCGCACTTCCAGAAAAAATATTCCGTCCAAGCGAGGATTGATCTCCTTTAAGGACCTCGTGGACCGTTTTTGAATTTGTTCAATATTCCGAATTCATTGAGGCCACTCATTGACCTCTTTATACCAACAGTAGAAAGTTATCTGAAGCAATTGACTGTTTCATGGCCCCTTCTTGCAGAAATTGTATCTTTCGATGGATAATACGGCCATGCAAGATACAATCACTGTGCTGCAGTGGAACTGTCATAGTCTGAAAAATAAATTAGACGTGTTCAAGTTTTTGATTCGCAATTCCGATTGCGATATATTTGCACTCTGTGAAACATGGCTTTCTTCTGAAGATGAAATCAACTTCCACGATTTTAACATTATTCGCCAAGATCGGGATGATCATTATGGTGGCGTTCTTTTGGGGATCAAAAGTGCTACTCCTTCTACAGAATTCCCATTCCGACTGTTAATGGCCTAGAGATCGTCACTTGCCAAATAAATGTAAAGAATAAAGATCTTTGCATAGCTTCAGTGTACATTCCTCCAAATGCCTCTATTAATCGTCGACATTTTTGGAGCGCAGTCTCCCTCCTATCATCTCCAGTATTGATATTGGGTGATATGAACGCACATGGTATTGGATGGGGCGAAACGTATGACGATTATAGAGCGCCTATTTTCTATGATTTGTGTGACGATTTCAATTTGAATATTTTGAACACTGGTGAAGTAACTCGAATAGGACCAAATGGTCAACAAAGCCGTATTGATCTGTCTTTATGTTCAAATTCACTATCATTAGATTGCACGTGGAAGGTAATTCAAGATCCCCATGGTAGTGACCATATGCCGATAGTCACCACAATTAAGAGTGGCTATCAACAATCTGAGCCAGTTAATGTTCCTTTCGATCTCACGAAGAACATTGACTGGCAAAAATTTGCATCGGCGGTAAATATTGGTATTGAATCAACTGATACTCTTCCCCCTTTGGATGAATATCGATTCCTTACTGAGTTGATTCAAAAAGCGCACTAGAAGCTCAGAAACGACGCGTTCCAAGTACATCTGTCATCAGAAGACCAGCCACTCCTGGATGGGATGATGAATGTACTAAGCTGTATTGTAAGAAATCTGATGTTTTCAAGGCCTTCCGTAAACACGGAAGGTCAGAGCTTTTGAAGAGTATTTGAGGCTCGAAAGAAAACTCAAAAATCTTCTCAAGGCAAAAAAACGTAGCTACTGGCGACGTTTTGTCGAGGGACTATCACGAGAAACCTCAATGACAACACTTTGGAAAACGGCTCGCAACATGCGGAACCGCATTTCCACCAATGAGAGTGAAGAATACTCCAATCGATGGATATTCAACTTCGCAAAAAAGGTCTGCCCAGATTCCGTACCAGCAGAACCGCTATTTCGAGAATCAGTCACTGATCCCGGTTCTTTGGGTGGACCATTCACAATGCTGGAACTTTCTATGTCTCTTCTTTCATCGAATAACTCTGCTCCGGGATGCGATAACATCAAATTCAATCTTCTTAAAAACCTCCCAGATATCGTAAAAAGACGATTACTTGACCTGTACAACTGTTTCATGGAGTACAACATTGTGCCACCTGAATGGCGACAGGTCAAAGTAATAGCTATTCAAAAGCCTGGGAAACCAGCGTCTAATCACAATTCATACCGACCGATTGCCATGCTATCATGCATGAGAAAATTATTGGAGAAAATGATCCTTTCAAGAGTCGACCATTGGGTCGAAGAAAATGCATTGCTTTCAAATACTCAGTTTGGATTTAGAAAAGGGAAAGGAACAAACGATTGTCTAGCGTTGCTTTCTTCAGATATACAACTGGCCTTTGCGCACAAGGAGCAATTGGCTTCAGTATTCTTGGACATTAAGGGCGCTTTTGATTCAGTTTCCATAGAAGTACTGTCAGACTATCTGCACAGTAATGGATTACCCGTTATTTTGAATAATTTCTTGTACAATTTGTTGTCAGAAAAACAAATGAACTTCACACTCGGCACTCTGACAACTTCCAGAACTAGTTACATGGGCCTTCCCCAAGGTTCATGTTTAAGTCCCTTGCTTTATAATTTCTATGTCAAAGATATTGACAATTGTTTGGAAGGACAATGCACGCTCAGACAACTTGCAGATGATGCCGTGGTCTCTCTAAGAGGTCCGTGTGCAGCTGTTTTGCAAGGACCATTGCAAAGTACCCTAGATAATCTGACTGTTTGGGCCAGACATTTGGGGATCGAGTTTTCACCGCAAAAAACTCAGTTGGTTGTGTTTACTAGGAAGCGGTACCCTGCTCAACTGAAACTAAAGCTGTTGAATGATGACATCAACCAATCTTTATCTTCTAAATACCTTGGGGTCGTGTTTGATTCCAAATGTACCTGGAAACTCCACATTGAGTATTTGATACAAAAATGCCGGAAAAGGATCAATTTTCTACGTTCTATCTCCGGAACATGGTGGGGTGCTCACCCGGAAGACCTCATCAAACTCTATAGAACGACTATTCTCTCTGTTTTAGAGTATGGCTCCTTCTGCTTCCTCTCAGCAGCTGATTGCCACCTGATCAAATTGGAACGAATTCAGTATCGTTGTTTGCGTATTGCCCTTGGCTGCATGCATTCAACGCATAACATGAGCCTGGAGGTGCTTGCTGGAGTCACTCCTTTAAAAGCACCGTTACTGGGAGCTCTCACTTAGAATACTCATCAAATGTGGAACAAGTAACACTCATGTTCTAGCTATCTTCGATAATATGTTTGAACTAACTTGTCGTTCAAGATTCCTGAGAGTTTATCTCAACTACATATCGTCAGATCTTTGTCTTCCGTGTTATAATCCCCTCGAGTTCACTTCACCAACGACAGTTCCTCAATTGTATACGATCTGTCCATGAAACATGCTATTCAAGGAATACCAGATCATCTTCGACAAATATCTATTCCTCACTTTTTTCTGAAAAATATGAACATGTCAATTGCAATAACAGATACTTCACTGATGGTTCTCGCATCAACGGATCCACTGGCTTCGGTGTTTTCAATGTAACTTCAACCACCTTCCAAAACTTCAGGAATTGTGTTCGGTTTATGTTGCTGAGCTGGCAGCAATTAACTTCGCTTTGGGGATAATTTTCAATCAGCCCGTAGACCATTATTTGATCTTCTCGGATAGTCTTAGTTCTATCGAGGCACTCCAGTCGATGAAACCTGTTAAGCACGCATCTTACTTTTTTACAAACATAAGAGAGCAGATGCGTGTTTTGGTCGAAAGATCATTCAAGATTACCTTTGTTTGGATCCCATCTCACTGCTCAATCTACGGCAATGAGAAGGCAGACTCGCTGGCAAAGGTGGGCGCACAGGAAGGTGAGGTTTATGATAGACAACTCTCGAGTAACGAGTTTTTCCCATTAGTCCGTCAGAGTACTCTTCAAAGTTGGCAAAGGAATTGGACACACAATGAACTCGGACGGTGGCTATTTTCCATAGTTCCAAAAGTTTCTGGGCGAGCGTGGTTCAGGAGGTGAGGACTTAAGTCGAGGCTTCATTCGCGTGATGTCGAGACTTATGTCTAACCACTATTCACTAAGGGCACATCTGTACAGAATAAACATTGTCGATAGCAACTTATGTAGGTGCGGAGCCGGTTATGATGACATCTATCACGTAGTTTGGTTCTGCTCGGAAAATGACGCCTCCAGAGAGCGACTATTGGATACCCTAGTGGCCTGAGGTAAACAACCCTTCAGGGAAATTCGAGGTGTTTTGGGGGATCGTGATGCGGTCTATATGCAGGCCATTTATAGTTTCATTTGTGATTCTGACATCAAAATCTAATTTTTTTTCTTCTGTCAAAGTTTTTTTTGTACTGTCTCTGTCTCTATGTTCCGTAGATCTCCGTTACTCAGGCCATCCGGAAGACGCTCCCAGTAGAACCAATCCTCGAGCACGACGACACGCCACATCGTCCCTTACGCCAAATACCCGGATGAGCAGCCGAAATTCCTTGATTCCGAATCCTAAGCCTCGTCCATCCTTTAATATTGTAAACTAACCTCGAGTCACCACGAGTACGCTGGCTCCTATCCCTCTCTTACTAACTGAAAAAAATGACATTGATTGTATATATCACAAAGAAATATGGCTCCGTAAAGTGTTATACACGTCTGAGCCTACCAAATAAACGAACTTGGAAAAAAAAAAAAAAAGGAAATTGTGTGCTTATTTAATGGAATGTCTTCACTTTTCATGCACCATTTAATTCCAGTACTTTGCAATTTTCACTAGTATACGTATTTCGACCTCAACAGCAAAGACGTCTTTAGTCCCTCAAGTTGAGTTAAGTATGAGTAAACTGGTTAAAGTTTACAAAGTGATGGAAATAAATGGAATAGTTGGTATTATGACAAGTGAAATCTGATAAGTTTGTTTTATTTGATCCTGTTTTATTTTTTTCCACCCCCTTCACCCCTGGAATAGCACAACTTTGAGGCAAGTCATACAGAATAATGTACAATAATGTTTATTTTGGGTTCGAATTTATTTGGAAAATCTTCGCTTGTTTGTAAAAATACGTCTTTTTTATAATCGAAACTTATATAACTAATTTTTAGACATAGATTCAATTTCAAAACCTAAAGAATTTTCTCAGGACTTTAAAAAGAAAGCAGCATTAGGGAAGTGTTCGCGGGTCTTGATCTCGAATATATGTCCCTTGCCCACCAGTTTTTGAAAGTTGCTGATGTTAGATTATAATCGGCTTCCATCCATCCCTTTTGCTGTCGTAATTCCTTAAGAATATTTTCCTCCTGTAGTCTACCGTTAAACCCCATTCGTATGTCTTCCTCTCGTTGCTGTGTCCCAAAAAATGTTTGTCTCGTTACAGATGTGAAACATTGCCAAGGATTTCAACTGTGTGAACATCAGCATTGTAATTAATTAAGCACCCTAAATTCCCTTCCTTTCCTATTGTATAATTGTATTCCCTAACCTCGACCAAACCGCGAGTCTTTCGGTTCCCCAAAACTAACATTAGTGTATAAGAATCATGAAAAACTGTATTAAAAACATGATTTCGGCTCCGTAACGCTTTACCTTCCAAATAAATGATAGTTTAAAAAAAAAGGACTTCAAAAAGCCTAAACAAGAAGATCGAGCTACCAACCAACAAATTTACGATTTTCGATAGAATATCCAAAGTTTATGCAGTTTTAAATGTTTAAATTGTCATCAAAATATATATTGGAAAATTCTTAAGCATTTATCTGAGCAGATGTCAAGAGACCATTGATTTTCCTCCTTACGGAAACACTACGGAAAATATTATTTCTATGGGGGATCTCTTACACGCTTAGTTTTTATTTCTGTAGCTCGGCAAAAATCCGCGCAGCCGTGTGACCAGCTCAATAAATACTGATATCCCGGCAAAAATGATGTGATTTTCAGCAACTTCGACAGAAATCTTAGCAAGTCCATTGCAGTATCAATCTTAGATGCAAATTTCTCCATTTTAATTCAAAAATAAATATTTTAGTTTTATTTATCATTTTCAAACTATATAAGTGTTGATTAAAAGATATTTTAGTTACTAGATAAAGATTGTCGCTTCGGTTCCCTTTGTATTGCTGTCCGGAACATGTTGGGTACCAAGCTGTCAAATCGTATGGATTTTCCTTCTTTGACATTTAGCTCCCCTATTGTCGCCAGAAAAAAGATGTTCCGGACAGCGACGACAGCGACAATCTTTATCTAGTAACTAAAATATCTTTTTGTTGATTATAAAAAAGCTGAAAGATTGTTTGTTTTGGGTTTGCACACCCAAAAAAACAAATCTTACAATTATTGTATAAAAACGTGGCATATACAAATCTGTAAGGTTTTTATACAAAAATTGTATTAAAATAATACAAATCTGTATAGTTTCAATACAACGATTGTATTAAAATCTTCCAAAAATTGTATATGCCCAATTATTATACAGTTTCTCTAAGGTTCTTATGCAGAACTGTATTAAAATCTGTCATCCGCTGGTTGGGTGCACTAATGAACATTAGAGCAAGCCCTCGCTCACTAATATTTTCCCCGAAACAATAGGAAATGTATCCTTAATTAAAAAGATCAATCTATTCAACTTCTTTTAAAAACTGTTAAACTCTACACTTTAAAAATTAACCTTCCGGGACTCACGTTACTCCTGGATTACCCAGGCCCCTCTTATGAACGACAAGCAAGCTTTTTTCGAAGGTGTTGTACTTTTTACAACTGTGCTAGTCCCGGAAGGTTAATAAAGTGTAGAGTTTAACAGTTTTCAAAAAAGGTTTGAAACTCAGCAGAGTCAGCTATTGGCTTTGTGAGTTATTTAGATTCACAATCCGCTGTGCCCATCATGCTTGCATTACTATCTACCCAATCATAAACTGTGACACGAAACCCCTTCAATTGATCGCTGTTGAAAATGTAATGACACCGAGATTCACAGCGATTCTGGAGTCTCGAAGAATCTCCGAACAGCGTTTCGGCCAAAAAGTACTCCGGCCAAAGTACCCAAAAGTCATTTTTCCTGAATTCGTCATTTCATGTTCGTTATGAATAATTTTTTTTCTCATTCAACGACGATGCTCACGAAACACAATCAAAATAGTTAAAAATAGTGACTTTTTTTCGAGAAAAAGTGACTTTAGTGACTTGAGGTCAAAAAAAGAGACTTTTTAGTGACTGACCCGAAAAAAGTGACCAAGTCACTAAAAAGTGACCCGCTACCAGGCCTGTTTTATGCATGTATTGAGGGCATATGCATTGTTTCGGCAAATTACTTGCAAATTAGCAAGTTTTCCCGATTGTTTCGATGATGGAGGAATTTTAAATGCGCGAAGAACAATAATACGGTCACTCTGATGGTTGAGAGTGAGTGGAATGATTTGTGTGGATATAAAGAGCGAGTATTAGATTTGTGGCTTGGGGCCATGTACCGGCCCCCATTGAAACGCTTGGATTCAACCGATTATTACCCGAGCAGAAGCCATGAACAGAATAACAAAACATGATATGGATTTGATTGATATAAGAGATAAAAGAACAGGCAACAATATCAAAAATTTGCACCGAAATATCATTTAAATATCAAGATATGCTATGGATAAGAACAAACCAATGGCACATGATATTGATCACTTCTTACAAATAGCATAACTTGATCTCCTTTTGATATTTTAGTGCAAAATATTGATATTGTCGTCTGATCTTTTATCTCTTATATCAATCAAGTCCATATCTCATTTTGCTATCTAATCAACATTTGATATTATTTAGCTATTATCGTCTACCCGGGTATCGATCCCTGGAAAGCCGCGGCTATTGCGTCATCGATTTGGAAGATCATCTTGATAATAACCACCCGTACAAAACCCGGGATAGTTTGCCATTTGCCCAAGTTCTTCCACTATTCATCCAGGAGTTCCTTAAGAATTTCCTCCAAAAATACCTCTAAAAATTACTCCGAACATTCCTGCAGTACCCGAGCAAAGTCTGAAAACATAATGAGAGCATGTAGAAAACATATTTTGATTGTGACAGCAAATTGAAATCATAATTTGTTTTCAAATATGAATCATCATTATTGATTACATATTTTGATATCATTTTGCTGTTGATTTCTAAATTGTATGATCAGACATCAAACTGAGTACTTATTTTGTTATCGAAACCAATATCAAAATAAGTTTTCGATTTGCTCTCATCGATAGCAGAAATAGTTTTCGATTTGATGTCACAGTAAGATTTTTCTGCTATACATTTTGTTATTTTAACCGTTAAAACGACCAAAAAGATATCAAATTAAGTAATCATATTCGGCGATTTCACAACATCAAAACAAGTTATCGATTTGCTCTCAAGCTTTGCTCGGGTAGCTTTTAAGAAAATTCCTTCGGAAATTGATCCAAGAATTATCCATGCGTTTCTCCGGAAAATTTGACAGGAACTCACCCGGAAATTCCTTAAGAAAATCCTCCAGGAGCTTTTTCGGATATTTCCCCAGAAATACCCGCAAAAGTGCCTCTGGAAACTCTTCGAGAAATTGTTCTGGAAATTCCTCAAGGAGTTCCTCCAGAAGGTTTTTCAAGAATTATTCAAGGAGTTCTTCCGGAAATTCCTTTAGGAGTCCCTTCAAAAATTCCTCAAGGAGTTCATTTCACAATTCCTCCAGGACTCCCTTCTGAAATTCATCCAGGAGATCCTCCGAAAAGTTCTTCAAGAGTTTCTCCGGAAATTTCTCCAACAGCTCCTTCGTAATTTCCTTAAAGAGTTCTTCCACAATTCCTCCAGGAGTTCCTTCAGAAATTCCTCCGAAAATTCCTTCACTAACTTCTACGGAAATTCCTTCAAGAGTTCCTTCGAAAATTCCCGAGTAGCACAACTTACACTGATTTGGTTGCAGCAACTTAAGTGTAACCAAATTTTGTTCACCTGTCATAAGACGAGTTTAAACAATCCCATTGAATTCCACCACTTAATTGTATTTTGACAGATACGTATTTCGACCTCAACAGTAAGGCCGTCTTCAGTGTCTCGTACTTGACTCGACGTACGAGACACTGAAGACGGCCTTACTGTTGAGGTCGAAATACGTATCTGTCAAGATACAATTAAGTGGTGGAATTCAATGGGATTGTTTAAACTCGTCTTATGACAGGTGAAAACATTCCACTAAAAAGCTCAACATAATTTTCTTATCAAATTTTGTTGCATATGGGTTACTGCAATTTATCTACAATATTTGTGCTGCTTGGGTTCCTACAAGAACTATGCACGAGTTTTTCCGGAAAATTCGGCACGAACTCCCCGGGAAATACCTTCAGCAATTCCTTCAAAAATTCTTTCAGGAGGTCTTTCGGATATTCTTCCCGAAAAACCTGCAGAAGTTCCTCTGGAAACTCTTCAAGGAGTTGTTCTTAAAATTCTCTAAGGAATTCCTTCAGGAGGAAATCTTCCAGGAGAAGTTCCAGGAGTTCCTTCGAAAATTCCTTCAGGAGTTCATTGGACAATTCCTTCTAGACTTCCTCTGGAAATTCCTCCAGGAAATCCTCCAAAAGTTCTTTGAAAGTTTCTACGCAAGTTTCTCTAAAAGCTCCTTCGGAATTTCTTAAAAGAGTTCTTCCACAATTCCTCCAGGAGTTCCTTCAGAAATTCCTCCAGGAGTTCATTCCCAAGCAGCACGCGCAACATCTTTCAAATCGGCGTTTGTTCTTAATAAATTGCATTGAAGACACTGGAAATACATCGAGTCACATTGAAGCCACTTCCCAGTTTCAGAAAATCACAATGTTTCATTTCCGTTTAAGTGGCGTCGCAATATTCTACCCATCTGACTTCTTGGGTGGTTTAAAATTCGATGTGTTTCATATCAGAAACAAAACAGATAAGTTGCAGAATTAATAAATCTTCGGTTCATTGCTGTTACGACAATGTTTCTGATATGTTGCAAAACACTTTGAGCTCAGCTGAGCAGTATTTTAGTTTTGACAGTTCTCTGCATGTTTATGTAGTGCACTTGTAGCAAAATCTCCAAATAGAATTGTTGGTGTGATGGTTAAAGTAGAAGGTTGCAAATCTCAAGGTCCATGGTTCGATTCCCGATTGGTTTTTGTGTTTTTATTTTCATTGTAGCCGCAAGATGTTGCAAATAGGCTCCACCTCTTGCGCTTTTTGTATCACAAATACGACGCGTTGGGCATAAGTCAGACCTTTAGTAAGTCACACCACAGTTGTTGTTACTCACTGAGAAACAAGAGGTGTTGCTTGTGTTCAGAAATTCCACCGAAAATTCCTTCAGTAGCTTCTACGGAAATTTATTCAAAAATTCCTCCAAGAATTATCCATGAGTTTTTTCGGAAAATGCCGCAGGAGCTACCCGGGAGATTTCTTCAGAAATTCTTTCAGGAACTCTTTCGAATATTCCTCTCGAAAAACCTGCAGAAGCTCATCCGGAAACTCTTCAAGAAATTGTTCTGGAAATTCCTCAAGGAGTTCCTCCAGAGTGTCTTTCAAGAATTATTCCAAGAATTCCTCCTGAAAATCTTCCAGGAATTCTTCCGGAAATTCCTCCAGGAGTTCCTTGTTCATTGGGCAATACTGAAAAAAAAATTCTTCGGGAGTTCCTACGGAAATTTCTCTAAAAACTACTTCGGAATTTCCTTAAGGAGTTCTTTCACAATTCCTCCAAGAGTTCATTCAGAAATTCCCCCGAAAATACATCTAAGAATTATTCCGAAAATTCCTTCAAAAGTTCCTTCGGAAATTCCTCCAAGAATTATCCATGAGTTTCTGCAGAAATTCTTCCAGGAGCTCTTTCGGATATTCCTCCAGAAATACCTGCAGAAGTTCCTCCGGAAACTCTTCAAGCAATTGTTCCGTAAATCCCTCCAGTATGTCCTTCAAGAATTATTCCAAGAATTCCAGAAGTTTCTTCTGAAATTCCTAAATAAGTTCCTCCGGAAATGGCTCCAGTAGCTCCTCTTAGTATTCCTTTTGAAATACCTCCGAAAAGTCCTCTATCAGTTCCTCCGACAAATCCCACAGATATTCCTTCAAAATTTTCTACGGAAATTCTTCCGGGAGTTGCTCCAGAAATTCGACCAAGATATCTTTCAATAATTTCTTCAGAAATTTGGAAATTCTTCCAAAAGTTAATCCGGAAATTTCTCCAGGTGTTCCTTCGAGAATTCTTGAAGGAGCTCCTTCGGGAATACCTCAAAAGATCATCCAGAAACTCATTCATAAATTCCTCCATAAGATCATCGGGAAGGTTCTCAAAGAGTTCCTCCAGAAATCCGTCCAGATATTCCTTCGAAAATTTCTTTAGAAATTGCTTCGGTAGTTTCACCAGGAGATTCTCCGAAAATTCATCAAAGATTTTTTATTGGAAAGTCCTCCAAGAGTCCCTTCAAAAATTCCATCTGGAATACCTTCAGAAAATCCTACAGGAATTCTCCATGAGTTTCTCATGAAAATCCTTCAGCAACTCCTCCAGAAACTCCTCCAGGTGAGGTGTTCATTCGTAAATTCCTCAAGAAATACCTGCAGAAGGTTCTTCAGAAGATTAAAAAATATTTTCGGAAATCCCTTCAGAAGTACCCCCAGAAGGTTCTTCAAGAATTATTCCTGGAGTTCTTTCTGACAATCTTCCAGGATTTTTGTCGGAAATTCCTAAAGAAGTACCTCCGGATATAGTTCCTCCGAAAATTTCATGATTTAGAATGTATTGAATTATGGTATTGGGCAGATAATTTTATATTGGATGCATGTTACTGAAAAACAGATTATCTCGATCCAGTGATATTGTGAGAAAAGTAATAAAAAGTCAATGTGATGTAAAACTACGTAAAATAACTCATTAAGGTACCCCGGGGCAAGTGGGACCTAAAAAACGCTACTTCAGCGAGATTGTTAACGCATGCTTAGCAAACAAAGTATTTCAGCACATTGACCACGGATACATCATTATATGCTTCTGTTGTTGAAGTGTAGATGTAATGGAAGTCATTCATTCAAATAAAAAAATATTGGTAGTGAAAGAATTAAACTCACATGTAGGACCCACTTACCCCTTCAAACGGAGCAAGTGGGACCTATTCTGCTTTATTCTTAGGAACGAAACTAATATAATGTAATATGAACATTTCTGAGTAATATTTTCAGTAGTATTATTTTCAGGAGTATTGTCATATCGTGGATGACGGTTGGTTGCTTGTCGGACTTATGTTTTAGCAACAAGATAGGGATTATAATGTTATAATGAAAACAAGACAACACCCGACTTACTGTTTAATTGTCTCTGGTCTTGTATTCCATTAGCTTACTTTTGTACCAAATTTTTTAGGTGGAAAGGATAAGTAAATCTTTATTAACAATTTGAATTAATATTTCTGTGTTTAGAACACGAATTATTACATAAAACAGCACTAAAAAAATTTTTTTTTGTTTCAGGCAATGCGCAGTGTTCTATATTTGTAATAGAACGAAATTGCCAACCTTCTTACGAACGAGCGTGAGGTGATCCAAAGGTGACGGCAGCACTACGAAGAACACCTGAATGGCGATGTGGCAGACGTTGGTGGTGGTGATGGACCTGGGGGAACGCGCGCAGGGCATAATTTTACCGGCTCCGGATCTCCAGGAGATCCAGGAGGAGATTGGCCGGCTGAAGAACAACAAAGCCTCATGGGGTTGACCAACTACCAGGAGCGCTATTTAAACACGGTCATTACCAAGATTTGGGAGGAGGAAGTTTTGCCCCAGGAGTGGATGGAAGGTGTCGTGTGTCCCATCTACAAAAAAGGAGATAAGCTGGATTGCAGCAACTACCGCGCAATCACATTGCTGAACGCCGCCTACAAGGTACTCTCCTAAATGTTATGCCGTCGACTAGCACCAATTGCAAGGGAGTTCGTGGGGCAGTACCAGGTGAGTTTTATGGGCGAACGCTCCACCACGGACCAGGTGTTCGCCATTCGCCAAGTACTGCAGAAGTGCCGCGAATACAACGTGTCCACACATCATCTATTCATCGAATTCAAAGCCGCATATGATACAATCGATCGGGACCAGCTATGGCAGATAATGCACGTACACGGATTTCCGGATAAACTGACACGGTTGATCAAAGCGACGATGGATCGGGTGATGTGCGTAGTTCGAGTTTCAGGGGCATTCTCGAGTCCCTTCGAAACCCGCAGAGGGTTACGGCAAGGTGATGGTCTTTCGTGTCTGCTATTCAACATCGCTTTGGAAGGGGTAATACGAAGAGCAGGGATTAACACGAGTGGTACAATTTTCAATAAGTCCGTTCAGCTATTTGGCTTCGCCGACCATAATATCATGGTACGTAACTTTGAGAAGATGGAGGAAGCCTACATCAGACTGAAGAGGGAAGCCAAGCGGATCGGACTAGTCATCAACACGTCGAAGACAAAGTACATGATAGGAAGAGGTTCAAGAGAAGACAATGTGAGCCACCCACCGCGAGTTTACATCAGTGGTGACGAAATCGAGATGGTAGAAGAATTCGTGTACTTGGGCTCACTGGTGACTGCCGAAAATGATACCAGCAGAGAAATTCGGAGACGCATAGTGGCTGGAAGTCGTACGTACTTTGGGCTCCGCAAGACGCTCCGATCGAATAGAGTTCGCCGCCGTACCAAACTGACTATCTACAAAACGCTCATTAGACCGGTAGTCATCTACGGTCACGAGACCAGGACGATGCTCGTGGAGGACCAACGCGCACTTGGAGTTTTCGAAAAGAAAGTGCTGCGTACCATCTATGGTGGGGTGCAGATGGCGGACGGTACGTGGAGGAGGCGAATGAACCACGAGTTGCATGAGCTGCTGGGAGAACCATCCATCGTTCACACCGCGGAAATCGGACTACTGCGGTGGGCCAGACACGTAGCCAAATATGTCCCACTTGCCCCATGTGTTTTTGGCTTTAATACATTTTTGCCTTTCTCGTATTTTTAAATCGTTTTCGATGTCACACAATAATTTAATTGCTCAAACAATTCGCCTTCCACATCAATGAAAAATTTAGAAACGATTATTCTGTTGGAAATCAATTGATTCAAAATAAAAGTAATAGCTTATCCCGATAGTTTAAAGTCATGACCAATCATTTGCATTAGTATTGTGCCCCAAATGGTTTTGAGCCATAGTACCCACTTGCCACGTATTTTCACTTGCCCCGGGGTACCTTACGCCAATTTTTAAGGTACGTTTCACGAAGTTACGTCGCCGCATATTAATTTTCTTTTTTGCTGTGTACTTCGATTCTCGGTCGGGCCCCGTAACGCTGGGTAGACACCTTTGCGTGGTGTGTTACGGTGTAAGATCTACCACGGTCACATTGTCAGCTACAGGCAAATCCTGACCCAACGAATACCTTCCCCAATATCCAACTCCGTGATACTTATGAGGGTGTCGCTGAGTCGAGGGCCTCTCATTAAGTAAGTACTACATCAACACTTCCTTCCCCTCCCAAGTTACGGTGAAGATGGGCGTGGCCAGGAGTAGTAATCCTCCTGCTTTTGTGATTTTTATCCTAGATTGAAATCAAGGTCCACTCCCACCTTGATTTCTGATAGCAATCTGAATAAGGATTTTAAAAGAAAAACATGAGTATCACTAGTGTCCAATCTACGAAGTACACCGTAACTATGCTATGCTATGCTATGCTGTATTTCGATTTTCGGTCGGCGTGCTCTGGGATGTTCTTAATCCTCTGCTAAAGGCACACACATGATTGTTTATTTAACTGAAAATCATATAAATTGAATTCAGATCAAGATTCAAGATCAACGCAAAACTGACACAGATTTATTAGATCTTGAACATTTTTAGTAAAAATCGAGAGAAGGACTATTTCTGCAATGATCAATGCGCGTCGGCACATTTCTTCTTGACAGGCATTTAAGCAATTCTTTAAATTTCTATTCTAGTACACTACACCATTCAGTATCGAGTATTTAAGGTAAATCGCGATGGGATCCAATTTCAAAACTATGTAACTATGTTGTCACATGTGCTAACAACATATAAATTTACATTTGTGCGAGCAAAAACGCGAGGTGAGAGCCAGCACGGCAATTGTGGCAGCCATTTTTGGATTCTGTTGTAATTTATATTTGGACGTTGGCTTTCTCAGTCTAATTTAATTAAAACGGCTAGTTTGGCATAGCCCGACGTTTCGGTCCCGTGTATTGGACCTTTTTCAAGGGATAAGCTGTCGGCCGACTCTCGTTATCCTTGAAAAAGGTCCAATACACGGGACCGAAACGTCGGCCTATGCCAAACTAGCCGTCTTAATTAAATTAGACTGAGAAAGCCAACGTCAAAATATCCATTCTACCAGTCGCAATCTCCTACAATCATCAAGTTGTAATTTATCTTAACGTACGAGCTTCGTGCCTGCCACGATCTGATGATCGTGCACTCCGGAGTTTTCCGTTGCAAAATCGAATGTAATCATTCGAGCTGATATAATATTCGTTCATCGTGGCAATGAACCAATAGCTTACTATAAAATTCTTAACAAAATATCTTTTTAGTTTTTTTGTTAAATATCTTGGCTGTGCATATGCACAGCTCATGCTAGAAATGGACAAATTGATATGAAATTTGCGAAAAAAAATCCATCTGTCTTGGAGGGAATCGAACCCTCAACCTCCTATTCTCTAAATAGGCGTGATAACCCCTACACAACAAGACCACTTAAACTTAAAAGTCACGTTTGTGGAAAAGCCATCAGAATCCGAGTACCAACCTCCACCGCGATTAGCTCTTTTTTTTTGCAAAATTGAATATCTTTGGAATGCTTGATTTGTCCAATTTTCACATATGCTTTATTGTTGTATATCCACTCGATATCCGTATATGTACTCAGATTCTGATGGCCTTTCGAAAACGTGACCTTTAAGTGAGCTTGTTGTGTAGGGGTTATCACGCCTATCTAGAGAGTAGGACGTTGAGGGTTCGAGTCCCTCCAAGACAAATGGATTCTTTTTCGAAAATTTCATATCAATTTGTCCATTTCGAAATATGTGCTGTGCATATGCACAGTCAAGATATATAACAAAAAAATGATTTTCGAAAGACCGAGTTGCCGAATAATACGCAATTAATCTTTTTAGTGTGAAACTCTACATAGCTATTATACTTCCCTTTCCTTATATCGTCTATGAGTTAACCCGCTCCGTTTGTAGCATTCAGTTTCTACCGTCATTATAAGTCACCAGCGTCTCTCCGGGAAGAAATACTACGACAAACGAGTGTCCAGAAAATTATGACAACGAACAAGGAAGCATCACTTAGGCCATCCGGGCTCCGGATTTGTCCAATAAATCGTCATTAGAGTGGTTGGCAATGGCTTTCCCCCGCCATTTGACGTCGCTACGTCGCTTGAAGTTCAAGTGTCCGAAAACGTTCGGCGAGTAATCCAACCTAATTTCGTGACTATGCGCCTGTCCTGAATGGACACTCGGTTCGTTTCACAGTGAATGAGCAACGCTTACGATTATGCTGGTTGACAATACAGTGTTTGATGAAACGATGAGAACTTGTTAGTGCCAAGCCACGATACTTATTTTGTTCCTGCAATATGTAGCAATGTGCAGATGATCAAAGATGTTTTAGATCATTTAATATTAATCTGAATTCGAACAATTGTTAATTTGTCGATAACTCATTCTGGGGCGCTAAGTTTTAAATGTGTTGTAATGAGGACTTTTACTGTGAATGTTTTTTCACAGCTCTGCCTAATAGTTCGTTGTTTGAATTCCACTAAAAGCGCAGTTACTGCGACCTGTGCTCTAACTCCGTTATTAGTGCAATTCAAACAACGAACTGCTCGGAAAAGTTGTAAAAAAAACCTAAACTTTAATTGAAAAACTAATTGAAATAATTTCCTTAGATCAAAATCATTCATGAGACTTTTTCAGCACAGCAAAAAAAATAAATCATTAGATGAATGACCTTTTTTTAATAGTTTCAGTGTTTTTACACATAAATGATCGTTTAAGGAATATAAAGTATGGAACCATATAAACCACAACGGTTTGACGAAGGCTGGAAGGTGCAAAGTTCAAAGGTGCGCTTCAAACACATTAAAAGGGAAAACCAGTCATCACAAACTTTTGGGTTTGTTATTCATCCTACCATATTCTTCGAATGTTTCCCTTCTCTAGAAAAGTTAAAATGAAATGATAATTTCACTGACATGAACAAGCACTTTTCAAAGGATCCTGAACAAATATTATTGCTAAGTGGCGGATTTCACCGAGTCCAAGAGCGTTTAAGATTAGCTATTCAGAAGCATTGGCCGCGAC
Source organism: Armigeres subalbatus (assembly GCF_024139115.2). Taxonomy (NCBI): domain Eukaryota; kingdom Metazoa; phylum Arthropoda; class Insecta; order Diptera; family Culicidae; genus Armigeres; species Armigeres subalbatus. The sequence goes on along the minus strand of NC_085140.1, from coordinate 109,005,039 downwards.
ATAATTATTTGGTGGAGCTCAAGGAAGGCAAACACGATTGAATTTTTAGGGACCGATTATAATCCCCTTTTCTTTGAAATCCACTGACCCATTTAGGACGGGGTTTGAAAAAATCAAATTTGAATGGCTATTTTAACGGGTTGAGTATCTAATAGTGATGACGTAAATTACATTATTAAACTTCTCGTCTTGATAGAATATCAGCCAAGCTACATATTTTTGTTTGAAAAACTATTGTCATAAAAATTCTATTAAATGCAGATTGATCGGTTTGTTATTTAATTGTAAATACTTAGTCATGGTGCTGTTTTCTCTGTGGTGCACAGCAAATTTCGCAACATCATGTTCAATCTTTAATAAAGATTTTCAGCAACATTACCCTAGCACAGCCCATTACCGCATTTTCCTGCCTCCGACTTTCGAATGAATCAAAAGCCGACTCACAGCACGAAATCAGCAGCACGCTTTTCGAGTGCATCACTTTGCTTGGAGTTTGTTGTTCTCATTCTTGGCTCGTCGGTCGACCGGGTACAGCCTCTTTTCATCATCATCCCCGCCACGATTGCTGTCATCATCTTTTATGATGTTTTCAACTAACCAACAACGTGTGTAAATGGCTGTTTTATGTAAATAATGTGGCACACAACAGTGCACTGTAATGTCATGCTTTCACTGTGGGGCAAATCGGGTGGACAGAAATCCGAATCACCTTTGTCTGTTTTCGTACATCAAGTCGAAGTAACCACTCAGATCGAACTTTATTCATTATATATTCAAGGGATTAGAAAAGGGTTAAAATACTAACAAGTTTTTAGTTTTTTTTTCTATTATAATTGGTTATAAGTGTTTTAGAACCAATTCTGGAATCTTTCAAAACTTCCCGTCTATCGAACGGTTGAGTTTCAGGAAGAATTAGGTCACGATGGAAACATTTTCGAACCCTAATGGTTTCATGTCAGCGGTCGACAAGAACAAAGGCAAAACAGCACGTGCGAGGATAATCCTCCTTCAGGATTCCATCGGCTGCGCGCACGTGAAAGATGCAAAAACGATTCAAGGATTTAAGACATGGGTCCAGCCAGCCGCATTTTGAAGACACTCATGTGATACGTTAGGTTTCGCTTCGTTGCTCGAGAAACTCATTACTACACCGCTCTCATCATGTGGAACCGTTCTTTTTGGACTAAAAAATATTAACGATTCGGTGTACAGAAAGCAGCTGTGACAGATAATGTATGAAGATAATGCATTATTTTTCGGCAAAACATATAGGCTGATACGTACACCTCTTGATAACTCGAAAACAAGCTTTCGGAATGAATAGAAAATTATTTAGAGATTTTAAGTGAAATCCCTATTGTTATGGTATGACTCTACATAAGAAATACGGGTAATACCGCAACAATAGGACTGACCTTCAAAAAACATCACAACGATAGGCAACTGCAACAACTATTATTACTTAGTTTGTTAAGTGATAAAAACAAAACACGTAAGTTTAGCACAATTGACGTGATATTTACAAAACTAGATTTAACGAGCATCCTATTCGACTACTGCAATGGGAAAAATGATAAGCAGTTCATATATAAAGAATTTTCGAAATGAATTTGGTTCGGACGCGGCGCTTATCCCCTGCATAATACGTCGTTTTACCCTAGCTGGTACCTTTTTGGCAGATAGCTAGCGATTTTTCAGTTTTGGATAGTTTTTTTTACACCTAAACAACGAGTTTTAGACACGCACAACATTCGACATGAAAACACATCTTTTCGCATTATAGAATTTTAAATCATTAGAGCTCTGTCTCATTATAGACCAGTGCATGATGACGTAGGTTGACAGTTCACAGAGCTTTTTCTCCGGGACTTAGCCTCCGGCGCAGCTTCCGATAAAATTGTTTCGTCATTTTATTCGCATGTAGATGCCCTTTGCGATTGATTTCATGCTGAATGCAAAGAATAACACTAAAATATTCGGATCACAGCAATTTTAAACTATAAATATGAATTTTAATTTTCCCTTCATCGATTTTTCTTCTAACACCTTGTAAACAAGCTCTGTGAACTGTCAAAAGAAGTGAGGTTAAGTTAGAGTTTGCATTGGTCTATAAGAAGTAAAATAGAATTAAGGTGATTATAGAATCAAGGCCGTTTATTTACATACATTTCCTAAAGCCTAAATCTGGCGTAATAGTTTTCGTACAGTACCGAAACTCAAATTATGATTGTTCAGCATAACTAAGCAAACGATCTAGGGTAAAACGACCTATTATGGAGGGGTTAAGCACCGTTTCAAAGTAAAATTGATTACAAAAATTCTTCAAAAATTACCTGTTGGTCGAATTCCACATTGTAGTAGTTGAATAGGATGCTCGTTAACTATAGTTTCGTAAATATTACGTGAATTGTGCTGAACTTATGTTGTTTTGTTTTTATCACAATAAAAACAAACTACCGCAATAATAGGACGCAGTTGCCTATCGTTGCGATATTTTTTGAAGGTCAGTCCTATTGTTGAGGTATTGCATGTAATTCTTATGGAAAGCGATACCGCAACAATAGGACCTTAGCACTACCGCAATAATAGGCCCAAGGGATTAAAATTTTTAACGAAAAATGTTGATTTTTCATCATTTTGAACGGAATTTTGTCGAACAAAAACTGTTCTAGTCGTTAATTCGAAGAGTTTTAGCGCACCCACAATTGTTTTCAATGGTATTATATCCAGAATGGACTACTTTAACACTACCGCAACATTAGGGCATACCACAACGATAGGACGTTTTACCCTACCATTATTTCAGCTCCATTCGCATTATGGTTCTTTCATCTCGTGCTCTTGAAAACAATATTGGAAAAGCACGTGGTCTACAAAATGGCCGATTTCTGGCTTTATTGTATAATCACCTTAAAAATCGAATTACAAAGAATCGTTCCAGGATTCGAATGGAATCGTTCCAGGATTCTAATGGAATCGTTCTCGGATTCGAATGGAATCGTTCCCGGATTCGAATGGAATCGTTGCCGGATTCGAATGGAATCGTTGCCGGATTCGAATAGAATCGTTGTCGGATACGAATGGAATCGTTCCCGGATTCGAATGGAATCGTTCCCGGATTCGAATGGAATCGTTCCCGGATTCAAATGGATCGTTCCCGGATTCGAATGGAATCGTTCCCGGATTCGAATGGAATCGTTCCCAGATTCGAATGGAATCGTTCCCGGATTCCAATGGAATCGTTCCCGGATTCAAATGGAATTGTTCCCGGATTCGAAAGGAATCGTTCCTGGATTTGAATGGAATCGTTCCCAGATTCGAATGGAATCCTTCGAGAATTAGGAAGGAATCTTTTTCCAGGATTCGAATGGAATCCTTCCAGGATTCGAATGGAATCGTTCCTAGATTCGAATGGAATCGTTCCTAGATTCGAATGGAATCGTTCCCGGATTCCAATGGAATCGTTCCCGGATTCAAATGGAATTGTTCCCGGATTTGAAAGGAATCGTTCCTGGATTTGAATGGAATCGTTCCCAGATTCGAATGGAATCCTTCCAGAATTAGGAAGGAATCTTTTTCCAGGATTCGAATGGAATCCTTCCAGGATTCGAATGGAATCGTTCCCAGATTCGAATGGAATCGTTCCCAGATTCGAATGGAATCGTTCCCGGATTCGAATGGAATCGTTCCCGGATTCGAATGGAATAGTTCCCGGATTCGAATGGAATCCTTCCAGGTTAAATATCTTGGCTGTGCATATGCACAGCCAAGATATTTAACAAAAAAATGGTTTTCGTACGGCCGAGTTGCCGAATAATATGCAATTAATCCTTCCAGGATTCGATTGGAATCTTGCCAGGATTCGATTGGAATCTTGCCAGGATTCGATTGAAATCCTTCCAGGATTCGAATAGAATCCTTCCAGGATTCGAATAGAATCCTTCCAGGATTCGAATAGAATCCTTCCAGGATTCGAATAGAATCCATCCAGGATTCGAATAGAATCCTTCCAGGATTCGAATAGAATCCTTCCAGGATTCGAATAGAATCCTTCCAGGATTCGAAAGGAATCCTTCCAGGATTCGAAAGGAATCCTTCCAGGATTCGAAAGGAATCCTTCCAGGATTCGAAAGGAATCCTTCCAGGATTCGAAAGGAATCCTTCCAGGATTCGAAAGGAATCCTTCCAGGATTCGAAAGGAATCCTTCCAGGATTCGAAAGGAATCCTTCCAGGATTCGAATAGAATCCTTCCAGGATTCGAATAGAATCCTTCCAGGATTCGAATAGAATCCTTCCAGGATTCGAATAGAATCCTTCCAGGATTCGAATAGAATCCTTCCAGGATTCGAATAGAATCCTTCCAGGATTCGAATAGAATCCTTCCAGGATTCGAATGGAATCCTTCCAGGATTCGAACGGAATCCTTCCAGGATTCGAAAGGAATCCTTCCAGGATTCGAAAGGAATCCTTCCAGGATTCGAAAGGAATCCTTCCAGGATTCGAAAGGAATCCTTCCAGGATTCGAAAGGAATCCTTCCAGGATTCGAAAGGAATCCTTCCAGGATTCGAAAGGAATCCTTCCAGGATTCGAAAGGAATCCTTCCAGGATTCGAATGGAATCCTTCCAGGATTCGAATGGAATCCTTCCAGGATTCGAATGGAATCCTTCCAGGATTCGAATGGAATCCTTCCAGGATTCGAATGGAATCCTTCCAGGATTCGAATGGAATCCTTCCAGGATTCGAATGGAATCCTTCCAGGATTCGAATGGAATCCTTCCAGGATTCGAATGGAATCCTTCCAGGATTCGAATGGAATCCTTCCAGGATTCGAATGGAATCCTTCCAGGATTCGAATGGAATCCTTCCAGGATTCGAATGGAATCCTTCCAGGATTCGAATGGAATCCTTCCAGGATTCGAATGGAATCCTTCCAGGATTCGAATGGAATCCTTCCAGGATTCGAATGGAATCCTTCCAGGATTCGAATGGAATCCTTCCAGGATTCGAATGGAATCCTTCCAGGATTCGAATGGAATCCTTCCAGGATTCGAATGGAATCCTTCCAGGATTCGAATGGAATCCTTCCAGGATTCGAATGGAATCCTTCCAGGATTCGAATGGAATCCTTCCAGGATTCGAATGGAATCCTTCCAGGATTCGAATGGAATCCTTCCAGGATTCGAATGGAATCCTTCCAGGATTCGAATGGAATCCTTCCAGGATTCGAATGGAATCCTTCCAGGATTCGAATGGAATCCTTCCAGGATTCGAATGGAATCCTTCCAGGATTCGAATGGAATCCTTCCAGGATTCGAATGGAATCCTTCCAGGATTCGAATGGAATCCTTCTAGGATTCGATTGAATTCATTTTTAGGATTCGAATGGAATCGTTCCCGGTTTCAAATGGAATCGTTCCCGGATTCGAATGGAATAGTTCCCGGATTCGAATGGAATCCTTCCAGGATTCGATTGGAATCCTGCCAGGATTCGATTGAAATCCTTCCAGGATTCGATTGAAATCCTTCCAGGAATCGAATGGAATCCTTCCAGGATTCAAATGGAATCCTTCCAGGATTCGATTGAAATCATTCCAGGATTCGAATGGAATCGTTCCCGGATTCAAATGGAATCGTTCCCGGGTTCGAATGGAATTGTTCCCGGATTCGAATGGAATCGTTCCCGGATTCGAATGGAATCGTTCCCGGATTCGAATGGAATCGTTCCCGGATTCGAATGGAATCGTTCCCGGATTCGAATGGAATCGTTCCCGGATTCGAATGGAATCGTTCCCGGATTCGAATGGAATCGTTCCCGGATTCGAATGGAATCGTTCCCGGATTCGAATGGAATCGTTCCCGGATTCGAATGGAATCGTTCCCGGATTCGAATGGAATCGTTCCCGGATTCGAATGGAATCGTTCCCGGATTCAAATGGAATCGTTCCTGGATTCGAATGGAATCGTTCCCGGATTCGAATGGAATCGTTCCCGAATTCGAATGGAATCCTTCCAGGATTCGATTGGAATCCTTCCAGGATTCGATTGGAATCCTTCCAGGATTCAATTGGAATCCTTCCAGGATTCGATTGGAATCCTTCCAGGATTCGATTGGAATCCTTCCAGGATTCGATTGGAATCCTTCCAGGATTCGATTGGAATCGTTCCCGGATTCAAATGGAATCGTTCCCGGATTCGAATGGAATAGTTCCTTGATTCGAATGGAATCCTTCCAGGATTCGATTGGAATCCTGCCAGGATTCGATTGAAATCCTTCCAGGATTCGATTGAAATCCTTCCAGGATTCGATTGAAATCCTTCCAGGAATCGAATGGAATCCTTCCAGGATTCAAATGGAATCCTTCCAGGATTCGATTGGAATCCTTCCAGGATTCGAATGGAATCGTTCCCGGATTCGAATGGAATCGTTCCCGGATTCGAATGGAATTGTTCCCGGATTCGAATGGAATCGTTCCCGGATTCGAATGGAATCGTTCCCGGATTCGAATGGAATCGTTCCCGGATTCGAATGGAATCGTTCCCGGATTCGAATGGAATCGTTCCCGGATTCGAATGGAATCGTTCCCGGATTCGAATGAAATCGCTCCAGGATTCGAATGGAATCGTTCCCGGATTCGAATGGAATCGTTCCCGGATTCGAATGGAATCGTTCCCGGATGCGACTGGAATCGTTCCCGGATTCGAATGGAATCGTTCCCGGATCTCAGATGGAATCGTTCCCGGATTCGAATGGAATCGTTCCCGGATTCGAATGGAATCGTTCCAGTTCGAATGGAATCGTTCCCGGATTCGAATGGAATCGTTCCCGGATTCGAATGGAATCGTTCCCGGATTCGAATGGAATCCTTCCAGGATTCGATTGGAATCCTTCCAGGATTCGATTGGAATCCTTCCAGGATTCAATTGGAATCCTTCCAGGATTCGATTGGAATCCTTCCAGGATTCGATTGGAATCCTTCCAGGATTCGATTGGAATCCTTCCAGGATTCGATTGGAATCCTTCCAGGATTCGATTGGAATCCTTCCAGGATTCGACTGGAATCCTTCCAGGATTCGATTGGAATCCTTCCAGGATTCGATTGGAATCCTTCCAGGATTCGATTGGAATCCTTCCAGGATTCGATTGGAATCCTTCCAGGATTCGATTGAAATCCTTCCAGGATTCGATTGGAATCCTTCCAGGATTCGATTGGAATCCTTCCAGGATTCGATTGGAATCCTTTCAGGATTCGATTGGAATCCTTTCAGGATTCGATTGGAATCCTTCCAGGATTCGATTGGAATCCTTCCAGGATTCGATTGGAATCCTTCCAGGATTCGATTGGAATCCTTCCAGGATTCGATTGGAAACCTTTCAGGATTCCGTATCAGAAGCAAAAGTTGCTTCTAAATGAGGTGGTCAAACACAAAGGGGTGTAAGTGACAAAAAGCTAGTTTCGAGAAAAATGGATGAAAAGTTTTTGAATATTTTTTCGTTTCATACGAAATTCATACTGTTTTCTGTGATTTTTTACTTTTTTTTATAAACAATGTACAAATTATATAAACATATTGCCGCAAAGCTTTAAGACCAAAGCATTTTTTGCTGTAGTCAATTCAATTTTGGCGAAAATGTCACTTACGCCTTTCTGCTTCTAGCCCCCTCAAATGATATTGTAATTGATAATTGTATTGATAATTTAATTCATACCTACTTAAATGGACTTATACTGATTTTTTATTGACAACCACATAGGGGCTTGTAATCATTTTATTATGGGAAGGGATATAAACCGTCTTAGTATATATGGTACATATTAATGTGAGACGTTTCGCCCCAGAACTTGTTAAAGCCGATTATTTTTATAACTTAAAAACAAAGCTTTATTACGTGTTCTTTGTAATATATTTATATGCACAACTTACAGACAATAATAACACAAGGATTGCATGAATTGTATTGAAAAATTAAGTTATTTAAGTATTGCCTTAAGTCCGATACGAAAAACGTTCAATTGCGAACTAATTAATTTACTTGCCAACAGCACAAAACAGAACTAAAAACCCGGATCCGCGCTCGATGAGAAACACGTTCAATCGCGGATTCTGTTCTTCGGCACATTACTATTCAAAAAAATTATTCTACTATTGTATATTAGTTTACTTCTATTTTTCCAATTATTAAAAATTAACACGAACAAAAAAATGTCTTGACATTTTGCCCAAATACATAATTGAGATACTCCCATAGTGTTCCCGTAAAACCATGATCGGATCGGAGCATATGCACAGCGCACTGTGCTCTACCGACTGCTTGTTGCTTGGGTGGAAGCTCTCTTGGGATTTGGACCCATTATATTAGGGTTGGGTTGGCGATGGGATGAATTGCGTCTGCGGAGTGATGTTCGTTCTTTGCATGCGATAGCTAATGGGCATTGTTGTGCACAGTCTTTTGTTGGCGTGGTGCGTTGGCGCCTTAGGAAATTACTTGCTGCGTGTAGAGACATTTTATGGTGTTTTATTGTGAAGTCAATGCTGTGGCAATAACCAGGGGGATTCTATTTTCTGAACCATTTAAGCACAACAAAATATGCTGTAAATTGGAACCAAACGATTTATGTTTAAAAATGAAAACATTTAAAATACGTCATAACCTCCAAGGATAACTTTATTGTAAATATATTCATGTGAATACTCTCATGTTACGATGTCGACCCGTAGTGCGATATCTGAACAAATCTGTACCTTATCCAATATATTTTAAAATGAGCCCAATCATAGAATATAAATTTATTGATCATCTGTTTCACGCCCACCCCTATCTTAAAACAAAGTAACTCTTCCGTGGCTTACAAATAATCCATAACAACCCCTTTCCCTCGTTTATTATCGTGATCTTTGGTTCGACGTACACCGACAACAACCATTTTCGGTCGCCCATACCCGCTGCCTAGCCCGGAGCTCAAGCGCTAAACTCGGACCATAACTTTAATTGGCAATTAATTTAGAAAATGCTTGCACATCAACCGAAAACAAGCGAGCTACCCGCAATGTGATCCGGATCCGAACGGGACTAAAACCGAGGCTGACATTGCCAAGGAGACTTTACAACTCAATACCAAAAGACTTATTGTTTTCGGAGAAGATAATATCAGGACACGCGTACGGAGACGGCCGACGAAGGGATCGGCAATTGGGATACCACGGCTAAATAGCATTGATGTCGCGACAAACGGCAGATGACAGAAGATTGAATCAACAATAATGGTCGTACATTTTCCTGAAAAGGATTATCTTGTACAGCATATTTACAACATAATGTAGCACAAAATTAGTTGAAAAATATGTAGTAAGTAAAAATATTTTCATCTGTTTTTTGTTCTTCCAGCAAATTTTCATCCAACATTTTGTTTTTCGACCTTTTTCCGTCGCTGCATCACATCAACATCCAATCCACCACTGGTTGCTCTCGCTGGGAGCTAGAAGATCAATTGTTCCCCGATTTGTCTCCGCTGCTGTGATGTTTCACCCGGAACGAAATCGTTGCTAATGGAAACAAACGGGCAACGCTTCCAGCGGCGGTGATTTCAATCATTTATATTTATAAAACAGTCCGCTTCTTGCTTGCATGGCTCTTGGGGCTATGCTAATGACGCAATTTTCAATGTCGCCCAGTGGAAGTCTATTTTTCACCGGATTGGTTTGACACGCGACGGGGAGAGACTAGCTTTTGTGCATTGTGCAAGCCACGAGCCATAAGTCCTAGATGACCAACTGACGGAATCCCTTAAAGGCAGGGATTGCACAATTGAATCAATCTGTTTTAAATTGAAAATTTATGACGATTTCGCCCACTGGGGCAGACTAATTGAAACGTTATTTTAGAACTGGGCGCGAATCAGTGGACCGCTCCGGGTTTGATTGTTATATTGGCAGTTGCAGGATTTCACCAGAGGAACACTCCGATCAATGGCACTATACACGTGCAACTAATTAGCACGAAGTGGTCCACATTGGATTGTGGGGGTCAACATTTGATTGATTGGCAATGTTTTCAGGGAATTGGAAGGTCAAGTGTAATTGGTGCTCCGAGATTTATTTCATAACTAGTTATGTAAATAAATCCAAGTGTAGTTGAAAGAGGAAATTATTTGCTGAAAAAAATGATTGTTTTCCATATGTTGAGAATGCTTCAAGTTGTAAATTTCTATAAAATGTTGCACGGGAAGGGACAGATCGGCATCTCTCATTTTGTAAACAGAAATCGATTTTTCATGGTCAGTCTTTCTTAGTCGAACCCTTCCAGACGCCGTCTGCATCACTGCCTGTCGAATCAGCTCTTTTCACGACTTCTGCTACACAATTTCGGATCGATCCGTTACGCATATTGTCTTCTACGATAATCGTTAGATCTCCCACTTGGTACAGCATATTAAATCAGGCAAATATTTGCATATCCTCCTACACCAGAACTAGTCCACCATGTCACGGCAAACGTTTCCACTGGCTTCTGCAGGTTTTCCTGGAGTCCATTAAAGTTTGTGGAGTTTATACCAACCCATTAGAACTTAGCAGCAAATAACGGTTTGGAGTAAGTGGCCCCTGCTGCCCCTCCTTTCCAAATGGTTAATGGATGTTCACTACACTGTCTGCTTCTGCCACTAGAGTGCCCAAAGTCTCGTTTCTTGAAATACTTGCGATGTACATCGCAGTCTGCAAGGGAACGTACTAAACACTAAACCAATTTGATGTTTGCGTTGATAACGCTGTAACGCTAACTTATGGGAGTCTTGCAGCGAATGTACGACCTCCAGGTGAACAGCATGGATAGTGAGACATGTAAATAATGCCAACCATTCATTGGTCCTAAATTGACGTTCATTGGGGGTCATCCAACGACAATCCTTGGCGATGACTTGACGATCCCTCCCCAGGCCATCTGCGAGTTGTGGTGCCTACCTAGGATGTTGTGGGGTTTAACCGTGGGCTCTGTTAAACCTCTATAAAAAGCTGCACCTCTATAAAAAGCTGCAAGTAGGCTCTGCCAAAGCGACGGTGTCACTATGGGGAATTCACATACAAATGGGCGGCCAAAAATATTTTTTCAATGAAGACTGTTTCTATGCAACATATATTATGTGAAGGAACATTTAAGAACCTGTTTTTTTAACCCTTTAAAGACCATCGTCAACCCTTTAAAAAATCCCAAGTAACCATTAAGCAGTTAAAATCGACTTTATTTCGGTTCTATAGCCGCATTAAAAACCTGGTCAACAGTGCTAATAAGCCCTACATTATACTCGAGTGCTGCTCAAAAGCTGCCTATGCCAACAAAATGTTAAAATATTTAGACGAGTTGGTATGAAACGAAAACATCATCACATCTTGATGTGTTCTTGCTTTATTCTTCTCATTGAGGACTCCATGATTTGTTGCTATTTATTGTTATCTCCGGGCTCGAACGCTAGAACACTTTTGGTTTGGTTTGGTTTGAGTACCGCTGAGTTTGCCATCTGATCCATCTTCAAATTGAGTGGATCTGTTGCTAGCAAGTGATAAAAACAGATGGTTTCCACTTGCTTTCATCACAAGAGCGGGGAATGATAAAAAAAGAAATGCAAAACCATGCTGAATCCGCAATAATGAAACTTTTTGGGTTCATAACGCCTATATAAAAGGTTCCTTTGGATTAATAAATAAAGCTACAGAATAAATCAACAGAAGTATGAACCATTTATCCGGTATTTTCCATGCAGTATGATTTAGTTTTCTATACAAATGTTAATCATTTACTGCAAAGCATACATGGTAGGCTTTAAAAAGAATATCAGCTTCAAATGCAAGTAACAGAGACAGGTTGTAAAATTCTAGGCATTATTGTTATTGATTTCACCCAAACGTCATAAATGATAGCTCTAAATTGGTTTTGACAGTTCCCTTATTCGGCTTGTATCCACAGGGCTGATCAGCTTTCCATCAAAGCGTTAAATACCGATATACGGCTTCTTTTACTGCCTGAAGTTTATACTGCCAATAAGCTTTTGAAAAACACATATACAGCTTATAAGGACGGAATCCAATTTTCAAAGTACTCGCGTTTTCAAGTGCACACCATTCGATACGGAAGCAACGCGTCGCAGCATGCGTGAAAAAATAAAAATGACAGTTGTGCGTTGCTTCCGTATCGAATGGTGTGCCCTTGAAAACGCGAGTACTTTGAAAATGGGATTCCGTCAGGAGTGACCATAAGCACTGAAAAGCTGCTTTACGGTTTAAATAAGGCTTATTACAGTGCTTAATGTGTTAGCTGGGATGTCACCGGCGAAAAAAAAAATTTTTATTTTTTAGGGCGTTTTTTTTGTTTGTTTCCAATACAGCTTGCATAAGATATCAAACAACCATATTTCTAGTAATAATGTTGTTCATTTTCTAATCATTACGAGGTAGGTAGATAATAAAAAACCACAATTTTCAAGAAAACTTTAATTGCAGCGTTCTCGTAAAAGCGCAAATATGCGCAAGCAAATCACTCACTTGTTACCGTCCACGATAACAATAGACCAATTTAACAGCCATCCACTTCTACGGACTAATATTTGAACTTATATGTGAATCTTCGCATGTAGAACCCTTCAGAAATGTAAAAAAAACTAACATACTAAAAGAACAACATTGGCTCCGGGCTCTAGCGAGGGCGAAATTGTCGACAAGTGATACCTAGATCCGGGGCGAAGAACGAAGAGAAAAAAACGAAAAGAAAGAAGGAAGAAGCACGACTTGGGGACGGTGAGGGATTGCAAGTTGGAACGTGAAGCGAAACGGTCGTGTATCCGCGAACCTCCTCTTTTTTTTGGAACAACTTGTGAATTGGGATTCGGTGAATAACTCCGGCTCGATCGGTCGTTCTGGATAGTACCAGGGTTTTGGTGTACCCAACCCCGCCGAACCGCTAGCTCGAAAAACCTCCGTTCAGGACGTGCAACTGCGGCCGACAGAACCAGTCGAATCAGGGACCAGCTCTGACGAATCCGCCGCTCCACGAGGTCCGTACACTCCTAACTACGCGGAATTTTGGTCCAGTGCTGCACATCCAAGCAAAGCAAGCCCCACCGTGTCTTTTCCGCGGTCCCTCGTGCTCGTCCGTCGCCGAGTCCAACCTATTCTGACCAAATCCGAGCCAATACCGCGTGGGGTGGCAGACCCGCTTCTTCGGATTCCCGCTAGGCTACGCCAGCCAGTGAGCTGCACCGTATCTTTCCCAGGGTCCCTCGAGCCCGTTCGCCAACGCGTCCAACCGACGGAGACCTAATTCCGAAGAATACAGTGTGGGGTGGCAGACCCGCTTCCCCGGATTTCCGCTAGTGAGCTGCACCGTGTGTCCTTTCCACGGTCCATCGTTCTCGTCCGTCAACGCGTCCAACCGACGGAGTCCCAATTTTGGAAAATATCGCGTGGAGTGGCATACCCCGCCTGAAATTCGACAGCGCTCCTGATTACCCTCGAGAACTTCGCAGCCAAGCCCAACCTTAATAGAACCAGTCTGGTCACGGCGGCCCGCTCCCTTGGGTCATACCAGCTCAGGTCGATTCGTCGAGATTCGCCGTGTCAAGAAACCGACCAGTACCCCGGCCGACCCTGTTGGTGGCCCCAACGCGAATAGACCTTGACCCCGGCAACCGGTCGAGATTATTCCAGGTATGTACGGACACCTTCCCGTACTTCCGTCCCGTGGCGTAAGTTCTGCATGCCACTATGAGCTCCAACCTATCGATCGGCCGCAACTATACAATTAACCAAAACTAACCCTAGCCTTTAAGAACACAAACAAACTAAAATTAACATGAACTTCAAATAAAAAAAACAAAATGTACTTCAAGCTTTTCTCAATTGGTCAAAAAGGTGCATGACTGTCCGTTGGTCCATTAAGGTCTTCCTCTGTCCGCTTCGTTGTGTTCAAGTGTGTCCCTTCGAGCTGGTTAAAGCGTCGACCCTGAGAATTAGAGGTGAGCTAGTTTGGGGCGTGAGGACGTCCACTGCCAAGACGTGTGGACGTCATAGACAGTTACAATTGGCGCCCAACGTGGGGCACGAACCCACGACCCTGAGATTAAGAGTCTCATGCTCTACCGACTGAGCTAGCCGGGCGTGAGGACGTCCACTGCCAAGACGTGTGGACGTCATAGACAGTTACACACTAAAAGGTGGTACAAGGGTTATATTTCAATCCCCAATTTACAGATGAGGGGACATTTGGGGACATTAGGTTTGCGGGACCATTTTATAGCGAAGAGTTATGGTAATTAAAGTTTTTCTTCTACAACTTTTTTATATTAATCTTTGCGTGCAAAATAAACCAAACTATCGAAAAGCTATGATTTTCAGCTTTGAAATGATATAAAACTTTATATTTGGAGAAAAATTGACTTCCTAACATACAAATCAAAATAGGGAACGATTTTTTATTTTTATCAGCTTTTTTTCACTTCGCCAGCCCATATCTTTTGACTAAATAAACATAGCCCTTCAATATTTTCCGATTATCTTATCTAGGGTATATGCTTTCATATTATGATATTATGATATATAAATTAGACAAATAGGAGATAGTAAATTTTTCGATTGATGTCCACCCTTTTCCCCGGGTTAGGGACAAAAAGTCGAAAGATAAAACGTCGAAAGGACAAAACGTCGAAAGACAAAAGGTCGAAGGAAGAAATGGTCGAAAAGGACAAAAGGTCGAAAGGGAAAAAACGTGGAACGGGACAAAAGGTCGAAACGGAAAGATCGTCGAACGGGACAAAAGGTCGATAGAAACTAAAGATCAATAAGATCAAAGAATCATTCCGTGCCGATAGTTCGAACGAGCCAGACGTGTGTGCTGTGTCTCATCGCGGATTGTGTTCGGTAGTGCGAGTTGTATTGTGTGGTGCTATTCCTACCTCCAAGGATCCAAGGCGATCGCTGTCGGCGAGTGAAGTAGCTGCTTCTGGCCACGCCAGTGAAGCAGGCTATTGTTACTGCTGCTACCTACAGCAGCAGGGGCAGATAAGTAGAAACGTTTTCATTGTTCTTCCATCAGCTTAATTCGGAGTGATAGAATAAATTTAATTAGTTTTTTTTAGTTTTTATTTTTTGATTAGCTATTTAAGTTAGCATAAGCAAAATCATCCTTCCACCTTGTGGGGTGAGAATGGAGACAGAGACTGTGGAAGGCAGTGGGCCTCCAAAAGATGCAGGGCTCACACGATTGTACCATGCGGCTTTGCCTGGGCCTTGGGTTGTTTACTTTCAGCAGAAAGTAAAAAGCCTAGATTTTCTCGGCATTAAACGAGATTTGACGCGTCGTTTTCCGAAGCTTGATTTTAATCAGATAAACAGGAACAAACTACGCATCACCGCACCTACATACCAGGTGGCAAATGAAATTGCTGGCGACAGGGCGCACAATGTTGAATATTTAGTTTATGTGCCCTCGCGGGAGGTCGAGATAGAAGGCATTATCAACGCAGCAAGCTTGACTTGCAAGGATGTGCTTGCAGGGAAAGGTCGCCTAAAGAACGCCCTGCAATCTACCGTTCTGGACTGCAAGGAATTGCATTCAGCAGCCACGGTAGATGGCAAAAAGGTTTATTCCAAGTCAGACTCGCTTCGGGTGACATTCGCCGGTTCGATGCTTCCAAAATATGTCGATATAGAAAATATGTTGTTTCCGGTGCGTCTTTTTGTGCCAAGGGTGTTTAATTGTACCAACTGCAAACAACTTGGTAACACTGCCGAGTTTTGTGACAACAAATCACGTTGTGGCAAATGCTCAGAAAGACATCGGGAGGAGTTCTGCCAGCAACAAGCAACAAAATGTGCTTATTGTGGTTTGAACCCTCCCCATGGTTTGCAAGAATGCCCGGTGTACAAAAAGCGCACCCAAAAAGTGAAGCGCTCGTTGGTACAGCGCTCCAAGAAGTCGTATGCGGAAATGGTTAGGTCGCAAGACACATGCGCCACAGCCACTGCATCGACTGCTATTTCAGCCACCGTTCGTGTAGTGATTATTATGATTCCATATCAATCGACGAATTGGACTCTGACGCAGCCGACATGGATAATTCTGCGGAGGTACACGTGCCCGAAAAGAGGAAGCAACCGTCTTCCCCGGGATCGCGCCGTAAGAGAACAAAAGTCATTCATAAAAGCTTGCAAAAATCTGAAGGCAATGGGAGTTTATTTAAAATCCCGAAGCAATCTGTCCCTACTGCTTCTTTTGATCCTAGTTGCAGTAAGACATTCCCGCCATTGCCTAAATCCGATGTTTCGAAGAAACATCCGGCTAGGAGAATCAACGAAAAAACAAATTCGCACTTCTAGAAAAAGTATTCCGTCCAAGCGAGGATTGATCTCTTTTAAGGACCTTGTGGACCGTTTTTTGAACTTGTTCAATATTCCGAATTCATTGAGGCCAATCATTGACCTCTTTATTCCAACAGTTGAAAGTTATCTGAAGCAATTGACTGTTTCATGGCCCCTATTTGCAGAAATTGTATCTTTCGATGGATAATACGGCCAATACCGAAGATACAATCACTGTGCTGCAGTGGAACTGTCATAGTCTGAAAAATAAATTAGACGTGTTCAAGTTTTTGATTCGTTTCGATTGCGATATATTTGCACTCTGTGAATCATGGCTTTCTTCTGAAATCAACTTCCACGATTTCAACATTATTCGCCAAGATCGGTATGATCATTATGGTGGCGTTCTTTTGGGGATCAAAAAATGCTACTCCTTCTACAGAATTCCCATTCCGACTGTTCCCGGCTTAGAAATCGTCGCATGCCAAGTAAATGTGAAGAATAAAGATCTTTGCATAGCTTCAGTGTACATTCCTCCAAACGCCTCTATTAATCGTCGACATTTTTGGAGCGCAGTCTCCCTCCTATCATCTCCAGTATTGATATTGGGTGATATGAACGCACATGGTATTGGATGGGGCGAAACGTATAACGATTAGAGAGCGCCTATTTTCTATGATTTGTGTGACGATTTCAATTTGAATATTTTGAACACTGGTGAAGTAACTCGAATAGGACCAAGCCGTATTGATCTGTCTTTAAGTTCTAATTCACTATTATTAGATTGCACGTGGAAGGTAATTCAAGATCCCCATGGTAGTGACCATATGCCGATAGTTACCACCATTAAAAGTGGCTATCAAGAATCTGAGCCAGTTAATGTTCCTTTCGACCTCACGAAGAACATTGACTGGCAAAAATTTGCATCGGCGGTAAAAATTGGTATTGAATCAACTGATACTCTTCCACCTTTGGATGAATATCGATTCCTTACTGAGTTGATTAAAAAAAGCGCACTAGAAGCTTAGAAACGACGCGTTCCAAGTACATCTGTCATAAGAAGACCAGCCACTCCTGGATGGGATGATGAATGTACTAAGTTGTATTCCGAGAAATCTGATGCCTTCAAGGCTTTCCGTAAACACGGAAGGTCTGAGCTATTCGAAGAGTATTTGAGGCTTGAAAGAAAGCTCAAAAATCTTCTCAAGGCTAAAAAACGTAGCTACTGGCGACGTTTTGTCGAGGGACTATCGCGAGAAACCTCAATGACAACACTTTGGAAAGCGGCCCGCAACATGCAACCGCTATTCCACCAACGAGAGTGAAGAATACTCCAATCGATGGATATTCAACTTCGCAAAAAAGGTCTGTCCAGATTCCGTACCAGCAGAACCGCTATTTCGAGAATCGATCAATGATCCCGGTTCTTTGGGTGGACCATTCTCAATGCTGGAACTTTCTATGCCTCTTCTTTCATCGAATAACTCTGCTCCGGGATGCGATAACATCAAATTCAATCTTCTGAAAAACCTCCCAGGTATCGCAAAAAGACGATTACTTGACCTGTACAACTGTTTCATGGAGTACAACATTGTGCCACCTGAATGGCGACAGGTCAAAGTAATAGCTATTCAAAAGCCTGGGAAACCAGCGTCTAATCACAATTCATACCGACCGATTGCCATGCTATCATGCATGAGAAAATTATTTGAGAAAATGATCCTTTCAAGAGTCGACCATTGGGTCGAAGAAAATGCATTGCTTTCAAATACTAAGTTTGGATTTAGAAAAGGGAAAGGAACAAACGATTGTCTAGCGTTGCTTTCTTCAGATATACAACTGGCCTTTGCGCACAAGGAGCAATTGGCTTCAGTATTCTTGGACATTAAGGGCGCTTTTGATTCAGTTTCCATAGAAGTACTGTCAGGCAATCTGCACAGTAGTGGATTACCCGTTATTTTGAATAATTTCTTGTACAATTTGTTGTCAGAAAAACAAATGAACTTCACACTCGGCACTCTGACAACTTCCTACATGGGCCTTCCCCAAGATTCGTGTTTAAGTTCCTTGCTTTATAATTTCTATGTTAAAGATATTGACAATTGTTTGGAAGGACAATGCACGCTCAGACAACTTGCAGATGATGCCGTGGTTTCTCTAAGAGGTCCATGTGCAGATGTCTTGCAAGGACCATTTCAAAGTACCCTAATCTGACTGTCTGCGCCAGACATTTAGAGACAGAATTTTCAACGTTAAAACTCAGTTGGCTGTGTTTACTTAGAAGCCGTATCCTGCTCAACTGAAACTCAAGCTATTGAAAGATGACATCAACCAATCTTCTAAATACCTTGAAGTCGTGTTTGATTCTAAATGTACCTGGAAACTCATTTTTTTATATTTGATAGAAAACTGCCAGAAAAGGATCCATTTTCTACGTTCTATCTCCGGAACATGGTGGGGTGCTCACCCGGAAGACCTCATCAAACTCTATAGAACGACTATTCTCTCTGTTTTAGAGTATGGCTCCTTCTGCTTCCTCTCAGCAGCTGATTGCCACCTGATCAAATTGGAACGAATTCAGTATCGTTGTTTGCGTATTGCCCTTGGCTGCATGCATTCAACGCATAACATGAGCCTGGAGGTGCTTGCTGGAGTCACTCCTTTAAAGCATCGTTACTGGGAGCTCTCACTTAGAATACTCATCAAATGTGGAACAAGTAACACACTTGTCTTAGATAACTTCGATAAAATGCTTGAACTGTCTTGTCGTTCAAGATTCCTTAGAGTCTATCTCAACTACATTTCTTCAGATCTTTGTCTTCCGTGTTATAATCCACCTCGAGTTCACTTCACCAACGACAGTTCCTCAATTGAATACGATCTGTCCATGAAACACGCTATTCAAGGAATACCAGATCATCTTCGACAATTATCTATTCCCTCCATTTTTTCAGAAAAATATGAACATGTCAATTTCAAGAACAGATATTTTACTGATGGTTCTCGCATCAACGGATCCACTGGCTTCGGTGTTTTCAATGTAACTTCAACCACCTTCCGAAAACTTCAGGAACCGTGTTCGGTTTATGTTGCTGAGCTGGCAGCAATCAACTTCGCTTTGGGGACAATTTCAAATCTGCCTGTAGACCATTATTTCATCTTTTCGGATAGTCTTAGTTCTATCGAGGCACTCCGGTCAATGAAACCTGTTAAGCACGCATCTTACTTTCTTACAAACATAAGAGAGCAGATGCGTGTTTTGGTCGAAAGATCATTCAAGAGAACCTTTGTATGGGTCCCATCTCACTGCTCAATCTACGGCAATGAGAAGGCAGACTCGCTGGCAAAGGTGGGCGAACAGGAAGGTGAGGTTTATGATAGACAATTCTCGAGCAACGAGTTTTTTCCATTAGTCCGTCAGAGTACTCTTCAAAGTTGGCACAGAAATTGGACACACAACGAACTTGGACGGTGGCTATTTTCCATAGTTCCAAAAGTTTTTGGGCGAGCGTGGTTCAGAGGTGAGGACTTAAGTCGAGGCTTTATTCGCGTGATGTCGATACTTATGTCTAATCACTATTCACTAAACGCACATCTGTACAGAATAAACCTTGTCGATAGCAACTTATGTAGGTGCGGAGCCGGTTACGATGACATCGATCACGTAGTTTGGTCCTGCTCGGAAAATGACGCCTCCAGAGAGCAATTATTGGATACCCTTGTGGCCCGAGGTAAACAACCCTTCAGGGAAGTTCGAGGTGTTTTGGGAGATCGTGATGTTGTCTATATGCAGGCCATTTATTATTTTCTTTGTGCTTCTGACATCAAAATTTAATATTTGGTTTGTTTCTCTTTCTTCAAAGTTTTTTTTTTGTTTAGTCTTTGCCTTTTTGTTCTGTAGAACTCCATTGCCCTTGCCATTCGGAAGATGCTCCCAGTTGAACCATTCCTCGAGCACGACGACACGCCACATCGTCCCTGACGCCAAATGCCCGGATGAGAAGCTGAAATTTCCTTATACCAAATCCTAAGCCCCGTCCATCCTTGAACATTGTAAACTAACCTCGAGTCACCACGAGTACGCTGACTCCTTCCCCTCTCTTATTAACTGTATTATAAAATGATATTGATTGTATATATCTCAAAGAACCATGGCTCCGTAAAGTGTTATACACGCCTGAGCCTACCAAATAAACGAACTTGGAAAAAATTATGTACTAAAATCAAATTACAAAAATAGAATGCGATTGAATAATGAATGTTAAAGAGTAAATCTTTCCCATTTATATTAACTACATTAAAAACTACATCAAAACTATTAAATTATTTTTTCCCGTTTCATGTCCTGAATTCCCGGTTTTTCCCGCTTTTTTCCCGGTGACTTCAATTTCCCGTCTTTTTCCCGCTTTTCCCGTTTTTCCCGGTTCGGTGGCCACCCTGAGACAAGCTTTAAATAGGCGTATAATGCACCAGTGCGACAATTGGTGCAATTATCACGACCCGTGCAATTACGTGCTCCACCCTAGTATCAAAACAACAGTGTCACCAATCTTTTGCAACTAACAGAATCACCATCCTCGGGTTACTTTTGCATACCTGTAATTCCGTATACTATAAAAGATTAGTTGAATATGGAAGAAATAAACAACACATACGTCCTGCTACGACAATAATAGTGTAGGAGTTACACCTATTTGGCATTGTTCATAATTCTCACTAATCTCAGGAACAAAAGATGCTAACTGGCGCAAATTGTCGTCGGGAAATCGTTTTGCTAAAACGATAAAAAATGTGATGCGATAACCATTTTTCTCTCACTTCCTACCAACTCTAATTGGTTAAGGTGTGGTGCACAAAAACTGGAACAGAAATAGAAACAAAAAATACCTCTTCTACGACAGTTTCACTACAGGTAAATGCCAGGGATCTCTTGCTTCCGAAATTCCATGAATATGGCGCATGAAGGCAACCGGAAAAACAATTTTTTTCTCCTGTTAGGTCTGGGGATTTTTTCTTCTTTTTGTCTTTCACTACCCACAGAAACTCAGAAAAGCAAAAACTGAAACGATTACTATATCCTTCCTTCCCGGCTGAATTGTGAGCGTTACATTTCTGTGTCGAGACGAAAAATGAGAGAAATGGATGTGCTGGAAAATTGACGCTACTTAACTATATTGCCGTATCTATCAGACGACCGTCGGATCAAAAAATAATTTGCCAAAAACAAAAACTAAGGATCAAACACTTGCTACATTTATCGCAGCATTATAGCAATAGGCTTGATCTCGTTAGTGATTCTATCATAGACCAACAAACAAAACGCATGGAACAATTACCGATTGAATACATCGCCACGAAAACTTGTACAAATCACGATTCTAAAAACTAAAGGAGGGTGAGATGGTATAGTGTGCCCCACCTGGCTCTCTTTGATTGCTAGAAAACTATAACTAGCTAAGAGTAAAAATCAGTTGATAACTTTAAATATTTGTAAAACCATCATACTATCTGAATGTGGAAGTACTTTTGTAATACAAAATGAAAATAATTGCAAAACACTAAAAGTTAGTTTTGATGTAACTTTTAATGTTTGTTTGTTCAACTTTTTGGAGCGACACTAGCATACTGTCCGCAAAACTTGCACTGGAACACTCAGTTGGGCAACAAAATAACCTTCCACTTACTGAGGGTCGTGGGTTCGAGTCCCATCGAAGGGAATACATTTTTCAAATCAATATATTCCACATAATGTACATATTCACATATGAGTTTTCAGAACATTATAAATTAATGTCCAAGTCGGGTGGTTTAATCCCCGGAATATAGGCAATTAACTTTTGTTGAACTTTTCCCAATGGTTAATATGGGGCCTCTTCCCCTAGTTCACACCTGCTTAAATGGACTTATGTCGGTTATTTAAGGTCTGAGGGAAGCTCTATCGCGGTAGAGCGCTATTTTCGTACTAAAATGTTCATAACTCGGAACTGGGAACGAATTTCGCTTATCCCAACTGACAATGTCTTTGAAATTTATCAAGGAATGTTCCTACAAAATTTCATGACCCTACTATTTCCCAAATTTGAATTAAGCTCTAAATACTGAACTATTGTACAACTGAAATTTTCGCTTCTCAGGAATGCGACAAGGCACCTAGGTGCCTTATCTGCGCCAGTAAGAAGCAGGCCCGGAACCATGCTATGGGCGGGCCTGCGTGTCCCTTCGGAGAAGCCAATCGGAAAAAAGCCGTGCAAGTAACACAGCTGAATCTGAATCACTGTGCACCTGCCCAGCAGCTGCTGTGGCAGGCGGTCTCAGAGTCGAGGATCGATGTCGCCCTCCTGTCCGACCTGTACAACGTCCCTGCCGGCAACGGCAACTGGGTGGCGGACGGGTCTGGAGTCGGCGGCAATTTGCACAACGGGCAGGTACCCTGTTCAAGAGGTTGTACACTCCTCCGCGGAGGGTGTCGCGATAGCCAAGATCAACGGGGTGTTCTATTGTAGCTGCTACGCCCCACCAAGGTGGCCAATGGAACAGTTCAACCAGATGATCGACAGGCTATCGGCCGACCTAGTAGGTCGGAGCCCGTTCGTTATAGCGGGAGACTTTAATGCTTGGGCAGTGGAATGGGGCAGCCGCTGCACCAATCAGAGGGGACAAGCGTTACTCGAGGCACTTGCAAAACTCGACGCAGTGCTTGTCAATGACGGAGCTAGTAGCACATTCCGTAGGAATGGGGTCGAGTCATGGATAGATGTAACGTTTGTCAGCCCTAGTCTGGTCTCGGACCTGGACTGGAGGGTAGACGAGAGCTACACCCATAGTGATCACCTAGCAATTCGCTTCAAGATCAATTATGGTGTGCAGCGTCCGAGGGCGGGTGATCCCTGTCAGGTCCGTGGGTGGAAGACCACTCACTTCGACAGCGAAGTTTTCACCGCGGCCCTGGGACTGGAGGCCAACACCGACAGTCTAAGCGGGGATGCGCTGATAGCTGTCTTATCACGCGCGTGCGACGCTACTATGCCGAGGAAAGCCCTGCCAAGAAATGGCAGACGCCCGGTATACTGGTGGAGTGCCGAAATTGCAGCCCTACGATCAGCCTGCCTCAAGGCTAGACGTAGGACGCAACGAGCCCGCACCGAGGAGGAAAGAGCGGTCCGCCGGGAAGTGTTTCAAGCTGCGAGACTGGCCCTTAACAAGGCCATCAAGAGCAGCAAGAGAGCGTGCTTCGACAATCTGTGCGAGGGTGCCAATGCGAATCCGTGGGGTGACGCCTATAGGATCGTGATGGCCAAGACCAAAGGGGGCTCTTCACCCCCCGAACGGTCACCGGACCGGTTGGCGAGGATTATCGAAGTACTCTTCCCGTCCCGAACCACAAGTCCCTGGCCTCCTCCTGCGCTGCAAGGCGCTGGGAGTGTGGCCGAAATGGTGGCTCCGGTGACGAACGAAGAGTTACTCGCAGTGGCTAACACCCTTGCGATGAACAAAGCTCCAGGCCCCGATGGAGTTCCAAACAGTGCACTTATAGGCGGCGATCATAGCGAACCCGGAACATGTTCAGGCTAGCTATGCAGAGATGCCTGGATGAGTGTTGTTTCCTGAGAGATGGAAAAGGCAGAAGTTGGTACTGCTGCCGAAGGCCGGAAGCCTCCGGTGACCCATCGGCGTACAGACCAATTTGCCTGATCGACACGACGGGTAAACTGCTCGAGAGGATCATCCTCAACAGGCTCACCCCGTATGCAGAGGGTACGGATGGCCTGTCGAGTAACCAGTTTGGTTTTCGGAAGGGTAAGTCCACGGTGGACGCTATCAATTCAGTCCTCAAGACTGCAGAGGTAGCGATCCAACGGAAAAGGCGAGGAATTCGATACTGTGCGTTGGTGACACTGGACGTGAAGAACGCATTCAACAGCGCAAGCTGGGATGCCATCGCGCTCTCGTTACACCGGCTTAGCCTGCCGGTGGGACTGTACCGGATCTTGGAATGCTACTTCCAGAACCGTGTGTGCTGCTATACGAGACCGATGCCGGTCAGAAAAGTGTTCCTATTACCGCAGGAGTCCCGCAAGGGTCAATCCTGGGTCCGGTACTATGGAACCTGATGTATGACGGGGTTCTGAAGCTAAAGTTCCTCCTGGTGTGAAGATCGTCGGCTTTGCTGACGATGTAACCCTAGAGGTCTACGGGGAGTCAATCCCCGAAGTAGAGCTAACCGCAGAACACGCGATCAGCACTGTGGCGGACTGGATGAGTGCGAGAGGCCTTGAGCTCGCTCAACATAAGACGGAGGTGGTTATCGTCAGCAACCGTAAGTCGGCACAACATGCAGTTGTACACGTGGGAGACGTCGCGATCACTTCAAAGCGGAGCCTGAAGATTCTTGGGGTCATCATAGACGACAAGCTTACCTTCGGTAGCCATGTCGAATATGCGTGCAAGAAGGCTTCGACTGCTGTGGCGGCATTATCGAGGATGATGTCCAACAGCTCCAAGGTGTGCGCCAGTAGACGTAGGCTACTGGCAGGCGTTGCCGCATCTATTCTTAGGTACGGCGGCCCGTCCTGGGCAAAAGCACTGGGGGTAACCAGTTACCTGCAGAAACTGGAGAGCACCTACCGCTTGATGTGTCTCAGGGTGATATCGGCCTACCGCACGGTATCGCGCGACGCATCCTGCGTGATAGCGAGTATGATGCCAGTCGGGCTGGTCATCCGGGAGGACGAGGAGTGTTTTGACCTACGTGGCACCAGAGGAGCCCGCGAGCGTACCAGGGTGACTTCGGTTGCCAGATGGCAGCGCGAGTGGGATAACTCCTCGAAAGGTAGGTGGACCCACCGGCTGATTCCTAACATATCAAGCTGGGTGGGGAGACCCCATGGGGAGGTTCACTTCCATCTGACACAATTCCTGTCAGGCCATGGCTGTTTCCGACAGTACCACCACAGGTTTGGACACGCGGAGGTCCCCGTCTGCCCTGACTGCCCAGGTGTTGACGAAACTGCAGAGCACATACTGTTCGTATGTCCTCGTTTCGACGTCGAAAGAAGAGCAATGCTAGACGTTTGCGGCCGGGACACAACTCCGGATAATCTTATCCAAAGGATGTGTCAAGCGGTGGAGAAGTGGAACGCAGTCTCGACTGCAACCACTCAGATTGCCTGCAGCTTGCAGAGAATCTGGCGCGCCGAGCAACAATCGACAAGCATGACTAACTTGTGATTGGTAAGTTAGAGCGAAAGTGCCGAACGCGAAGAAGTGTGTGAATGGTCTGCCCATGCAGAGGTAATGGCGCAGCGGGTGGCAACCGAGATCGTCACCTCGAAGCATGGCAGAAGGGTGAATGAATAGGTGTATGTATGGACTGCACACGCCGCGCTGGGAGTAGCGCAGGAATGTTGGTTCCTACGACTACTGATACCCCGTGGCGTGGCAGAGGAGTGTGGGGGAGCATCCAAGTCAGTCTCACATGGTACGAAAGGAATGAGTTGAGTCGTGTTGAGCTAGTCTCATATGGCATGAATGAGGTGAGTCAGACTCACATGGTATGTCAGAAGTGGGAACCTAAGCGAAGAGTCCCACAAGGGATGCCAGAGGGAGTGTTAGGTCGAATGACTCGAGTAGTATGTGTCAGCGCGAACTGAATGAAAGAGGTGAGCAGTCTCACATGGTACGATAAAGGTGGGCATAGAATTAGTCCCGCACGGCATGAGAAGGGTGGGCACAAAAGTTAGTCCCGCACGGCATGAGAAGGGTGGGCACACAAGTCAGACCCATAGGAGCGTTAATGTGTGTGCAAGCATGGAGCGTATGAGCATGAATCAAGGGTTTGGGTGGGCGGCAAGTTAGACCCACATGGCATGAGAAGGGTGGGCACACAAGTTAGACCCGCACGGCATGACAGAGGTGCAACAGAGTATGTAGGGTGTGTTTGAGGGTGCGATAGAGCGAGCACCCAAGTCAGTCTCGCGTGGGACGAGTGCCTGTGTGAGCGAGAATGAGTGAGTACGCTTAGTACTGCCGTCCCCCCAGAAGTAGTACTGCGAGGTAGTTCCTGGGGGAAACGATGGTGGAGCCCAAGGGAGTTTAGTCGGTATTACCGGTATGGTCGAGTCCGACACTCCAGTACACTTCCGTGTGGTAGTTTGGCAACTACAATGCACGTGTACTGGGTTAGTGTGTAAATGCATTCTCCCTTGTAAAAAAAAAAAAAAAAAAAAAAAAAACACCTGCTTAAATGGACTTATGTCGGTTATTTAAGGTCTGAGGGAAGCTCTATCGCGGTAGAGCGCTATTTTCGTACTAAAATGTTCATAACTCGGAACTGGGAACGAATTTCGCTTATCCCAACTGACAATGTCTTTGAAATTTATCAAGGAATGTTCCTACAAAATTTCATGACCCTACTATTTCCCAAATTTGAATTAAGCTCTAAATACTGAACTATTGTACAACTGAAATTTTCGCTTCTCAGTACCTCTCTCCGATGATTTGAGGCACGAAGGAACCGAATTTCGCAAAACCCAACTGACAAAAGTTTTGAATTTTTCCAACGATCATTTTGATGCAATAAAAAGAATATGTTACCACAATAAATTTTGTAGGAAGCTCTTTTTACTTCAATCAAGTTTTTTAAATTTCATACAAAAGTTACCATTTCGGGAGAGCAGCCAACAGCATATTTTCTTGTGGCGCACGGCAGGAAAGGAGCGATGAGAGCGATAGAAAGTCCGTCAACTTTGTATCTAGCGTGACACTAGAAAAAAGCGTATTCCTATTTGTGAACACGAGGATACCAAATATTATATATTATATATTGAAATCAAATATATGAATAATAATCTGATCTTTGATCTGAAAACAGTTGAAAATAAATAAGACAAATAAAACAACTAAAAGAAATAGGCAAAATACATAAAACAAATAAGACAAATAAGACAAATAAAGCAAATAGGACAAATTCCTACGGACCTCCTCCAGGTATTCCTCCAGAAGTTCCTACGGAAGCTCCTACCGGAATTCCTCTGGAAGTTCCTCCGGGAATTCCTTCAGGAATTCCTCCAGAAGTTTCTCCAGGAATTCCTCCAGAAGTTTCTCCAGGAATTACTCCTGAAGTTTTTTCAGAAATTCCTCCGGAAGTTCATTAAGGAATTCCATCGGAAGTTCCTACAGGAATTCCTTCGAAAGTTCCTCCAGGAATTCCTTCGGAAGTTCCTCCAGGAATTCCTTCGGAAGTTCCTCCAGGAATTCCTTCGGAAGTTCCTCCAGGAATTCCTTCGGAAGTTCCTCCAGGAATTCCTTCGGAAGTTCCTCCAGGAATTTCTTCGGAAGTTCCTCCACGAATTCCTTCGGAAATTCCTCCAGGAATTCTTCCGGAAATTCGTCCAGGAATTCCTTCGGAAATTCCTCCAGGAATTCCTTCAGAAGTTCCTCCAGGAATTCCTTCGGAAGTTCCTTCAGGAATTCCTTCGGAAGTTCCTCCAGGAATTCCTTCAGAAGTTCCTCCAGGAATTACTTCGGAAGTTCCTCCAGGAATTCCTTCGGAAGTTCCTCCAGGAATTACTTCGGAAGTTCCTCCAAGAATTCGAAAGAAGAATTCGGAAATTCCCCCCGAGAATTCCTCCGGAATTTCCCCCGGGGATTCCTCCAGAAGTTCCCCGGGAATTCCTCCGGAAGTTCCCCGGGAATTCCTCCGGAAGTTCCCCGGGAATTCCTCCTGAAGTTCCCCAGGAATTCCTCCGGAAGTTCCCCAGGAATTCCTCCGGAAGTTCCCCGGGAATTCCTCCGAAAGTTCCCCGGGAATTAATCCGGAAGTTCCCCGGGAATTCCTCCGAAAGTTCCCTGAATTCCTCCGAAAGTTCCCAGGAATTCCTCCGAAGTTCCCAGGAATTCCTCCGAAATTCCCGGAAATTCCTCCGAAGTTTCCTGAAATTCCTCCGGAAGTTCCCTGGGAATTCCTCCAAGTTCCCCGGCAATTCCTCCGCAAGTTCCCCCGGGAATTCCTCCGGAAGTTCCCCCGGGAATTTCTCCGGAAGTTCCCCCGGAATGCTTCCGGAAATTCCCCCAGAGAATTTCTCCGGAAGTTCCCCCGGGAATTCCTCCGGAAGTTCCCCCGGGAGTTCTTCCGAAAGTTCCTCCAGGAATTCCTCCGGAAAAGTCCCGGAGGTTTCCCGGCAATTCCTTTGGAAGTTCCCCCGGGAATTCCTCCGGAAGTTCCGCTGGGAATTCCTCCGGAAGTGTCCCTGGGAATTCCTCCGGAAATTCTTCCGGGAATTCCTTCAAAAGTTTCGTTGAAAACTTCCAGAGGAATTCCTGGAGGAACTTCCGAAGGAATTCATGGAGGAACTTCCGAATGAGGAACTTCCCGAGTAATTCCTGAAGGAACTTCCGAAGGAATTCCTGGAGGAACTTCCGAAGAAATTCCTGGAGAAACTTCCAGAGGAATTCTTGGAGGAACTTCCGAAGGAATTCCTGGAGTAACTTCCGAAGGAATTCCTGGAGGAACTTCCGAAGGAATTCCTGAAGGATCTTCCAAAGGAATTCCTAGAGGAACTTCCGAAGGAATTTTTGGAAGAACTTCCGAAGGAATTCCTGGAGGAACTTCCGAAGGAATTCCCGGAGTAACTTCCGAAGGAATTCCGGGAGTAACTTCCGAAGGAATTCCTGGAGTAACTTCCGAAGGAATTCCTGGAGGAACTTCCGAAGGAATTCCTGGAGGAACTTCCGAAGGAATTCCTGGAGGAACTTCCGAAGGAATTCCTGGAGGAACTTCCGAAGGAATTCCTGGAGGAACTTCCGAAGGAATTCCTGGCGGAACTTCCGAAGGAATTCCTGGCGGAACTTCCGAAGGAATTCCTGGAGGAACTTCCGAAGGAATTTTTGGAAGAACTTCCGAAGGAATTCCTGGAGGAACTTCCGAAGGAATTCCTGAAGGAGCTTCCGAAGGAATTCCTGGAGTAACTTCCGAAGGAATTCCTGGAGGAACTTCCGAAGGAATTCCTGGAGGAACTTCCGAAGGAATTCCTGGAGGAACTTCCGAAGGAATTCCTGGAGGAATTTCCAAAGGAATTCCTGGAGGAATTTCCGAATAAATTCCTGGAGGAACTTCCAAAGGAATTCCTGGAGGAACTTCCGAAGGAATTCCTGGAGGAACTTCCGAATGAATTCCTGGAGGAACTTCCGAATGAATTCCTGGAGGAACTTCCGAATGAATTCCTGGAGGAACTCCCGAAGGAATTTATGAAGGAACTTTCGAAGGAATTCCTGAAGGAACTTCCGAATGAATTCCTGGAGGAACTTCCGAAGGAATTTCTGGAGGAACTTCCGAAGGAATTCCTGGAGGAACTTCCGAACAAATTACTGGAGGTACTTCCGAAGGAATTCCTGGAGGAACTTCCGAAGGAATTTCTGGAGGAACTTCCGAAGGAATTCTTGGAAGAACTTCCGAAGGAATTCCTGGAGTGACTTCCTAAGGAATTCCTGGAGGAACTTTCGAAGAAATTCCTGGAGAAACTTACTTTATTTTCCTTCTTAGCCTTATCTATCTTATTTGTCTTATTTGTCTTATTTGTCTTATTTGGCTTATTTGTTTTATTTGTCTTATTTGTCTTACTTGTACCAGCACCACTGTTATCACCTAAATCCTTTTCAAAGCTTGTGTGGAAACCTTGTACAGAAATCCTCTCACGATATTTTCTAATGTTGTTCAAGAAACGGCTCATGTTTTCATTTTACAAAACCAGCTGGTGTTTGTTTATTTTGATTTCCTCATTCCGTGATTGGTCGGCGCTGCTGCTGTTCTCTCGCCGAACCACTGCATGAGTGATAAATTTCTTCCCCATTGTTGCCAATTCGTTTTGTTCTCCGTTTACGGCAAATTCTCAAGCAATTGTAAACTGCATAATGATGAAATAATTTTGGCGACACTGACAGCATCATTCTGGCGCGCTGAATTGGGCAATTTTCTCTCTCAGAGAGTGCTACCACGTGCTTTTTTAACGGAAAACCTTT
This sequence comes from Armigeres subalbatus, assembly GCF_024139115.2. NCBI lineage: Eukaryota > Metazoa > Arthropoda > Insecta > Diptera > Culicidae > Armigeres > Armigeres subalbatus. The sequence continues at coordinate 108,974,679 of NC_085140.1, read as the reverse complement.
CCCTCAGACCTTAATGTCAAGCACAGGGATTTGTAACACAAGGAACGCACAACTGTCATTTTTTATTATTACAGCTTTGTTACTTTTGCAGCATGCGTGAAATAAGAAAAAATATAGTTCTGCATTGTTTCCGTATTGATTGCGGTGCACTTGAAAACGTGAGTGAAATTGGGTTTGGATTCCGGGAGGCTTTTCTTGATAAAATCCAATTGCATGCCATGAGTGGCCACTTTGTCAATTATATATTTTTGATCGAATATTGTAACTACAGCACTCATATGTTTACCTAATCTAATAGAACGGTCTCTAGTTTTTCTGTTATCACTAAACTTGCCATTATTATTCGTAAAATGAGCAAAACTTTGTTACGAATTTTAATATGAAAATTATTATTTATTATTCCGATTTATAAGAAGTAGGTATGTTATCCAAAAATCATTCCAACCCTGTTAAATTAACTACATCCAAATTCATCACGGATCACATCTCATTCAGTGACTATGAATGAAAAACAGCACACCTACTCAGATGCGACATTTGTTAAGCATTCAAAAGAAGAAAATCAATTTGTTACCCCCCTTTTTCCTCGCTCGTTATCCTACCCCTGGACTGATCAGAGTCAGAGATGCAATTCGATTCGGTTCGGTGCGGTTGAGGCTTATTTTTTTTCTATTTAGCCTCTTTTAATTAAGAGCGTCAATCGAACGAGACACGTTGATGGGATGATAATGTCAAACGAACAGGGAACAGGGACCAACACTCCCCCCGAAAATCAATCGGATAATTTCCTTACCGCCCAATATGAGGTGCGAGCGTACAGAAATCTCAAACTCGGCGGTTGGTTCTCTTATAAATATCTCGTCGGGTGTGTTATATTTAGCAGTTATTATAAACACGCAATCCAATATCGATTACTAGTCGAGGGCGGCGTGTCTAGCTCTCGTGTCATGTCCTGGTGGGTGGAAACTCAAAAATATTGACGGACACCCGTTAATCATATAGGCGTCGATGGCTGTTTGCTTCCCTTCGGGGAGCTCCGGATCGCACCCCGGCTGATTCCGGTGTCGAGGGGTAATTTGCCACATTTCAAGTTGCTCATTCAGCAACCACGCACCTACCTTCTTCGTGTGACATGATGCTCTCGTCCGGTGAGCTGGGTTCGGCCGCTGTGATCATGGTGGTTTTTCGGTTTTCCTGTAATTTGGAGAAAAACTCCACCGCGTAGTCGATCACATCGCCCGGCTGTTCTAGCAGGTATGCTATCGAGAACTCCAGCAGCACATCACGCAATCCGTCCGGGACCGGGATTCGATGCTTCTGTTGGCTCGACATGGTGGGTTGTGCGTCACAATCTGGAATCGCAGAAAAGAAGGTATAGATAAAAAGGGGTTTGCTTCTGAGGAATTTAATCACATGGTGCGTACACGCGACCTGAAATAGGAGACATTAGATGTATTGAAGTTGGCATTTTTTAATCTAAATATCACGGATTTGAAAACAACAAGCTAAAAATTTGTCTATGTCAACGGTGTTATAATTAGCAAAATAAATAAGCTCTACGCCATATTGCTCTGAAAGTATACAGAATTCACAACTTGGTTCTCCGTTTTAAGCCTAGAGCAGCGGAACAGAAAAATATTTAAGTGGCGACCCCTTTCAAATGAAAAAGGTCAACAAAACTCAACATATTTTTTGCCTATCTCGTGCTAGTTATTCTGAAAGGTTATCATTTCACTCCAACAATATTATCTGTTGACCTTTGTAACCGTCCAAAAATGTTAACATCAAATTTAAATCAACAGTTCCTCAATCCAAAAATCCCATCGCTCATATTGTCTCCATATCCTCCCCTGGAATGTAAACATGCTAGATAAATCTGTGCAAATAGAGTGTAATGCATATCTTTCAACCAGACCAGCCTTCATTTGCCGTCTGGACAATCCAGAGGGAAGAGCCCTTTTGCTTAATTGGCGTTAATTAAATTGGCAATCTGCTAACCAAGATGACGACGATGGCCAATGTAAGAGTCGGGCAGACGTCTGTTGTTTCCGCACAACCCGGCTAGACTGGTTGCTTCAGCAATGAAATCGTTAATTTTAAAGTCTAGCTTCACAGCCCCCAGACCGCGGACCCTTCTCCAAACGACGATTAGCAGCGAAAGACATTCGTAGACGCGCGAGACTGGTTCTTCGAGTGCATCCAATCCAAGTGACGCTCGGTCGTCTCATCACGTGTTTGTTGCTCTCTACACGGCAAACGGCAAACACGTCAATGGAAACAGTCCATATCCCAGTTGCGCCCGAGTAGCATCAGGAATTAGGTTCTATTATTTTATCTGCTTCCTGAGATTTGCTTTAATTGAACTATTTTCTCCGGCTCTCGGTCATCGTCATCGCCCGTCGTCAGGGTCTCGGCCACCACCAGCTCAGCACTTTGCTGAACTGTTTCTGGATCCTGATGGACCGGTTTAAGTTGTAAACGGTGAAGATGGTAACAGATCGCTTGGCATAAAGTAATTGAGTATAACACAATTTGAGCTTAAATAAAAAAGACCTAAACATTACATCACATATGGAAATACAAATTTTACTTAATTTTGAACATGCAAAATGGGCTATAATGGTGACAAGTGGTAGGAGGAAAACACAAAACTCATCGTCGATAGACCGAGGCAATGGCGTAGCCAGAGGGGGTAGGGAGTGCGTCGCCCACTTAGAGGGAGGAAACATTTAACGTGTACTGGAATTAATTCCCTTAATATGCGCACTTTACGATCCAATAATATTCCCAAAAACTTATTAGAGAATTCAGGATTCATACTAGGGTAAAACGTCCTATCGTTGTGGTATGTCCTAATGTTGCGGTAGTGTTAAAGTAGTCCATTCTGGATATATTAGCATTAAAAACAATTGTGGGTACGCTAAAACTCTTCGGATTAACGACTAGAACAGTTTTTGTTTGACAAAATTCCGTTCAAAATGATGAAAAATCAACATTTTACGTTAAAAATTTGAATCCTTTGAGCCTATTATTGCGGTAGTGCTGAGGTCCTATTGTTGCGGTATCGCTCTCCATAAGAATTACTTACAATACCGCAACAATAGGACTGACCTGCAAAAAACATCGCAACGATAGGCTACTGCGTCCTATTATTGCGGTAGTTTGTTTTTATTGTGTTAAAAACAAAACAACATAAGTTCAGTATAATTGACGTAATATTTACGAAACTATAGTTAACGAGCATCCTTTCAACTACTACAATGTGGAAATCGACCAACAGGTAATTTTTGAAGAATTTTTGAAATCAATTTTGTTTTGACATGGTGCTTAACCCCTCCATAATAGGTCGTTTTACCCTATATGAAAGTTTCAAAAAACTCGAAACATTTCGGGCGCAAGAGTCCTTCTTGAAATGTAGTCCTGTAGTCTGTTTGAAATCCCTTTATTCAATTGTGAAACTTAATAATAACATACCTACTATATTCAGTATTGTGGATTTAATTGGTCTAAATATTTTCCACCATTTCTGGAATATATAATTTTTAAAATCATGAATCACTCTTCGGAATATTTTTTGTGATGTTCGAAGTTGTATCGATCTTTATGGCATTATAAATTTACTCTAGGATACCAAGATCTGGAATAAACTTTGAAAATGAAAGATTAGTTTAAGATATCAATAATGTTTTTCTAAATCCCAGTGTTCTCTACCAAACTTAATATTCCAATGCTTTTATAAAACCACGCTCAGCTAAATGCGGAAATCATAAGATTTTAATCGGATTTTAACCTTTCGGGACACGCTTAGTCCTGAATCACACATGCCGTATCGCCTCCGTTGTGCTTTTCTCGCTAGTGTTGTACTAGCCTAGGGCTGAAAACTTCTTAAATAAAGACAATAATAATAACAATACAACGATGCGAGTCCTCGAAGGCTAAGAACTATTTACAAAACTTTCATTGAAACTAATATTTCTAGTACATTGCTTTGTAGAATTTGAGACGATAAGTTCTTTAACGGGTTCGCTACAAAGTATTGAAGCAAAATCATAGCTGATTTCATGTTGTATCAAAAGCTCGATCAAAATCAAACTAAGGGTTTATTAGGTTGCAATTGTCAGGTTACAATTTGTTAATTTTTGTCTCATTAAAATCTTAAAATGTTGTTCGAAACTTTTACGATTCTTGTGCAATAATTATTGATCGTTATCACAGAAGCGTAGGGTTTTGTGCCGCTGCAGGTGTATGCTGCCACCAAACCCGAGCAGACGAAAATAGCTCAATAATATCAATAATCAATATAATTTATGTTGATAAGATAGCAAAATGAGATATGGACCTGATTGATATAAGAGATAAAAGATCAGACGACACTGAAATATCACGAGGAAATCAAGTTATGCTATTTGTAATAAGTGATCAATATCACTTAGTTTGTTCTTATCTATAGCATATCTTGATATTTAAATAATATTTTGGTGCAAATTTTTGATATTGTTGCCTGTTCTTTTATCTCTCATATCAATCAAGTCCATATCATGTTTTGTTATTCTGTTCATGGCTTCTGCCCGGAAACATCCAGCACGGCGTCATATCCGACAAAAACAAACTTAAATAAAATGTAAAACAATGGGAACCAGATATAGCGAACTGTGTGAGAACCGCCCTTCACACTCTCACCTATCAGAAGCTAGATGGAACATTGAACCATTCTGTTTATTCTACATGGAGTGCAGCAAAACCCGGTATTAGCAATGATCTGTCCCTTAGGATCTCTTCTTTTTGAACCACTAAGCCGTCAGTTTTTCCTAAACCGTAAAGAATCCAGTTGTTCATTGTCGGACGAATCTTCTGGCCGTTGGTTTTAATCGCCAAGGAGAATGGTTCCTCTCGACCTCCCAAGATGGCTAAGCCAGGGTCTACTAATCATTCCAAGAAGAAAAGCAAAAGAGACATCCAAACATGTCGTCATACTTGCTATACGGCTCTTGAGTCGCTGAGCCCAAAATAGTAGCTGAGCAGTATTTTTTTTGGAGAGCTTCCAATTCTACGACAAATTCTTGGGTACTCGTATTAGCCCCGGACAAACCACTTCGAACTGACTCTAACTTCACAGTCTCGGAAATCAGAACGCTCCGGAAGAACTTCAGCAGGTGTTGTGGCGGCATTTCAGTTAATCTTTGTTCACGTTCGTGGGCTGGTCTGGCTGGCTGGAGTTTGCCCACAATCTCCATTCACTTGATTGCGCTTGAAAATGACCATTCTTACGTCGAAGTTCTTCAGCCGTTGACGTAACGGCCTGGTTGCTAGGAGCACCCGATCGATCTGCATTTTGATGACGCATCAGTTGTTTTTCAGTAACTTTCCATAGTGACTTGCAGGACATCGAAGTAGAGTAAACAAAATATGTACTGTACATGAACACTAGACTGGCTCAGGAAACAAAAGGTTGTCTAATTCATCGTATAATGTTCTGTGGAATTGATCTTTAACATATCAACTGCCTTTGTTGCAATTCTGAGCTCAATCGGGCATACCGAAACAATTTCCTGAACGAAAGAGTGACGGAGGTGTATTTTCCTATGCATTTTGACTGAAACCACCATACAAACTTCAAATCAAGTGCGCCAGCTTATTTGAGCTGAAATTTTCAGAGATTGATTTTCTTACCCAAAGGCACAATCCTGGGGGGTGCCCCGTAGAATTCGACAACTTTTTTTTCTCCCCATACAAGGCTGGGCCACTCTAATGAACACGTATCTCTTTGCACCAGCTTGTCAGTAGTTTGCTGTTGACTTTTTCTATGGTCACTCGTTTCTTCTGGCTGTGGTCATGTAAAACGACGAACTTTCCCATCTCTTCGAAAACGGATAGCCTGTCAGCTCATGTAGGAACTTGTGTGCCACTATTCTCGACGAAAATCAATTTACGGCATAGAAGTGGCTTACACATATTCCATATTCCGGTCAAAATCTCGTTTACAGTATCACCGGAGATTAAACGAGTAGTAATCAATCCGCCAGACGTTTACGTTTGTAAAACTGGCCATTGAAAGTAAAATTTGCAGCACTGGTACTCAATTTCATTATCTTTGCGTTGGGGGTTTCGTTTGATGCTGACGGACGGGATTGATGTTGGGTCGATTCCACTGTCATCATCTACGCAGTGCCGTTCTTCAGCTCCGGATCCTGCATTAACATTCGCTATCGGTTCATATTCGTCCGTCTCATCAGCATATACATATTCGGAAATAGTGTAATCAGATTCCAGGGCAGATGTGGGGCCCTCTTTAGCCGTGTGGTAAGACGCGCGGCTACAAAGCAAGACCATGCTGAGGGTGGCTGGGTTCGATTCCCGGTGCCGGTCTAGGCAATTTTCGGATTGGAAATTGTCTCGACTTCCCTGGGCATAAAAGTATCATCGTGTTAGCCTCATGATATACGAATGCAAAAATGGTAACTTGGCTTAGAAACCTCGCAGTTAATAACTGTGGAAGTGCTTAATGAACACTAAGCTGCGAGGCGGCTCTGTCCCAGTGTGGGGATGTAATGCCAATAAGAAGAAGAAGAAGAAGAAGAAGAAGAAGAAGAAGAAGGCAGAGGTGAGCTAGCCAAAGGCTGAAAGCCTCTTTAATAAAGACAATAATAATAAGACTCAAGGGCCTCCACAATTTATCCATCTTTTTCCTGGGCATCATCAACCTGACCACCATGACTCAAAGCAATCGAGAAGGCAGCGTCGAAAATCGTCGCGGAAATCCATCAAAAATATGGACTGTGAGGATACATTGCAGAAGGCAAATTTCATAGTATAATTATTATGAACTTACCTAGTTTTAGTAGTTTCACAATAATACAGCTGAATTACGATGTATTTAACGAAACAATTCGTAGAAAAAAACGAAAGAAAAACTTTTTGTGCAATCGCTTTCTTCGTGAAAATGTTTATGTTTTGATATAGTCGAAGGCTTTCTGGAAGCGCTGCCAGATTCATGTATTAACATTTATTTGTTTATTATTAATCTTCAGCAATTTCAAATATATTTTTTATTGTTTTCTTAATTGAAGCAAATCATATCCAGGAAAAATCTATTGATTTTAATCGAAGAAGAAAATTGGAAACTCGGTGGTATACAAAGACGAATATTATCGGGGATAGTACATTTACTAGAAAGTAACATTGCATTAATTTAATTTAGCAACATTGTCGTTCCACTCACAACTGTGACACCAGAAGTTCGACAGAAGTGTTAAGGAACGCAAGAGGCAATATAAGCCATCGCAATAACGCGTCACGTGTTTCACGCCGTTGTACTAATTAAAAAAAAAACTGTTCTAAATAGACCGCGTCACGCACTTCGGGAACCTTGTTTTTAAAAAAAAAAATCCGTTTTGTTTGCACTTTTTTTTTTTTGAAAACGTAAAAATAAAAGGAAACAAAATGGGTTCTGAAACTATCGCACGTAAACAAAGTAAAGCAGCACAATTGCTCGTGGGAGTAAGGATTTTCGTAATGTTTTGAAAAAAAGAGAAGATCTGGGCGGAAATGGAAATATTAAAAAAAACCATATTAATCCACCTATCGGTGATGGTGCCTTTCTTGTTTTTTTTTCGAGTGGGTAATTTCTATAGAAATTAATGAATGAAGAAAAATGAACGTATGAAGAAAAAAATATTTTGGGCATATCTACCGAGCCCATAGTCCGATCTGGCCAATTTTCAATAGGAAACAATGGGACATGTTTTTGCGTCGAATGCAACCTGTTGCGAGGAAATTGGTTGAGGGTAAGTGCTAAAAAAGTGAACTATACATTTTTACGCGCTTTTTTATAAGAAAACTTATTTTGGCCATAACTTCCAAGCCCATTGTCCGATCCGGCCAATTTTCAATAGGAAACAATGGGACAGGCGAGTTTGTACAATCCCATTGAATACCACCACTTAATTGTATCTTGACAGATACGTATTTCGACCTCAACAGTAAGGCCGTCTTCAGTGTCTCGTACTTGACTCGACTTCGAGTGGAATCCAATGGGATTGTACAAACTCGTCTTATGACAAGTGAAGACATTCCACCAGGGATTGAACTAATCATTTCATTATCATTTAGCATACAGTCAATAACTCATTCCATGTTGTTGTTCCAATGTTGTATGGCGGACTTCTAGCGCTGATTCCCCTCTACAACTTTGCCTAAGGATACATTGCTCTATGTCTAATATTCACTACGGGAAACGCTAGTATCATTTATTATACTAAATGATAATAACACTTATTATCATTTAGTATATTGAGTGATCCTAGCGTTTCACGCTGTGAATATCAGACATAGAGCAATGTACCCTTAGACAAAGTTGTAGAGGGGAATCAGCGCTAGAAGTCCGCCATACAACACTTTTCGGAATTCCGCCTCTGGAATGAGCTATTGGCTGAATACTAAATGATAATTCAAATATTTTGGCTTTTTCAGTCTGATATATTCAAACGGGCTTATATTTGCATTGCCCGACGTTTCGGCCCGTTTATTGGTTCTTTTTCAAGACAGCTTTTCCCCTCGAAAAAGACCCAATAAACGGGCCGAAACGTCGGGCAATGCAAATATATACCCGTTTGAATATATCAGACTGAAATAGCCAAAATATTTCAATAAACACCCCAGTCGAACTGTAATCAACTAAATGATAATGAAATGATAAGTTCAATCCCTGCATTCCACTAAAAAGCTAAAAATAATTTTCTTAACAAAATGGGACAGGATTCTTCGTTGAATGCAACTTGTTGCGAGCAAATCGGTTAGGGCTAAGTGCCTGAAAAGTGGGCTAGACTTTTTGCGCACATACACACACACATACACACACAGACATCACCTCGATTTTTCTCGAGCTGAGTCGATCGGTTATAACACTATGGGTCTCCGAGCCTCCTATAAAAAGTTTGTTTTTGGAGCGAACATATAGCCTTTACGTATACTTTGTATACGAGAAAGGCAAAACAAGTTAATTGTATAAAATATATGTTTATTTTATTATTACTATTTTCATTATAGTTGATACGATTAAAAATCGCTGGAAAAGCTTGAGAGACAGAGTCGTCTGCGAGCAGTAGCAGATTACCGTTGATTCACCTTCCGGATCCGCAGAACCCGATAGTCCATCATGGCAATACTTCAACGAGTTGAGTTTTCTTGCGTAAATTAATTTCTATTCCTAATAAGTAATAAAATTGATGCAGCACGATGTCAAATTACCAAAGCCCATCGCTGAATCCAGCTGATCCGACAACATCATTTTTGGAAGCAGATCCCAACGGCGAAAATGAACAACTTGACGAAGTACAGCAAATCAAGCCGGAAATACCAACCGTAAGAATTCAAGAAAGCAAAATACCATGGTTGCCAGATTCCATAACATGCTGGATAAAGTTAAATCTTTGGCAACCCCAGCAAAAACATCTCGACATGATTTGTTTCCCCGCTATATGTATAACTTTCGCTTCCTATGGCTCTCGAATTGGAACTGGATATTTTGAATTATGTCCACAAGATAATTAATGATGTTGAAAATGCGGAGTATCCTGAATAAAAGCACTGTACTGTACTGCACTGTCTGTTATAAATGAATTAAATATTTAATATATTAACATTTAGTATCAGAAATATTGTTTAACATTTCTTTTATCTTCTTCATCCTCTACGGTTCTACATTCCATCTGGAACTTGATCTGTTCTTCAGTTAGCATTTGCACAATTGGCTTTGCTCGCGCGTGTATGTATCTTGTGTGGCAAGTACAATGGATACATTATGCCCACCCAAGTAACATTTTAAGTTTTATGACACTCTTGAAGACTATATTTTACTCTACAAGAGTGTGATAAAACCAAAATGTTACTAGGGCAGGGATTCGAGAGTGTTTCGAATCCGAAAACATCCTAGACCGAACCGAAAATCGAACTCGCCATCTCCGTTTCGGCATTCCTACGATGTTGCTTGCAAGGCTAACTGGAGACTTAACATTTATTTTATAACTTCTCTATATATAATCCTATAGGGTAAAATGCCCAATAGTGGACCCCCTAGTAGCGTAATTTTGCTCTTCCTATCATAAGGCTCAAAAAATTTCAACATTTTAACTCTGCTTGATATCTAACAACAAGCTCTGCATCCCCTCTTCACGATACATACATAAAACACCCAAATACACGACGTTATTAGTTAAAATTAACATTTTAAAGTCTAACTGAATTTGCCCTATAGTAGACCCCCTGAGGGTCCATAATAGGAAATTGCTTCCCTATAGTCGACACTTCATTTGATTTTCATGTCCCGTTTCAGGACGTTCTTCTTCCCTATTATGGACCCCCCAAAATATTCCTATAATGGACACTCTCGTGTTTATTTTTTATAGAATTGTAAAAAATCATCTAATTTTACTTTCCATAGCATTTCTAATGCATGTAATCAAATCATAGGACTGTAAGGTAGGTTCTCCCGATAGAATTTCATAGCAAAATGTTGGCATTGTGCAGTAATAATGCAAAAATGGCTGGAGGGTCCACTATTGGTTGGGGGTCCACTATAGGGCACTTTACCCTAGTCCGATCCGACTAATTTTCAACAGGAAACAATGGAACAGGATTCTGCGTCCAAGAATTTCTCGGGATTTTTTTTTCAAAAATTCCTTCCGGATTCTCCCTCCGAAAATTCTTTCGCGAATTCCTCCTGGAATTGCTCCGAGAGTTCCTACAGAAATTCCCCCGGGAACCCATCCCGAAATTTCTACGGGATTTCCTGAAGGAATTACTCCGGGAGCTTCTCCATGAATTCCTCCGGCAGTTTCTTAAGAAATTTCTCCTGGAGTTCTACAAGGAATTTATCCAAGTATTCCTACAAGAATGTCTCCAGGAATTCTTCAGGGAATGTCTCCAGGAAGTCCTCCGCGAATGTCTCCAGGAGTTTCTCCGGGAAATCCTCCAAGTGTTTCTCCAGGTATCCCTCCGGGAATGTCTCTCGTAAATCCTCCGAAAATGCATCCAGGAATTCCTTCCTCTATCAATATCCAAGAATTCCCTGGAGTATAGGACTTGAGGTCCTATCACGCGTATCCAAAGGGTTATTCTCTCTATTTGGAAATTGTCCATGTCCTTTTCAATCCATAGAAATAAATTGGATGGGCCTTCGATAACTGTTCCGTCATAGGTCATCCAAGAATTACATGGAGTATAGGCCTCAAGGCCTACACGCGTAACTGAAGGGCTGATATCTCTGTTTGAAAATGGTTCATGTATGATCTATTTGGCCAAATAGGATGCATCTTAGAAACCCGATCCGTTACAGGTCGTCCAAGAATTCCCCTGAAGTATAAACCTTAAGCTCTATACGCACCACCAAAGGGATAATATCTCTTTTTTGAAAATGGTCCTTGCTTTTTTCAATCCGTAGAATCAAATTAGATATGCCTTTAATAAATGTTTCGTTCCAAGTGATCGAAAAATGTCCTGGTGTAATAGGCCTTGAGGTTTACATTATCTATTTAACCAAATAGGATACCCCTTCAATAACTGTTCTGTTTCAGGCCATTCAAGAATTCCTTGGAGTATAAGCGCTACTGTCTACGCGTGTGACCTAAGCGCTGTTTTTTTAAATGGTTCATGCCCTATTTTATTTAATATATCAAATTATATACGCCTTCCATAGCTATTCCTTTTCAGGTCATCCAAGAATTCCCTGGATTATAGGCCTTTAAATCCACACACGTAAACAAAGGTTTGTTATCACTTTTTGAAAATCGTTTATTTATTAAAATAAATTAAATATGTCTTCAATAGCTATTCCCCTCCAGGTGCTCCAAGAATCATTGGAATAAAGTCCTCAGATCTACACGCGTAACTAAAGGTCTATTTTTTAATGGTTCATGCTTTTCTCAATCCGTACGTCTGAAACCGCCTTCAATAACCGTTCATACGATCATTATATAAAATGGACTTTATACCAAACGACTTTCATACAAAGCCACTCGGGGAGTCTCTCGAACAATTTGTAACCCACTCAATTCTCATCATCTATCGGGCTTCGCACTGCAAGTGGCTCATAAAAACATCAACCAACGTTGCCGGTCCATGGGTAAACATTAATTAATCAACGTTTGGCAGTTTAATGGCGCACTGTGAAGCAGTTCTGGCGTGGAATAAATCTTGGCTTCTTCTTCTGCCATTACGTTGTCGGCCGATCAGTGGGGTGTAATTGGTGCGGTTTTAAATTTGGAACGCAGCACGTTGCGATCGCTGTCAAAAAGAGCGAAAAAAAAGGGCCAGATCAAAGTGCCCCTCACGCGCTAGATCTTGACGGTGAAAGTCGTTAAAATGAACCGATGATGTTTGGTTTCTGTTGTCTAAGCTGCACAGCTCTTAGCAGCAATCTGCTGCTACATTGTTGAATGGAACGCGTAGAAGAATGTAATGTTTACAGTGTCGAATTAATGCTCATCGTCATCATTAGATGGTACGGTAGATGTTGAATGCCGGAAATATATCGTCCAAGGTAAGGACGGTCAAAATAGCTTTGTAAATAGTCAACAACGAATGAAGCTGCTATCGTAGGCTTATAGGAATGGTGGAAAGCTGAAATAATAACAAATAAATCTAACTATTGGCTATTTCAAATTGTAAGTGATTAATATAAAAATTTCTGTAAGTCTGTAAGCTCTTTAATTTGACTTTTAATTGTTCATTTACGTAAGTGCAATTTTCGTTAATACAACTCATTAAAGTTTCAAAACACTTTTCTAAATCAACAAAATATGAATTCGCGAAAACACATTGTCCCAGGTCACGGCTCATCATCGAAAATTTCCTAACTCAATCCAAGAGAGGTTCAATCAGTTTAATAGCGCAGAAATCCGAAATTGCTACCATTGTGATTGTTGACAGACCATTATCGGCAGATCAGGATCCTGTCCCAAAGCACTACAATAAACACATTTATGGTAATCTAACAGCCAAATCGGATGCAAATCAATCCCTCCTGCTCGACCCAACCCGGTTCGGTGCGCTGGCTGGTGCTCTGGAGAAGACAACCCTTGTCAACGGCAGCCTTCCCCTGAACCGTGACTAGCTTCCGGTTTGGCGCTGAGGCCGGATTTCACATTCTGGAGGGTTGCTCGCTCGAGAGGCGACGATATCCCATCTTTCCTTATCCCGATCCGGCGACAAGCTCCCTGGATGGTGACAAAAACGGTGTAAAGAAGCGACAAGTCTGGCGGAACATTGGAAACTCATAATGGGAAAAACTTTTTTCTCGTTCGATGTTATGGCCTGAATGGAAAAAGTTCTCTTCTCACTTTCGGTCGCCCGTTGTGTCATCGGGTGAAGGAGGGAAAGCGATTGGAGGTGTACGGGATTTTGTTGCCTTCTTTGGAACGTTGTTACAAGATATCGTCTTCTGGGGTTTCGCTAAGTACCAAGACCAATTTGTTAGGGGAAAAAATCTACAAAAACTTTTCAAATATAATCATCGGCACTTTTTCAGTCAGCCGTTAAAAATAGTACCTACTTATGGCGTAAAGTGCTTCAGAAATCTTACGATTGCGAGGCACAGCACATAAACATACACACAGTTCTTCAAACTAATCGTTTTCGTTTTCGCAATGCTTGACATGTCATCGCAACTTACTACCAAGCAAGGGAAAAAATAGAGCGAAAGAACCTTCTATCAAAGCCACGAAACGAAAGAAAAATCACATAAAACCAAACCACTTCGACTATTAGCCATACCGTTCAAGTGCGGGTCTAGTAGAGGAAAATGGACTCGAATGCACACCAGTTTTTTGTTCTGCCTGTCTAAGCACATGTCTCTTTCAGAATCAGAAGCGATTATACGTACATAAATTCAATGAAAAATTTGACGGATATGGGGAAAAGAATGAAAATGAATTATGCATACGGAACTAATTATCCCCTTCATACCATGATGGCTATCAGTGCGGGACGTGCCGTGTTTGTCACTTGAGTGCTAACAAATTACGTTTGTGGCTGGATGGCGATTCTAAACGACACGATCGTCAAAGTGCTCTACTTTGTGTAGATTGATTTTGTGCATAGGTGCAGCGCAATACTACAATGCGATAATTTTAGAAAACAAACACTGTTTTTATTGCTTTAAGTTGTCATTAAAACCTGCCAAGGTCTTCGACAAGTTTAGAATGACCAATAATGAGCTCCGCGCAACCCTATAACGTAAGATCACGTCTGACTGTAAAGCCGTATTCGTATCAGAATTGAAAAAAATATGATTAATTTGTTTCTGACATAATCTAAAAATCTTGTTATATCAAAATCTTTAGCAGCCTTTGAAAGCCCTCACAGTTAAACAGATGATAAATTGCAAATACTCGACATATTTCAACGACTGTGTCTTTTTCATCCAACTAATCGCTTTTCGTTTATCCACCATACACTTGTTGGAAGACCGACGCCGTTGGCGGCGGATTGAAAAGTGCAAATTTAAAAAGTGAATAATAGCCTCGCGTCTGAGCGCAAGCAACGCCGAGTATTGGAGGTCGGTGGGTGTGAATACAGAAGACGAGGATGGGAAACAGTGCGAGAAAATGAGAGTTGTTTTGTTTAGAAAATCGGATGAATCTCAGCATGTTGTCGGTCCCCATTCAACACTACAGCGAACGGTGTAGATGATTGGCTCATTGTGAGAGCGTGTACGGAGATATCAAATTGGGATTTTTTTACATAACAGTTTGAGGTTAGACGATCAGAACAACGATATTAGAGTACATGTATCAAAATTATAACAGCTCATGATTTTTATTACAACCGAAAATAATGCACCCAACCAGTGCATAATAGATTTTAATATAGTTCTGCATGTGAACCTACAGAAAATGTGTAACATTTCATCATATACAATTTCGGAAGATTTCAGTACATCCATAGAAACCTTACAATTTTGTATTGAAGCCTTACAGTCATTGTAATAAATTCTTGCAGAATTGTATATGCCATGATTTTATACATTCATAATTGTTAGATTTGTTTTACTATTGATTGAAACCATATTGATCCGGTTACTCCGTTAGACATAAATACTGGACGATAGGCATAATGCACCTTAAACATGCAATGCGCCAAAGAACCACCGTACGATAATTTTCTGAAAACTGCTTCCCCGAATGGATCAATTCTTCGCAAAACCATTTTCGTGAAAATAACAATTTCCCGGAAGGAAGTCGCATTCAAGAGCTGATGCGAAAGCCTACCCGGTGTAAGGCATAATGCTTTTGTGGCCGACTATTTCGAAACATGATATTTTCAGAGAAATGTTATTAGCTTCGCTTGATTGACTGTATAACAAAAAATATACAGCGATTCCATGAAAAAAAGAATAGAGTCGAACAAAAAGTTCTCCGATTTTGCTCAAAATGTGTATGAATGATGTCTACCGAAAATAATTAGACCTGTATTTTGTTTTGTTTCGGTATTAGGTTGGACATTTTCAGAATAGAGCGGTTCAAAAAGACGGCGTTCCCAAAAAAAAACCCAGAGTAATCCATGATGGTGCCTATCTCGTGTATTATAAAACAAGAAAATGCATAATAGTAACAGGAAATCACATAATTATTATTATTTATTCAGACTAAGGCCGAAGTGGCCTGTGCGGTATATAAGAGTCTTCTCCATTCGGCTCGGTCCATGGCTACACGTCGCCAACCACGCAGTCTACGGAGGGTCCGCAAGTCATCTTCCACCTGATCGATCCACCTTGCCCGCTGCGCACCTCGCCTTCTTGTGCCTGTCGGATCGTTGTCGAGAACCATTTTCACCGGGTTACTGTCCGACATTCTGGCTACGTGCCCGGCCCATCGCAGTCGTCCGATTTTCGCGGTGTGAACGATGGATGGTTCTCCCAACAGCTGATGCAATTCGTGGTTCATTCGCCTCCTCCACGTACCGTCCGCCATCTGCACCCCACCATAGATGGTACGCAGCACTTTCCTTTCGAAAACTCCAAGTGCGCGTTGGTCCTCCACGAGCATCGTCCAGGTCTCGTGTCCGTAGAGGACTACCGGTCTAATTAGCGTTTTGTAGATTGTCAGTTTGGTACGGCGGCGAACTCTATTCGATCGGAGCGTCTTGCGGAGTCCAAAGTACGTACGATTTCCAGCCACTATGCGTCTCCGAATTTCTCTGCTGGTGTCATTTTCGGCAGTCACCAGTGAGCCCAAGTACACAAATTCTTCTACCACCTCGATTTCGTCACCACCGATGCAAACTCGCGGTGGGTGGCTCACATTGTCTTCTCTTGAACCTCTGCCTATCATGTACTTCGTCTTCGACGTGTTGATGACTAGTCCGATCCGCTTAGCTTCCCTCTTCAGTCTGATGTAGGCTTCCTCCATCTTCTCAAAGTTACGTGCCATAATATCTATGTCGTCGGCGAAACCAAATAGCTGGACGGACTTATTGAAAATTGTACCACTCGTGTTAATCCCAGCTCTTCGTATTACCCTTCCAAAGCGATGTTGAATAGCAAACACGAAAGACCATCACCTTGCCGTAACCCTCTGCGGGTTTCGAAGGACTCGAGAATGCCCCTGAAACTCGAACTACGCACATCCCGATCCATCGTCGCTGTGATCAACCGTGTCAGTTTATCCGGAAAACCGTGTTCGTGCATTAGTTGCCATAGCTGGTCCCGATCGATTGTATCATATGCGGCTTTGACGTCGATGAATAAATGATGTGTGGGCACGTTGTATTCGCGGCATTTCTGCAGTACTTTGGCAAATGGCGAACACCTGGTCCGTGGTGGAGCGTTCGCCCATAAAACCCGCCTGGTATTGCCCCACGAACTCCCTTGCAATTGGTGCTAGTCGACGGCATAAAATTTGGGAGAGTACCTTGTAGGCGGCGTTCAGCAATGTGATTGCGCGGTAGTTGCTACAATCCAGCTTATCGCCCTTTTGTAGATGGGAGACACGACGCCTTCCATCCACTCCTGGGGCAGGACTTCCTCGTCCCAAATCTTGGTAAGGACCCGGTGCGGCGCCCTGGCCAGTGCCTCGCCGCCGGGTCTAAATAGCTCTCGTGGCAGTTGGTCAACCCCAGGGCTTTGTTGTTCTTCAGCCGGCCAATCTCCTCCTGGATTTCCTGGAGATCCGGAGCCGGTAGAATTATGTCCTGCGCGCGTTCTCCCAGGTCCATCACCATACCGCCATCTTCGTCTGCCACATCGCCATTCAGGTGTTCTTCGTAGTGCTGCCGCCACCTTTGGATCACCTCACGCTCGTTCGTAAGGAGGTTCCCGTTTATGTCCTTACACATATCAGGCTGTGGCACGTGGCCCTTACGTGAACGGTTCAACTTCTCATAGAACTTTCGTGTGTTATTAGCGCGGTACAGTTGCTCCGTTTCTTCACGGTCTCGATCTTCCTGCTGGCGCTTTTTCCTCCGGAAAATCGAGTTTTGTCTGTTCCGCGCCTGTTTATATCGTGCCTCGTTCGCCCTCGTGCGGTGTTGCAGCAATCTCGCCCATGCTGCATTCTTCTCTTCCACTAACTGCTCACATTCGCCGTCATACCAGTCGTTTCTTCTGATCCGGGGCACCGTGCCTAGTGCAGCGGTTGCGGTGCTACCAATGGCGGATCGAATATCTCTCCAGCCATCTTCAAGAGACGCTGCGCCTAGCTGCTCTTCCGTTGGAAGTGCCACTTCCAGCTGCTGCGCGTATTCTTGGGCTAGTCTACCGTCTTGTAGCCGCCCAATGTTAAGCCGCGGCGTCCGACTTCGACGCGTGTTGTACACCGTCGAGAGTTTTGAGCGCAGGCATACTGCAACGAGGTAGTGGTCGGATTCAATATTCGCACTGCGGTAAGTGCGGACATTCGTGATGTCGGAGAAGAATTTACCGTCGATTAGAACGTGATCGATTTGGTTTTCCGTTTCTTGGTTAGGTGATCTCCATGTGGCCTTGTGGATATTTTTGCGGGGAAAGAAGGTGCTTCGGACTACCATTCCGCGGGAGGCTGCGAAGTTTATGCATCGTTGGCCGTTGTCATTCGAAACGGTGTGCAGACTATCCGGTCCGATGACCGGTCTATACATTTCCTCCTTCCTACCTGTGCGTTCATGTCACCGATGACGATTTTGACGTCCCGCAGTGGGCATCCATCGTATGTCTGCTCCAGCTGTGCGTAGAACGCTTCTTTCTCGTCGTCGGGTCTCCCTTCGTGTGGGCAGTGCACGTTGATGATGCTATAGTTGAAGAAACGGCCTTTAATCCTCAGCTTGCACATCCTTGCGTTGATTGGCTGCCACCCAATCACGCGTTGGCGCATCTTACCCAGCACTATGAAGCCGGTTCCCAGCTCGTTGGTGGTGCCACAGCTTTGGTAGAAGGTAGCCGCTCGATGCCCGCTTTTCCACACTTTCTGTCCTGTCCAGCAAATCTCCTGCAGCGCCACGACGTCGAAGTTGCGGGGATGTAATTCATCGTAGATCATTCTGTCGCAACCTGCGAAACCTAGCGACTTGCAATTCCATGTTCCAAGCTTCCAATCGTGATCCTGTATTCGTCGCCTAGGTCTTTGCCGATTATATCGAGTCGCATTATCTCTTATATTGTTCGTAATGATTGGTTTTCTAGGCGGCTTATTGGGCCTGCGCAAACCTCCTGTCTCGTCGGAGGGCCGTCGTGTCAGGGCTGTTTAGCGTCCCACCTAACACCAGGACTTGGGCTTGTGCGCTTTGAGCGGCACACGGTCGCTTTGGTGGGGCCTACTTGCGGATACATGCAGCTTTTTATAGAGGTTTAACAGGGCCCACTGTCAAACCCCACCACATCCTAGGCAAGCCCCACAACTCGCAGATGGCCTGGGGAGGGATCGTCAAGCCCTTGGACATAGTCCCTGCTGCCCGTAGGAAATCACATAAGAGAGGTCAAAATTGCACTTTACGGAGATAGATTCAGTTATTTCCACAATTCATATTTATTTTCGTTTATTTGAATGCACTGCTGCAGTTTAAAAAAAATTGCGATTTTGAAATTTTTTTCCAATGGGTGACCCTCGGGAAAATAGGGAAAAAATCAATATTTTTTTAATAACTCCGGAACGTAATGGCCTATAAGGCTAATTTTCAATAGCGAAAAATTAGGAAGGATTCGTCGGATTCAACCTGTTGCAAGCAAATCGGATAATGCTAAGTACAAAAAAGTGTGTCTCACATTTTTTTGTACACAAAACAAACATACACACATACAGACATCACCTCAATTCGTCGAGCTAAGTCGATTGGTATACAGATATTTTCCGTTTTTATCAACACGGTCCGTTCGTTTCAGTTGATAAAATTGGAACAGTGACAAAATCGGAATGATTTTCTTTGACGATTTTTTTAGCTAACATTTAAGTAAAAATGATATATTGCTGGGAAAATGTAAGAATTTCTGGTTCTAACAATTTTAAATGTTAAGGGACTGTCCATAAACCACGTGAACATGCTAGTGGGTGGCAAGAATTAGTTAAAAGACATAGGACATATGTTCTATGTGTTTTGAAAAGACATACTTATCATCAATTATGACTGGTTGAGATTCCTGGGAAGTGAGGAGTGCATCAAGGGAACGTCCGAAAATTATGTTACGCTAAAAATAACCATTTTCAATCCCTCCTCCCTACATTGTCCCACTTTTTGTATGAAATTTCTAAAAAATAATATGAGTAGTCGCACTTTTAGAAAGCCTCTCCCTTCCACTAAAAGTGTGAGGTTATTTATGGACGTTCCCTTAGATAAGGTGGGAAGATTTGTCTTCTGACAGCATATAGATTAATCTGAAATGTTTGGTTTATCAAGTTTAGTCATCTCAATCAAGTTTAGTCATCTTAATCGTTGAGACAGTGACCAGTTATCTGGAATACGTGATGCTCAAGGTTCTCCAAAACGTTCTCGATTTCAGCCCACGGTTTCTACCAGATCAACCAAGGCTTATGCAATGTATTCATCATCGGCATATACCCAATCTAGTCCAATAGGCACTTGCGCATCATGTAAATCCAATTTTCTCAAATACGTGATGTTCAAGGTACTCCAAAACGTTTCCAAGTTCAACCCAAAGTATCTACCAGACAACCCATGCTTTTTGCAATGTGTTCAATTTTGATATGTAGTTCAATCAAAGCTAATTGCCTATATTCCGGGGATCTAACCACCCGACTTTGACATTAAGGTGATTATAGAATGAAGCCCGTGGTGAATTTCAAATTCACCACACGTTTATCTACATACATTTCCAAAAGCTCTGGCGTAATAGTTTACGTACAGTGCCGAAACTCAAATTATGATTGTTTAGCATAACTTAGCAAACGATCTACCATTATTTCAGCCCCATACGAGTTATGGTGCTTTCATCTCGTGCTCTTGAAAAAAATATTGGAAAAGCACGTGGTTTACAAAATGGCCGATTTCTGGTTTTATTCTATAATCACCTTAATTTACAATGTTATGACAACTCATATGTGAATATTAGACCTCTTCATGTTTTCAAAAAGTTTCAAAAATTCAACCGGTCAGCCCAGAATCACAATTCTTTTGCTAAAATAAGCCTCCTAAAATAAGCCGAGGTGACTCAAGTCGATTTAGTGTTTTTGGGCTATTTTCAATTTTAAGAAAAATCTCACGAGAGATATAAACGCCGAAAACCATCGCAACAATATGGAAGCTTTTGGTGTGCTCTACTAGTCATGTGAATATTGCGATTCGTTCCGTTCACGTTTTGGTCATGTTAAAGTGATTTTAAAGCTTTAAAGTGCATAAAAACACTCTTCCCCCTTAAAGTCGTTGTTCTACAAAATTCTTGAATTTATGACAAATCATTGATAATTTATTATATTTATTTTCCTTCTTAATATAACTTCAAATGTTCGATTTACCGTTAAATTCTTAAAAATCAGAAGCTGAACATTTGTCATAAATTTACACGTTGGGATTTCGTCAAACAAGTTGTTCGAACAAAGAAGCTTTAATTTCACTTGTTACTACGACGCACTAAATGGTAAAAGCATACAGATATGATGAAATGAACCAAATTTGGAAGTCGTTTGTTGTTAGCATCAAATATCATATAATTTGATTTATGTTTTGTTCGAATAACTTGTTTAAGGAAATCCTAGCGTGCAAATTTATGACAAATGTTCAGCCTCTGATTTTTAAGAATTTAACGGTAAATCGTACATTAGAAGTTATATTACTCAAATGTCCAGGGAAAAAAGAGGAAAATAAATATTTTAAATTAGCAATGATTTGTCATAAATTCAAGAATTTTGAAGAACAACGACTTTTAGTGGAAACAGTGTGAAACAGTGGAAACAGTGAAAATCACTTTAACATGGTCAAAACCTAGGATAGGATGTGACAATTGAATTGCGACTGCCTTGTTGTTTCCTCAGTCGGTTGCTTCGACGAGGTGGTAGCCAGTGGTTCCGAATAATTTTTATGCAAAATCCGTCAAACAATATATGTAACAAATTCATGTTTTCGCGTTCATTTTTTCCATTATTTGTAATAAAAGATGCTATGTACTTTCAGAAAAAAGTTTTAACATGGAATTAGATGAGTTTTATAGTGAAATGGGTAAAAAGTTGATAAATAATGCTTCAAATCAAGTGTTTTAAATTAGCATAACACTTGAGAATCATGCATACATCATTTGTAGTCTAGCATAAATTAATTTTACCCAAAAAATCAAAAATAAAATGTTTGAATTTTTTCATAAATTTCAATTTATTTACCCAGCAACACGGCCAAGGTAACAACAAGCTGCCCTTTTGAAAATGTGATACTGCCGATCGAAGTAATCAATTGTCATTTTCACCCAACCAGCAACCGGTACGATTTTGACAGAAAATCGGTACGATTTTTACTGACTAATTGGCACATCCTATCCTAGGTCAAAACATGAACGGAACGAATCGCAATGTTAACAAGACTTGTAGAGATCACCAATATTCCACATAGAGATTGTTGCGATGGTTTTCGGCGTTTATATCTCTTGTTATATTTTATTCAAAATTGAAAATAGCTCAAAAACACTAAATCGACTTGAGCCACCTCGAAATTTTATCCGAATTAGCTGAAAATTTGACAGGAGGCTTATTTTAGCATAAGAAGTGTGATTCTGGGCTGACCGGTTGAATTTTTGATACTTTTTGAAAACATGAAGAGGTCTAGTGAATATGTACATAATGTGGAAGATAATGATTTGAAAAATGTATTGGAGGTAACCACTTCCCTTCGATGGGACTCGAAACCACGACCCTACAGTACGCTAGACTGTACTCAACCTGGTTCAAAAAGCATGTGCGCACCACGCAAACTAAATTTTCTTGAATTAGAGATGTTCAAGATATTCCAAAACATTCTAGAGTTGGATCATTTGGTAGATCAAAGTCGTTTTGAAAATTTTGGACGTTTTGAAAAGATGTAATACAGTCGGTATCGAGTTGTGGAACTTTCTTGGAAAATTGTTCGAAAGGACTATCTAAGTAACCGTGAAAATATTTTAGTATGGCATCGTTTGTTTCAACGATTCGATGTCGAGTCTTAGAACATCAACTCATGGTGGGTCCACTGTACCTTGTAGAAGAATTATTACGTTTAGGATCATAGGGGACCAGAGGTCGTACAGACTGAACACTTAACATCTAGCATGAGATAACGGGCAGGACACATAACACCCAATGACCAGTGGAGAATTTTTTGATCATGAAAAGTTTCCTCCGTTTCCGGGGCGGGAATCGAACCCACACTCCATAGCATATGCATCTAAACGATTGGCATCGCTAATCGCACGGCCACGAAGTTCACAACCATGAATGTTGCTTCTGGTGCAATCTGCAACTATTCTTTATCGTCCCAAACAATAAAATCTAAGGTAAAAGGCAGAAATTCGTTACATTGATAAGATGAAAAAATTGATGGAAAGAAATCGATAATTGCAGTATTGCAGTATGATACTAAGCGCGAGATCAAATCCTACCAGCTCGATGGAACTGCTGGAATGTTTAGTGCTGCACAGGTACATCGTTCAGGACTTGGTTGATTAACCACGACGTTTTGCATAACCGAAAAGGCCTGTAGTAGCTTGTAAAAATAATAAGTGAAATAGTGGCTCAATAGACCTGGTGGGAGGTTCAACGATGCACGGATACATCATTCAGGATTTGGTTGATCGGGTAGATCACATGTACTGAACTGTTTTGAACTCAAGGACGTTTTGGAGAAACTAAAAGGCATATAGTTGCGTGTAAAAGTAATGAGTGAAATCCTATCGGCCTAATGTACCAGCTAGATGTTCAACGATGCACAAATACGTTGTTCAGAACTTTGTTGATCGAGTACATTACATGTTCTGAACTCTAGGGCGTTTTGGAGACCTTGAAATGGTTTACGTTTATTCAAAACACGATCAATTTATGTCTATATAGATATTTTTGGACATATATCTCAGCTTAGGACATTATGTTCGTAGAAATATTTCCTGGTACATATCAGGATATGTACTCCAGAACAGTTTGGACGGCCTAGAACATCCAAAAAAGTGTTTCAACGATTTTTCAGTTATATCAGAACGCCAGATAACAATGTAATCCTTCGTCCTGAAGTAATAAAGTGCAAACAAACCCGCATCTTGTCACTTTTATTTCGATGAGGGAAGGTCGATGAAAAGAATCCTCTCTTGTTAGTTACGGCCTTATTACCGCCAGTGCTTGGAATATTATAAACACAACATTTGGCCAAAAACTAACTCAAGTTATTTCATTTTAAAAGCTAAATATCTAAACAAATGATTGGATTTTTTTGTTGATAAAAACGGAATAATTTTGTTGACGAAATCGGAGCGTGACAAAATCGGAACGTGATAAAATCGGAACATAACTGTATAACACTATGGGTCTCCGAGCCTTCTATCAAAAGTTCGGTTTTGGAATGATCCTATAGCCTTTACGTATACTTTGTATACGCGAAAGGCAAAAATGTCATAACCTTCGTAACTTTTAAACCAGCGGACCGATTGGCAACCTTTTGGCCGTCGAAAATACGTTGAGGAGATGGATATTTAAAACTCTGAGTAAAACTTTTACAAGTTTAGATTTTCTCAGTTTGAAACCCTAAAATTGAATTCATGAAATAAAATTTGTGGAGTGTGGCGCATTTATTCTTCATTCAATGAACAAGCTAAATGAAGCTCGTTTCCAATTAACTAGGGTAACCGGCGGTAATGTTGGCCCTGGATGTAACATTGGCTCATCACGCAAATTAATCAATATTTCAGCGATAATACGTCGATTTGTAGGGAGATTTTAATCACTGCTTCTTTAGAAAAGTGTATCAAACATATATCTGCTTCATAAATCTAGATTTATACACTTCTTAAACTATTAAAAGCAATTATGTTGCGTGAAAAATCACTTTGACTCGGTTTTTTAGCAGCCATGTTTCGTTGACTTATGCAGGATGGCTGTACTAGAGTTTTTCTTTTGCCCAATAAAAGAGTTTTCTGAATGAACATACCTGCTTTCGCACATCAGATGAATGGATAACAAGCACACTATGTCAGCTATCATTTTTATTTCACAATTTCTATTAGTATAGCGACATTATCAACCAAAACTTTTCTGGACAATACTGGGGGCACCCGTAGTCAAATGTTGGCATGCGCTTTCGATTTGTAGCACTACGTTAGTATAGGTGAAACTCTAAAATCAAAACATTCTCACCAATAACCCGTACTGGAGAAAATAACCGAAAGCTGCAGATAGATAGAATATCCGATGCTTGCGATTGAGATGCTGAGAATTTTTGTAAACACAGGTGAATCCACTCAGCGGTTAAGTTTCATTCACAAATTACATAACGCTAAAATCAACCCACACCAAGCTCAATGTATTGTAGAGTTCTGAAATTTATAAAGACCTTAACGCTCAGACAAGTACCCTCCCACAATCTAAAACGTCATGTAGTTTGTGAATGGGTTGATGCTTTTCTCGAAACACGATATAATCGCTTTCATTCGCACAACATACCAAAAATAATTGCCTACCTTACGGCTTCCAAATACGATTCAAGCGAAAGCGATTCAAGCATCAACCTTTTGGGTTCAATACACCATTTTCTTCATAATTTCGCAAATAAATGATTCAATTAGTGTATGAATATCTTCTTTCGCGCGAATCCTACAAACATTTTTTCATTTAATAATGGAACGATACAATGGATCGTATATTTCATTAGATAAACTTTCAACGTCATTTCATGTGAATAATTTCAAGTCAATTTACTCGACAAATATCTTCATCATAATTCAGATCTACTATTGCTTGCAAAATGCATTTTGATCTGTAAAATGATACCGAAAAGTATTCTTTCAACTCGGGAAGTTGAAACACGTGAGAGATTTGAGAGAATTCACAACAGCTGATCGATATAGAGAGGAGTGGAGTCAAACGCACGTACCAATCATGAAACTTCAATGCAGGCAGAGTTGAAAACAAGCATCCAATAATTGTATTTATGAATAATTGTGTAATAATATCAGGTAGTTGGCTCAGTTATAACTGTTTATGCACAGTACAAAGCAAGGAATTGCATAGAAAAAGTTTTACAATTGGCTTTCTTCAGTAGTGCGTTATGCATCATCCCCACCTAAAGCATTGTTTACATTTTGGAAAAAAGTTTCTTTGAGAGTATCGCGAGAGCGAGAGCAACACAACTGCCATGGTTTCAACTAGCAGTAAATCTCAAAATTATGCGGCAGCCAATAATTAACGTATGCAATTTGTTTGAAGGCATAACATGAGGGCTAGAACATGTAGCCTTTTTGCAATTGCAATTTTTAATACAGTTTTCATTTTTCTTTCTTTCTTCACTTGCAAATATGGTAAATATTTGGGAAATAAATGATTCATATAATAGTATTTTCGTTAGCATGTCCTTGGTAAGCATGCTATTGGGGGAATCTAAAACGCACTCTCACAATCCGTGTGGTAGTATTTTACATGCAACCAATTAGAATTCACGCTCAATCAGATGATTTGATTTTCTCTATTTGTTTGCATGCTGCCTTTATTCAATGTAAGCAAAATGACTGGTACTACAAACAGCAACCCATCTTTATCTTTCGTATGTTCGAAATCTCGCTTAACTTTTCAGAAGGACCTAAGTAACATTTTTTTCATGATTTAATTTGAATAGCGCAATCAAAAGAAAAACATGAAAACTATCGATTGCAGTACTCAAATTAATTCATGAAAAAAAAAGTTACTTAGGTCCTTTTGAAAAGTTAAGCGAGAAATCAACAATCACTCGTCCCAAGTGGGCTGAAAAATGATCCACCTGATAGGGACAAGGATGCCGACATTTTGTCAATTTCTCTCGAGACTTTCGCTGGTTTAAATGAGATATTGGGGGCATTCATCGCCGTTTTTTGCTATTTGGCGTCAACACCAAATGTAAGCAAGCCGGCTGGTGGAATAATTCTGGTTGGAAATGCAATATATGAAGATTTATAACGATAAATGTGCTCAACCGTAGCATAATGGGCCAAGGTTTGAGCCGTTACCCCTATTTGAGCTATGTGTAACATTTAAGGATAATCCTCACGGAATCAAAAACTAAAAATACACGCGTTTTACCGGGCACACCACTCAATACGGAAGCCACGCACAACTGCCATTTTTATTATTTCAGCTTTGCTGCGCAGCACGCACGAAACAATAAAAATGACAGTTTTGCGTTGCTTCCGTATTGAGTGGAGTGCCCTTAAAAACGCGAGTGCTATAGTTTTGGATTCTGTGAGGATTGTCCTTAAGCACATCTAAGAGCACAATCCGTCGATCCGCCATCTAGTGGTCAAACCGATAGTAAAAACGAAAAATTTTAAAATTCAAATCTTGAATCACAAATTGCGTCTTAGAACGTTAAACAGATCCTACTTATTATTAAATTAAAGCAAAGGTGATTTATACCTGCTTTAAGCTATCTTTTATCCACCAATCACAGGAAACTACGTGGCGATTTTTAGGCTTTATCTAATCTATCGGGCGTCTTTCTTTTCAAATCAGTGGAGTGCTTTTTAAAGAAAAGTTGTTTTTTCTAGAATAAAAAAAGTGGAGTGATTTAAAACATTTATTCTTGCAATTCAAAGCTCGAACAACCAGATTTGTCGAGAAAATTGTGTTCAATTAGAACCACATTATTTGGATCGCCTTCAAGTTTATTATCTCCTATTAAAAGTAACAATTCAGGTAAGCTTAATTGCTTAAAATTTATTAAGCAAATAGTGAGTTTGAACCGCGTTGAACAGGACCAGTGCTCAAGCAACGTGGGCAGTAGACTGGCCCAGATTACTATGGGGAGAAAAAAATGTTGTCGAATTCTACAGGGCACCCCCCAGAAATGTGTCTTTGGGTGAGAAAATCAATCTCTGAAAATTTCAGCTCAATCGCTTGTTGCATAAGCTGGCGCATTTGATTTGGTATTTGTATGGGGATTTCAGCCAAAATGTATAGGAAAATACACCTCCGTCACTCATTCGATCTGGAAATTGGTTCTGATTGCCCGATTGACCTCAGAATTGCAAAAACGGCAGTTGGTATGCTACAGAACAATTTCACAGAACATTGCATAATGATTAAATGAACTTTTATATAATTTTCGGCTGATTTATTAGTAGCTGATTTGAGTATTTTTGGGTTTTTTTAGCGAATCGCATCAGCCGAAACCTATATAAAAGTTCATTTAATCAGCATACAATGTTCTGTGAAATTGTTCTGTAGCATACCAACTGCCGTTTTTGCAATTCTGAGGTCAATCGAGCAATCAGAACCAATTTCCAGATCGAATGAGTGACGGAGGTGTATTTTCCTATACATTTTGGCTGAAATCCCCATACAAACTTCAAATCAAATGCGCCAGCTTATGCAACAAGCGATTGAGCTGAAATTTTCAGAGATTGATTTTCTCACCTAAAGACACAATCCTGGGGGGTGCCCCGTGGAATTAGACAACTTTTTGTTTCCTGGGCCAGTCTAGTGGGCAGTGCCCAAATAAATTTGGACTTGTAAAAGTGTAGCTTAGATTCTAAATATCCACCTCCTCAACGTATTTTTGGCGGACATTTTATCATAAAATCAACAGTGAAAACTTTATTATGTTTGGTCAGTTACAACCCAAGCAGCACGCGTGTTCTACATTGTACAGACGTCTACTCGGGTCTGAGGTAAAGCATTTAATGAATCATTTTTTGGCGTGCTCTCAAATTGTTACATAAGTCAAGTGTTGGTTAGATCCTACATTTCCTTTTTGTGTGTTATGGAATATGAATTTTATGTTAAAGTTTGTATTCTGATAAGTATTTGGGTAGATGTTTCGGTCTCTTGCTGGTAGCTCGAATAGGTCCTCCAGAGCGCTTACCAACCTCGATTGGTACGGCTCGTCCAGCCGTCGTTGATGATTGATTTGTTGAACCCTGCTGCATTGTTTGATTGCAAATGTTATAAGATGAGTTTTTTCAGGTTTGTAGGATAAATTTCTTTCATTACTCCGGGGGTCGCAAGTCTGTATACACTCTCCCCTGTGCCTTGAATTTCTCAGCATTATGTCTTGCTTCGGAGATGTCGACTGGTTTAGAGTTTCCTGGTAATTTGTTCCAACCAAACAGCAGTTCTGATGGCGAATGTTTTGTGATACTATGAGGAAATCTTGTAAATCGTTACGTCAGTTTCGTCCCATGGTACAATTTGTTTTAAGAGTTTCCAACAGCTGAAAAAAACGTTGACCATTGTCACAAACAATTTCAGTTTGATATCCAAATCTTGCGAAAATTTCTCTCATCTTAGTAATTGTTACTTTTGCTGTCATACATGTTTATACAGTAATTTCGATATAACATGAAAAGTAATTAGTGTTAACTAGTAAATGATAACCACCTAAAATCTGCTGCTGCCCACGGTTTGTCAGGCATTTTGGTCGAAGTTTCATTGCTGATATTCCAAGATAAGGTTCGTGACCCAGTTGGAAAATTCGGTTTTGGAGAATATGTGGGATTACTATGCGCAGGTCTTCAACACGTTTCCATCAGTAGTCAAACTATTTGTCAATTTAGAATATCGTGATAATGTTTAAGGCCACTTTTGAGCGGGAGATGGTAACCATTTCATGAGTTCCTTTAGTTATTTATCTGAACTGGTGACAGTCGTTTTATTTCATCGGTTACTAAATGGAAGAATTTTCAGTAAAGATAATAGTGAAACTTTTCACATGCCGAAACTAACGCTAATGCTTCACGTTCAGTTGAGCATACTTTTGTTCTGTTTGTGTTGTAGTTTTTGATGCGTAACAGACAGGGAATCAATATTCGAGCAACGCCTAACAATATAATCTTTGTCATAAACAGAGTTTGTAACTGACAAACACACCTAGCGACAAACCTTCATCAGAACCCGAACACAATATAACAAGAATCATTTGCCTTGCATGCTCTGAAATTTTCGAGAAATTTTTGTAATCGGAGTTCATTCATTTCATTTATTCAGACTAAGGCCGAAGTGGCCTGTGCGGTATATAAGAGTCTTCTCCATTCGGCTCGGTCCATGGCTACACGTCGCCAATAATCACGCAAACTACGGAGGGTCCGCAAGTCATCTTCCACCTGATCGATCCACCTTGCCCGCTGCGCACCTCGCCTTCTTATACCCGTCGGATCGTTGTTGAGAACCATTTTCACCGGGTTATTGTCCGACATTCTGGCTACGTGCCCGGCCCATCGCAGTCGTCCGATTTTCGCGGTGTGAACGATGGATGGTTCTCCCAGCAGCTGATGCAACTCGTGGTTCATTCGCCTCCTCCACGTACCGTCCGCCATCTGCACCCCACCATAGATGGTATGCAGCACTTTCCTTTCGAAAACTCCGAGTGCGCGTTGGTCCTCCACGAGCATCGTCCAGGTCTCGTGTCCGTAGAGGACTACCGGTCTAATTAGCGTTTTGTAGATTGTCAGTTTGGTACGGCGGCGAACTCTATTTGATCGGAGCGTTTTGCGGAGTCCAAAGTATGCACGATTTCCAGCCATTATACGTCTCCGAATTTCTCTGCTGGTATCATTTTCGGCAGTCACCAGTGAGCCCAAGTACACAAATTCTTCTACCATCTCAATTTCATCACCACCAATGCCAACTCGTGGTGGGTGGCTCACATTGTCTTCTCTTGAACCTCTTCCTTTCATGTACTTCGTCTTCGATGTGTTGATGACTAGTCCGATCCGCTTGGCTTCCCTCTTCAGTCTGATGTAGGCTTCCTCCATCTTCTTACGTGCCATAATATCTATGTCGTCGGCGAAGCCAAATAGCTGGACGGACTTATTGAAATTTGTACCACTCGTGTTAATCCTTGCTCTTCGTATTACCCCTTCCAAAGCGACGTTGAATAGCAGACACAAAAGACCATCACCTTGCCGTAACCCTCTGCGGGTTTTGAAGGGACTCGAGAATGCCCCTGAAACTCGAACTACGCACATCACCCGATCCATCGTCGCTTTGATCAACCGTGTCAGTTTATCCGGAAATCCGTTTTCGTGCATTAGCTGCCATAGCTGGTCCCGATCGATTGTATCATATGCGGCTTTGAAGTCGATGAATAGATGATGTGTGGACACGTTGTATTCGCGGCACTTCTGCAGTACTTGGCGAATGGCGAACAACTGGTCCGTGGTGGAGCGTTCGCCCATAAAACCCGCCTGGTACTGCCCCACGAACTCCCTTGCAATTGGTGCTAGTCGACGGCATAAAATTTGGGAGAGTACCTTGTAGGCGGCGTTCAGCAATGTGATTGCGCGGTAGTTGCTACAATCCAGCTTATCGCCCTTTTTGTAGATGGGACACACGACACCTTCCATCCACTCCTGCGGCAAAACTTCCTCCTCCCAAATCTTGGTAATGACCCAGTGCAGCGCTCTAGCCAGTGCCACACCACCGTGTTTAAATAGCTCTCCTGGTAGTTGGTCAGCCCCAGGGGCTTTGTGGTTCTTCAGCCGACCAATCTCCTCCAGGATTTCTTGGAGATCCGGAGCCGGTAGAATTATGTCCTGCGCGCGTTCCCCAGGTCCATCACCATACCGCCATCTTCGTCTGCCACATCGCCATTCGGGTGCTCTTCGTAGTGCTGCTGCCGCCACCTTTTGGTTCACCTCACGCTCGTTCGTAAGAAGGCTCCCGTTTATGTCCTTACACATATCAGGCTGTGGCACGTGGCCCTTACGTGAACGGTTCAACTTCTCATAGAACTTTCGTGGGTTATTAGCACGGTACAGTTGCTCCGTCTCTTCACGCTCTCGATCTTCCTGCTGACGCTTTTTCCTCCGGAAAATCGAGTTTTGTTTGTTCCGCGCCTGTTTATATCGTGCCTCGTTCGCCCTCGTACGGGGTTGCAGCAATCTCGCCCATGCTGCATTCTTCTCTCTTCTACTAACTGCTCACATTCGCCGTCATACCAGTCGTTTCTCTGATCCGGGGCACCGTGCCAAGTGCAGCGGTTGCGGTGCTACCAATGGCGGATCGAATATCTCCAGCCATCTTCAAGAGACGCTGCGCCTAGTTGCTCTTCCGTTGGAAGTGCCACTTCCAGCTGCTGCGCGTATTCTTGGGCTAGTCTACCGTCTTGTAGCCGCCCAATATTAAGCCGCGGCGTCTGACTTCGACGCGTGTTGTACACCGTCGAGAGTTTTGAGCGCAGGCATGCTGCAACAAGGTAGTGGTCGGATTCAATATTCGCACTGCGGTAAGTGCGGACGTTCGTGATGTCGGAGAAGAATTTACCGTCGATTAGAACGTGGTCGATTTGGTTTTCCGTTTCTTGGTTAGATGATCTCCATGTGGCCTTGTGGATATTTTTGCGGGGAAAGAAGGTGCTTCGGACTACCATTCCGCGGGAGGCTGCGAAGTTTATGCATCGTTGGCCGTTGTCATTCGATACGGTGTGCAGACTATCCGGTCCGATGACCGGTCTATACATTTCCTCCCTTCCTACCTGCGCGTTCATGTCACCGATGACGATTTTGACGTCCCGCAGTGGGCATCCATCGTATGTCTGCTCCAGCTGTGCGTAGAACGCTTCTTTCTCGTCGTCGGGTCTCCCTTCGTGTGGGCAGTGCACGTTGATGATGCTATAGTTGAAGAAACGGCCTTTAATCCTCAGCTTGCACATCCTTGCGTTGATTGGCTGCCACCCAATCACGCGTTGGCGCATCTTACCCAGCACTATGAAGCCGGTTCCCAGCTCGTTGGTGGTGCCACAGCTTTGGTAGAAGGTAGCCGCCCGATGCCCGCTTTTCCACACTTTCTGTCCTGTCCAGCAAATCTCCTGCAGCGCCACGACGTCGAAGTTGCGAGGATGTAATTCATCGTAGATCATCCTGTCGCAACCTGCGAAACCTAGTGACTTGCAGTTCCATGATCCAAGCTTCCAATCGTGATCCTTTATTCGTCGCCTAGGTCTTTGCCGATTATATCGAGTCGCATTATCTCTTATATTGTTCGTAATTATTGGTTTTCCAGGCGGCTTATTGGGCCTGCGCAAACCTCCTGTCTCGCCGGAGGGCCATCGTGTCAGGGCTGTTTAGCGTCCCACCTAACACCAGGACTTGGGCTTGTGCGCTTTGAGCGGCACACGGTCGCTTTGGCGGAGCCTACTTGCGGATACATGCAGCTTTTATAGAGGTTTAACAGGGCCCACTGTCAAACCCCACCACATCCTAGGCAGGCGCCACAACTCGCAGATGGCCTGGGGAGGGATCGTCAAGCCCTTGGACATAGTCCCTGCTGCCCCTGCCCCTGTAATCGGAGTTAGATTCTCTAATATTTCCATAAAATCAGAAACTACGATAGCAAAAAAAAGGAATTTGCTGTAGAAATAATCCAAAATAGACGAATTTCACGCCAACCCTTCTATGGGGCTGGCAGTACCATCTCAGAATCAAATGAAACTTGGAGGGCATAAAGATATGGTATTTCTATGCCACTCTGCATTCTTGGTTTGTCAATAATTGTAAAGAGTAACATTTGATGTGGGACTAATTTTTTTTCATTGATTTTTTTAAATCGATGTAGCTCTAAAAGTACAAAACCTACAAAAAAGTGTTGTATGGCGGACTGTCGTGAAATTCCCAGACGTTTTTTGGAAAAATATCCAAAAAATAAAAAAACGATTTTTACACTGAAAAAAAAAATTGTTTTAAAAATTAAAATCGATATTACAAAAAAAAAACTCATCTCAGAAATTGATGAAATTTTTCAACAAATAGTAAAATACCTATTTGTTGAAAAATTTCATCGATTTCTGAGATGAGTTTTTTATAGTATCGATTTTAATTTTTAAAACAATTTTTTTTTTCAGTGTAAAAATCGTTTTTTTATTTTTTGGATATTTTTCCAAAAAACGTCTGGGAATTATCTAACTTTTCTGGGAATAATGTTCCTGTGACACATTTAAGGAAAAAAGTTTTTCTAACAAAAACTTTTTTCATGTCCATATTGAGTGAAAATTTATCAGCGTGTTTTATGCCTGCAGCGCCAATTATAGGTTCAGCAGCCTATCATCAACCAACGACACATTTTGGACGCATAAAAAATTGTTAAGGAAGCAATTCACCATAATCCAACATTATTGTAGACCAACATTTGACAAGGGTTTATATTTTCTTTGACTTTTTGTATCGAAGTAACTTAAAAATAATTGAGTTCAAAAAAATATGTTTATTATTATTAAATATATTTAATTGTACCCAATCATTTTTATTTTTTTTAACCAGTTCATTTATTTGGCTCAGGCTCAGTCGTGTGTGACACTTTGCGGAGCCGCAATTCTTAAGAATGATATTTTTACATGGTATATCATCTTATCTTAACAGTTAGTTGGGAGGGGACATAGACCATAATACTCGTGGCGACTCAAGGTTAAAAAAACTTAATACAGGACGGACGGGATAGGGATTCGGGTTTAGGTTATTTCAGCTGCTCATCCTGGCGTTTGACGTTGAACGTTGAAAACGGTTTTGCGTGGCGTCGTGCTCGATTTTGGTTCGTTAGGGAGCATCTTCCGGATGGCCAGAGCTTCGGGGTACATGGTACAGAGAAACAGAATCGGACAAGAAAAAAAAACTGAGAAGAGAAGAATATAGGCATTAAACTTTGATGTCAGCCAAGCAAAGGAAAGCATAGATGCCCTACATATATATCACATCGCGATCTTCCAAAACACCTCTTATATCCCGGAAGGGTTGTTCACCTCGGGCCACAAGGGTATCCAATAACTGTTCTCTGGAGGGGTCATTTTCCGAGCAGGATCAAACTACGTGATCGATGTCATCATAACCGGCTCCGCACCTACATAAGTTGCTATCGACCAGGTTTATTCTGTAGAGATGTGTGTTTAGTGAATAGTGATTGGACATAAGTCTCGACATCGGGCGAATGAAGCCTCGACTTAAGTCCTTACATCTTAACCAAACTCGCGCAGAAACTTTAGGAACTATGAAAATAGCCACCGTCCAAGTTCATTGTGTGACCAAATCATTTGCCAATTTTGAAGAGTACTCTGACGGACTAATGGGAAAAACTCGTTATTCGAGATTTGTCTATCATAAACTTCACCTTCCTGTGCGCCCACCTTTGCTAGCGAGTCCGCCTTCTCATTGCCATAGATTAGGCAATAGGATGGGACCCATACAAAGGTAATCTTGAATGATCTTTCGACCAAATCACGCATCTGCTCTCTTATAGTTGTAAGAAAGTAAGATGCGTGCTCAACAGGTTTCATCGACCGGAGTGCCTCGATAGAACTAAGACTATCCGAGAAGATGAAATAATGGTCTACGGGCTGATCGAAAATTATCCCCAAAGCGAAATTAATTGCTGCCAGCTCAGCAACATAAACCGAACACGGTTCTTGAAGTTTTCGGAAGGTGGTTGAACTTACGTTGAAAACACCGAAGCCAGTGGATCCGTTATTGCGAGAACCATCAGTGAAATATCTGTTATTGCAATGTCAATTTTAATATTCATATTTTTCAGAAAAATATTTGTTTTAATATTCATATTAGATATTTGTCGAAGATGATCTAGTATTACTAGAATAGCGTGTTTCATGGACAGATCGTATTCAATTGAGGAACTGTCGTTGACGAAGTGAACTCGAGGTGGATTATAACATGGAAGACAGAGATCTGACGATATGTAGTTGAGATAGACTCGCAGGTATCTTGAACGATGAGCCAGTTCAAGCATATTATCTTTGTGAAGATTTCTGGCGAACACTCCAGTTCGCTCGAATCGCGCCGAGGACTAAGACAAGGTGATGGACTTCAACATTGCGCTAGAAGGTGTCATGCGGAGAGCCGGGTGTAACAGCCGGGGTACGATTTTCAACAGATTCAGTCAATTTATTTGTTACGCGGATGACATGGACATTGTCGGCCGAACATTTGCAAAGGTGGCAGAACTGTACACCCGCCTGAATCGTGAAGCAGTAAAAGTTGGACTGGTGGTGAATGCGTCAAAGACAAAGTACATGCTTGTGGGCGGAACCGAACGCGACAGGGCCCGCCTGAGAAGCAGTGTGACGATAGACGAGGATACCTTCGAGGTGGTCGAGGAATTCGTCTACCTCGGATCCTTGCTAACGGCTGATAACAATGTCAGTCGTGAAATACGAAGGCGCATCATCTGTGGAAGTCGGGCCTACTACGGGTTCCAGAAGAAACTGCGGTCAAAAAAGATTCGCCACCGCACCAAATGTGTCATGTACAAGACTTTAATAAGACCGGTTGTCCTCTACGGACATAAAACATGGAGAATGCTCGAGGAGGACCTGCAAGCATTCGGAGTATTCGAGAGACGGGTGCTTAGGACCATCTTTGGCGGTGTGCAAGAAGACAGTGTGTGGGGGCTAAGAAAGAACCATGAGCTCGCCCAGCTCTACACAGTATCCAGAAGGTAGCTAAAGCCGGAAGGGTACGATGGGGAGGGCATGTTGCAAGAATGCCGGACAGCAACCCTGCAAAGATGATGTTCGCTTCCGATCCAGCAGGTACGAGACGACGTGGAACGCAGCGAGCGAGATGGGCAGACCAGGTGCAAAACGACTTGGCGAGCGTGGGGCTTATTCGAGAATGGAGAGATGCGGCCTCGAACCGTGTATTGTGGCGTTAAATTGTTGATTCAGTGTTATCTGTTTAGATGTAAACTAAATAAATGAAATGAATGAATACGTACCAAAGTGGAGATAAGAGTTTTATTTCACGATTTTTCCCGAAATTATCGATTTTGGATTTTTAGGATTTTTTAAGGAGGGGTAAGGCCGTTCAAACGGGCCCCTCCTAGAAATGACATATTTACGTTCTTTTTTGGGAAAAGGACAGCTTTTCCATATTTCCGTCTTGAAAGTAACATATTTATATATCGTTACAAAGGCCTTAAACAGATCTTTGCAATAGGCTTGATAATGTAATAATAGCTACGTCCAGAATTTAGTTTTCAGTAGTTTTGTAAAAGCATATTTTACGCAATATTTAACGAACAAAACAGTTTGGTACCCCGCAGTACCCCACAGTAAAACATCATGCAATACACTGTTGAACTCTTCAGCTTTGAGGACCACGAATAAAATTCTGCCCAAATTCAACAGTTTGTGAGATAGGGTAACGATGGTATTTTGGACATCTGAATATATTTTGGACTTTTGGCTATATTTAGTTCATTTTGTTACATAAATGTGGTTCGAAATATGATTATGAACGAGTCAAAACAGACACATGATTTCTATTTATTTAAAGAAAGCTAAGTAGAAAAACATGCGAAATATAGCTAAAAGTCCAAAATATATTCAGATGTCCAAAATACATCATTTACCCTACATGAATTTGAAAAATTACCCATTTTTGCATTTCTCGTATACTAAGTGTAAATAGAAGCTATATGATAGCTCCAAAAACATTTAAAAGAAAGGTTGAAATCGCTGTTATTTTGCCTGTCTTGGTAAGAGTAGTCACCATGCTACTACTCAAGCCTCTCCTAGGTGGGCGTTAAGCAGAATAACAGCGATTTCAACAATGCTGTTCTTACGATTGGCCTTCTGCTAAAAAAAAGATTCAAATACTGTTTACTTCACGCTTTCTTTGCTCCCTCCTACTTCGAGCAGTTGATATTGTACTCACCGATAAATACCAATAAATCAACAATGATATTTACCATAACGTGTTGGATGAATAGTGTGTTGAATAACTCCTCTCCACAATACTTTTTTATAAATATAAAAGAAATCTTAACAAAATCGAATAAATGCAATTCTATTTTGTTGATGTCACAATATGACGTTTAATCAATCTATTCTATCTTGTTAGTTTAAGAACTTCTACTTAGTGAATTTTCAATACCAGAAACTTAATAGTGCTTTTTTGATCATTTTAGGAAAACTGTGTTGCGTCAATTTGTCTGTGACTTGAATATACTGTTTTAACCTTCATATGACCATTAATATTTTATCCAGCATCAAACAGGCTTATTGCAAGCCAAAAAGTGACCAAGTTCCATGGCTTTTGCAGAATATGACAAAAAATAATACTATGCCGAAAATTAGTCCCATACCCCATTGAAGCCACGGGAAAAATATTTGTCTTTTTATATTTTTATGATAAATACTATCATTTATTGCAGAATTTATAATATTGGCCAAAAATACCTCCTTTTTTCCTATTGTGCATTGATTTAAAAGTTATGTAGGTTTGATTTTTTTAGATGCCGTTTTTTGGACCGCTCTATTTTGAAAATGTCCACCCTAAGAACGAAACAAAAAATACGGGTCTAATTATTTTCGGTAGAAATCATGTTTTGCGCAAAATCGGAGAACTTTTTTGCCTTTCTCGTATACAAAGTATACGCAAAGGCTATAGGATCACTCCAATACCGAACTTTTTATAGAAGGCTCGGAGACCCAAAGTGTTATATACCAATCAACTCAGCTCGACGAATTGAGATGATGTGATGTGTGTATGTATGTGTGTGTGTGTACAAAAATGTGAAACACTTTTTTTGGTTCTTAGCATTATCCGATGTGCTCGCAACAAGCAATCGACGCGGCTTGCGATCTAGTTGTTTCCTTTTGAAAATTGGCCCGATCGGTCATTGCGTTCCAAAGTTATTCCAAGTACATTGTTTTTTGCCAAGGGTCCCTCCCTTGGGAAAAAAATTTCAAAAACAGCAGCAGCAATGCATTCAAAGGGCCGTAAATGAAAATGACATGATGTAAAAAGTAAAATCTATCCCCCTAAAACGCTATTTCGACCTCTTTTATGTGTTTTTCTTTTTGCCTTTCTCGTACAACAAAGTTGTACCAGAAAGGCTTTCATTTCACTCCCAAAACGTACTTTTTATAGATCGCTTGTAGACCCATAGTATTATATACCATTCGATTCAGCTCGACAAACTGAGCAAATGTCTGTCTGTCCGTGTGTGTGTGTGTGCGTATGTGTGTGCACATTGAAACATTAGCCAATTTTTCTAGTACTAAACCTGAATCGATTTTGCTACAACAAGTTGCATTCGATGGGGAATGTTTTCTTCTTGTTCACTATTGAGTTTCATAATGATGGCACTTCTCAAAAAATAGTAAATATTCAAAGAGTTATGAGACATCATTATTTCGTAACAAATAAGCTATCGATTTTCTAGGTTATGTTCTCCCAAGACACAATTTATTCGAAACCGGCACACTGACAGCATAGAATACACAGCTTACACGGACTAAAAACTTCACAAAGAAACATAAAACCCATTAATGAGTTAAAAAGTACCTATTTTAAGATTTCATGTATACACTGAAAATTCTCGTTTATTTTTCAAAATGACCTAAGAACATATTTTCATGAATGAATTTTAATATTGCGATCAACAGACCAATATGATAGCTTTGATTGCAGTACACAAATTAATTCATGGAAAAAAGGTGACATATGTTCTTTTTAAAAGTTAAGCGTCATTTCTGCCATTTCTTTCCCTATGGGCCGATGTGAGCAGTGAGAAGTGAAAAGTGAGACGTGAGAAGTGCGAAGTGAGGAGTGAAAAGTAAGAAGTAAGAAATGAAAAATGAGAAATGAAAAATCACCAGATGATCCGAAATGAAAACAAAAATGTTTTTCCAAATTTAATGTAGACTATCCTTTGAAAAGAGCTGAAATTTTTTTGCTAATATTTTCAAATGGATATAATAGAAAAACGACGCATCCCACAAAAAAGTGTTGTATGGGTGACCATCGCAAAATCAGTCAAACTTTATAGTGAAAATATCGGAAACAATCCAAATTGAGCCCTACACTGAAAAAAATCAGTTTAAAAATTTTAAAGTCGATTTGCGAAAAAACGCCCTTTTTTATTTAAATGAAATTTTGTCTCAAGATAGGTGATTATGTTCCTACCAACCGTCCATACATCGCAAGATGGGCACTCTTAAGGAAAAAAGTTTTTCTAACAAAATTTTTCTTGTCGGAATTATTTTCAGTGTATTTTCATCTGAAATTAAACCAATGAAAGTCATCGTTATAGAACCCCAAGCAAATCTATTTTATGATACATTGTCTAATTTAGTCACTAAATATAGTTTGTTTTTAAATTAAGAGTAATATTAAGAAGGGGTTTATATCTTAAAAAAATTATATTCCATTATTAGCTTCTTTAGTTGCGACCAGTTACGACCAAAACATTGTACTCTGCCTGACTGTACAGGAATACTTAATATGAGTATATTATGTATACATATATGTTAAATCCACCCCTTAAAGACACTGAAAAAATCAATTCCGTCAAGAAAAGTTTTGTTAGAAAATTTTTTCCTTCAAAGTGCCCAGCTTGCGATGTATGGACTGTTGGTAGGAACATAATCTCCTATCTTGAGACAAAATTTCGTTCAAATCGAAAAGAACGTTTTTGCAAATCGACTTTAATTTTTAAATCGATTTTTTAGTGTAGGGTTCAATTTTGAGTTTTTCAAAAGTTTTATTAGAAAGTTTGACTGATTTTGCGATAGTCACCCATACAACACTTTTTTGTAGGAAGGGTCGTTTTTCGATTATATCCATTTGAAAAAATAAACTAAGTATGCACTTTTCTTTTAACTGCACTTCTTAAATATTGACCAATAAATTTACAAAAAGTCAACTTAAACAATCAGAACACTTTACAAGTTCCCAAAAGTTCTATTTTGGCTTTACGCATTTTATTACATTTCCGCATAACTTTTCAAAAGGACCTAAGTAAATTTTTTCATGAATCCTCGCTTAACTTTTCAAAAGGACGTAAGTAACATTTTTTCATGAATTAATTTGAATACTGCAATCAATATTGTGATTCTCGAGATATTATAGCATTTTGCTCATTCACCTCTGCCTCGCTTAGTTGTGCGCCGCTAAGGTATTGTGTCATATTATGGTACTTTACTCAATTTAAGTGTAGAATATTACATCACAAATTAAACATAATTGCACTACTAATATCCACTTAAACAATATCCCGAACGCAACACAGGCGAAAGAAAAGCAAAAAACTACTAAACCTTACCGAAAGCTCACATCTATTTGACATTGGTTTATTTACTTTTTGCATGGCGCACAACTCGGCGCATGGGACCCGGCGCGTAACTGGTGAGCCAGTATGCTAATTTTAGAAAAGAATCGCAATAGCTTTCATGTTGTTCTGTTGATTGCAGTACTCAAATTAATTCATGAAAAAAATGTTACTTAGGTCCTTTTGATAAATTATGCGAGATCTATAGTACAGCAGAAAGTCCATTGCTGATAAACGTTCATTTCGAACAATACACCGCAGATTGCTGGTTATTTTTTTTTTGACATATACTCTGTCTCGCTCAAACCAACAGCGAATAATCTAGCGACTACTTTAACGAACTATTTAAGGAACAGCTACTTTAACCGACCGTGTCCATTTAGCAAGTACGGTGTTGAACATAATCTGGAGATTAAAATAACACTTAATAAAGTTTAAAAAAACTTAGCAAGTAACCGCACAATATTGAGTAAAACAAATTAAGGGTGTAGCATTTCTGCATGCGGTGAATAAATTTCGCACCGTGTATATAACTGACAGCATGAATGTTTGTGTTGCTTCTTTCGTGCTTTATTGATGATGCTAACCTCTCAAGCAAAGTTTTCCAAAGCTTCAAATGTGGAACACGAAAACTAATGGACGAACACACACGCGCTAGAGACCCGAAGCCGATGACTTCAGCCGCTCGCCTCAACACAGCTGTAAAAGTTTCGTCGTTGGAAATAAAAATCGCATAGGGTAAAAGACCCAATAGTGGAGAAACTAAGCACGATCCACCACTATTCGATCGCTTACACCACGCCTATACTTTATTTCGCTTACCTTAAGTACGCATTCGGAAGCTCATCAAATATATTTTAAACGAAGAGTTATCCGATCGCTGCATAATCTATCTTTCTTACCTAAAATGATACCTCCAATTATTGGTGCAGAGTTCCAATAGTTGCGGTATTTTTTAATTCGTGTTCCTATAGTTGCGAATCCCATTGTTTTCCTATGGGACTCGCAACTATAGGAACACTACCGCAACTATTGGTGCAAAGCAGAGAGAAAGATAAGGTATTTTAATGATACTTTACCGCTTTTGATGCAATTCTCAACCTGTTTTCTTCTATTTCGTGCAATGACAGGTCAACAAATTGATAGAATGCATGGTTTGCTGCGTTTAATACATAGATTGGGTAAAAACAGCACTACCGCAACTATAGGAACACCCACGACTATCGGAACTATTACCCTACCTACGTACATGCTTTCTCGTGCGCTCGTTACGTTTGCTGCCATTTTGTTTCATGCTTTGGAAGGAAAGAAGAGGCGTGTCATTAAGGCTAACTGCTTTTTGGTTTGGGTGGTTTGGTTGGTTTGGGTGGAATGATGGTGTAGTTTGGGCATCTGGGTGATTTGAACATAACATTCGTTTTCATACACCTCCTTATTTCCATATTATGCGGCTTTTTTTTCATTTATATTTATGTGAATTGTTGGTTTCATTTTCACAAATGTACTTGTACAATTATTACACAAAGGGATGCAAAATCAATGTATGACATACAACTATGTAGTATTATTGAACTTTAATATTACATTGGTGAAAAAACACTACGTGGGAATCAGGAAAGTTGGAAACATATCGAATTTTAATCCATATGTATTTTTCAAAACGCGCCGTTGCACTTATCATTGTATTTACTATCGCTAATCATTGTACTACCGCACGATCGCATATTTGTAACATATGCATTTTTTCCTTTCTCGTACAACAAAGTTGTACCGAAAGGCTATATGATTGCTAAAAAAACTTGATAGAAGGCCCGGAGACCCATAGTGTCAGCTCGACAAACTGAGGTGACGTCTGTTTTTTTTGTGTATGTGTGTGTGTATGTGTACAAATTTTGTAGGCACACTTTTAGAACTTAGAATTATCCGATTTACTCGCAAACAAGTTGCATTCGACGGGGAATTGTTTGCTATTGGAAATGGGCCCGATCATTGCTTTTCGGAATTATTGAAAACCATTGTTTTCCCCAAAGGTCCCCTTGAAAATTCAAAGAACAATTGAATGGTGGCAAGGCAAAAATATTAAAAATGATCGAAAAAATGTGATCTATTCCCCCAAAGAGCTTTTTTGACCTTTCTAATGTGATTTTTTCAATATATTTTATAATGCACGAGAAAGGCATCATCACTGCTAGGTG
The DNA here is from genome assembly GCF_024139115.2 of Armigeres subalbatus. Lineage (NCBI taxonomy): Eukaryota > Metazoa > Arthropoda > Insecta > Diptera > Culicidae > Armigeres > Armigeres subalbatus. Next base: position 108,931,820 of record NC_085140.1, on the reverse strand, counting down.
GATTAATCTGGGTTTTTTATAATGCTCGAGAAAGGCACCACCAACGCTAGGTGGATTCATCTGATCTGGGTTTTTTCGACTCTATTCAGTTTTTCATGGAATTGCTGTAATACACAGCTCAATAACGTCCTCACTTAACGACGTTTTATCTGCTCTTAATCCGCATCTGCATGAGACCCTCCTTAACCGTGCGGTAAGACGCGTGGCTACAAAGCAAGACCATGCTGAGGGTGGCTGGGTTCGATTCCCGGTGCCGGTCTAGGCAATTTTCGGATTGGAAATTGTCTCGACTTCTCTGGGCATAAAAGTATCATCGTGTTAGCCTCATGATATACGAATGCAAAAATGGTAACCTGGCTTAGAAACCTTGCAGTTAATAACTGTGGAAGTGCTTAATGAACACTAAGCTGCGAGGCGGCTCTGTTCCAGTGTGGGGATGTAATGCCAATAAGAAGAAGAATCACTCAATCAAAAGCGTAATCTTAACGGCTTTTACCTCCCAAAAAAGAAAACTAATTTATTTATTGCTCTGCTATACAAAGCAGACATTTCTTCTTTACACTTTGCGACATTCTCGGACGCAGTCCTCGGCGCTCAAAGTAATATTTTCGAAGAAATGTAATTTTCGAAAGCTTATTATTATCGACAACATGTTATTTGCAGGGAAACAATACTTTTGAATAAATGTTAATACCGGAAAATGTGTATTTCTAGGAAAAAGTGTTTATGTTAGGTAATCGATTTTTTCGGGATATGGTAATTACGAACAAATGTTGCTTACGGGAAATGTCTTTTTTTGAGAATTGTGATTTCCAGGGAAATGTTTTATCGGGCAAATGTTGAAAGATGCAGAGAACTCTACGACCTCTCATTGGTGCCACGGGAGGTTTTTGGAATTGTAAGTGTGGAAGGTTCTAACAGTAGCAATCGTTTTTGTAGAACGTGAAATATAGGAAGAACTAGGAAAGAAATACAAAGTAGGAAAAAGACGAGCCTGGATTTGAATGTACGACCTCCTGCTTATAAGGCGGAATCGATAGCCACTAGACCACCTGATGAATTTTATTTTGAGGAAATTACATTTTCAGGTAAATGAATTCGGGTAAATATTGTTCCCAAGGAAATGTTTTTCTTAGAAATTGTTAATTGCGGTAATTGGTTTTCAGGGAAATGTGCAATCCCAAAGAAATTTGTTTGATATAAAGAAAATTATGCCTAATCTCCATTTTGCATTTATTCTTAACGCACTCATGCTTAACGTCGAGCACCCGTTTAATCAGGTGGTATGGTGGATATGGCTTTCTCGTGTAATATTATTTTTTATTTATTCAGACTAAGGCCGGAGTACATAAAATAAGTTCCCATTCAACTCGATCCATGTGAAAATTATCCAGAAATGCACACAGATGTCCTCGAATATTCCTCCTGAAATTTCTCCAAGAATTCCTCCAGGATTTTCCAGGAAATTCTTGGATTGTGAACATTGCAGTTGTACTGCCGTAATCTGGAAAATTGACGTATACGCCATTTTCCAAAAATGGGTTTAACGAGTAGTACTCATCGAGCTCTTCACCAGAAAAATGGAAAACATGCATGTTGTAATTTGGCGCTTACGTCACTTTCTTAGATTACGGCAGTGTATTACCCACTTGTTAAAAAAAAAACAAAAAAAGAATTACAGAATGAATATTTGTTTCTGCAATATAGCTTTGCATAATCTCGAAACTAGGAATACCTTCGTGAATTTCATTTATACAAAAACTCATGCAGTATTCTATAATTTTTAACAACTTACAAGGGTTTCGAAAGTGATACAGGCGTTTAGAGCTTGATTGACTGCTCGTAGTTGCTACTCCATTATTACCAGATCAGCTGTTCTTGCACAGGGAACCAACAGATGTTTGCTTGGGACTAGGACACATCTTCAATGTACAAGTACTGATGATATCATTTGTTAGGTCATACTGGCGCCTGCCACGTCAGAATGCAAGTCAATGTAGGGGAAGGGGGAGGAAATGATGATGCAATCACTCGCCCACTGGAAGCCGAATATACCTCTGCACTTGCCACGAGTTCATGCGGAATTTGTTGAAATTTTTGGGTTAGGTTCGAGAGGCAGAGGTCCGTCTTGGTTACCGAGCTGCCAATGTGATAGACAGGAGAAGGAAACTGATGGAATTTCTAATTGGATGTAGGAAACGAGCTCTATAGTTCATTTCCAATTCTAGCAGATTACTGCTAGAATACTCAAGTTGAAGATATAGGAAGATTAATTGAAACGGTATAGAAGTTCATTTCCAGTTCTAGCAATTGCTAGAACATGAGAAATATAGAAAAAGATACAAAGTAGGAGAATGGAACGGACCTGAGATTGATCCCACGACCTCCTGCGTATGAGGCAGAAGTAGTAGCCATATGACTACCAAGCCCGCTACGAAAGTGATACAGGCGTTTAGAGAATAATAACATTTCTTTAAAAAATAACCTTGAGTTTTTGAAGATTTCATAATAACCAGAAACGATGCATAACTTTCAAATATTCAAATATTTTAAAAATAATCGATTTTCGATTACCGTGGGGCATCAGAATCCGTACCCTCAAGCAGCTTAGTATAAGAAAAAGTGACTAGAAAAATAGGAATCGAATGGAAATGAAACGTTCATCATTGACATTGGAGCATGAAGGCTTCTACTTTTGAAGTGCTTCACATTAACACATTAAAATCTTACTCCCACTACTCCTGAATCAAATGATCAAAATCCGTACATCTATTTTTAACTAAAAATATATAATTTGAAGCAGACTGAATGACTGAAATGCCACTGTAAATAGCTCAATACGCACCTTGAGAAACGATCCCTTCGATTTGAATTCAGGTTATCTTATGTAATGATTCTCAGTTACCAATTCAAGTACAGTTACTTTTGGTGCAGTTAAGCTCTACCCGCAAAAAATGGCTGCAGAAACTCCCTGTTTGGTGAGTAGCGATTTGTTTTTGTTTTTTGTTGATATCTCATGAGGTGATCGGATTTCGGTGCTGAACGGATTTCGGTCCCACACGGTAATTAATTAGTTACTGTCGCTTAATTAAAGCAATTGATTAGCACGAAAAAAAATCGATTTCTCGTTAATCGATTAATTAAAAAAAACCGGCAGACCTTAATACATCATCTAAGATCGCTCAGCATTCAAATCTGATATCCACCGTGTAACTCAAATGTTAACTTCTAATGAACTTAAAGGCCACCAGACGACATTGTTGCGGTTCCATTTATTTCTAGAATAAAATATAAACCTCTCAGAAAACGAACCAACCCATAAGACACCCTGCAAAGAACAAGAAAACACGGGTTCCGTCCAATCGGATCCGATTGTAATCAGGTTAACGAAAGTGTGTTTGTCCAAGGTTGTTTTGCCGACGCGCCGGCACTGTTTGTCGGCTGAATTTCTTCACCGCAGACGAATGGGTTCGTTGTATTTTGGACCAATCTACCGCTTCTTAGATAAACACAGAACACACCGGTAGCGGTGAGATGCGTCAGTAAACATGCTGTAGGACACCTGCTCGGCAATCGATAACAGAGCTCGGGTGGGACACGCGCTCACTCTTAACTAGGTTTGGTTTTCTTACGAACGTAGTATTCTGCTGCGCGTCTTTTATTGAACTGACAATGCTGCGAAGAAATAGTCTATGTTTTCTGCATAATGGAGGTTTATAACCGAGACAGCACGAGATTTTCCTAAACCAGCTGATAGACGAAAGCAGAAGGAAAGATTTTAAAATTGTTCAAGCTACATTTACATCAGTATGCATTGCTTGCTCACATAGGTTACCTAAATCTAAATCAGTGGGGGCATCTGCATCGGTACGTGACTCTTGCGCCACACAATTTTCGGATGTCACGATTGTGCTTTATAGCTTATTATGATCACGTAGTACACGCAACCGTAAGTGTTTTCTTACGATGCATAAACATTCTTGACATTGCTTTCGTACCTTGTCCCACGTGGAGCTACGGATTTGGAAACTAATAGTTTTAGGAATGAAGTTGTCGGTCAGTCACCTTTATTAATAGGAATTTATATGAAACGTGAGTGTGGATGAGTTGTGAAAAGTGAAAAAAGGTGTCCTCTATGATTTTTTATTAGAATGTAGCATCAAATCGGATAAATGAAGGCATGTTTAACTATTCATCTAAAACTCATGAAAATTGAAATTGAAATTGAAAACAATTAACTTTGAATATTTTGAAAACCTATAAGGTACACTGGGGGAAGTGGAAAAGGAAAAATCGATAGTGCATGTTTGAATTAGTGTAAAACCAGTTTAAATGATCTAAATGCGTTCAATCAAAATGGACTATCAAAAACAGTCAATTTTGCACCAACTGTGTGGTATTTCACGCCATTTTGGTCGCTTGAAATTTATGGAAATAGATTTTAAAATTAGGAGTTGTTTTTCCACTTACCCTAGTGGGATGGGGTTGTTACCTTGTCCTTCCATAGGGATGAGTAGTTACATATAACTAAAATCAATACGATAATTGCTCTGAGTATCTTTTGTGGAATAATTTCATCATCTTTACGGAATAGGTCCTCAAGGAACTCTCGTAATAGCTAGGGGAGGGTTGGTTTTGCCTTCTCGAACACCAAGTGTAGGTAAAATCTATATGTTCGCCCCAAAGATGAACTTTTTAAAAGAAAAATGGGACTTACAGGGCTATAAACTAATCAACTTATTTTAACGAATGAGATGATGTCTGTATGTGCGTATTTGTATGTACGTGTGTGCGCAAAGCACGAACAAAAATATCAACTATTCTTAAGCTCTTATCATTAACCAATTTGTTCCCAAAAATTTGCATTCAACGGCGAAACTTGTTATGAATAAAAATTAATGTGAATTATACAATATATTTACCTATCAGTGCTATTTTTAACTTTCTTATACATTTTTTTTCATATGTAAAACATGTGAAAGGCATCAATACCGATAGGTGGATTAATCAGGCATTTTCTCATTTATATTAGTCCAATCACCACTGGAATCACAATGATAACAAAGAAGGAACATATTAAGATTCACAGCTATCGAAATAAACCCTGGAGGGAAGAAAAAATTGCGTAATTAGAACATTATCCACTTCCCCCGCAGTGTTTGATACCTGGGGTAAGTGTAAAATCTTTGAATTATTTGCTTTCTTGGTACAAACCACTACCAATTGAATGGGATTAGTTTAATTGTATTGTTACGGTCACCTGTGATATAAATTCACTTGAAAAAAGGATAATTGGTGCAAATAAGAATTGATTTTATGAATGCAAAATCAACTTTTCATGAAACCTCAAATTACAGTTCAAGCGTTAACCGTGTTGAGTGTATGTATTATACAAATTTCAACATAGTATTAGTGTGAGCAGCAAAGTATATTCTTGCACAATATTATGGTGTGGTAAAAACTATAAAGTATGTACAATTCCAATTTTTCGAGTCGCTTTTTACACTTACCCCCTTTTTCCACTTCCCCCAGTGTACCTTACATGTTTTGTAAGATTTTTATGGCATCCTAACCGCTCGATGTGTATATTTGTTTCAAATTTCATTTAGTAGAACGATCCAGATTATATGATATTTACGTCACTCGGCTCTTATTGAGAAACTTTTGAATTTATGATCCTAAACGAGTAAAACAGCACAAGAAGAGCTATTTCTATGCCCCCGCCCGAGTGAAAGATATCTGCTTCGGTGGGGCTACTAGCTGTGTAATCGGAAGCTCTTCTTCGAGTGCACTGAAAACACGCCGGCAACCAGCAGAACAAACGTCCCACACCTCCGTCATCGCGGCCACGGCGTTGAGTGATGCAAATCACCTGACCAGAGAGCTGTCGGCACCGGCAACGCCAACAATCAGCGCGAGGCGGTGCTGCTGAGGTGAAGATGATGAGGTGGAAATCGCACTCACTCATTCTCCACCGCACATTGCGGAGCTTGCACGGAAGTGGGAGACAGGCACGCGAGCAAATAAAATCGAAAGAAAAATGCTACGCCAGAGGTGTTGCCAAATTCGACTCAAATGCCGCGCCGCCGGGCGTCGATCGCCGTGGAGTGCTATGATCTGTTTATTTTAATTGTGTTGATGAATTGAGGACTCCAAGAGAGGCTGGACGCGAGAAGAGAATGACTACGATTAGGTATAGTGTGTTGCGCATGGGCAGCGTTGTATCTTGAATACCTCTGTTCTCGGTGGAAGGCCAACGTGGTGTGGCGCGGGGTGGATATTGTGTGGGTTTTTGTATACTTCGAGTGCCGGAGCGCGTGAGGCATTTCTGTTTGTTTACCTACTTGTTTGCTCATAGGTGTACGCCTGGCGAGAATAAATAAAATAGATTTGGGAAGAATGATAAGAGTTCCTACACGAGTCGTGTGCGCCCTAATGTCGATTAATTGCAGGGTTCAGGGTTGCATTGCGGTAGTGTGGCAATGTAAATCTTGTTTTAGTAGTACTTAAGTACTATAATTATGTAGTTATTTCTAAATGACGGACGACATAAGCTACTTGGGCAGCGTCTTCTGTACATGTGCCCGATTTTTTTTTACTCAGACGTATTCGAATCAAGGCCATGATGTTTCGTACATCACTGAAGCCCTACAAAATAGGTAGTACAAATACTAATCATGAACAGGTAATATGATTTCAATGCGAAAGACGGTAATATAGGTGTAGCTCTACATAATGCTCATACACCTTACTCATGGTAAGGTAAATGCTCGGTAATGGTACCGTTGATACTACGCACATCCTTAGCCTCTTACGCAGCAACTCTTATCCCTACCTCCCCATGGTGCGGCCCACGGTACGAGCAACCTTAGGTAACAACGGGTAATCAACCCAGGTGGGCACTATATTCCTATGTTGACCTCTTCGGAGATACAAATCTTATCAAGCGTCTGTTCCCCATGTTAGAGGCGGCTGTGCACATTGTGCTGCATCCAGAAGGTAGCCTCTTCAACGCGATATAGGTAGCGCAACCCTGACAAAGTAGAGCCAGACCCGGACCCAGAAACGAATAAAGGACAGCGATTGGAAAGTCGGATTTTGGAACGTGAGAACTTTGAATGAACCCCTACGTGTTGGCATCCTGGCCAGGGATTGAATCCTAAAGAGAAAGAACAAGTCTCTCACTTATCATCTCTGTATACATATACAATATGTAGCATACCGCGAGAGACTTTTTTTCGCAAGCTGTCATGATAGAGAACTGATTCGGGAGGCTACACCCCATGATATTTTTTTTTAGAAAGCTCCAAATGCGGGGAGCACTGGCTTTGATGATGCATTTCAACTTGTTTTACACAGCTGTGCAGTAACCAACACGAAAGGAGCGAAAACAAAGCGTGAATCACTATTTTTCTGTGGGGGCTGCCTATCCGATTCTGTTTTTCGCACTTGTATACAAGTTTGATAAATTTGTTATCATGGCTTGTTATGATTCGGAACAGTTTTTGCCTCTCTTTCATCGTTGTTCGTTATATATAAAGAGCCATTTCTGCAAACCCTGATCCTGGATCCTGAGCTGCAAAGGGTCGGCGTGAGCGTGGCAGCATTCCAGGTAAATAGATTGCCCATAACCGGAGCACGTGAATTCCGAGCGGTGGATCCCATCGCAAACACTTTATTCCAGTATTTTTAAGCGGATTTCGGGATTAACACGGATTTTCAAAAACAAAATTTACGCGGATCTTCGAAAAGGTCAGAAAACAAAAAAAAAATCGTGAAAAAAAATTATTTTTGGTTTTTAAAAAAAATCTAAAGAAAAACAATGATGGAAGAATGATGGTTTTAAGGATCATTTGTATCTCCCAAAGCAATATGGATGTCTATCAATCGAGATCGACGAATAGAATTCATAAATCGATATTTAACGCCATTTTGGAATCCAAGATGGCTGACCAAAATTCAAGTTTGAAACAGTTTCGTAGTGTCTCTACAATGAAAACATGTAATATGGCTGTCTATCAAACGAGATCGGTGAATAGAATTCAAAAATCAATATTTGACGCTATTTTGGCATCCAAGATGGCCGACCAAAATTCATGTTTGAAGCAGCATCCTTTTACCACAGAAAGCGTAGAATCCAAATATTCGTGCCATTTAAAGTTAATACCACTTTAAAACCCTCCTTAACCGTGCGGTAAGACGCGCGGCTACAAAGCAAGACCATGCTGAAGGTGGCTGGGCTCGATTCCCGGTACCGGTCTAGGCAATTTTCGGATTGGAAATTGTCTCGACTTCCCTGGGCATAAAAGTATCATCGTGCTAGCCTCATGATATACGAATGCAAAAATGGTAACCTGGCTTAGAAACCTCGCAGTTAATAACTGTGGAAGTGCTCAGTGAACACTAAGCTGCGAGGCGGCTCTGTCCCAGTGTGGGGATGTAATGCCAATTAGAAGAAGAAGAAGAAGAAGAAGACTACTTTAAAACAAATGGATAAATCTTAATGCCCTAATCCAGAATAATTTTGATGGCTAAGAACTCATGCTGAGAATACATCCCATTGTTCGTGGAATATAGATTTTGTACCACATTTGAAACAGGACGACAAATGTTTGGTTACACGTGTAGATTAAAAAGCCTTTCTTCAGAATTTGAAAATGACCAAGAAGTTATGCTGGGTAACCATTCTATCATATTGACCACAAGGAACGTGTACCATATTTGAAACAGGTCGAAAGACCTTCGATTACGCATGTAGATCTAAAGGCTTCACTCCAGGAATTTCTTGGATGACCAAGAAGTTATGCTATGTACCTATTTTATCCTATCCACCACAAGGAACATGCACCATGTTCGAAACAGTTCGAAAGAACTTTGGTTACGCGTGTAGATCTGAAGGCATGTGTCCTCCAGGAATTCCTCCGGAAGTTCCTCCAGCAATTCCGTCGGAAGTTCCTTCAGGAATTCCTCCGGAAGTTCCTCCAAGAATTCCTCCGGAAGTTCCTCCAGGAATTCCTCCGGAAGTTCCTCCAGGAATTCCTCCGGAAGTTCCTCCAGGAATTCCTCCGGAAGTTCCTCCAGGAATTCCTCCGGAAGTTCCTCCAGGAATTCCTCCGGAAGTTCCTCCAGGAATTCCTCCGGAAGTTCCTCCAGGAATTCCTCCGAAAGTTCCTCCAGAAATTCCTGCGGAAGTTCCTCCAGGAATTCCTCCGGAAGTTCCTCCAGGAATTCCTCCGGAAGTTCCTCCAGGAATTCCTCCGGAAGTTCCTCCAGGAATTCCTCCGGAAGTTCCTCCAGGAATTCCTCCGGAAGTTCCTCCAGGAATTCATCCGGAAGTTCCTCCAGGAATTCCTCCGGAAGTTCCTCCAGGAATTCCTCCGGAAGTTCCTCCAGGAATTCCTCCGGAAGTGCCTCCAGTAATTCCTCCTTAAGTTCCTCCAGGAATTCCTCCGGAAGTTCCTCCAGGAATTCCTCCGGAAGTTCCTCCAGAAGTTCCTCCAGGAGTTCCTCCGGAAGGTCCCACAGGAATTCCTTCGGAAGGTCCTACAGGAATTCCTCACGAAGTTCCTCCAGGAATTCCTCCGGAAGCTCCTCCGGGAATTCCTCCGAAAATTCTTCCAGGAATTCCTCCGGAAAGCTCCCCCAGGAATTCCTCCGGAAAGCTCCTCCAGGAAATCCTCCGGAAAGCTCCTCCACGAATTCCTCCGGGAGTTCCTCCAGAAATGCTTCCGAAAGTTCCTCCAGGAATTCCTCTGGAAAGTCCACCAGAAATTTCTTAGGAAGGTCCTACAGGAATTCCTGCGGAAAGTTCTCCAGGAATTCCTCCGAAAATTCCTACAGGTATACTTTCCAGAGGAATTCCTGGAGGAACTTCCGGAGGAATTTGTCTTAATTTGGAATTTTTGCAATACAGGCATACCTCGATAGTACGTACACCTCCGTAATTTTAGTGTACGTACTATCGAAGCGTACGTACTATCGAAGCAAAAAAAGACCGAACAAAAAAAATGCTTTTTTGCCTTTCTATTTATTTGGGAGTGGTGTAATGCCTATAAAACCGCTCGGAAGACAAAATTTCGATAGAAGGCTCTGTATTCTAAGCAAATTTATATTTAATATAGTACACAACGGACCAGCATGACTAAGATTTTTTTGAAATGGTGCCTACATGTAGCATTGCGCAAAATTATCGTCCTTGCAAATGTGAGGCTATTGTTTTTATGAAATATTGTTATTAATGCGTTCCGAAGCCATAAATCACGTAATCCATAAATTACGTAATCCATAATAACGTTTTAAGGATATGTTACACATTATGCATAATTATGCATGTAACTACAAAAAGTGACGATCGGGGGTGGATCACAACATTTTTACGTGACGTTTTTTATGGATTCCACCTATAGATTTTATGTAAATAAAAAGCTTTAAGGTTGTCCTTAACTGTCACTGTCGTTGTGATTCTATTGGTTCCATTGACGCTTCCTTACCAAAGCGACAAACTGTTAGCTATAGCAACAAACGCATCGCGTTGATTTGGAGGAATCTTCATTATGATTCGTAATTTTATACATAAATACATTACACTAAGATGAGTATAAAGATAACAAAAAACTGATTTCTAACTTTCCAAGTTATATTAATTTTCTCGTATGTAGAATCGTTTATGCCTTTCTCGTACAACAATGTGTAACGGAAAGGCTATAAACTCCAAAAACGTTTTTTTGATAGGAGGCCTGGAGGGACGACTTTTATATACTTGATCGGTATCAGTTTGATGAAGTATTTAAATCTAAATCATTGGATGTTGATCTACTGAACTAGTTCAACTAGCGTGGATCTCTGGCCAAAAAGTGCGACTTTTTTTACTTACTTACGGATCCTGTACACCTCCGGTGGTGCAAAGGGCCGACTTGAAAGATCTCCATCCTGAGCGTTGCCCGGCTATCGCTTTAACCTGTTGCCAGGTTAGATTTCGGTCGACTTCTTTTATTTCTTTATTGAGGCTTCGCCGCCATGAGCCTCTGGGTCTGCCTCTGCTGCGATGTCCCGCTGGGTTCCAGTCTAATGCTTGTTTACAGATTTCGTTTCCGCCCCTACGTAGAGTGTGGCCGACCCAGCCCCACTTCCGATCCCGAATTTCTGTTGCAATCGGCCTCTGGTGACAACGACGATGGAGCTCGTTGTTTGAGATCCAGTTGTGAGGCCACCAGGCCCGAATTATATACCGCAGGCATCTGTTGATGAACACCTGCAGCCGTTGAGTGTTCTCCACTGATACACACCATGTATCGCTCGCGTATAACAGCACAGATTTCACGTTAGAGTTGAAAATTCGTATTTTGGTGCGTTCACTTATCTGCCTGTTTTTCCAGATATTTCTTAAACTCGCAAAGGCAGCCCTTGCTTTCTTGATCCGTGCGCCTATGTCGATCTTGGTACCGCCGTCCGACGCCATTTGGCTACCAAGATATTGGAAGCTTTCAACATTCTCCACTGGTTGCCCGGCTACTGTGAAACTGGAAGGAGTCGTCGTGTTTACATCCAACGATTTGGTTTTGTTGACGTTGATGACTAAACCTGCCGAAGAGGAGCGCTCGGCAAGGTCGTTGAGTGCGACGTGGGATAATTTTTGGCAACATGGCCACCATTCAACACATTCTCGACCAGACATAAAGATACTTTTTTCTGAAAATGTTGGTTTGTTCTTCAGGAAACTAAAGAATTACTCCAAGAACACCCTCTGAAATTCTACTAGAATTTTTCCGTATTTTAGTTTGAAATTATTTCAAAACTTTATTTGAAATTGTTTTGGCATTCATAAATATTTTCCTCTGAAAATTCCTTAGGAAATTCATTCAAAAAACTTCTTATTTTCAAATTTCTCCTAGATTTGTTTCAGATATTCTTCTAGGATTTTTTTTCGGAGAATATCTCCAGGAAATCCATAGGTAAATCCATCAAGATTTTTCGAAACTCAAACTCAAACCAAGAAATCCAACGCGAATTTTTTCAAAAATTACTTTAGGAAATTCTTCAGGAAATCCTTTCGGATACTCCTATTCTTCCTGAAAAAGAAACTTACCGGAGCAGTTCTTGAAGGAAATTTCTGCAGAATAATTTGAGAAAATTCGGTGGGAATTCCGGAACGAAATCCCGGATAATTCTTGAAGAACTTTTCGGGGGAACTTTGAAAGAGATTTCTGAAGAAGTTCTTGAAGTAATAGAATAGAAATTTTAGAAATTTTAAGCGAAGTACCGTAGAAATTTTGAGAATGGCTGCAGGATCCTCCGGGCGAATCCCTTAAATAATTTTCAGAGGAATTTCAAGGGGAATTTTTGTAGGTAATTCCGAAAGAGTTTCGACCAGTGGTGGAAATCTGTGAACCTTGTTCACAAAACAAGAATTTGTTTTGCTACTCGAGCATTTGTTTTGCTACTCGCAGAGAAAACAGAAAAGCGCACCCCGAAAAATGTTCGTGGAGCTTCGCGAGTCATTCGGGTTAATTTGAAAAATGTCATAAACCAACCTCTGAACATAATTCTCACGGGTGTTCGAGCAAGCACACATTTGTTTTGGGTTTATGTTAAGTAAAATTTATCCATTTTATTCGAAATAACCACAAATACTCGTGATCGTCATTTTTTTCTCGCGAAAAAATATTGCCCTGCTTTTCGTCTTTGCTCTGCCCGTACTCGCGAACAAAGCAAGCGCTAGAAAAAATGCAGGCAGTAGGTTCACGCGAGTATTGCATTTCTGGTAAATTACACTCTTTTCTTACTCGTGAAACGAGTGCTTCCAGCACTGGTTTTGGCGAAATTTAATTTTTGTACCCAGATGATTTTGCAGACGAAATACCTCGAAGTAATTAATGGAGAGATCTTGATGGAATTTCTGGAGTAACTCCAGAGAGAATGCCCGGAGGAGTTTATATGGGAATTTCTGAATGATTTTCTGGTTAATCCTTAAGTTCTGGGAAAGGGGATGTGGAAATTTCTAAGAGAATTCCTAAGTGATTTGCTGAAAAAGTTACCGAGATAATAATGGAGTTTAGAGGGTATATTTGGAAGGATTAACGGAGAAATATTTGGCTATAATTTAAGAAGAATGTTCGGAGGAATTTCGTAAAAATTCCCGTAAGAATTCCCGTAGAAACTTTCGGAGGAATTCCTGTAGAAACATCCAGATAAATTGCGGAAAAATTGTAATACACGAAATTGATTCACGCTGACCTACGCCGCCGCCAATCACCACCACGCCACTGCTACTGGCTGAAAATGATCTATCACGAATCACCGTCGATAAAATTTCAATCGGCGCACAGGTTTAGATAGAATATCAAGTTAAATCATGTATGAAATTTTCGACCAAACTACCAAGGTATTCCAGGAAGAACCCTTGGGAGAAACTACTGTTCCAGGATAAACTTCGGAAATCCCAGTAAGACGTCTCAGAGGAAATTTTCGACCAAAAATTTTCCCCATTTTAGTAACACTGCTAAATTGTTTCTCAAAAAAAAAAAGTTACCGCAAGTGGATAGAATGTGGATAGAATTCCTATGATGGAATTCACTCCTCGGGGAAATATTTTCTGGTCTATCAGGTAAGCTAATGCATGAGGAAGGGTTCTAGAACTGGAACTAATTTCTTTGATAGATAACTGTTCAATTAAATGGATAGCTAATCTGCTTTATAAGAAAATCATATCCATAAAATTTTAATTATTGCTGATAACACTCTTATGCCGATGACATACTCACGCGAGTGCGTGTGCAGACGCTTCCAAGCCAAAAGAATTCCTCTTGCTGATATTCCACTTTATGAGGGCTTGGACGCGCTCCGCATCGCTTAGATGTTTCAGATGTTCCTTCAATTGTTTAAAATGGTAGTATAATATGTGTTACGTAAGACTGGCAAACATTTATGATACGCAGCTTTTTCAAAGTTTTGCTACTAAATTCGTTATAAGCTCACTATGGTGTTTAAATCAGTTGTGAAATTATTACGTAACATATGAAGGACCCCTGCATGTGCCATGATCAACGCATATTGATTTTTTTACTAAAACCGTACAGAAAATTGAACGAAAAAAAATTTTTTTTTGGTGTACGTACTATCGAGGTAAAATGTACGTACAATCGAGGGTACGTACTATCGAGGGTACGCACTATCGAGGGTACGTACTATCGAGGTATGCCTGTATTTTTATTTAAAAACTTAACCAATTTTGCGGTAGTCACCGATACAACACTTTTTTGTAGGATGCGTCTTTTTACGATTATATCCATTTGAAAAAAAAATCGGTAACAAAACTAGGTCTAGGTTAATTTTGAAAAAAAAAACTAAGTATGCAAAGTGGCTTTTTGTAACAAAGCTTACATGTTCAGAAAGTTCCATTCAAATCTGAGAGGGTGCTGCCAGCACCATATACGAGTTGGCGCGAAATCCCTCTAACGTCAAAGCATCAAAAACAAAAATAAAATTTGGTTCATTTGACCGAACGCTATTTGACCGAAACCCGTTAGGCCGAATAGTTAAAATTCGTTTGCTTGATCTGAAGTAAGATGTTCAAAATGAGAAGAAAATAATAAAATCTGATAAATAGAAATGAGAAGTTTGAAGTAAGTGGAGAGCAATGAAAAATTAGTGCTTAGCAGAGGCGTCGCGTCCGCATGTGCAACCTGTGCACTGCACAGGTAGCAATTTTGTCCCTAACATTTAAACTCTCAATAGATTTCTTGTCATTCTTATTCAAATACTTGGATTATGTGCATTTGTTATATGTTTAGTACAAATTTAACGATTGAGTATAAATACATAATCGTAAAATATGCACGGATTTTTTACAGGCGACATGTGATATGAGGCAACCGAAATGCTACGATGGGGGCGCGTCATATTTTATTCCACGATACCGAAACGACGACGCACCGCCACATGTTGTCCAACACGTGCACTTTCAGCAGAGAACGGTTTGCCATGCATCTTACACGCATTATTTTGTATGTGTAGGTCATCCGCTTCAACCGCAATCGGCGATGTATAGGTAGCCAAAGCGTTCATCGTTTGCAGTGCACGGTTTGGTGCTGATGCAGAAAAGCACATCGGTTTGGTGCCTACCGAGTAGGTAACCCACACCGCTTCAAACACACAAGCGTTTTAATATTTCATATTGATTGGGATTATGGCTTATGATGATTTTTTTCGTCAAATCCAATATCCAAAAGCTATTCGTATACAATGTGGTCAACTTAGCGGGTAGAGGGGTAGGAAAAATGTCCATGGTTAACACAAATTAATGAAAAATTGCATGATCAGATGTGTACGCTGATGGAGGGAAGTACACATCTAAAAATGTTCGACATCTGTCCACGTGGTATGAAAACAGCCCTTCGGAAAAAAAGATTCATCTAAGAAATAAACTAAAATAGAATAATTAATAATTGAGTAACGTTCAGATTACAGACATGTTATGATTTTATCACGTTCCGATTTTATCACGCTCCGATTTTGTCACGTTCCGATTTCGTCAACAAATTTATTCCGTTTTTATCAACAAGAAAATTCAATCATTCTTTTTTTTTTAGAAATTTAGCCTTTGAAATAAACTAACTTGGGATAGTTTTTGGTTAAATGTTGTATTTATAATATTTCAAGCACGGTAATAAGACCGTAACTAACAAGAGAGGATTCTTTTCACCGACTTCCCCTCATCGAAATAAAAGTGATAAGATGCGGGTTTGTTTGCCCTTTATTACTTCAGGACGAAGGATTACATTGTTATGTAGCGTTCTGATATAACTGAAAAATCGTTGAAATACTTTTTCGAAAGTTCTAGGCCGTCCAAACTATTCTGGAGTACATATCCTCGAATGGATCTAGAAATATGTCTACAAAAAAATTGTCCTAAGGTGAGATATATGCCTAAAAATATTTATGTGATCATAAGACATAGATAAATCGCCTGCTTTGAACGTGTTTACAGCGGCACACTAGGAGTTAACTTTCTCAAATCAGTATGGCAAAAGGCTTATTCCGATTTTGTCACTGTTCCGATTTTATCAACTAAAACTCACGGACCGTGTTGATAAAAACGGAACATATCTGTACAAGCTTCATTGTAGAGACCCCATTTTTCTGATATGTATTACATGCTAATAACAAATGTGTATTACCTGTCTAATCATTCTTAATATATTTCAATTTTATCGCCAATTTTATTCATTAATTTAAGACTTGTCTCATTCTACGAAATAACTTAAATTAGAATTAAAAGATAGTTTCATTGAATAGCTGTCTTATATGTCATATTGAAAAGCATTATGATTCCCCAGATTAGTTTGTTTTTCAATTAAACCCACTTTCACTTTAAGTTTAGTTTGAGCTTAATTCGATAAATTAGATGTAGCTTAGAAGCAGATAGACGAAACATATGGGAAACACGGTTGAAGATAGATCGTTCATATTGGATGTGTCATTTCAGGTCCCTTTTTCAGGTCAGGTTTTTTCTCAAAATATTTAACTTTGATACGGGAAGCACGAACAATTATCAACTCGTCATAATTTACATTATTGAATGCTTAACTTTTTTTCTACAACAAATATAATTAAAAAAAAAGTATCACCGGCGCGTGCTTACTCGTAATTTTAATGCTGATACATTGACAGCTATATCAAACAACTGAAAACCGAAAACCGAAACCGCTCGGTGCACAGGTTTAAGAATTGACCACGCGACGCCTCTGGTGCTTAGAAAAGAAATTGTACAAACCTCGAGTCTTACGGTTCCCCAAAACTAACATTAGTGTATAAGAATCATAATAAACTGTATTTAAAAACATGATTCTGGCTCCGTAACGCTTCACGGCAAATGAGCCTTCCAAATAAATGATAAATAAAAAAAAGAAATTGTGTACTGAGTAGTGAGGAGTTACAAGTGAGAAATGAGTAGTGAAAAATTGGACATGAGAAGTGAGATGTGATAGGTGAGAAGTGAGAAGTAGAAATTGAATAGTGAGAAAATAGAAGCAACAGATGAGAAGGGAATTGGGAATTAAGAAGCGAGATGTTGAGAAATGAGAAATGAGTGTACGATACAAAAGTGAAAGAAGGAAGTAAAAAGCCAAAAGAAAAAATGCAGAAAGCAGAGGGGAAATGTTGAAGAAAAAGGATGAAAAAGGGAAAAAGGTAGGGAAAAGTGGAAAAAGAAAAAAAAGAATTATTTTTATTACTCACTTTATTCTATTATTCTCACTTCTCATTTCTTACTTCTCACTTTTAACTTTGACTTTTTACTTTTGCTCATCACTTCTATCTCCTTACTTCGCATTTCTCACTTCTCACATTTCAAATCTTATTTCTCACTTCTCATATCTTACTTCTCACTTTCCTCACTCGACTTAAGTCGAGTCAAGTACGAGACACTGAGGCCTTACTGTTGAGGTCGAAATACGTATCTGTCAAAGGTACAATAAGGGGAATTAAATGGATTTGTACAAACTCGTCTTATGACATTAAATTGACCAGTAAATCAGTGAACGATGAAAATTTCACGAGTGTTATATCTGTTTGTCTGTGGCAGAACTGTTCCATAATTTTTTGACCTATTTTTGTGATTTTTTTCCCATTATTCAACTGCCAAAATAAACATAATTCATACATAATTCAGTTTAGCAGATAACGGAAGTATGTTAAAAAAGCATACAGATTCAATACAAGAGTTTAATCAAATTTTCGACCACTGTGCGCCTCGATAAGTGGACCAAATGAGTTTTTCAAGTGGCCAGTCGTAAACCGCGCTGCTAATGCTCCCGCGGGTCGAAGAAAACACTTGCCGTATCACTGATGGGGTTATCCCCATCGGGATTGTTCAGAGCTGCGTAGCAAATTTGGTCATGCCGAGGGGGAGAGATAAGCGGAATCCATAAACGGAATCCAACAACTAGTTGACGATGATGATGATTGAGGCGGAAGATTAATGATGTATTTATACGGCAAGTTTTAAGAGGCGTCGCTGAATGGCCGCGGTGACGGCTGTGAGAGATATATCGAGCTGGATTATTCACTGTTTGCAATGATCGTATTTAAATCACCTTGTAGTATTATGATTATGAAGTGTACAATAAGGCACAGTATGTAAATTTGTGTTTACGTATGCTAATTGACGGCAAAATGATTCGAATACTAACAAGGGGGTTGTTGGAATTATTAACAGCAAGAAGGTTAACGGCCCAAATAATGTCGTTTTCGTGCTTTCGTATCGCTTGCTCCTGTCACCCTGTGTAGTCGAGAAATTGCGCCAATTTTGAAGCCTTCATACGATAAGCTTCTCAAATGCAAATATATATTTTCTCAATGTATTCAGGAATCACATAAACTCGAATAACTTTTATGATCGTTTCTCGCTATTGTACGGATTGACGCGGTTATGGTAAATTAAATGAACTGAATAAGAAGGTATTTTCATTGGCTACCAGTGCACTGCAGTGTCAGAGGAAAGCAGATAGATGGAACGGAGTCAATTAGCTAGTGTTTGGTGATTGGATATGAAGTATCAATATTTAAATTGGAATTTAGGATTAGATTTAAAGTTCAGATTTAGAAATTGGTTTCGTAAATTCATTCAATTTGAAATTTATCTAAATATATTTCCAATATTTCCGTACCGTCGACATAAAATTAAAATGTATCTAAAGCCATTCGTAACGATTATTTTTTATATACAATACAAATAATCCTTATTGTACTTGCACGTTCTGATGAATATAAACGATCCGTTTACCTGAAAAAGACGAAAAAGTATAGATTAGTTTTGTCATAATAAGCTAAATAAACTACATGTAATTAATATTGTTTTGGCATCATGAGACAGAATAATCGTCACAAAAGATAATAGTCACTATTACTAGTTTTACCGCTAAACAAATCAATGCGGTATTGCTAATATAGACATAGAAATTTTTCAAATACCATGCCTTTCCTCTATCTGTAGCAATATTCACCATTAGGCGAATGTTTGCTGTCGAACTTCGAGGTTTATTTTTATTGTTCAACATCACAAATCCACGCTGCCTTGAAAAGATCACGAGTGCACGGTATGCACATCCCACTTTCATGTTTACCCAAGTCTGATGATCGCAGTCTCAAAACATTGAGACTCCCACAAAAAGCTTGTTACGCCACTCGGCCGTCGTGCATTCTAAAATAATAACTCCACTACACGCGTAGACTTGCAGAGAGCAGTGGTCGTTGCTGTGACGTGTATCATAATTAAATCAATTAGCGCTCTCATTCCTTCACCCTCTAGTCTATAGCCACACACGATTCCAAGGCGATTTCCAACCTCTCACTCAATCGGACAATCTCATTTGCTAAACATACGGTACGGTATGTGTACGTATGTAAGCCTGCCTCTTGGACAGCATGGCGATGACGGATGATCAGCCGGTCGGGGTAGTGAGAAAATAAGCACCTGTAAAGCATATTGCCTGGTATATTTATTTGTAGCATCACACAACCCAACCGTGCGCCGGCAACGCTTGCATGTTGCTGGTGGAACACGAGTGAGCCAATTGACATGGGAACACCGGCAAGATGGGCTACATCAACGGTGTCGATGATGACGTTCAAGTCGGTAAAGATAAAGTTCTTCGAAGCGCGAAATGCTTCAGGCTTCTTGGCTGCCAAACTAGCTGGGAAAATGCGAGAAGCGCTGGAGCATGTAAGTGGTTATCAACTCTTCGGCATGGGAGTACATTGTGAATGATGTCTTCTAGTGCGATTGTGTAGGTGCCAACTGAAGTGCGTGAATACATTGCGTATTGCCTCGCTCGACAGATAGGTTTGATTTGATTGGAAGAGCTATCGATAAGAATGGTGCTTTGAATTGGATGTGTAATCACACACTCCGAGCGATAATATGAATGTTTTTCAAACAAGAAAGAATGTTGCTCGTATTGTAGAAGAGTATTTGTTATTTAAACATAATAAGGTTTTTCATAACAAACACGTGAGTTATTTAATATTTTGCTTTAGAATTTCTTGATTATGCATAGTTGATGTTTATAAAGCTTTGTTTTTTGTATTTGTAAAGCTCCACACAAACATTCGAATGTAAGATAATATTTCAAATTACAAGCAATCACGGTAGTATTGTACACTTATTCTTTACTGAATGATTACTTTTATCAAAAAGTTGTATTAGAAATAAGCATCTAGTATAAAAGTTCTTATACCATTCGATTTAAAAAAAAAAAAATCTCGAAATTCCGACTGTACTTTGTTCCCATATATGTCATTAAGCATTTCCACGGTTAATAGCTTCAAGGTTCCGAAGCCTAATTATTATAATTGCATTCGTTTAGCATGTGATTAACAATGTCTCTTTTACACTGAACTGTGAATCGACTCCAGCTATTTGGGCATGCTCTAGCTCTACAGCCGCGCGTTTTATCGCTAGGCTGAGGAAGGCGCCGAAAGTTCCCGAAAAAAATATATTCACCAAAAGGTTAAGGATTCCTTTTTGTTTTAATCTTGCGTTTATTTGAAAAGCTCACTTGCTATTTGGCCTTGCGTCCCCTTAAGCACAACCGGCATTAGAGTAGTTTGGATTTATGTCAAAATAAATTGTGTATCCGAGTGTCTTAGTCAAGACTTTGACACTGTCAACTCAACCACCAATCACCTCTTCTCTAAAAAAAACTAATTAATCCACCTAGCGGAGATGATGCCTTTCTCAGTCGTTAAAAAGGGTTGAGAAACATATAAGAAAAGTTTAAAATAACACTAATAGGTCAATAGGACTTATTATTTACGGGTTTTGCTTATAAAGAATTGTATTTTGGCCATAACTTTGGAGCCCATAGTGCAATCGGGCCGATTTTCAATAGGAAACAATGGAACAGGACTCCGCGTCGAATGCACACACATACACACAGACATCACCTCAATTCGTCGAGCTTAGTCGATTGGTATATAACACTATGGGTCTCCAGGCCTTCTTAAAAAAGTTTGTTTTTGGAGCAAACATATAGCCTTCACGAGCCAGTTCGCGTTTTTTCATTTTTTCATTGAGGGGAAGTGGGGTAAAACGGGTTTTCAAAAATTAATGTTAAAAATTACCGAACTAAAAAAAATGCAATAACTTTGGCGGCGACTGGCTGATGTTGTTTAAATTTTGCACGCTTTTTGTACTCAATTAGTACTTTATATCAAGTGGTTAATATGGTTATAAAATTGTTTACTTTATGAGAAAATGGACTTTTTCGTAAAGAATTGTCGTTTTTCCAAAGGGAATATTTTTCACAAACAGATGTAGGACAAAAAATTAAACCCATAGGACAATAAAGGAACTAAAGAGCTTCCATTTCATATATTTTTCAGAAGCGCCAACTGAAGAACATCTAATAAAATCACAATTGTCTGCAGCACTGTTTATTTAAAAGAAAGTTTGCACACAAAAAACTACTTATGTTGATGTTTTCCTATCTGGATGAAACTGTCAATGTTTCTTTTATCTATACAGAAATAAAAATCAGATTTTTTCATTAGGGGAGAGGAGTGGGGTAAAATAGTCCAGTAAAAATAAAATGTCGAAAAGTTCTAAATTTTTATATGTGAGTTATAGCAGAATATACATTAGTATGTAAAAACTTATTATTATTAATATCTTTATTAATGAGGTTTTCGGCCCTGGGCCGGTTCACCTCGTAAAGTGTATAAAAACGATTTTTTCTTCCTTTCAATTCATCAACATTTTCGTCTCAATAGATACGTATTTCCTTCCCAACTTGAAAACTTATTCAGTGTTTTGTTATTAAAACGAAACACGTTCATTGATTCAAAAATTGACCCGTGATCCCGATCAAGAATGCATAACAAAATTATAACAAGGGGAGTTATTTATTTCAGAAAAATATTGAAAAATATGTGTTATAAATTTTGCTGGTTAGTTGTTAAAATAACAAAGATTATATCATAAATACCTCTGGCCGTAACATAATTAATCATATCAACATTATAACAAACGTTGATATAATTTTTCTGTACAAAAATCTACTTTCAAAGTAATTGCCTACATCACGGATAGAAATCTGGTACGCTTCCACGCCGGATTTCCATCCATAATGTAAGCAATTAACTTTGTTCCAGTTATGTATTAATATCAAGCGGGTTCAAGTTATACTGAAGGTGATTACCTTCGATTTTTTCCCATTGTCTACAAAAAATGTAGGCAATTATTTTGTGAAAATATTCATAACTAATGTTGTTATAATTTTGATGTGAAATAAAACTGGCCGAAGACACACTTTTATCGAATTATCCAATTATAACACACGTTGTTGTAAAGAATAACAATTGATAGAATTGAGTTATAATTTTGTTATGCATTCCTGATCCGGATGACACCTGGCCAGGTCCTTACGATCAATAGGGATTTGGGTGGGAAGTGTTGATTAGATACCTACTTAGGAAGATACGGAGAACTCGAGCGACCTTCATAGGTATCTGGAGTTGGAGTTTGGATGGCGAAAGAGCGAAAAAAACACAATAATGAAGCAATAAAACAAATCTCGCACTTAGAATCATAGCGGCATAGCTGTATTGATCGATTTCTCTTTATCTATTTCATACTTAATTAACCTTCCTAGTGCATTGGGGTCTATTTTGGCCCAGAGATGATTTAAAAACGTTGTAGCTTTGTAATCAAATGAGATAGGGCGTTGAAATTTTCTGACTTTTCCTAACTTTTGGAAATGAAAATTTTGGGGTGATAACCAGCTATCAGCGACCTCTAGGAACGCCACAACAAAAAAAGTGACACATTGTGCATTAGCGGGTCAAAAATGACCCAAATTGGATTCGCTCCCAAAAGTTCATTTTCGAACCGATTCTCAATCTTTTGGAACCAAATTGAAGGTATGGAATCCACGGATGTCGTTACGGACAGATTTTTGCACTTTGGCCATTCTGGTTCCCAGGAATCGATGTTGAAGGAACATAGATTCTTAGGTCAATTTTTGGCGTGATTTCTTGCCTCTCGAAGGGTGATTTTGGAAATGTTCATTAATTTGCGTAGCAATAATCCTATTAGAATGTAGCCATTGTCCATTTCCATGGATCAACACAATTCCTGGTTATTTCACGGTCCGGTGTCCCTCCGGAAGATTCGGAACATCCGTAAAAGTGGTCAATTCATTGAACTCATCCTAGAAGAGCGCGGTTTTTTCCAAAGCTTTTAATTATCGAACGCTGAGTAACAAATGATTGTGGTGACCCAATTTGGTGGACCTGGGTGGCCACCGGAAGTCCTCCAGTAGATCCGGAACGTCCGTAAAAATAACCAATTCATGAAACTTATCATGAAAGGGTGCGGTTTTTTCCAAAGCTTTTCCTCATAGTACTTTGAGTAACAATTGATTGTGAGGACCTATTTTGGTGGACCTGGGTGGCCATCGGAGGTGCTCCAGAAGATCCGGAACGTCCGTAAAAATGGCCAATTCATGAAACTTATCATAAAAGGGTGCGGTTTTTTCCAAAGCTTTTCCTTATAGTACTTTGAGTAACAAATGATTGTGGGGACCTATTTTGGTGGACCTGGGCGGCCACCGGAGGTGCTCCAGAAGATCCGGAACGTCCGTAAAAAATGTCAATTCATGGAACTCATCCTAGAAGTGCGCTTTTTTTCCAAAGCTTTTCATTATCGTACTTTGAGTAACAAATGATTGTGGAGACCAGCGTTGGTAAAATCACTCATAAATCTCAATCAACGAGTGCTCCCGTGCGAACGAAATCGCCTGCGATTTTAAAGGAATGCATCACGCTTGAATTTTTCATGCTAAAACACATCATTTCACTCATTTGCCAAAAAATCATTTTGGTTTAAAAACGCATTTGAAAATAATTTGGGGGCAATTTATTGCTTATACATAAAAGAGTATCTAATATTTTATGCGACAAACTTCAATTCACTGTTTTTAACAAAGGAGAACAAAAGAAAATCTTCGATGATTCAAATGGATGATTCAACTCATCCATGAGTTTTTAGGTGCTGAGTTGGGTGCGTTTCAACTCACGCTTGATTTGAATCATCCATGGGTTTTGAGATTTTGAGTTTTTACCAACACTGGTGGTGACCCAATTTGGTGAACCTGGGTGGCTACCGGAGGCCCTCCAATAGATCCGGAACGTCCGTAAAAATGGCAGGTTCATGAAACTTATCATAAAAGGGTGCGGTTTTTTCCAAAGCTTTTCCTCATAGTACTTTGAGTAACAAATGATTGTGGTGACCCATTTTGGTGGACCTGGGTGGCCACCGGAGGTTCTCCAGTAGATCCGGAACGTCCGTAAAAATGGCCAATTCATGAAACTCATCATAAAAGGGTGCGGTTTTTTCCAAAGCTTTTCCTCATAGTACTTTGAGTAACAAATGATTGTGGGGGTCTATTTTGGTGGACCTAGGGGCCCTCCTTAGCCATGCGGTAAGACGCGCGGCTACAAAGCAAGACCATGCTAAGAGTGGCTGGGTTCAATTCCCGGTACCGGTCTAGGCAATTTTTGGATTGGAAATTGTCTCGACTTTCCTGGGCATAAAAGTATCATTGTGTTAGCCTCATGATATACGAATGCAAAAATGGTAACCTGGCTTACAAACCTCGCAGTTAATAACTGTGGAAGTGCAGAATGAACACTAAGCTGCGAGGCGGCTCTGTCCCAGTGTGGGGATGTAATGCCAATAAGAAGAAGAAGGGTGGCCACCGGAGGTGCTCCAGAAGATCCGGAACGTCCGTAAAAATTGTCAATTCATGGAATTCGGCTTTGGGACAGTTCGTCGAATAAAGTTTAGTTCGATTTTTGTCGAAAGGACATTTGGTCGAAGGAACATTTAGTCGAATGGACATTTGAACGAATGGACATTTAGTCGAATGGATATTTGGTCGAATGGACATTTAGTCGAAAGGAGATTAAAACATTTCTGGTTAAATAATCTATAAGATACATGAATAAACTGGTTGGAGGAATTCAGTGGACATGAGGAATTTCAATCAGCAGCTGAATAAACGAATAAGGAAGCCAATGAGGATTTTTCATCTGAGCTAACAGAAACTTCTGGAGACCTGGTGGATTATTGAAAAATTGAAAACCTTCAGAAGTAGCAAAATATATACTGCCGCTAACCACAAGTCAAGCACATCTGTATATGGGGCTCCATGAACAGATGTGCTCGACTTGCGGTTAGCGGCAGTATACCCTCTATTCTATTTTCGGCACATGATCTAAAACCAATGATATCAATGTTATTTTGCTAATACTTCATCGCAGTCGACTTTGGAACATTTCGTTGATTGACATTTGGTCGAATGGAAATGTTTTTTTATTCTTTTCATTGATACTTTTCTTCCACTCAATATGTATACAATAATTAGTTCAGTATAAATGGTCTTTGAACCATAATTCGTTAGTTATTGGCCGAAAACATAATTTCGACCAAATGATCATATGACTGGGTTCTGCCATCACACGCATATTCGTCCAATATTTTTGCTGGAATTTCCGATGTACATGGGACAGTTATGCGTGTAACGGTAGTAATGTCTATTCGGCGTCATGTGTAATGACGAAACATCATTCGACTACATTTCTTTTGACCAGGTGATATAGATTCAATGTAGTCGGTTAGAGGGGTTCGCGGAAGTCAATATCCAGTCAAGAATAATATCGCAATATTCACCGTTTTCGTATTATTTATTCTTTTTATCAGCCCATCATTCTTTGGACAATATTGGAACAATAATTATATGACTTTTACGATTACCCAAATAAATTTTTTTTTTTTAATTGTTATTGGCTTAAGTTCTTTTTCAAATATCCATTCGACGGAACGTCATTAGACTGAATGTACCAAGATTATCAATTCGAAAATCCACTTTCGACCAAACGTCATATAACCAAATGTACGAAGATTCTTTCAGAAAACTGATTTCGACTAAATGTCAATTCAACGTAGTGTCCTTTCGACCAAACGTCATTCGATCAAATGTCCTACGTCTCTAGTGGATTAAAAAATCATTTTCGACTAAATGTCCCTTCGATCAAACGTCCATTCGACGTAATGTCCTTTCGACGAAATGGTATAGATTCATGGAATTCATCTTAGAAGTGCGCGTTTTTTTTCCAAAGCTTTTCATTATCGTACTTTGAGTAACAAATGATTGTGGTGATCCAATTTGGTGAACCTGGGTGGCCACCGGAGGTCCTCCAGTAGATCCGGAACGTCCTTAGAAATGGTCAATTCATAAAACTTATCATAAAAGGGTGCGGTTTTTTCCAAAGCTTTTCATTATCGAACACTGAGTAACAAATGATTATGGTGACCCTTTTTGAAGGACCTGGGTGGCTACCGGAGTTCCCTCCAGAAGATCTGGAACATCCGTAGAAGTGGTCAATTCATAAAACTCACCATGGAATAGCTGAATCACCGAACGCTGAGTAATAAATGATTATGATGACCCTTTTTGAAGGACCTGGGTGGCTACCGAGGTCTTCCGGAAGATTTGGAACGTCCGTTAAAGTGGTCAATTCGTGGTGAATGGTGAATATCGATCATGGAAGCAAATTATGCCATACTTGAAAATATTTTCTGGGTTAATGTGATTGTCCTTTAAAAAAAAATAGTGTCATCTTTATTGTTATGAATTGACTATAATTACAGATTTTTTGATCTTGCGGAGTTTCATTCGTGACTACACACGTTCCTGAGAATGGGTTAAAACGATCATCCATTACTCAGGATACGAAAAAAAGAAAACTATGACAAGTTTCATGAATTGACCGATTTTACGGATGATCTGAATGTACCTGAAGACATACAGTGGGCAATCCATGCGAATTGGTTACGATCATTTGTTTCTAAAATTAGGAAAATAAAAAGGTTTAGAAGAATAGTGTGCTTCTTCTTCTTCTTCTATGGAAAACACGCCATTTCTAAGGTGGGTTTTATGAATTGATCTCTTTTACGTGTGATACGGACATTCCGAAGGGCCTTTAGTTGCTACTCACATCCGTGAGAAAAGGTCACGGCAATAATTTCATGTTCAGAGTACGACAAGAAATTTAAAAAAAATAGGCTCTTCTAGTATGTATTACATAAATTAACCACTTTAACCGATGTTCCGTATCTTCCGTAAGACCTCCGGTAGTCACTTTGGTAAATAAGAACGGGTCACGACATTCCTTCGTATCTTGCTCAAAGTTCGATAATAGATAGATTTTTTAAAAGTTCGATAATGAAAACCTATAGAAAAAACCGTGCTCTTTTATGATAAGTTTCATGAATTTACAATTTTTACGGACGCTCCGGATTATCTGGAGCACTTCCGGTGGCCACCCAGATCCACCAAAATAGGTCACCACAATCATTTGCTACTCAAAGTACTATGAGGAAAAGCTTTGGAAAAAACCGCGCTCTTCTATGATGTATTTAATGAATTGACCACTTTTACGGACGTTCCGGATCTTCTGAAGGACCTTCGGCCATACAGGTCCATCCAAATGGGTTACCACAATCATTTGTTACTTGTAGTTCGATAATGAAAAGCTTTGGAAAAAACCGCGCTATTATATGATAAGTTTCATTAATTGACCATTTTACGGATGTTCCGGATCTTCCGGAAAACTGCGGTGGCCACCCTGTTCCACCAAAATGAGTAACCACAATCATTTGTTACTCAAATTACGATAATCAAAAGTTTTGTGAAAACTGCATTCATCTAGGATGAGTTGCATGAATTGACCACTTCACCGAATGTTCCGGAATCCGGATCCTCTGGAGGACCTCCGGTGGCCACGCAGGTCCATCAAAATGGGTCACCACAATAATTTGTTACTCAGCGTTCGATAATTAAAAGCTTTGGAAAAAAACCGCGCTCTTCTAGGATGAGTTCAATGAATTGACCACTTCTACGGATGTTCCGGATCTTCCGGAGGGACACCGGACCGTGAAATAACCAGGAATCCATGGAAATGGACAATGGCTACATTCTAATAATATTATTGCTACGCAAATTAATGAGCATTTCCAAAATCACCCTTCGAGAGGCAAGAAATCACGCCAAAAATTGACCTAAGAATCTATGTTCCTTCAACATCGATTCTTGGGAACCAGAATGGCCAAAGTGCAAAAATCTGTCCGTAACGACATCCGTGGAATCCATACCTTCAATTTGGTTCCAAAAGATTTAGAATCGGTTCGAAAATGAACTTTTGGGAGCGAATTCAATTTGGGGTCATTTTTGACCCGCTAATGCACAATGTGTAACTTTTTTTTAATGCACTAGGAAGGTTAATGACTCCACTGTTCAAAAAACAACAACCGCGATCGTTGCATCTGGCGCTAGATGCAATCATCATTTATCACACCAAACTATTTAATCTTTGGAAAAGAACCGCATTTTAATATATTAATAAAAAGAAAACATCGACGAAGAGAAATCGATGAATGCAGTTACGCCACTATGATCCTAAGCGCGAGAAATGTTTTGTAATACAAGCGAAATTGGATTGTTAAAAGTGGTAGGTACTTCCATTGTCAGTCGAGGTGTCACTGCAAGGGTGTATCTTGAGAATGATTTTCCTATTTAGGTTTGGCACCCATAATGGTGTATCTAAAGTGTTCTTCGATTACAAAATGAGATGTTCGCAGTGCAATAAGGTATCGGAAGTAATTTCAAGCGACCTGTGAATCACAGGAAAAGAGTAACCTTTTTCCTTATAAACCACCCATTTTGCCTTTCGCGTATGTACTAAGTAATACGTAAGAGTCAGTTCGCGAGAAGCGCGACCCCCCGATGTTCTCCGATTTAAATTAAATTTTCAGAATTTTAAATATGTATATGTCATTTATGTAAAAGAAGACATTTAGCAAATTTTCATATTTTTTCATTGAGGGGAAGTGGGGCAAAATGGCCCTTTAAAAATTAACGTTGAAAAATTTCCAAAATTAAAAAAAAATGCAATAACTGACCGGTGACTGACCGATTTTGTTTAAATTTTGTATGCTTTTTGTACTCAATTAGTACTTTATACCAAGTGAATAATATGGTTATAAAATCGTTTACTTTAAGAGAAAATCGACTTTTTTGATAAAAAAACGGTTGTTTTTCCGAAGGGAATATTTTTCAGCAACAGATCTGGGATAAACAACTAAACCCGTAGGGCAATAAAGGAACCTAAGGGCTTTCATTTCATATATAATTCAGAAGCGCCAATTCAAGAACATCTAAGAAAATTACAAAGCAAGACCATGCTGAGGGTGGTTGGGTTCGATTCCCGGTGCCGGTCTAGACAGTTTTCGGATTGGAAATTGTCTCGACTTCCCTGGGCATAAAAGTATCATCGTGTTAGCCTCATGATATACGAATGCAAAAATGGTAACCTGGCTTAGAAACCTCGCAGTTAATAACTGTGGAAGTGCTTAATGAACACTAAGCTGCGAGGCGGCTCTGATGTTGCTTTTGCACTGGTTCTCAACAGCTATGGCAAAAAAAAACAATTATCCATAACGGCAAATGAGCGATTTCGAAGCGTTTAATCATAGCTTGTTGGTGGAGCTGCTTCTCAGATTCTATTTTTCTTTTGTACTTGTATCAGGTTACCATAAGCTTGTTTTTGTAGCTTGTAACGATTGTGCGGAATTCATTTTTTCTTCTACACACTGTTGGGAAAAACTCAAAATCTCAAAATTCACAAACGATTCAAATCGCACGTGAGTTGAAACGCACCCAACTCAGCACCTCACAAATCATGGCTGAGTTGAATCATCCATTAGAATCATCGTAGGTTTTCTTTTGTTCTCCTTCGTAAATTAACAGTAAATTAACGTTCACCACATAGAACAATTCACTTGCGTGTGTAAACAATAAATTACACTCAAATTGTTTTTAAACACTTTTTGGAGCGAAATGATTTTTCCGATCGACAAAAATAATTTGAAGGCGTCATACTACCTAGAGGAAAAATCTCTTGAATGCGGGCATCCCACCGCGCAGAATTGTAATCATTTCAATGCATTCTAATGGTATGATATTCTTCTTGCAGGAGTCCCACCACCACACAGGAAGATACTCTTGAATTGTGTTCATTTCGACGTCCCAACACAGAGGAAGAAGTTGTTGAATGCGGGTGTCCCACCTCGCAGAATTGTGATCATTTCGATCAACAAAAAAACTGCACTTCTTGCGAGCGTCTCACCAATGCAGAGAATATATATATATTATTTAGTTAACATCTAAACAGATAACACTGAATCAACAATTTGACGCCACAATGCACGGTTCGAGGCCGCATCTCTCCATCCTCGGATACGACCCACGCTCGCCAAGTCGTTCTGCACCTGGTCTGCCCATCTCGCTCGCTGCGCTCCACGCCGTCTCGTACCTGCCGGATCGGAAGCGAACACCATCTTTGCAGGGTTGCTGTCCGGCATTCTTGCAACATGTCCTGCCCATCGTACCCTTCCGGCTTTAGCCACCTTCTGGATACTGGGTTCGCCGTAGAGTTGGGCGAGCTCATGGTTCATTCTTCGCCGCCACACACCGTCTTCTTGCACACCGCCAAAGATGGTCCCTAAGCACCCGTCTCTCGAATACTCCGAGTGCTTGCAAGTCCTCCTCGAGCATTGTCCATGTTTCATGTCCGTAGAGGACTACCGGTCTTATTAACGTCTTGTACATGACACATTTGGTGCGGTGGCGAATCTTTTTCGACCGCAGTTTCTTCTGGAGCCCGTAGTAGGCCCGACTTCCACAGATGATGCGCCTTCGTATTTCACGACTAACGTTGTTGTCAGCCGTTAGCAAGGATCCGAGGTAGACGAATTCCTCGACCACCTCGAAGGTATCCCCGTCTATCGTAACACTGCTTCCCAGGCGGGCCCTGTCGCGCTCGGTTCCGCCCACAAGCATGTACTTTGTCTTTGACGCATTCACCACCAGTCCAACTTTTGTTGCTTCACGTTTCAGGCGGGTGTACAGTTCTGCCACCTTTGCAAATGTTCGGCCGACAATGTCCATGTCATCCGCGAAGCAAATAAATTGACTGGATCTGTTGAAAATCGTACCCCGGCTGTTACACCCGGCTCTCCGCATGACACCTTCTAGCGCAATGTTGAACAACAGGCACGAAAGTCCATCACCTTGTCTTAGTCCCCGGCGCGATTCGAACGAACTGGAGTGTTCGCCCGAAATCTTCACACAGTTTTGCACACCATCCACCGTTGCTTTGATCAGTCTGGTAAGCTTCCCAGGGAAGCTGTTGCACCAATGCAGAGAAAGGAACTCTTGAATTCCAAATCACAATAACACCATTCGTCATTCGGACATCCCACCAACGCAGAGCAAGAATCTGGGCGTCTCACAACGCGGATTGTGATCATTTCGATTCACAATAATACCATTCTTTTTGCGGGCGATCCAAAAACGCAGAGAAAGAATGGCTTGAATGTGGGCTTGAACGTAGAACTATGATCATTCCAATCCACAAACATACTGCTCATTTGCGAGCGTCCCTCCCACGCAGAGAATAAATCTCTTGAATATGGGCATCTTGCAAGCGTCCCACCAACGCAGAGGAAGAGTCTGTTGAATGCAGAATGGTGATCATTCCGATCCGCAAAAAAACTGCTCTTCATGCGGGCGTCCCATCAACGCAGAGGATGAAACTCTTTAATGCGAGAGTCCCACCACGTAGAGTTATGATCATTCCAATTCACGATAACACCATTTGTTTTACTGGGGTTCCATCAATACAGAAGAAGAATCTGTTGAATGCGGGCGTATCTCAACGCAGAATTGTTATCATTCCGATCAACAACAAAACTGCTCTTCTTGCGTGCGTCTCACCAACGCAGAAGAAGGAACTATTGAATACGAGAATCCCACCACGCCGAATTATGATCATTCCAAATCACAATAACACCATTCGTCTTGCGGATGTCTCATCAACGCAGGCGAAAAATCTGTTGAACACGGGCGTCCTACCACGCAGAATTGTAATCAATCCGATCCACAAAAAAACTGCTCATATTGCGGGCATCCCATAAACGCAGAGGATGAAACTCTTGAATATGGGCGTCTCACTACGCAGAATTGTGATCAATACCATTCTTTTTGCGAGCAAACAACAAACGCAGAGGAATAATCTGTTGAATACGGACATCCTATAACGCAGAATCGTGATAATTCCAAACCACAATAATACCATTCCTTTTTGCGGGCGTCCAACCAACGCATAATGGGGAAAATGTTGCATGTTTCTGGCAAAATTCAATAACTCAAAGGGCCGCTGAACGAAATTGTGACCAAGAACTTTTCTTAAACAAAATTTTTCCAGGAATCGAATGGGGGTAATTTCGGATCCGGCACGCCATTCCTAATAGAACTTTTTAGACGTTTTCCCCCAACTTCCCCAAGAATTTTGGTATTATGAACGGAATGCAGCCGTTATAAGCAGTTTACTACATATTACTGATAAGGATATTGTTGAACGATTAGGATATTGTTGGGTATTTTTTTCCTGTTTGGGTGTACCACTGCGACCAGTTATTAGATCTATTGTAGCATTCCCCGTATCCTTAGTGTTTAAGTGCATGCCGAATTACTCCATTACTATTGACAAGCAATGAAGTACATCCGATTCTTTTTTTACACGGGGGATGCGTTCCGTGTAAAAAAAAGTTTTCAGTTCAAAATTTGAAAATCCGTGTAAAAAAAGTTTTATGATTTCTCGACGAATCATGCAAATTGGAGCAACTTTGCAAAAAAATTGTATGGAATTTTTTTACACGGCCATGTAAAAAAAATCTGTGTAAAAACAGAATCGTTTGTATCGGTTTCGATACAGTTCTTGTTTTGTTTTCCCAAGAGTACATGACACGGTTCCGCTATTTAGACCCTTCACAGAGAGCAATCTTATTGTAGGCGCGCCCCTTATCAAATCTTTCTTTGAAAAAACAGAACGGTAATACCCACGGTAATACCCATTGGCCATGCATCGGAGCCCTAGACACATCCTTGTCTTGCTTCTAGAATATCATCAGTAACGCTACAAACTCGGGATATAGCTCTATCTACAAGACCATTTCAATCTGGAGAAGTTGTTCAGTAACAAGAATTTCCGTGTGTTCCTCGAACTACCATTGTTTACTAGTTCATGGAGAGTTAGTACATCCATAGAACCATCCATAAAAAGCTACTTCCGCTGCAGTCTTTCAACCATGTTGTTGGGTAAGCCAAGTGTTATTTTGTCTGGAGGGTATGTTAGTGTTGGGGGAATATGGGGTAAAATAGTCTCATATATCTCCTTCTCCTATATGCATAAAAATTAATTTCTGTCTGTCTGAACCTTATAGACTTCGAAACTACTGAACCTATCGGCGTGAAAATTTGTATGCAGAGGTTTTTGGGCCTGGGAAAGGTTCTTAAGATGGTTCGAGACCACACCCCCCCTTTGGAAAGGGGGGCTCCCATACAAATGGAATACCAATTTCTTCATAACTCGAGAATTAATCAAGCAAACGGAACCAAATCTGGCATGTGGGGGTTTTGGAAGGGAAGATATGTTTCTGTAGTGGTTTGAAACCCCTCCTCCTTCTGGAAAGTAAGATTCCCATACAAATGAAGCATAAATTTCTGCATAAAGCAAGAGCTTATCAGAGAATAAATTATTTTTAGGCGAAACAAAGTTCGTCGGGTCTGCTAGTAATATACATAAAAATGGAATTCTGTCTGTCTGTCGATCATTATAGACTTGGAAACTACTGAATCATTCGGCGTGAAAACTAGTATGCAGGGGTTTTTTGGAGTCAGGAAGGTTCTTATGATGCTTGGAGACCCCTCCCCCTTCTGAATGCGGGGCTCCCATATAAATTTAAAAAATACAGCATAACTCCAGAACTAATCAAGCAAATGCCAAAAAAACCAAAGTTGGCATGTTAAGGTTTTTGAAGTCAAGAAATGTTTCTGTGGTGATTCGTGACCCCTCCCGCTTCTGGAAGAAGGGAACTCTCATTCATATAAATGAAACATAAATATCTGCATAATTCGGAAACTAATCAAGCAAATGGAACCAAATTTGGCATGTGGTGAATATAATAGGCAAGAAATGTTTCCATGGTAGTTCGTGAGCCCTCCCCTCTCTACAAGGAGGGGGGGGCTCCCATACTAAAGGAATAGAAATTTCCACATAACTCAAAAACTAATCAAGCAAATGCAACCAAATTTGGTATGTTAAGGTTTTTGAAGTCTGAAAATATTTCTGTGGTGGTTCGTGACCCCTCCCCCTTCTAGAAGGGGAGGCTCTCATACAAATGAAACCTAAATTTCTGCATAATTCGGATACTGATCAAGCAAATGGAACCAAATTTGGCATGTGGTGGATATAATAGGCAAGAAATGCTTCCATGGTATTTCGTAAGCCCCCTCTCTGCAAGGAGGGGAGGGGGGGCTCCCATACTAAAGGAATCGAAATTTCCACATAACTCAAAAACTAATCAAGCAAATGGAACCAAATTTGGTATGTTAAGGTTTTTGAAGTCTGGAAATATTTCTTTGGTGGTTCGTAACCCCTCCCCCTTCTGGAAGGGAAGGCTCTCATACAAATGAAACCTAAATTTCTGCATAATTCGGATACTGATCAAGCAAATGGAACCAAATTTGGCATGTGGTAGATATAATATGCAAGAAATGCTTCCATGGTAGTTCGTGACCCCTTCCCTCCCTGGAAGGAGGGTGGGAGGCTTCCATACAAATGAAATCGAAATTTCCACATAACTCAATAACTAATCAAGCAAATGGTATGTGAAAGCTTTTGAAGGCTAGAAATGTTTTTGTGGTGGTTCGTGACCCCCACAGAAACTTTCTTATAAAAATGTTACTCATTGCAGCTAAAGACTTAGAAGTGGTGTTGTAGTAAACATTTTGTCACAGTATCTTTTCTTTTCACTACATTTAGATTCTAAGAACAGTGCAAATGCGTGTTTTGAAAACAAAACTTACTTACAAAATAAAACTTGTAAGTTGTTAAATATGAAACAACACTTTGCCATTAGCAAATTCTTGAGTATCATACTTCCTGTCGAAAATCACTCCTATATTTTTTTAATGGTACTTTCAATTTTACTAAGCTTTTTTTCTTTGCCAATCTTCTGTCTATAAATCCTTACCTGATCTGGATCGTATCGTATTATGGAACTTCTCATCATTTGATACGTCATTTGCGCAACTGTGTGTCCAAATACTTGGTTAACAGTTTCAAGTGAAATTGACTTTAGTTATTTGAAAATCCAAAATATTCTGCTGTTTATAACCGCATGTGGTAAGAAGCTATAAGCTCATATACGCTTGCGCATTGTATGCTCTCTTCAAGGGCGCCTTTTCAAAGCTCCCTTTTTAATTCCATCCGCATTCCTTTTTACTTTTTTACTACCATCAGATGATGAAAAACGCGTGTGAATGCGTTGGCACAAATATCCCCACCCGAGCCGAAATTCTGATACCTGATACCTAAACTATCCCTAACTGTATGTTCTGTACCTCAATGTGTCCTCCAACATGATATGCATTTTAGTTTCTTTGATCAGTTTTTCCATACAAAAATCAAAAAAATTACATCTCTTACTTCTTGACGGTCCTTTCAATATCGAGTAAGGGAGACTTCACAGTATGTACAACAAAAAGCATGTATCATATTGGAAACAGGCTGATAGATCATAAGGCCGTGCCTGACTTCAGAGAATCTTGGATGACCAAGGAATTATTTATTTATTTATTATTTGATACATCAATAGACAACTTAGGTCCCAAGTATGCTAATCGTCAATAATAATGAAAAAAGTAATAATAATAAACCTCGTGAATGCTCATTATAGACCCACCCAGGCTCCATATTGTCCGTCATACGTTCTTCGAAAAGGTATCCTCTGCATTCCATTATTTCGTACTGCCCCAGGTCAAACGTTTAAGTTTACTGATTCCAGCTTTTCAGTACAGTCAGTACAGCCTTGGATCGTATCAGCAGCAACCATGACCCGTGCAATGTGCCTCCGCAATTGTAGAGTTTCAAGATTAACAACGACTTTTGTAGCAGTGTAGCCGATGGGTCTCGCCATGGAAGCAATCGAAAAGCAAAACGAATGAAGCGAT
This sequence comes from Armigeres subalbatus, assembly GCF_024139115.2. Taxonomy (NCBI): domain Eukaryota; kingdom Metazoa; phylum Arthropoda; class Insecta; order Diptera; family Culicidae; genus Armigeres; species Armigeres subalbatus. The sequence goes on along the minus strand of NC_085140.1, from coordinate 108,895,626 downwards.
GTTGAACATATTCAATTCTTGCTGATCCGTTCTGGTAAGTAGCGGAACAATAGTCCGTGGATCGAACCAGGCAGCAAACAGTACAGTGACTTCAAGCAATAAACATCGGTGAAGCCTTTGATGCCATTCATTTCATTCATTTATTTAGTTTACATCTAAACAGATAACACTGAATCAACAATTTGACGCCACAATGCACGGTTCGAGGCCGCATCTCTCCATCCTCGGATACGCCCCACGCTCGCCAAGTCGTTTTGCACCTGGTCTACCCATCTCGCTCGCTGCGCTCCACGCCGTCTCGTACCTGCCGGATCGGAAGCGAACACCATCTTTGCAGGGTTGCTATCCGGCATTCTTGCAACATGTCCTGCCCATCGTACCCTTCCGGCTTTAGCTACCTTCTGGATACTGGGTTCGCCGTAGAGTTGGGCGAGCTCATGGTTCATTCTTCGCCGCCACACACCGTCTTCTTGCACACCGCCAAAGATGGTCCTAAGCACCCGTCTCTCGAATACTCCGAGTGCTTGCAAGTCCTCCTCGAGCATTGTCCATGTTTCATGTCCGTAGAGGATAACCGGTCTTATAAGCGTCTTGTACATGACACATTTGGTGCGGTGGCGAATCTTTTTCGACCGCAGTTTCTTCTGGAGCCCGTAGTAGGCCCGACTTCCACAGATGATGCGCCTTCGTATTTCACGACTAACGTTGTTGTCAGCCGTTAGCAAGGATCCGATGTAGACGAATTCCTCGACCACCTCGAAGGTATCCCCGTCTATCGTAAAAATGCTTCACAGGCGGGCCCTGTCGCGCTCGGTTCCGCTCACAAGCATGTACTTTGTCTTTGACGCATTCACCACCAGTCCAACTTTTGTTGCTTCACGTTTCAGGCGGGTGTACAGTTCTGCCACCTTTGCAAATGTCCATGTCATCCGCGAAGCAAATAAATTGACTGGATCTATTGAAAATCGTACCCCGGCTGTTACACCCGGCTCTCCGCATGACACCTTCTAGCGCAATGTTGAACAACAGGCACGAAAGTCCATCACCTTGTCTTAGTCCCCGGCGCGATTCGAACGAACTGGAGTGTTCGCCAGAAATCTTCACAGTTTTGCACACCATCCACCGTTGCATTGATCAGTCTGGTAAGCTTCCCAGGGAAGATGTTATCGTCCATAATTTTCCATAGCACTACGCGGTCTATACTGTCGTATGCCGCTTTGAAATCAACGAACAGAAGGTGCGTTGGGACCTGATATTTAAGGCATTTTTCAAGGATCCGCCGTACAATAAAGATCTGCCCCGTTGTCGAACGGCCGTCAACGAAGCCGGCTTGATAACTTCCCACGAACTCAGTCACTAATGGTGACAGACGACAAAAGATTATCTGGGATATCACTTTGCAGGCGGCATTAAGGATGGTGATCGCTCGAAAGTTCTCACACTCCTTCCACTCCTCCGGTAGCTGTTCAGTTTCCCAGATTCTGACTATCAATTTGTGCAGGCAAGTGGCTAGCTTTTCCGGGCCCATCTTGATGAGCTCAGCTCCGATACCATCCTTACCAGCTGCTTTATTGGTCTTTAGCTGTTGGATGGCATCCTTAACTTCCCTCAAGGTGGGGGCTGGTTGGCTTCCATCGTCCGCTGAACTGACGTAGTCATCTCCTCCGCTGCCTTGACTTTCACTGCCTGTACTCTCAGCGCCATTCAAATGTTCCTCGTAGTGCTGCTTCCACCTTTCGATCACCACACGTTCGTCCGTCAAAATGCTCCCATCCTTATCCCGGCACATTTCGGCTCGCGGCACGAAGCCTTTGCGGGATGCGTTGAGCTTCTGGTAGAACTTGCGTGTTTCTTGAGAACGGCACAGCTGTTCCATCTCCTCGCACTCCACTTCTTCCAGGCGGCGTTTCTTCTCCTGAAAAAGGCGGGTCTGCTGTCTCCGCTTCCGTATATAACGTTCCACGTTCTGCCGGGTACCTTGCTGCAGCGTGACCGCCCGCGCTGCGTCCTTCTCCTCCAGAATCTGTCTGCACTCTTCGTCGAACCAATCGTTCCGTCGACTTCGACCCATATACCCGACGTTGTTCTCCGCGGCGTCGTTAATGGCTGCTTTGACTGTATTCCAGCAGTCCTCAAGAGGGGCCCCATCGAGCTCACCCTCTTCCGGCAACGCTGCCTCGAGATGCTGCGCGTATGCAGTGGCGACATCAGGTTGCTTCAGTCGCTCTAGGTCGTACCGCGGCGGTCGTCGGTACCGAACATTGTTGATGACGGATAGTTTTGGGCGCAGTTTAACCATCACCAGATAGTGGTCAGAGTCGATGTTAGCGCCACGATATGTCCTGACGTCGATAATGTCGGAGAAGTGCCGTCCATCAATCAGAACGTGGTCGATTTGTGATTCTGTCTGCAGTGGTGATCTCCAGGTGTACCGATACGGGAGGCTGTGTTGGAATAGGGTGCTGCGAATGGCCATATTCTTGGAGGCGGCGAAATCAATTAGTCGTAGGCCGTTTTCGTTCGTTAGCCGGTGAGCGCTGAACTTCCCAATAGTCGGTCTAAACTCCTCCTCTTGGCCAACCTGAGCGTTCAAATCTCCTATGATGATTTTGACGTCGTGGCTTGGGCAGCTGTCGTACTCACGTTCCAGCTGCGCGTAGAATGCGTCCTTATCATCATCAGTGCTTCCGGAGTGTGGGCTATGGACGTTGATTATGCTGAAGTTGAAGAACCGGCCTTTGATCCTCAACCTGCACATTCTTTCATTGATCGGCCACCACCCGATCACGCGCCTTTGCATATCGCCCATCACTATGAAAGCTGTTCCCAGCTCGTGTGTGTTGCCGCAGCTCTGGTAGATGGTATGATTACCTCTAAACGTTCGCACCATTGATCCCTTCCAACAAACCTCCTGCAGCGCTACGATGCCGAATCCACGGTCCTTGAGCACATCGGCGAGTATGCGTGTGCTCCCGATGAAGTTGAGAGATTTGCAGTTCCACGAACCGAGTTTCCAATCGCTAGTCCCTTTTCTTCGCAGTGGTCTTCGCCGATGGTTCCGGTCCGTACTCTCTTGTTGATTGTTCGTTGCGTGAGTTTTTTTGGCTGGCTTGCAGAGCCTGACACCAAACCCCCTAAATTTCCGGAGGACCATTCCTCCTTATTTCCGGTGGACCATGGTGCACAGTTTCACTTAGAGTCTCTCGCTGGCACTCGGACGATGATCAGCCGCCCCTAACATGGAGAATAGACGCTGTTGTGAGCCGATCCTGACATGGAGAACAGACGCTCAATAAGATTTGCACCTCCGGAGAGGAGCAAACCCCCCCTTACCTGTCAGCATACGACCATAGTTCCATCCGGGGATGGTTACCCGATCTTCCCTAAGGTTGCTCGTATCCCGGCCAGCACCACGGGGAGGTAGGGATAGGAGTTGCTGGGTAAGAGGCTAAGGAACGCGAGATGGGGTCTATTTTATTTCTTTCAGGTACGCGAAGTACCAATTTTACGCTTTACCCAGCATTTGCGGTGCCAGCCTTTGATGTCACGAAAGATGAATCCCAATGTTCTAGAGGCCTTCTCAATCACGTAAGAGACATGATGCTTGAATGTTAGCTGCGTATCCAGAATAACATCAAGATCCTTTATACTGTACACACGTTGCATCACAGTTCCTTTGAGTCCGTAGTTGTAGTTATACTTCGAACACAATCTATTTCATGTACAACAAAGAGCATGTACCATTTCAGTGAGTTGCCATTTCAAATTATGTTATTTTGGAGGATTTATTATTTTCGGGGATACATTATTATGGCAAAAAATATTTTCGACTTTTTTTTTCCTCGGGTAAATCATATTTTCGGGGAAAATCATTTTTGAGGAAATGTTAGTTTCGCTTCGTTTTCAGGGAATTGCCATTTTTGGGAAAATGTCATTTTCGGTTAAATGTAATGTTTGAGCAAATGTCATTTTAAGAAACATTTTCAATTCGGGAATTTGTACAATCCATAAGTGGAAACAAGCGCGATCTTTAGTAGTTCGCAGTAGCCATCGAGCAAGTGAGTACACGGCGTTTTTTAGTGTCGCGAAAATGGTAAATTATCTATACGGTGTTCGGTGGCTAAGGCGCTTATATTGCGCTTCGCTCCGGTCGAAACAAGCACGATCTTCAATAGTTTGCAGTAGCCATCTTTTTGTAAACACGCGTACAACTGCTGAAAAACACAAGATGAGACACATGCGCATTTGTTTCCCATTCATTTTCGATAGGATATACATAGGAGCTAAGGGATAAAGAATCAGAACAGTAACTCTGACAAGTCTCCCAACAACTCCAATTATTGTTGTTGCAGTCTCCATTATCAAAACCGTTAGTCGTACTTCCGAAAACTATAGCAATCAAGCGAATGCAAAATTTTCCAGTTGGAGGTTATGACAAACGTTGTGCTTACGAAGGAGACCAACGATCTCTCCCCAATGTCCGTCAACATTTCAAACGATATAACGATCGGAAGATACAGCAAAAGAACAAATTACACTTTGGTGTTAACGCACAGATAACCAATGACAGGAATAATAGGATTGTCTCGTAAACCACCGGCCAAATTGTTAGTAGAGTTGAGTAGCATTAGTTTTATTTTTTAATATATGTTGTATTTGGGAATTGGTAGAGATCTTCCTCAAATCATGGTTAGGAATACAGAAATATTCACATAAAAAGGGAAAGGATTTCAGTTTGTTTGAATCGTACCAACAGTGTGAATAGTAATAAATTTGATGTCATACTAAGATTTTGTTACTGTCTTTCTGTATTTTATGTATGAGAAAAAACATGCTGCGGTTACGCAACCTCAAATTAAGAGTATATTCAATTTGATCCTAAAGTTTACTCGGTGTGCATCACATGTAGGCAATAAACTCGAAGAACATATCGTGCCTGCAAAACTCTAAAAAGCTGGTTGGAATTATCTGCAACTGAATGCAGACAAACTTTTCCCCCTTCATAACGGGCTGCTAAAAGCGCTCATAGCAATGTAGGTAATATGTTAGTCTGCTTCTTGAGAAGCTTATCGCAAACCGCACAGCAGCGGTGGGATATCTCGAACGGAAGAATCCCGAATCGTGTGCTGCTGCTACTGAATGAAAGTGAAAACTTCTTCCACATTTCGACCTTTGCTCCGTTCCGGTGGGGTTTCACTTTTGCTCCCGCTTTTGTAAAGGATAACCCAAGTTGGGTGGTACATCATTAATTGCGGATTAGAAACGCGGCTGACGGACTGGAAAGACAGAGCGCGGCAAGCGCTTATCGAAAACTCGGCAGCGTTCTCAGAAATCGGACGGATGGAACTTTACTCAAAAACATATTCCATAATTGGGGACTGACGTTGGTAGATGGATGAATATTTCAAAAGCTGATGAATTTTGAAAGTTGGAGATGATTTTTCGATGACACCCAACGCCCATTCTGCTGGCGGCAGGTAATAAAGGATACGAAATAATACCCGCCAGGAAATTTTCAAAGTGTTTCCCTCACTCATCAAAAATTAAATCTTCTAAAGAGCTCTGGTTGCACGCTCCCGTGTAGCGGCTTAGCAACGCGATCCGGCGAAGCCAGTTCAATGAGTTCGCAGCCCTTTGCGTGCTACACGGCAGCTACGATTTCGAATTGAATTCTGAAATAGCGGACCGACGACGACGAACGACGATCGTCGCGCGACGTGCGCTAGTCGATGACGTAAAACTAAAAGCTCCCCGCCAGCTATATGGCTACTCCCATTTTCACAGATGAAAACTATTCCGAGAATTTTCCATGCACAGCAACATGGGCAATCATCCAGAAGTAGGTATTAAAGCGGGAGCTGATGCTCTGTTTGCGATAGTAGTGGTTGCTTCGAGTGAGAACGGAACTACACATTCAAATTGGAACACAGCCGAGTTGCATGCTGACCTAAAAGTTTTATTGCAAATGACCAAAAAAAGTTTTATTGCAAATAATTGCGCAAAGATACGTGAAAAAGAAAACTTTTTTTTTACTTTTTGTGAGACTGAAAACTAGCTAGTATATTTATCATATTATATTTATTATATTTATCTAGTGGACAAAAGAAAATCTAGTTATCTAGTGAACAAAAGAAAACCTAGTAATTGTCATATCTGACAATTCTACATTAATCAAGCTTACATATGCAAGTGAAACTGGACTTTAGTTTGATTTCTCAAATCAATGCTTTGAGACTTTTTGTTTTTAGTTCTCTTCTCTACAGTTTAGAATTTTTATGTTCATTTGCAATGCACCACACGAAAAGATTCAATGGAAATGAAAACCCTTTTGCTTGTACAAGTCATGCACTTTCGGGTGGTGGCTTAGCCATCACGGAGACAGGTGTTTCTCCGGATACACCTCACAGCAACAGGAAATTAAGTAAGCGGTTTTTGTCGCCCGTACATGTTGACTGGCATACCAACAATACCTTTGCCGGCTCCCAGCAGATTCATCACATTGTAGGTAACGTAGGTCCATCGTTCTTCAGTCCAGTTTATGGTAAAGGAGCTCCTATGCTCCTATGGATATTTTGTTATATACCGTTTTAGAAAGATTCCATTTTTTATTCATAAAAGTGAAATTGATTAGGTATAGATAGTTTTCTGTAGCTGATAGACGTTACTGTGGCCAAAATCTACCCCCCATTGAAAAACTAATGCTATCAGAATGCTTCTTTAGTTCACGTATAGGTGTGTTTTGTCTGACGTTTTCTGTCTGTGGGACAACCGCTTGACACGTGATGAAGTCTGTCCAGCTTCTTTGCCATATTGCACTTTTGATAAGCCATCGAATGAAAAACCAAAAAAAAGGACAATGGAAACGTGATTATTGATTATCGATTTCCAATTTTTGGAAGTACCGGATCTTCTAAACAATAATAACTCATCGGGACAAAGTAATGTTTATCAAAAACTAAATCACAGTTAACACCATGAAGATGATAACTGATTTAATAGAAGTTTCGTTTATTTTCCAAAAAATATTATTGGAAATCTAAACTCTAAACATCAAACATAAGAAGGCATTGTCGTATTCCAGCCGAAAACGACTGAATGGAATCCGCCGTTGAAGAGCGGACAGTCGAAAACAGTTTATTTTTCGCTTATTTAACAGCTAATTTAAATTTTATTACTGTAGCTAAGTGACAAGGCACGGCAAATGCTGGGTAAAGCGTACCATTGGTACTTCGCGTACCTGAAGGAATAAAATAGACCCCATCTTGCGGTCCTTAGCCTCTTACCCAGCAACTCCTATCCCTACCTCCCCGCGGTGCTGGCCGGGATACGAGCAACCTTAGGGAAGATCGGGTAACCAACCCCGGTGGGAACTATGGTCGTATGCTGACAGGGAAGGGGGTTTGCTCCTCTTCGGAGGTGCAAATCTTATTGAGCGTCTGTTCTCCATGTCAGGATCGGCTCACAACAGCGTCTGTTCTCCATGCTAGGGCGGCTGATCATCGTCCGAGTGCCAGCGAGGGACTCTAAAATGAAACTGTGCACCATGGTCCACCGGAAATAAGGAGGAATGGTCCTCCGGAAATTTAGGGGTTTGGTGTCAGGCCCTGCAAGCCAGCCTTTAAAAATCATAAGCAACGAACAATCAACAAGAGAGTACGGACCGGAACCATCGGCGAAGACCACTGCGACGAAAAGGGACTAGCGATTGGAAACTCGGTTCGTGGAACTGCAAATCTCTCAACTTCATCGGGAGCACACGCATACTCGCCGATGTGCTCATCGTGGATTCGGCATCGTAGCGCTGCAGGAGGTTTGTTGGAAGGGATCAATGGTGCAAACGTTTAGAGGTAATCATACCATCTACCAGAGCTGCGGCAATACACACGAGCTGGGAGCAGCTTTCATAGTGATGAGTGATATGCAAGGCGCGTGATCGGGTGGTGGCCGATCAATGAAAGAATGTGCAGGTTGAGGATCAAAGGCCGGTTCTTCAACTTCAGCATAATCAACGTCCATAGCCCACACTCCGGAAGCACTGATGATGATAAGGACGCATTCTACGCGCAGCTGGAACGTGAGTACGACAGCTGCCCAAGCCACGACGTCAAAATCATCATAGGAGATTTGAACGCTCAGGTTGGCCAAGAGGAGGAGTTTAGACCGACTATTGGAAAGTTCAGCGCTCACCGGCTGACGAACGAAAACGGCCTACGACTAATTGATTTCGCCGCCTCCAAGAATATGGCCATTCGTAGCACCTACTTCCAACACAGCCTCCCGTATCGGTACACCTGGAGATCACCACTGCAGACAGAATCACAAATCGACCACGTTCTGATTGATGGACGGCATTTCTCCGACATTATCGACGTCAGGACATATCGTGGCGCTAACATCGACTCGGACCACTATCTGGTGATGGTTAAACTGCGCCCAAAACTATCCGTCATCAACAATGTTCGGTACCGACGACCGCCGCGGTACGACCTAGAACGACTGAAGCAACCTGATGTCGCCACTGCATACGCGCAGCATCTCGAGGCAGCGTTGCCGGAAGAGGGTGAGCTCGATGGGGCCTCTCTTGAGGACTGCTGGAGTACAGTTAAAGCAGCCATTAACGACGCAGCGGAGAACAACGTCGGGTATATGGGTCGAAGTCGACGGAACGATTGGTTCGACGAAGAGTGCAGACAGATTCTGGAGGAGAAGGACGCAGCGCGGGCGGTCGCGCTGCAGCAAGGTACCCGGCAGAACGTGGAACGTTATAGACGGAAGCGGAGACAGCAGACCCGCCTTTTTCAGGAGAAGAAACGCCGCCTGGAAGAAGCGGAGTGCGAGGAGATGGAACAGCTGTGCTGTTCTCAAGAAACACGCAAGTTCTATCAGAAGCTCAACGCATCCCGCAAAGGCTTCGTGCCGCGAGCCGAAATGTGCCGGGATAAGGATGGGAGCATCTTGACGGACGAACGTGTGGTGATCGAAAGGTGGAAGCAGCACTACGAGGAACATCTGAATGGCGCTGAGAGTACAGGCAGTGAAAGTCAAGGCAGCGGAGGAGATGACTACGTCAGTTCAGCGGACGATGGAAGCCAACCAGCCCCCACCTTGAGAGAAGTTAAAGATGCCATTCAACAGCTAAAGACCAATAGAGCAGCTGGTAAGGATGGTATCGGAGCTGAGCTCATCAAGATGGGCCCGGAAAAGCTGGCCACTTGCCTGCACATACTGATAGTCAGAATCTGGGAAACCGAACAGCTACCGGAGGAGTGGAAGGAAGGGGTTATATGCCCCATCTACAAGAAAGGCGACAAACTGGAGTGTGAGAACTTTCGAGCGATCACCATCCTTAATGCCGCCTACAAAGTGATATCCCAGATCATCTTCCGTCGTCTGTCACCATTAGTGAACGAGTTCGTGGGAAGTTATCAAGCCGGCTTCGTTGACGGCCGCTCGACAACGGACCAGATCTTTACTGTACGGCAAATCCTTCAAAAATGCCGTGAATACCAGGTCCCAATGCACCATCTGTTCGTTGATTTCAAGGCGGCATACGACAGTATAGACCGCGTAGGGCTATGGAAAATTATGGACGAGAACAGCTTCCCCGGGGAAGCTTACCAGACTGATCAAAGCAACGGTGGATGATGTGCAAAACTGTGTGAAGATTTCGGGCGAACACTCCAGTTCGTTCGAATCGCGCCGGGGACTAAGACAAGGTGATGGACTTTCGTGCCTGTTGTTCAACATTGCGCTAGAAGGTGTCATGCGGAGAGCCGGGTGTAACAGCCGGGGTACGATTTTCAACAGATCCAGTCAATTTATTTGCTTCGCGGATGACATGGACATTGTCGGCCGAACATTTGCAAAGGTGGCAGAACTGTACACCCGCCTGAAACGTGAAGCAGCAAAAGTTGGACTGGTGGTGAATGCGTCAAAGACAAAGTACATGCTTGTGGGCGGAACCGAGCGCGACAGGGCCCGCCTGGGAAGCAGTGTTACGATAGACGGGATACCTTCGAGGTGGTCGAGGAATTCGTCTACCTCGGATCCTTGCTAACGGCTGACAACAACGTTAGTCGTGAAATACGAAGGCGCATCATCTGTGGAAGTCGGGCCTACTACGGGCTCCAGAAGAAACTGCGGTCGAAAAAGATTCGCCACCGCACCAAATGTGTCATGTACAAGACGCTTATAAGACCGGTTGTCCTCTACGGTCATGAAACATGGACAATGCTCGAGGAGGACTTGCAAGCACTCAGGTATTCGAGAGACGGGTGCTTAGGACCATCTTTGGCGGTGTGCAAGAAGACGGTGTGTGGCGGCGAAGAATGAACCATGAGCTCGCCCAACTCTACGGCGAACCCAGTATCCAGAAGGTAGCTAAAGCCGGAAGGGTACGATGGGCAGGACATGTTGCAAGAATGCCGGACAGCAACCCTGCAAAGATGGTGTTCGCTTCCGATCCGGCAGGTACGAGACGGCGTGGAGCGCAGCGAGCGAGATGGGCAGACCAGGTGCAGAACGACTTGGCGAGCGTGGGGCGTATCCGAGGATGGAGAGATGCGGCCTCGAACCGTGCATTGTGGCGTCAAATTGTTGATTCAGTGTTATCTGTTTAGATGTTAACTAAATAAATGAAATGAAAGCTAAGTGACAACTCATGCCGCGCGAAGCTTTTATAATTGTTATTATAATTTGTTTCTCTAGTGCCATTTAATTCGTGATTCGTCCAAGTCCGAGTAACATCACATATCGTTAGTGTATTTGTTACGATAATTTGGATCGGTAAATTCTTCACGTATTATACACAATGCTCAGCTGCGAATAGATTAAATATCTGACTTATTTTTGCAAACAACATAAGTCCTGCTATTTATTAGTCCTAATCCAAACCATTCGTCCAACTGCCATAAATCGGTCTAAGAAAAAAATCCAACCAAGAGCAAGCTTCATTTATCTCAGCTGATTCCGCAGACGGCCACCTCCTAATCGCCTGCCGTCATAGCATTTATAACTTTCCAGACGAACATAATTGGGTACACTACGCTACACGTTGACGACGATGAAACTAACCAAAAGACATCCGAGAAAATTGTCTCGATTTTCGCCAACATTGCAACCGATTGTTATCTCCTCCACTGCCCGTCCATCATCCATCAAAACGGCTCGATTCATGCGCAACCATGCGTGTGCTATCTGTGGAAGCCTTTTCTATAGAGTCTATAATATAGCGGTGCGATCCATGGTTGCTATCACGGCGCTGCGCTTCGTTGGTGCAACGGATGTGTTGTCGTTGTCATCTTCAATCTGATTAGAGTAGGAAATTTTCTCTTCATGAATTTTATGGGACATAAAATGATCGTGAAGCTGCTACCACTTTTGGACGAAAATTGACAACGTTTTATGGGCTGTTTGATGATGATACCGTGCGGTCAACTACACTATTTTCTAAAAATAAACAAACATCGTAAACATTAGAGTTTGATCCATGCTTCGATGCTAGAATATAACGCTGTGCTGATTCCAACAACGTAGCGAGGAAAAATGTTGGGAGCAGCTTAATTTGAAATCTTACAAACAACATCCGACAAGCGAGTCCAAAACGCGGGCCACTCCTCAGATGAGTAGACCGCTACGCTTCCATGCATCGCCGACATAGTTGCAACGCACAGTGTTGCTTTTTGCCGATTTCGTGCGCTTTTTTAATAACATCGTTTCTGTTGATTTTTTCGCTGTAGTTTGTTTGGAGAAGACGTTAGATATGAAAAAGGCCTTTTTTTTGAGAAAATCTGTAAAATGATTAATCCACCTAAAAGTGAGATAAAATTTTTGCCTAACCAGCGATACTAGATATGAACCTAGTGTCTTCAGAAAAGTTGAAGCGGATGGTATTTCAAGCCACTTTCCCAAAGAGACCCCATACCTATGACTTATATAGTACGAGATATGTGACATTTTCTGTGGAAGGTCCCTGAAATCAGTTTTTTGAGCACAACTTCAGGCTTCAGGTTATATTTACTACCTTCTACAAAGTTGTTTGGCTAACAAAAATACACGTTTTTGTAAAACATTGCAAAGCCCTATCTCTTAAAATTGAAAAGTTATTTGAGAAAATGTTTTTTTTTCTAGGGGTGTTTTAGAATCGTGTAACTTGTTTCGGCGCAAAATGGCGCACACAACTTTTTAGTTTACTGAAACTGCTGTATGTCTACTCTTATTTCGCGGTTGAAGCTCGTGTTTGAACGAAATTAAACGTGAGTTATAAAGATTTCAAATGTCCCACTTTTTGCTCTACTTGGATATTAAGTTTATGTAAATGCTATAGGATTACAATAAAAATTAACCTTTGATAGGTGGTCAATAGGCCAATAGTATATTGCAACATGATGAACTGAGCTGAGACTTATCAACGGAAATATAACATAGGACTACGCAGCTGTATGTAATGGATTTGTTATCAATAGATCGGGTTCTACATTGCTTGGGATGGGTCCGCGAAGTTAGGCATAATTCGGTCATCTTCATGTCATGGGCTGTTCTGGGAATATGCACTTTTGCTTTTCAAATGTCAAATATTGCAGCATCGTATTCTACATTGATTAAAGTACAATTGTTTTGAATTTCTACACGACTTTATGCAATTCTCAAATTAAGTATCACAGTGAATTTCTTCAAAGAATCTTATTTATGGAACGTCACCTCGAATGATCACATTTTTTCATTTTCTCATACAGTCATCATTGAAGCAGTCAGTACATGGATAAAAGTGCACTGTGTGCGACTAATGCATGACGACGGAACACTCTTTGGGCTGCGAAATGGTGAGTTGACGTCTGGGAAGGAGCGACCTACACAGCTCTGGTCCTCACAAGTTCCAATCTCACGCTTTCACGGGTCTTCCGATGACAATCGACCGCCAGCTAAGGGTTTTGTACTTCGCTGGTAGTACAGCCTGGGCACTGTTGTCCTTCTGACATCAGTTAGAGTGAGGGGGTGCGACCAAGGGGACCATCGTTCCTAATCTCTAATCCCAAGGCGCTAAGCGACCCGTGCCGAGGGGATGCCAGGGGAATGAACTAATAAGCTAGGCCTTTAACGGAGCCTGTGGGGTACCTGGGTACCTCCACAGTAATTGTCCCTTACCGCGTCATATGCTGGGCTCTAGCGTGGTGGACCTCTTTTCCCGAGCAACTCGTGGGACCAAAATGGAAAACCAAGTCAATTCTTCAATTAGTGGTAGTAGTGTGGGCGACAACCCCTTCGCAAGAGGTGGGTTGTTCAGGTCTCCGCCTAGGAGATCAGAGGCAATAGTCGGCAGCTCGGTGCGCAGCGCCAGCGTGGGCCATTTAACCTTCTCCTCGGCTACGCCGGTAGTGGTTATGTACGGCCCATGGCTTGTGAGAGCGATGAACCACGAACGCGATGGGCTTTCGGCCTTTGAGGTGGCGACGGAACAGCTGGACGCCATCATCGCCTTTGCGTTATCGAAGCATAATATCAGTAAGGACCTCAAGGGGAGCTTGCTGAAACTTCGAAAGTCGATGTAGAGGGCGGTCGGGACGGCCAAGTGTAAACCCGTGAAATCCGTGGAGTCGAGGTCTACCCACACTGAGGCCCAAGGATTCGCGGACTCGGGTAAGGTCGAATCGAACGAGCGCGTACCAGCGAAGACGGTGGTGCCAAAGTCTACCCAGACTGAGGCTCAAGTATGCGCGGGCTCGTCGGGGGTGACTGCTTCAACGGAGCAGACACAAAAACGGGGAAGACAGTCTCCAGGAGATGAGCTTCCTGGGGGCTGCTATTCCTGAAGTAAAGTGTAGGCCTCCTGATCACTATAAACATTTTGTTTTGGACGAATTGGACGGAATTTTCAGTTTTACAACACTTCTAAAACTGATCATTTTGATTTCCTCGAACAAAAACCATTTTTTTTAAATGATGAAAAAACCTCAAATTCCCCAGTTTTAAAATATGCAGAGCAATCCTTAGCCCTTCCTCTGTTCAACCTAGGAAGCAATGGATCCCCCTTTTCCCCCATTCAAAAATACAGGCATTTGAAAATGGCAGATTTTTTCAAGAAAAACAGTGATATCTCTGCAATCCATAAATGTATTCACTCGGCTGTGCAACCAAAACGTCCATTTTTTTATGCTCTAAAACAGCGGTTCTCAACCTGGAGTACATGTACCCCTGGGGGTACCTTCGTTGGCCCCAGGGGTACCTCGGACAAAAATATGTAATGGCGGATGTAATACAATTCCATTAAATACTTATTCATAAAGTTTCATTTTCAAAAGTTAAAATTGCGTAATATTTAATTTAAAAACTTTGTACCCTACATAATATGTATGGCGATCAGCAAATGGAAAGCTTTTAAATCCTGCCATTACAACCAGCATAGTGAATAAAGGGCTGTCAGGCAAAACGAAGCGGCTCGGAAGCCTCCTTTCAAGAGGCTCGGAAGCCTCCTTTCAAGAGGCTCGGAAGCCTCCTTTTAAGAAGCTCGGAAGTTTCCTTTAAAGAAGCTCGGAAGTTTCCTTTAAAGAGGCTCGGAAGCCTCCTTTCAAAAGGGCTGGGAAGCCTCCTTTCAAGAGGCTCGGAAGCCTCCTTTCAAGAGGCTCGGAAGCCTCCTTCCAAGAGGCTCGGGAGCCTCCTTCCAAGAGGCTCGGGAGCCTCCTTCCAAGAGGCTCGGGAGCCTCCTTCCAAGAGGCTCGGGAGCCTCCTTCCAAGAGGCTCGGGAGCCTCCTTCCAAGAGACTCGAAGCCTCCTTCCAAGAGGCCTCAAGCCTCCTTCCAAGAGGCTCAGCCTCCTTCCAAGAGGCTCCAGCCTCCTTCCAAGAGGCCTGGAAGCCTCCTTCCAAGAGGCCTGGAAGCCTCCTTCCAAGAGGCCTCAGGAAGCCTCCTTCCAAGAGGCTCGGAAGCCTCCTTCCAAGAGGCTCAGAGCCTCCTTCCAAGAGGCTCGGAAGCCTCCTTCCAAGAGGCTCGGAAGCCTCCTTCCAAGAGGCCTCAGAGCCTCCTTCCAAGAGGCTCAGAGCCTCCTTCAAGAGGCCTCAGAAGCCTCCTTTCAAGAGGCCAGGAAGCCTCCTCCAAGAGGCCTCAGAGCCTCCTTCCAAGAGGCTCAGGAAGCCTCCTTTCAAGAGGCTCAGAGCCTCCTTTCAAGAGGCCTCCAGAAGCCTCCTTTCAAGAGGCTCAGGAAGCCTCCTTTCAAGAGGCCTCAAGCCTCCTTTCAAGAGGCTCAGAAGCCTCCTTTCAAGAGGCCTCAGAGCCTCCTTCAAGAGGCCTCGGAAGCCTCCTTTCAAGAGGCTCAGAAGCCTCCTTTCAAGAGGCCTCAGGCCTCCTTTCAAGAGGCTCAGAAGCCTCCTTCCAAGAGGCTCAGAAGCCTCCTTTCAGAAGCTCAAGCCTCCCTCCAAGAGGCACGGAAGCCTCCTTTCAGCACAAGTCAGGCAAACCTGGTAGCAGCGACTTGATTGCGACTAAATCTGGTCACATATGAGTTACAGTAACCTATGTGGAATATGTGTGCTGCTAGGGTCGGAAGCCTCCTTTCAAGAGGCTTGGAAGCCTCCTTTCAAGAGGCTTGGAAGCCTCCTTTCAAGAGGCTTGGAAGCCTCCTTTAAGAGGCTCGGAAGCCTCCTTTCAAGAGGCTCGGAAGCCTCCTTTCAAGAGGCTCGGAAGCCTCCTTCCAAGAGGCTCGGAAGCCTCCTTTCAAGAAGCTCGGAAGCCTCCCTCCAAGAGGCACGGAAGCCTCCTTTCAGCACAAGTCAGGCAAACCTGGTAGCAGCGACTTGATTGCGACTAAATCTGGTCACATATGAGTTACAGTAACCTATGTGGAATATGTGTGCTGCTAGGGTCGGAAGCCTCCTTTCAAGAGGCTTGGAAGCCTCCTTTCAAGAGGCTTGGAAGCCTCCTTTCAAGAGGCTTGGAAGCCTCCTTTAAGAGGCTCGGAAGCCTCCTTTCAAGAGGCTCGGAAGCCACCTTTCAAGAGGCTCGGAAACCTCCTTTTAGAGGCTGGGAAGCCACCTTTCAAAAGGCTCCGATGGTTCCTTTCAAGCGGCTAGGAAGCCTTCTTCCAAGAGGCTCAGCCTCCTTTCAAGAAGCCTCAGCCTCCCTCCAAGAGGCACGGAAGCCTCCTTTCAGCACAAGTCAGGCAAACCTGGTTGCAGCGACTTGATTGCGACTAAATCTGGTCACATATGAGTTACAGTAACCTATGTGGAATATGTGTGCTGCTAGGGTCGGAAGCTTCCTTTCAAGAGGCTCGGAAGCCACCTTTCAAGAGGCTCGGAAGCCTCCTTTCAAGAGGCTCGGAAGCCTCCTTTAAGAGGCTCGGAAGCCTCCTTTCAAGAGGCTCGGAAGCCACCTTTCAAGAGGCTCGGAAACCTCCTTTAAGAGGCTCGGAAGCCACCTTTCAAAAGGCTCGGAAGGCTCCTTTCAATAGGCTCAGAAGGCTCCTTTCAAGAGGTTCGAAGGCTCCTTCCAAGAGGCTCGTTTCAAGAGGCTCAGAAGCCTCCTCTCAAGAGGCTCGGAAGCCTCCGCTCAAGAGGCTCTGAAGCCTCCTCTCAAGAGGCTCTGGAGCCTCCTTTCAAGACGCTCGGAAGCCTCCTTTCAAGAGGCTCGGAAGCCTCCTTTCAAGAGGCTCGGAAGCCTCCTTTCAAGAGGCTCGGAAGCCTCCTTTCAAGAGGCCTCAGAGGCTCCTTCAAGAGGCTCAAGGCTCCTTTCAAGAGGCCTCAGGCTCCTTTCAAGAGGCCTCAGGCTCCTTTCAAGAGGCTCGGAAGGCTCCTTTCAAGAGGCTCGGAAGGCTCCTTTCAAGAGGCTCGGAAGCCTCCTTTCAAGAGGCTCGGAAGCCTCCTTTCAAGAGGCTCAGAAGCCTCCTCTCAAGAGGCTCGGAAGCCTCCTCTCAAGAGGCTCTGAAGTCTCCTCTCAAGAGGCTCTGAAGCCTCCTTTCAAGAGGCTCGGAAGCCTCCTTTCAAGAGGCTCGGAAGCCTCCTTCCAAGAGGTTCGGAAGCCTACACACTTAACTCATTTCACAGTATTCGGTAAATTTTACCGAAATCTCAACAGCAGAACTGTTCGGTAATTATTTTACAGATTTTTTGTAATTTTTTCCATTGTTCAACTGTCAAAATCACCGAAAATCAGTAAAATTATTTACCGAACAGTTCTGCTGTTGAGATTTCGGTAAAATTTTACCGAATTCGGTGATTTATTTTAAGTGTGTACTTCCAAGAGGCTCGGAAGCCTCCTTCCAAGAGGCTCGGAAGCCTCCTTCCAAGAGGCTCGGAAGCCTCCTTCCAAGAGGCTCGGAAGCCTCCTTCCAAGAGGCTCGGAAGCCTCCTTTAAGAGGCTCGGAAGCCTCCTTTCAAGAGGCTCGGAAGCCTCCTTTCAAGAGACTCGGAAGCCTCCTTTCAAGAGACTCGGAAGCCTCCTTTCAAGAGGCCTCAAGCCTCCTTCAAGAGGCTCAGAGCCTCCTTTCAAGAGGCTCAGAGCCTCCTTCCAAGAGGCTCGGAAGGCTCCTTTCAAGAGGCTCGGAAGCCCTCCCTTTCAAGAGGCCCAGAAGCCTCCTTTCAAGAGGCCCAGAAGCCTCCTTTCAAAATGCTCAGAAGCCTCCTTTCAAGATGCTCAGAAGCCTCCTTTCAAGAGGCTCGAAAGCCTCCTTCCAAGAGGCTCAGATGCCTCCTTTCAAGAGGCTCGGAAGCCTCCTTTCAAAAGGCTCAGAAGTCTTCTTTCAAGAGGCTCAGAAGCCTCCTTTCAAGAGGCTCGGAAGCCTCCTTTCAAGAGGCCTGGAAGCCTCCTTCCAAGAGGCCTGGAAGCCTCCTTCCAAGAGGCTCAGAAGCCTCCTTCCAAGAGGCCTGGAAGCCTCCTTCAAGAGGCTCAGGAAGCCTCCTTCCAAGAGAGGCCTCAGAGCCTCCTTCCAAGAGGCCTGGAAGCCTCCTTCCAAGAGGCTCAGCCTCCTTCCAAGAGGCTCGGAAGCCTCCTTCCAAGAGGCCTCAGGCCTCCTTCCAAGAGGCTCAGAAGCCTCCTTCCAAGAGGCTCAGGCCTCTTCCAAGAGGCTCGGCCTCCTTCCAAGAGGCTCAAGCCTCCTTCCAAGAGAGGCCTCGAAGCCTCCTTCCAAGAGGCCTCAGAAGCCTCCTTCCAAGAGGCTCAGAAGCCTCCTTCCAAGAGGCCTCAGAAGCCTCCTTCCAAGAGGCTCTCAAGCCTCCTTCCAAGAGGCTCAGAAGCCTCCTTCCAAGAGGCCTGGAAGCCTCCTTCCAAGAGGCCTCAGAAGCCTCCTTCCCAGAGGCTCGAGAGCCTCCTTTCAAGAGGCCCGGAAGCCTCCTTTCAAGAAGCCTGGAAGCCTCCTTTCAAGAAGCCTGGAAGCCTTTTTTCAAGAGGCTCGGAAGCCTCCTTTCAAGAGGCTCGGAAGCCTCCTTTCAAGAGGCTCGGAAGCCTCCTTTCAAGAGGCTCGGAAGCCTCCTTCCAAGAGGCTCGGAAGCCTCCTTTCAAGAAGCTCGGAAGCCTCCCTCCAAGAGGCACGGAAACCTCCTTTCAGCACAAGTCAGGCAAACCTGGTAGCAGCGACTTGATTGCGACTAAATCTAGTCACATATGAGTTACAGTAACCTATGTGGAATATGTGTGCTGCTAGGGTCGGAAGCCTCCTTTCAAGAGGCTCGGAAGCCTCCTTTAAGAGGCTCGGAAGCCTCCTTTCAAGAGGCTCGGAAGCCACCTTTCAAGAGGCTCGGAAACCTCCTTTAAGAGGCTCGGAAGCCTCCTTTCAAGAGGCTCGGAAGCCACCTTTCAAGAGGCTCGGAAGGCTCCTTGCAATAGGCTCAGAAGGCTCCTTTCAAGAGGTTCGGAAGGCTCCTTCCAAGAGGCTCGTTTCAAGAGGCTCGGAAGCCTCCTCTCAAGAGGCTCGGAAGCCTCCTCTCAAGAGGCTCGGAAGCCTCCTTTCAAGAGGCTCGGAAGCCTCCTTTCAAGAGGCTCGGAAGGCTCCTTTCAAGAGGCTCGGAAGGCTCCTTTCAAGAGGCTCGGAAGGCTCCTTTCAAGAGGCTCGGAAGGCTCCTTTCAAGAGGCTCGGAAGCCTCCTTTCAAGAGGCTCAGAAGCCTCCTCTCAAGAGGCTCGGAAGCCTCCTCTCAAGAGGCTCGGAAGCCTCTTCTCAAGAGGCTCTGAAGCCTCCTCTCAAGAGGCTCTGAAGCCTCCTTTCAAGAGGCTCGAAAGCCTCCTTTCAAGAGGCTCGGAAGCCTCCTTCCAAGAGGTTCGGAAGCCTACTTCCAAGAGGCTCGGAAGCCTCCTTCCAAGAGGCTCGGAAGCCTCCTTCGAAAAGGCTCGGAAGCCTCCTTCCAAGAGGCTCGGAAGCCTCCTTCCAAGAGGCTCGGAAGCCTCCTTCCAAGAGGCGCGGAAGCCTCCTTCCAAGAGGCTCGGAAGCCTCCTTCCAAGAGGCTCGGAAGCCTCCTTTCAAGAGGCTCGGAAGCCTCCTTTCAAGAGGCTCGGAAGCCTCCTTTCAAGAGACTCGGAAGGCTCCTTTCAAGAGGCTCAGAAGGCTCATTTCAAGAGGCACGGAAGCCCCCTTTCAAGAGGCTCGGAAGCCTTCTTTCAAGAGACTCGGGACCCTCCTTCCATGAGGCTCCGAAGCCTCCTTCCATGAGGCTCGGAAGCCTCCTTTCAAGAGGCTTGGAGGCCTCCTTTCATGAGGCTCGAAAGCCTTCTTTTAAGAAACTCGAAAACCTAATTTTATGAAACTCGGAACCCTTTTCTAAATGGGCTCGAAAGCCCCCTTTGAAGAGCTCCTTTATAAGAGGTTCGTAAGGCCAAAGTTGAGGACTTATAGGAAGCTTGACCTTTAAACTTAATTTAAATTGAAAAGCTTCACGTAATAGCGAATATTTCAGACAACTTTTCAGCCATCTTATAAGTTATGCGTATTTTCATTCCCAGCAAAAAAATAGGGGGTACCTCAATGAAGGTAAAAGCTCGAAGGGGTACCTCTCAAGAAAAAGGTTGAGAACCGCTGCTCTAAAACTTTGTAGAAGACGTCACTTCGATATAAATTAAAAGCAAAAAGTTACAATCAAAATTTTGATTTTTTAGGGTCACCCTAACATTATTTTTTGAAATTATGATACAAATGACGTAAAACAATGGTTTCTTCAGCAAAGTGCCTCACAATTAAATAAGGAACATATTTCTAGAACATCGTACAATGCTAAAATTAGAAATATAGAAGTTAAAAATTTTATCTCAAAATGTAGTGGGACTACCCTATTGCAACAAACTTCAAAATAAAGCTTGAATAATAAGCTTTGACTTTGCTGAAGACACTTTGTTCCTAAAATATCATCTTTGAGGCGAAAATATTGTTTTCCTCCTAATTTCCCGGCGTGCATTGATTTATAATTTTTTTCATTAAATTTTATGGAAAAAAATTATTTCAAAACACTGTGATTTTGCCAAATAATAATCAAATTATGGTGTTTACAGATTTGCGCCGAAATAAAAATAAAAGTATCCATGAACGTGACAATGGGGAGAAAAATCTCCTTTTCGTGATATTCTTGAACATATTCATCGATCTCAACAATGCCGAACGAATGGCCAGACATCCCAGAGGCCCACTACAACCAACAATGAATCCCCATAGCCATTCGGTCGGATGTACAATTTTGCCAACCGAACCGGACAATAATATTGCGCTGGATATTGTGTGCGAAGAATAACTCCGCAAATCCCTTTACGAGCTTGCTCGTTCGTTCGTTGTTGTTGATTCGTTCGTGCTCAGCTCTATTAGATGCACCATGGGAAGTGAGGTAATTTATTAAGCGGACACACGTGAACGACGTTTGAGACCCTTACCGATGTGGTTACGTAAAATCAATAATCAAGGTTAATAGATATAAGATGGGACGATTCAACAATAATGGATTTGCGAAATTATGTTACAAAGCTAATGTGGAACTGACCTTTTTGGACTTTTTTGTTAACATCCAGATTTTGGGTACAAATAAAATGAAAACATCATAATTTTCTGTAATATTTATTCAGAGTCAGACATGGGTGGCCTCTGCAGCCTAGGTGGGCGTCAACAAAAACGTCGCGTCATCGCGTCAAAAACATCGAATGTATCATTATAGAAAATCCAAATTTCTTCTCCGACTTTTTGGACTATAAATCACGTCCACCGTAATAAATTTGAACCAATATTCTTTTAGCCTTGCACTTTAGATAAATAATATCATATGCACAATTTATTGTTCGAAAACAAAATGAGCGTTTAGCTCCTACACGAGCTTTTTAATTCTCGTGTCTATTGATATTGGAGTAATTCAAAGTTAAAAATGCAATCATCGTTAGCTTCGTTCTAAACCATGTTAACAGTTGTAGGAGAAAAGCTCAACCAGTGGCACCGTCGTTATTCAATATGGTTTTTAAAGTTATTTCTAAGCACTCTATTTTCATGTGATTTTGTGGATTTCAGATGCAAAACAGATAATATGCAAACATCGACATACCTAAAAATTTTAGAAATTCACAGTATTTCAAATAGTCCTGTTTCCTATTAGAACAGTATTATAGTATAACAGTTCTACAAATATTCATTCAAAACAAATCGGAATTTTCAAGGTCAACAGCGTCAGAGAAAAATTCCATAATATTTTCATTTGAATCTGAATGACCTTTCAACATTTCAAAATTATCAAAACAAACGTGCAGTTATTGTGCAACACTTTTCATATATCTGCAGACTCATGAAGTTTCCCCATTCGGTTGATGTAATCTCCCTCAGATACAGAATCAAAAAGCAGGTCAGCGCCTATTCGAAACAAATCAAACTCATACCTAGATATCAGATATAGCAGCAGCTGGGTTCTACCAACTACACAATTCATGCGGGGAAGCCATTTTTACGGTCATCAAATATTCCAATGACGTAAGAGTGAAAGGGGGGTTCGTTTTGGTGCTGCAAAGTGACGTTAGGTCGAACAAAAATCTAGATATAGCAGCATGCATGTCACTGGGAATCGGTCGGCCGGCGTGGGAAGGTGAGTCAATCGGGTCAGACATGAAGACTACGGCAGCAGTTCGTTGGCACCGGGGTACGGGCCGACATCGCCTCGCAACAGCGCCAAAGTGGATTCGTTCCGAATTAGTTTCTCCAATATTTATGATGGTTTTAATTCCGACATTCAACTCACAATCAGAGGACACGAGCGGGACCATCGGAGTATAATTGAATTTTTCATCCAATTAATGGATATGGGAAGAATAGATAATCAATTGGCATATTGAGTCGAAACCATTCCAAAAGAAATCATCATAAGTGTATAGAGGTCTATGACGTGTGTAGCGGCCAATTTAGATCGCTTATGATATTATTTATACCGCAAATGGAAATGTGCTCCTAATATAGAATTTGTGGGAGCAATACCGCAAACTCAGTCAAACGACAAGAAATTTTGGCACGCTTAGAGGTTCGTGCAGCCAAACAATAAACACTGTGGTGAACGCCAATTTCTTAAGCTATAAAGGGCCCATTCACAAATTACATAACGCATTAGGGGGTGGGAGGGTATCTGTCTGAGCGTTACGGCCTATACAAATTTTGAATCCCTTCAATACAAAAAACGTTACGAGGGGGTGGGTGGGGGTTGAAAATGGTCAATTTTAGCGTTATGTAATTTGTGAATGAACCCTAAATACACTTTTTGTAATAATGGCAGTCTGCTAGATGTCTGGATGAACTATTTGACGATTAGACAAAAAGTGTACTAAGGGCTTTATTCTCTGCTTGATTCAAAAACGATGGACCAGTTTTATGACTATCAACATCCAAAATCTTGCCCAAATATCTCGGATGAATCATTACATCCTCCAAACAACACGCGGTTTCTTCGACATTCCAATCCACGACGGGCCTCACATCGAGCATCAGACCAACGCACCTTCACATAGGCAATCATGAGACCTTCAAGTTCCACGCGATCGCGTTAGGTCCGATATTTTCATTGTTTTTACCAACATAAATAGCTCCGCAACCTGCATACTCGGCATACTGTAGATATAACGATGACATACCCTAAGGTCCTAAGAAATTAAGAGGAGAATTGGACACTAAGCCTTTCTGGATTTTTTTTCACGCTAATAAAACCCATGCAAACCAGTGTGTTGATAATATTTCAACAAATGTTTCACAAAGCAGACCTACACACTTAAATCATTTCACAGATTTCGGTGAATTTTGCTTCAATTCACCGAAATCTCAACAGCAGATTTGTTCGGTAATTATTTCACCGATTTTCTGCGGTATTTTCCTTTGTTCAACTGTCAAAACTACCAAAAAATCTGTAAAATTTTTACCGAACAGTTCTGCTGTTGAGATTTCGGTGAAATTTCACAGAAATCTGCGATTTATTTTAAGTGTGTAGGATAGCCTTGTTAATTAGGACAAAAGGATGGAAGTGGCCGTCATAGTTCATTTTCAGCGCTAGAAATTCGATTACATCTACTTAGGTGCCCACCGGTAGATGCGTTTTAGGCCCATTTCCCCAATAGTTTAGTGCCGCCACAAATAAGCGGCATAAAACTACTCTGCCGCAGGTGACCTCCATTACCATAACTGGAAAGAGACAGCAGGCCAGCATCGAGCGACTAACCCCTCCAGGCTCTGCTGCGGTGTCACTCGTTACAAGCAACTGTGCGTTGTCATCCTCCAAATGCGAACTAAGCGCTCGCTCCCATGCCTGAAGTCCGTCGCTGCAATCGATTTCCCATTCATCAAAGATTTAGTCTCTGCGCTCGACAGACGAGTCGACTGTCGTTGGGGTTTGCAGCGTTGGCTGGTAGTGAATCTCAACATTACCAACCGGACAAAGCTGTGTTGCTTGGCGAGGAATGATCGGTGTCTCTGACATTGATCTGTTACATCCTTATTTGAGTAGATTTGTTGAGACCTTATTCATCACTCTTTTTTATAATTTGCAATTCTTCCGTACTGGGAAACATTTTTGTTAATATATGTACAGCGTATGTGGTGTCAGACCATTTAATTGAATGCCATCAAAAGGCGTTTTTTCCTAAATGTATGATGGAATAGTCAAAGAATGTCTACAATAGATTCCAAGAAACCAATTACGATATAAGAGTTTTACAGCGTTTAGTTTTTTATCTGCTTAAAATATATTAAAGAAGAACGGTAGAAATCTCTCTATATAAAAATGAGTTTGTATTTCCTTTGAGGTATTACAACTCACGAACGGATGGACTGATTTGCAAGAATGTTTTCACTAATCGATTCGTCTTGAGATAAACTGTGTTCATATATAGAAAGAGTTTGCAAATTTTTCAGAAAAAGTTGAAAAATATTGAAATGCAATAATAGTATAGTATGAAATGTAAGGAAACCTAATGCAAGCGCAAAAAAACTCATAAATTGGCATTCAGAAAACCAAATTTAACAACAACCTGAGCAACGCAGGTACGTTCTCTTAATCTCTATATTTAAAAATAATAAGTTGTGTTTATATAGGGTAAGACCTGGCCAGAACGCCCCACTTGGATTTCTATAATTACCTAAGAGTCAAAATCAGTTAGTACCTATAAATAAATATTTGTAGAACCATCATACTATGCGAATATGGAAGTATTTCTGCATTCTTCTTCTTCTTTTTATTGGCATTACATCCCACACTGGGACAGAGCCGCCTCTGTATTACATAATGAAAATAATAGCAAAATACAAAAAGTTACAGTTTTGATGTAACTTTCAATGTTTTTTTGCTCAACATTATGGAGCGACGCTAGCATACTGTCCACAAAACTTGCATTTGAACACTCAGTCGGGCAACAAAATAACTTTTCTCAGTGGTTAATCTATATACATAAAAATGAATTTCTGTCTGTCTGAACCTTATAGACTCGGAAACTACTGAACCGATAGGCGTAGAAATTTGTATGCAGAGGTTTTTGGGGCCGGAGAAGGTTCTTAAGATGGTTCGAGACCCCTCCCCACTTTTTAAAGGGGGGCTCCCATACAATTCATTCATTTATTTAGTTAGCATCTAAACAGATAACACTGAATCAACAATTTGACGCCACAATGCACGGTTCGAGGCCGCATCTCTCCATCCTCGGATACGCCCCAATCTCGCCAAGTCGTTCTGAACCTGGTCTGCCCATCTCGCTCGCTGCGCTCCACGCCGTCTCGTACCTGCCGGATCGGAAGCGAACACCATCTTTGCAGGGTTGCTGTCCGGCATTCTTGCAACATGTCCTGCCCATCGTACCCTTCCGGCTTTAGCTACCTTCTGGATACTGGGTTCGCCGTAGAGTTGGGCGAGCTCATGGTTCATTCTTCGCCGCCACACACCGTCTTCTTGCACACCGCCAAAGATGGTCCTAAGCACCCGTCTCTCGAATACTCCGAGTGCTTGCAAGTCCTCCTCGAGCATTGTCCATGTTTCATGTCCGTAGAGGACAACCGGTCTTATAAGCGTCTTGTACATGACACATTTGGTGCGGTGGCGAATCTTTTTCGACCGCAGTTTCTTCTGGAGCCCGTAGTAGGCCCGACTTCCACAGATGATGCGCCTTTGTATTTCACGACTAACATTGTTATCAGCCGTTAGCAAGGATCCGAGGTAGACGAATTCCTAGACCACCTCGAAGGTATCCCCGTCTATCGTAACACTGCTTCCCAGGCGGGCCCTGTCGCGCTCTGTTCCGCCCACAAGCATGTACTTTGTCTTTGAGGCATTCACCACCAGTCCAACTTTTGTTGCTTCACGTTTCAGGCGGGTGTACAGCAATATGATAAAAGAAAGGTGAGGAGATCATTTAGTGTATTACACAGCAGTTTGCATGTAGTAGTGCGTCGTTTCCATTGCGTCTTAGCAACATCTTAGTCACATGACGACGGCCTACGTCACAGAGGTTGTTATTAATTTTTCCCCTCCTCCTCCTAGCGTCAACGCGGCGTATCGTCGTATCTAGGAGTAACCAGTATTTTGTTATTCTAACAATAACAAGAAAAAATATTTCGTGGTGAGCATAGTTGTTCATTCTTTAAGAATAACGATTAATTGAGCTATTTCAGGATAATGCGGCTATACCGGATAATTGAGGATTAATTTTTTTGGAACATTGAGCGCCCTCTGATTATGCAGATAGGTACGTTGCCGAGAAAATAGTGTAAAACATAACAGTGCAGTTTTTAGCCTTTCTTATTCAACCCTCTGTACTACGCGGAGCATAAAAGAAGTGCTTTTTGAAAATAGAAATCCTGATAATTCGAGTTATTATACTTTCGTGTAGTAATGTTATTCTTGATGAAGCTGTTCTTATTTTTTCTATAAAATATATTTTTGTTTCGTCAGTAGATTGAAAATATATATTGAAAATATTGAAAAAAGAAGTTTTCTTGTGCTTGGTTTAAGAAGTTGAGACCGTGTGACGTCACTCACTTCCCCTCAAATTTTGTTTATGTTTTTCACATTACTAATACTATTAAGCCTCCACTTCCTCCACACCTTTCTTTTACCATATTGGGTGTACAGTTCTGCCACCTTTGCAAATGTTCGGCCGACAATGTCCATGTCATCCGCGAAACAAATAAATTGACTGGATCTGTTGAAAATCGTACCCCGGCTGTTACACCCGGCTCTCCGCATGACACCTTCTAGCGCAATGTTGAACAACAGGCACGAAAGTCCATCACCTTGTCTTAGTCCCCGGCGCGATTCGAACGAACTGGAGTGTTCGCCCGAAATCTTCACACAGTTTTGCACACCATCCACCGTTGCTTTGATTAGTCTGGTAAGCTTCCCAGGGAAGCTGTTCTCGTCCATAATTTTCCATAGCTCTAAGCGGTCTATACTGTCGTATGCCGCCTTGAAATCAACGAACAGATGGTGCGTTGGGACCTGGTATTCACGGCATTTTTGAAGGATTTGCCGTACAGTAAAGATCTGATCCGTTGTCAAGCGGCCGTCAACGAAGCCGGCTTGATAACTTCCCACGAACTCATTCACTAATGGTGACAGACGACGGAAGATGATCTGGGATATCACTTTGTAGGCGGCATTAAGGATGGTGATCGCTCGAAAGTTCTCACACTCCAGCTTGTCACCTTTCTTGTAGATGGGGCATATAACCCCTTCCTTCCACTCCTCCGGTAGCTGTTCAGTTTCCCAGATTCTGACTATCAATTTGTGCAGGCAAGTGGCTAGCTTTTCCGGGCCCATCTTGATGAGCTCAGCTCCGATACCATCCTTACCAGCTGCTTTATTGGTCTTTAGCTGTTGGATGGCATCCTTAACTTCCCTCAAGGTGGGGGCTGGTTGGCTTCCATCGTCCGCTGAACTGACGTAGTCATCTCCTCCGCTGCCTTGTATTTCACTGCCTGTACTCTCAACGCGATTCAAATGTTCCTCGTAGTGCTACTTCCACCTTTCGATCACCACACGTTCGTCCGTCAAGATGCTCCCATCCTTATCCTGGCACATTTCCGCTCGCGGCACGAAGCCTTTGCGGGATGCGTTGAGCTTCTGGTAGAACTTGCGTGTTTCTTGAGAACGGCAGAGCTGTTCTATCTCCTCGCACTCCGCTTCTTCCAGGCGGCGTTTCTTCTCCTGAAAAGGGCGGGTCTGCTGTCTCCGCTTCCGTCTATAACGTTCCACATTCTGCCGGGTACCTTGCTGCAGCGCGACCGCCTGCGCTGCGTCCTTCTCCTCCAGAATCTGTCTGCACTCGAACCAATCGTTCCGTCGATTTCGTCCCATATACCCGACGTTGTTCTCCGCTGCGTCGTTAATGGCTGCATCGAGCTCACCCTCTTCCGGCAACGCTGCCTCGAGATGCTGCGCGTATGCAGTGGCGACATCAGGTTGCTTCAGTCGCTCTAGGTCGTACCGCGGCGGTCGTCGGTACCGAACATTGTTGATGACGGATAGTTTTGGGCGCAGTTTAACCATCACCAGATAGTGGTCAGAGTTGATGTTAGCGCCACGATATGTCCCGACGTCGATAATTTTGGAGAAGTGCCGTCCATCAATCAGAACGTGGTCGATTTGTGATTCTGTCTGCAGTGGAGATCTCCAGGTGTACCGATACGGAAGACTGTGTTGAAAGTAGGTGCTGCGAATGGCCATATTCTTGGAGGCAGCAAATCACACCAAGCGCCAACAAAAAATGTCCCATTTTTCTGCCCAAGCTTTCATTTCATAGATTTATTCGATCACAAATCGTATCAGATATCCCTTGGCCCCACAACTGAGGATATCTTACAATAAACGTACGTATGTATTGATATGAAATGATATCCGTTTGCCTTTAACGAACAAATTATCACAAGTCAGTCAAAAAGCCGCTTGGTGCGGTTTGGTAGAACCCCGACCATCTGGAACTCGAGAGAAATGGTTCTGATGGCGCTATAAAACATTTCGGACATTAAATCAAAGAATATCAAACACGTTAGAAAATTTAAAAAAAATATCAATAATTATGAAAAAGAATAGAATTTTCACATTTTCAGGATTTCGTGCGGAAGGTCCTGTTGGAAATTCTAAGAGGATTTCTGAAGAAATTCCTCTGGGAAATTTTCCCAGAATCCTATTGGAATTCATCCGGGAATTTGCAGCATAGTTTTCTCCGAAGATCCTCACGGAAGTTTCTCGTAAAATCCTTACGGAAATTTTTCAAATCATACCTGCATACATTTCTGTAGGAGTTTTTACGAGAATTTGTAGAAAAATTCAGAGTGCCCACTGAAATTCTATTTTCAAATTTCCACTTGTCCGATAAATCCGAATCTGAGAGCACCCCCACGCAAACCAACACCATCACTAAGTAGCCGAAGTCTTCACCTATGTGTTGATGATGTTGATTTGCGTGGGAGTACGAATTATTATTATTTATTCAGACTAAGGCCGAAGTGGCCTGTGCGGTATATAAGTCTTCTCCATTCGGCTCGGTCCATGGCTACACGTCGCCAACCACGCAGTCTACGGAGGGTTCGCAAGTCATCTTCCACCTGATCGATCCACCTTGCCCGCTGCGCACCTCGCCTTCTTGTGCCCGTCGGATCGTTGTCGAGAACCATTTTCACCGGGTTACTGTCCGACATTCTGGCTACGTGCCCGGCCCATCGCAGTCGTCCGATTTTCGCGGTGTGAACGATGGATGGTTCTCCCAACAGCTGATGCAATTCGTGGTTCATTCGCCTCCTCCACGTACCGTCCGCCATCTGCACCCCACCATAGATGGTACGCAGCACTTTCCTTTCGAAAACTCCAAGTGCGCGTTGGTCCTCCACGAGCATCGTCCAGGTTTCGTGTCCGTAGAGGACTACCGGTCTAATTAGCGTTTTGTAGATTGTCAGTTTGGTACGGCGGCGAACTCTATTCGATCGGAGCGTCTTGCGGAGTCCAAAGTACGTACGATTTCCAGCCACTATGCGTCTCCGAATTTCTCTGCTGGTGCCATTTTCGGCAGTCAGCAGTGAGCCCAAGTACACAAATTCTTCTACCACCTCGATTTCGTCACCACCGATGCAAACTCGCGGTGGGTGGCTCACATTGTCTTCTCTTGAACCTCTTCCTATCATGTACTTCGTCTTCGACGTGTTGATGACTAGTCCGATCCGCTTAGCTTCCCTCTTCAGTCTGATGTAGGCTTCCTCCATCTTCTCAAAGTTACGTGCCATAATATCTATGTCGTCGGCGAAACCAAATAGCTGGACGGACTTATTGAAAATTGTACCACTCGTGTTAATCCCTGCTCTTCGTATTACACCTTCCAAAGCGATGTTGAATAGCAAACACGAAAGACCATCACCTTGCCGTAACCCTCTGCGGGTTTCGAAGGGACTCGAGAATGCCCCTGAAACTCGAACTACGCACATCACCCGATCCATCGTCGCTTTGATCAACCGTGTCAGTTTATCCGGAAAACCGTGTTCGTGCATTAGCTGGCATAGCTGGTCCCGATCGATTGTATCATATGCGGCTTTGAAGTCGATGAAAAGATGATGTGTGGGCACGTTGTATTCGCGGCATTTCTGCAGTACTTGGCGAATGGCAAACACCTGGTCCGTGGTGGAGCGTTCGCCCATAAAACCCGCCTGGTACTGCCCCACGAACTCCCTTGCAGTTGGTGCTACTCGACGGCATAAAATTTGGGAGAGTACCTTGTAGGCGGCGTTCAGCAATGTGATTGCGCGGTAGTTGCTACAATCCAGCTTATCGCCCTTTTGTAGATGGGATACACGACACCTTCCATCCACTCCTGCGGCAAAACTTCCTCCTCCCAAATCTTGGTAATGACCCAGTGCAGCGCTCTAGCCAGTGCCTCACCACCGTGTTTAATTAGCTCTCCTGGTAGTTGGTCAACCCCAGGGGCTTTGTTGTTCTTGAGCCGGCCGATCTCCTCCTGGATTTCCTGGAGATCCGGAGCCGGTAGAATTATGTCCTGCGCGCGTTCTCCCAGGTCCATCACCATACCGCCATCTTCGTCTGCCACATCGCCATTCAGGTGTTCTTCGTAGTGCTGCCGCCACCTATGGATCACCTCACGCTCGTTCGTAAGAAGGTTCCCGTTTATGTCCTTACACATATCGGGCTGTGGCACGTGGCCCTTACGTGAACGGTTTAACTTCTCATAGAACTTTCGTGTGTTATTAGCGCGGTACAGTTGCTCCGTTTCTTCACGGTCTCGATCTTCCTGCTGGCGCTTTTTCCTCCGGAAAATCGAGTTTTGCCTGTTCCGCGCCTGTTTATATCGTGCCTCATTCGCCCTCGTGCGGTGTTGCAGCAATCTCGCCCATGCTGCATTCTTCTCTTCCACTAACTGCTCACATTCGCCGTCATACCAGTCGTTTCTCTGATCCGGAGGCACCGTGCCAAGTGCAGCGGTTGCGGTGCTACCAATGGCGGATCGAATATCTCTCCAGCCATTATCAAGAGATGCTGCGCCTAGCTGCTCTTCCGTTGGAAGTGCCACTTCCAGCTGCTGCGCGTATTCTTGGGCTAGTCTACCGTCTTGTAGCCGCCCAATGTTAAGCCGCGGCGTCCGACTTCGACGCGTGTTGCACACCGTCGAGAGTTTTGAGCGCAGGCATACTGCAACGAGGTAGTGGTCGGATTCAATATTCGCACTGCGGTAAGTGCGGACGTTCGTGATGTCGGAGAAGAATTTACCGTCGATTAGAACGTGGTCGATTTGGTTTTCCGTTTCTTGGTTAGGTGATCTCCATGTGGCCTTGTGGATATTTTTGCGGGGAAAGAAGGTGCTTCGGACTACCATTCCGCGGGAGGCTGCGAAGTTTATGCATCGTTGGCCGTTGTCATTCGATACGGTGTGCAGACTATCCGGGGAGTACGAAGCGGAGGTGAAAAAATCGGCCCTTAGAGCAAAAGCGCTTTTGTTATTTGATTTGGAATGGGATTAATGGCCCGTTTACATATTCGCAAATTCTATCGGACAATTCGCTATCCGACAATACTAGCACGAAATTAGCATAATGTGAACGCCTGTTTGTCCGCTAAAGTTAGCGAATATATAAACGGGCCATAAACCCCGGGTTATAACGAATTTCCATGGATCATACAGATTGATGACAATTTATATGATCAAACGCCATGCTGACAGAGGAAATACTGTTGGACATCTGTCCTGTTCTGAGTATTGATCAAAGGAATACATTTAAAATAGAATTATTACACCCAACCAGCGACTGCATGAGAACCTATCAAAACCTGTATTAGAAAATATTTTTCGTGATTTGAGATATCCTGGACACTAGCAAATCAGGTTTTGTTTGTTCCGGAACTACCCCGGCATGAACTCTCTATTCAAGATTCATTATTTTTCGAAACATAGCACATCATGATTGTATTATTAGGAGAACACCGAAAAGCATACCTGAACCAATCACAATTAGTGATTCTAAATCTAAATCAACACCTTACTGCTGAAATTCGCGATTCAGCGACGATTACCTGAAACGAAAGCAAGAAAAAGGTAAATCGATTAGTGCCAGTTCTATTTTAAATCTAAAGCAAAAATATTGACACTTCAATTAAGAGCCTCCAAAGCCAGAAATAGCCGAAAAAACCGGCCACAGACAAAACCCACGAAGCTTTTAACCTTCCCAACCTTCAAACATTGAGTAACAGGAAGAAGCTTTTCCTTGAGCACACGTACCTACTTACTCACTTGATTTTCATTTCTTCCGGAAAAGGGTCGCATTTTCCACATCACATCCGTACCGTGCCGGTGCGGTGGTGTGTCGAACAACATGGATGTGTCGCAGCAGCGCAGCGACAAGCAATCCGGTCATGTCCACCTTGGAGAGGATTGCACCAAGCAGTGAGCGACCTTTCACATTAAATGACTCGACAATCGCTATTTTAAACACGTATTACGTGCTGTTCTGCCGGGCCCGGTTACTTGCTTTGCTGTGGTTGCTGGTTGGGTGTCGATGTAGAAATAAAAAGAAACGGCGGCGGTAGGTTAATGCTTCCGCAAACGTTTCTTACTGTGCAGGACCTTCCTTCCGTAGGTCATCCTGTAGCTGGGGGCGTTGTATATAAAGTTGTACGGCCAGGATTCGAATACTGATAGTTGTAGTGTTTTAGATGTCTATAATATAATGCTGAACTAAATGGCACATACTTTTCCAGTTACTGAGAACGATTGAACTTCAAGCATGTGCGGTGTTAGTTTGTTAGAGAATATATGGTGCTAAGAAAATGAAAACCCATAACACATTCACGACGGTCATGACAACAATAACGTTCACGACCACAAGCTGGGTGGAAAAGGGAATTTAAATTCTGCAAAATCACTACTTGACAAGTTATGACTTTCAGGCATTTCTGGGGAATTGAAACGAGGGAAAAACGACGAAAGGACATTTACATTTTCCTTAGCCGATAGGAAGAATTCAAATTTCGGTTTACATTTCAGCAAAGGTCAGATCATTTCTAACGCGGCATGCTATAAAGGAGAGCTCTAGACTTTTCAACCTTATAAATGCAACATTTTGAAAAATCTGTATTTTAAAGGAACCCATTAATAAAGAAAAAAAAATGTATTTCAAAGGAATCGATAACTTACAACTCACGATACGAACAATTCACTTTTTGACGAGTAAAATGGAAAAAATCGAATGTGAGAAAACGGTAGGGACACGGCAGGTATTTCCGTCCATCGTCGTAGGGGCTAAAACCAACGAAAGCAACGTACATTAGCTATAGAACTCCACTATAGCAGAACGTTTCTCCTGAGCTTACGATTTGGTACGTATGAGTTTTACAAAAAAGCATCTCTTTTATTGGTTTTCGAGACTATGACGAACAGACGAAAATACCTGCCGTGTCCCTATGTGATGCGAATATCGTTTTCACTCACTGCTCTAAACAATACAAGATTGGTTTTTTTCTGACACTTGAAAAATGTCCACAATCATATAATTCGTTGCATTAATATGATTTTTTGTATTGTGTATTAGCATTACAGAGCAAAAAATCAATAGTGTTGAAAAATTTATGCAACTCGCTACAAAATATCATCTTGTATTACACTGGATTCTGTTTTTACACGATTTACGTTTTCTAAATTTTCCACTCATCCTAAATGCTTAATGCATATTAATTATCATGTGATTTTTCTTAGATTTATTCTGGATTTTTTTAAAACATATTGCGTAGAGTTTGGTGGTAAATTGAGGTCACACGCTCAAAAATACGAGCGTTATGGGCAAGCCAGAGTGGACGCGACCGCACCATGCGACGCGACAGTGCAATTTGACAGTTGCTAAGCTACGGAAGTGTACTGGAGTGTCGGACTCAGGAGGGTGAAACGCCTATCATCCGCGGTACAATGGCACACTACCCAATATCGTTTTTGGCACTTCTGCTTTTGGTACCCAGTTTCTGGGTGGTATACCCGAATTCAGCTGCTTATTTTGGGTGATTGGTACGTACGCAGTTAGTGCTAATTATTGGCATTTAACTTCTCCTGGCGAAAACTTACAATTAGTTGAGGTCCATCAAGCCTTTTGTGTTTGTATGGCTTTTTTGCCTTTCTCATACAATAAAATTGTACTGAAAGACAATCATTTCACTCCAAAATCGAACTTTTTATAGAAGTCTCGGAACAAATGTCTGTCTGTCCGTGTGTATGTGTTGTGTGTTGTGTTGGCTAAATGCGTCAAAGGCAGTATCACCATTCGGTGAATTAAGTTGGGTTTTATGTCGAAAAATAGCCCGTCGATGCTTCCGTAGCATTGTTATCATGAATAAAACGAAATTAAAACAAAAACATTGTACGCCATATTGAATGAATTGTGGTCCCCATGGGTTTCGTACATTTTGTTAAAAGAGCAAGTTCATCGGAAGAACATATTTCCAGTCAAGTTCATGTTACATTTATCTACTTCCAAGTGTGTAGAAATTAGTGACAGTTGTCACAGTAGGTCACAATACAAGCGACAGTCAAATAATTTCCAAATAACGCTGCTTTCTCAACAAGATTTCTTTTGACAGACATTAAATTGTTTTTGACATATGTCGCATCGGGCTTATTGGAAAGCACCTGTGAGTTTTATGACTGGTTGATTTTTGATTTTCAAACTATCACTTCTAAGTTAAATTTTATTTTAATTCAGGAAATAGGACGCAGCCTAAGAAATCAATTGTTTCCCGGGAATTTTTGGAAGAAATCCAAGAAAACATTAAGAAACTCCTATCAAAATTCGGTCTGAAATAATTTCAGTTTTTAATTTAAAAATTCAATTTTTTTAATTCGGAACCTCAAAAATAGTTTTTGTTACTTCTTATAAATCCACTTTGAAAATACTTCAACTGCTTGAATGTCTCTTGGATTTTTTTCAGAACTATTTTAGTAATTCCTCTAAGAATATCTCCTGCAAGCCCATCGGGAAACATACCCGGAATTATTTCAAGAAAAAATAATTCATCTAGAAATTTCTACTATAACCAAGAAAATCTTTTCGAATTTCTTCTAAAATTTCTTCAACAATTCTCGCTTAACTTTTCAAAAGGACCTAATTAACATTTTTTTCATGAATAAATTTGAATATTGCAATCAACAGACCAGCATGGAAGCTTTTGATTGCAGTACTCAAATGAAATCATGAAAAAAATGTTACTTAGGTCCTTTTGAAAAGTTAAGCGAGAATTCTTTTAGATTTTTAAAAGTTTTCCTCCATGAAATGCATTGGGAAATCTATATACATAAAAATGAATTTCTGTCTTTACGAGACGAACCAGCCTTGGGCTAAAAGTCTCGCTAATAAAGACAAAAAAATCGGTCTGTCTGACCCTTACAGACTCGGAAACTTTTGAACCGACCGGCGTGAAAATTTGTTTGCAAAGGTTTTGGGGGCCGAGAAAGGTTCTTAAGATGGTTCGAGACTCCTCCCTTCTTTGGAAAGGGGGGGGGGGGCTCCTATACAAATGAAACACCAATTTCTTAATTATTTTCAGGTATTTTTGGGTTTCCGTTTGCGCACGACCACGTTTTTTTTTTTTGCTATTTTTGGCATTAGTGAGTACATTTATGTTATGATAAAGTCTTATTCGTAACACGAATCAATATTCATCCGATTTCCAAAAACGTGGTACGCTGAAAATGGGAATCAAAATACTACAAAATGGTAATAATGTTTCCAAGCAAGTGTGTTTATAAATCATGAATGTTCTAAAAAAAATCAGTGGGGTAGGTACCCGAATTTTGTGTGGGCTGTTTGACCGAGTTGAAAATGTAATATATATCAATCGACACAAATTTTGACCTATTCCCCAATAAAAGCAGCATTGAAGGGAGAAAAAATGCTCGAGAAAATGATATCAAATGTAAGTATACTCTGGCGGACGAAAAAAAAAAAAATAACGAGAGTTGTAAAAAGTTCACTAAAAATGTTAAAGAAGATTTAAGATTTTTTACGTGCCTAACTACTTCAAAATTTGAAACACTACTTTTTCCCACTTCTAAACCGCGTGGGCTGGGATTGGTTGGCCGAATTTTCTCGCAGTATTAGAATGTTTATAATCCTTTCCTCAATTTGTTTTCATCGACGAAAATATGTCACAAATGTGCTCACGACTTGTATATC
This sequence comes from Armigeres subalbatus, assembly GCF_024139115.2. NCBI lineage: Eukaryota > Metazoa > Arthropoda > Insecta > Diptera > Culicidae > Armigeres > Armigeres subalbatus. The sequence goes on along the minus strand of NC_085140.1, from coordinate 108,859,517 downwards.
TATGGCAGTGAAAACCTTTTTCCGAAAAGTCTAACCAAAATGGGTACAGACACTCCGAAAGTAAAACTCGGCCAACCAGCCCCGGTTACGGATGTTTCGATAATTTTTCACAAGTTAATTGGATGCTATAAATAACATTACTGAATTTCGGTGATTTTTTTTATTAATTTACAGAGAAAATATGTATTTTCTTTAAGAACTCCCTGAGGGACTTCTGAGGGAATTCCTGGAGAAACTTCCGAGGAATTTCTTGAAGAAATTTTCTGAGGAATTATGACGGAATTATGACGGAACTATTGTTGGAATTCTGGAAAGAACTCTTGGAGTAACTTTCCAAGAAATTTCTTGAAAAGCTTCACAAAGAATTCCTAGAGGAACATCCAAACTAACTTCAGGTGGATCCTTCGGAAGAATTCTTGCAAGAACTTCCGAACTTCCTTGCAAGAACTTCTAGAAGCAATCATGAAGGAACTTCCGGAGGAATTCTTGAAGAACCTTCTGGAGGAACTGTTAGAGGGAATTTCCGAAGATTTTTTTAAGGAACTTCCTGAGGAATTGCTGGAGGAATTCTGGGAAGGATACTTGGAAAAACTTTGTGAGGAATTCCTGGAGAAGCTTTCCGAACAGTACTTGGAGGTAGAGGTGTGCGCCGGTCCACAAATCGTCGGCGGCGGCGATTGTCATAATTTTGGTCGTCGGCGGCGGCGTTTTCAGCGTCACGCCGAAAGCCATTTTAGTTGGCGGCGACGTGAATCGGCGTTTTTATTACATTTATTTTTCAATATTTTTTTGTATATTTTTAAGACATTAACCGGAAAAGTCTGAGGAACTTCCCTACTCTCAGTTTTTTTTTTTTTCAATATATTCATTCGGAAATTATTTCCCAATTATTCACGGGAATTACTTTGAAATTTCGAGAATTCTTTGGAATCTCTATGGAATTCACAAGGAAAATTATTCGTGAGAAATTCTCAGAATTTCTGCAAGAAATCGAACCAAATTTAATTTTTTTTTCACAGGATGTCCACGGAAAGTTTTCTGGAACTTCTGTTGGATATTTTTCAAAATATAAATAGAAAATACTGCGCGGAAAACTTTACGACATTTCGGGCGAAACGTTTTAACATGAAAAACGGTTTGATCAAAAATTTAATTTGGTCAAAGCGACAATCGGTCGGAAAAGCCATTGTCTATAACAGGTTATTTGGCCGACTAAGTCAGCCGGCTGAAAATGCCGGTTGACAGAATGGGTCATTTGGTGGAATGGATCATACGACTAAATCGCCTTTCAACCCTTTCGATCAAATGACCTTCTCGGCCAAAAGACTATTTCGGAGTACGATATTTTCGGGCAAATAATTTGGCCAAACGAAAGTGCTCAGTAAGCAGATAGCTTCCGCGGTCCGATTTTGTTGTTCTGTGCGGTCTAAATGAAAATCAGTCAATGCCTGTTTTCTCGTGTTTCTGCTTTTTTTTCAATTTCGTTTATTTGGTAGGCTCAAGCGTGTATAACACTTTACGGAGCCATGTTTCTTTGTGATACATACAATCAATATCATTTTATTATACGGTTAGTAAGAGGGGGGTCGTGTTTCTGCTTAGTATTGTCTGATTTTCTCAAAATTGCACGCGGCGTACCATTCAGGAAAGGTACGGCCGCGCTTTCTGCATCCCGTTTACTTGATTCTTATGGGTAAATAGCATTGCGGCGTATCGTTTGGCGCGGTCGTATCTTTCGACAGTGAATTGCCGCGTGAAGTTTTGTGCAAGTACCCATTTGGGAACATTACAACAGCCGCGCAGTGTATTACATATACAGAATCTGACAATAAGCAGATAGTTCGGGCGGTCCTATTTTGTTGTTTTGTACGGACGAAATGAAAATCAATCAGTCGGGTTTCTGCTCAAATGACATTTTTGGCGGAAAAACTTTAGGCTAGATAGGCTTCGAATAAACTGTTTGGTAAAACCACATTTGGCTTTCGGCCAAATGACTTTCTGCCAAAAAACCCTTCTCTGTTCAACTATTTCAACGAGGAATTCTTTGCATTTCAACGGGAATTCCTTCGGAATTTGGACTCGAAGTTCTTCTTAGTTTTTTCAAGGAAATCGTTGGTAGTTTCACGTTATGAGTTGGGGATATATATCGGGAAATTCTGCGGACTTCTTTGAATTTGAATCGGCGTGGAAAATTATAGATCAGCGGCGTGACAAATATCAAAACGGCGGCGCGCCGATGCAAAATTGTCGGCGGCGGCGGCGTGGCGCGGTGGCGCACACCTCTACCTGGGGGTTTTTAAGGAGGAATTCATGGAGGATCTTACTGAGGAATTTCTGGAAAAACTTCCGGAGGTCCCAGAGGGTCGAAGGAGTAGTGACCTAGCTTTCTCTTTCTACCTCGCTTCCTATCGCAAGTTTAGGTTATCGACTTTAGTTTTACTTTTTACTATGCGAAAAAGGCTACCGAGAACCGAAAACATGTGTTTCGAGAAAAAGAATATTTATGAAACATGCAAAAATATCTGCTGCCCACCAGTGGGAATCGAACTCACACTTACCAGTACGCTAGACGGATGATTCACTTCCTATCGTGTAGCAGTTCAATTAATCAAATGATGAGTGGGAGTGTAACCATCGTCCACCCTCCGTATAGCTCACCGAACAGAATTGGTCTGCAGAACGTTACGTCGATAATTATTATAATCGATTCCTCGCTGAAAACTACCTCGGGGAAACACCGTCAGCTTGGCTAGGGCCTCTAACAACGTGGGCCTTTTTGGTTGGTACAGCAGGTATCCACATCCAGCAATGACTACCGGCTTGCGACCCACCAGGGTCGATGTAAGCCGATCAAATACGATTATCTTCGCAATAACTACGTACACCCTCCACCCTTATGTTCACCACCTCCTGGATTGGGAATTTTCCCGCCATACACATATAGTCTCTGATCTGGATCCGTCCGCTACCGTGTTCTCTAACAATATCCGAGGGTATGTGGATAGCGACGTCCGTGCCCACATCTACTACCGATTGCCAAAGCGACTAATGGGCAGTCGAACTATAATTAAGGTTTAACTGCGTTACTTACACGGATTCCTCGTATTCCCACTCAACGGGAAAGCAGACCCACCCATGGCAAAGTTGTGTGCCTGGTTCCTGTAGTGTAAACGATAATGCTTTTCAACACGTGTGCACATTGTGCCCCTGTTCAGTGCAGCGTCTAAACAAGCTGATTTTGTCCAGATTTCTGGACGCCCAAGATTTGCTTCGAGGCAGCGGAACCACTTGTCGGTCAGTTGGTGGGAGCATTCATTCATTTATTTAGTCTACATCTTAACAGATAACACTGAATCAACAATTTGACGCCACAATACACGGTTCGAGGACACATCTCTCCATCCTCGAATACGCCCCACGCTCGTCAAGTCGTTCTGCACCTTGTCCGCCCATCTCGCTCGCTGCGCTCCACGCTATCTCGTACCTGCCGGATCGGAAGCGAACACCATCTTTGCGGGGTTGCTGTCCGGCATTCTTGCAACATGCCCTGCACATCGTACCCTTCCGGCTTTAGCTAACCTCTGGATACTGGGTTCGCCGTAGAGCTGGGCGAGCTCGTGGTTCATTCTTTGCCGCCACACACCGTCTTCTTGCACACCGCCAAAGATGGTCCTAAGCAGTGCTTGCAAGTCCTCCTCGAGCATTGTCCATGTTTCATGTCCGTAGAGGACAACCGGTCTTGGTGGGAGCATACACCAAGGTTTTTTTTTACGCGGTTGGAATTCATTAATTTCTCGGTTAATCCAAACTTTCACAGCTTTTTAAATACCACCTGAACTTTCTTAGATTTTTTGTGATTTTTTTCGTGGGGTTAACTCATTGTTTCATTGACGATGAAGGTCTTAAACGACTAAAACCAAACCGTGTACAAAAACCTGGGTGTACTGGACATACTGACCACTTAACCTTCAGCTTACCAACTTTGATCACCTTGTCAAGGCAATCTACGTCTTCTGCGGTCATATTCTTAAGCGGAAGCCAGTGATTCTAATGAGTGCCAATCGTGAGTCCGCATGAGCCTCCCTGGTAACCAATTAGTGCCAATGAGTTACCGAATCAGCATACATACCAATCTTTTTGAAACATTCATAATTCAAAGTAATCATTCGATGGCTCACCTGCAGATCCAAAACATCCTTAAAAAATATTCTTTTTTAAGCTTCCCACATAACCGTTAGCATTGGGAAGAGCCATAAAGTACGTTACGCAAAAATAGGTTTTTTTTCACAAATTATCTATACAAAATCAATGCTCTGAAAAATAGTAGTAGAAAATTCATATAGTTCTGCATGCTGCATATGTGATATCTGTATATGAAATTTGTATTTTTTTTTCCACCGTGCGTTGAAAGCTGGATATTTATTTATGAAATAGCCAACGAGCCAGCTCCAACAACTATCATTGCGTTGATTACAACAAGAAACTTTTCTCATTGCTGGTGCAATATCCTCATCACACTGTGTGTTATGTACATTAGGGTATGACAAAAAAGATAAAAAAAAACTGAAGAATCGAACATATTACTAAACATTTAGTCAAATAAATATTATTCTACTTTGTTGGCATTATATATCCCAATGCAATGGGACATTGCTACCTCACATCTTAGTATGCATTAGGCACATCTTCAGTCATCATATAGGAGGTCTCCATTTTTTCCTTCGTATATCATAAACGCTAACATAAGAAACGAAGCAAATTACTTGGGCGGGCAAAAAAATCGAATCGAAGAACCCTGGCTATGTAGTCGCGCATCTTTCCGCTGTTGGCAATGAACGGGTGCTATAAATCTATAAACCAAGCACAGGTATTGGAATTGAAATCTATAATCTAATCTTATAATTTGAACTTGGTATTTTTGGGACGCCCTATAACGTACATGAAGAGTAGAGACTGACGCATACGGACAGAGGTGTTGTATTTAGCTTGATAATTGTGTCAACTAAACACGAACAGTTTAGCGGCAGACGAACAGAGGATTAAGTTTTAATTATTTTGACGACAGACTCATTTAGAACAGAATGGAACCGAGAAATTGCGGACTGGACGTGTGTCGTTTGCTTTGGAAGTGATTCTATCAACTGTTTTTTTTTATATATTTATTTTTGTAAAGCTTGTTCTATCGTGAGGAACGAGAATTCAGAGCTTGGAATTGGATGGAATGCCCTCGGAAAACGGTGAAACATATGTTAGAGTTGGCGACAAATGATGGTACATGCGAATGTTAACAGATAACTTTTTTATAGCCAATATCGTCCACTTATAGACAATAATTTGTTGAATTCTTTTAGTTTAGATATCTAAAATAACAACAGAAGTGTTGAACAGTAACATGTTTTTTTGCAATTCCTGATCATAATACCTGGTTTACAGTTCGTCTTTGAGTGATAAAACGGCCTACTTTTCTATACCAACAAAGCGGGTGCTTTAATGAACATTATGCAACTCAAAAGGGTTGCATAATATCCATTATAGCACTCATTTGGGTGCTATAATGAAAAACCAACATCGGAACAGTAGTTACATGACTACATTTTGCTGAATTAGCTTGGGATAGTGTTCAGATAATGTATTCTCTGCGTCGCGTAATAAATGTAATAGTTTGATGGACATAACATAAGAATTTTCCAAAGGCGAGTTCATCTATCGCTTCAAGGCTTGTAGAGCTATGCGATGTGGCACGATAACATAGAATCTGGTTGTTCTCTGCAGCAACATTATTTATTGGCAAGAATTATCATGTGGAGTAAATCAGACTTTACAGTTTTGGTACAGATTTATCATAATAAAGGTCATTTTTCGTCATTGCAAAAAATAACGTGTGCAACTCGTTGCAAAACTCGATTTTTTCAGCACTCGTAGTATTTATTCAACTCGGCAAGCCTCGTTGGATAAACGTACAACTCGTGCTGAAAAAATCATCTTTTTGCAACTAGTTGCACAAACTACTATTTTGCGTCTAAGCCATTTTACCGATATAAAAAAATCCAGATAAATAATGTACGCAAAAGTATTCTGAATAATTGCTTGGTCAAAATATCCAAAAGACGTATCGATTTTATTTTTCATCTCGCAGAAAATTATTAACACCCAGTAGCGAACAGGCCTTTTGTCAGCAGCCTGTCAAGTCCTTTTTCGTGATTGAGTAGCTGATTTGTTGCTCGAATTACGTCCACAAAGCATACATGCCGGCCCTAGGAGTGGAACCTTCCCGCGTCAGATTGTTAGGCACCAACGGACGAAGCGAAGAGATTGGGGATGACACTTCCTTTTCAATAGCGCACGAAAAAGGGAAAGTGCCTTTCTCCAATAATGAGATCCATCCTAGCGAGAAGGAGGAAGGACACACGGAACGAACAAACGAACGGAAGGACTGTCACGACGATGCTATCAAAATGGTTTTACAACTTAATCACATTTTAACATACATAAATCCTTCATCCTTGGAGGACGCGGCTAGAGACGACTTGGACAGAGCTGAGCTGTGAACACGAGAAAGGTGAACCTCTCCGATTGTATAAGGAAGCGATCTGTGTGTGGAAGGATTTAGGGAAGTCGCCGCCTTGGTCGGTTTCTCTATGCGGTATAATGGTGACGGTCATGTCGTATGCATAATAAAATGACATAAAGCTAAATGTACTGTGCGGTTACCAACAACGTATGCTCTTGTGCTTAATGTCCCGAGCAGGGAGGAATTGGCCTCTAAATATGCAAACAGTTTTGTTACATAATTCAATATTATTACAAGTTTTATTTCAATTGAGTTCAAAATCAACACTATCATCAGAATTATACATTAATACCACAACAACTTGGATTACAATCCTCGTTGTGAATAAGTTTGGGAGTGTTTTTTTAATAACAGACAAGAGTTTCCAATCATGTTTTCTAGTTGGAATTGTACACACAGAGATAGATTTCATAGATCTTGGATGAATTATGCGTAGAATGCAAGCACTATCATTTTGGGAGGCTATGTTTGATTATAACCAGATAACCTGGATATTCAGAATCTTGGAAAATATTGTGTCTGAGGGCGTATAAATTATTCTTCTCTTTGTATTATCAATCTCACCGTATTACCATAATCATCATCTTCTTTATTGATGTCGACTTGGAACATTCCTAACATATTAATTTATTCTGTTTTCAACGCATACTTATTATCACAAATAGAATACTTAAGCAAACATCTCCATCGGCTCGGGTCTCAGTGCTGCTCATAATAGCTGCGGTAGCCGTACTTGTGGCCAATATTGTGGGCAGGGCTGAGGCTAAGTAGGGCCATAAAAACGGAAACGGCGGCTATATTGTTGCGAATCAAGCGGATTTATAATACATACTTAAGTGCGATGTGACGACAACGTAACAGCGCTCGGTAGTGACACGAAGCTTGGAAGCGGTGCCACTTCTTCTTTCCAATACGTTACAACTTGCAAGAGGGTCATAAAAGTTGGAGAATTAGTAACATTAAACACATTGCAATGAATGTGAATGAAAGTTTGTGTGTCGTATGGAACGCTACCGGCAGAGATTGTAGCGTATGTAATGTATGGCAGAAATCAACAAATAGTGAACAGAGAGTAATCTGAAATTGCGAGCCAATTTATAGTGAAAGTATCATAAAATAAAGTTAATTTCACAGAAGGTTTAATTCAATCATATTATTTTCTTGTTATTGAAGCATCACTTCTATCTTTTGTAATAGTAAAATAGTAAACTTCGTGGTCATGCAGTTAGCGGCGACAGTTTTTTCCGTGCATTTACATGCCAAAAAACTTAGTCTTCCCGAGTTAAATGTTTTCAAATTCTCAATTCTATTAAGGAAGTAAGCGTAAATTTATGTGGATCTTGAAGTTACGTTTCATAAAAGTCAGACACCATAACAGGGTGGATACATAAATACATCTTCGAAACATCACTCCCCACACATGACAATGTTCATAACGGAAAACTTGGAACCAAGCCATCATATCCCTGCTATATTTGCACCACACATGAATACCCTCCATACTAACCTTGGACTCGTCAAAACCGCATGGGGTTGGCTTGAGTATGGATTCCACCAGCATCGCATGTATGCCAAACGCCAATTATTACATAAGAGCTTTAAATTCTTCCACCCCAAATCACAAATAAGAAGCGTAAAAAAAATAACATCCACATCCAAATCGATATAAAACTGCCACAAAAAAAAAACACATTGACGCAAATTAGTATCGACCGCACCGCGCTCAGGTGTAGGAGCGGAACGGACTTGTGAGCCCGTATCGGAAGAGAACGAATGTAAAATGAACCGCACTAGCAAATGAACCAAGGGCAAAACACATCCTGAACATCCACTTATGGCGTGATAGTGACTTTCTTATATTTATCCGACTGAAAACTATTGAATTGATTGAAACCATACCAAGTGTCGCATAAAAGTATCGATATCACTAAATATATGCATGTTCAAAGATCACAATATCGGTTTTTCAACTCTAGCATAATCAACGTCGTCGTTAGCCTACACGGGTATGCCGGGTTATGTATAAGAAGTTAAGGACATTAGGCATAAGTACGTAAGGCATAATGAACCTTAGGCATAACGGACGTTGGACAGAAAATATCCCCAAGACAATTGTTCGAAACCTAATTCCTCGAAAAGAACGAAAAAGATTTGCAGTTGTAGTTAAGAGTTGATTCGAGGGCTTATCAGGTATAATGCATAAGTGTATAATCATTTGTGACTGACCATTTCAAACAATGTTATTTTCGAGGATATACACCATCTAAAAAAAAAATTGAAAAAAAAAATGTTGTTTTCGAGGAAATATTATTTTCGGGCAAATATCGTTTTCGAGAAAATCTTCTTTTCGGTGAAATATTTTTTTAGGCAAATATTATTTTTGTGAAACAATTTTTAGGCTATTTTTGGAAAAATGTAGGTTTTGGACAAATACTATTTTTTATATTATTTCTTTAATATTATACCCGAGCAAAAATGTTATTTTCGGGGAAATGTCATTTTTGAATAAATGACATTTTAAAAAAAATAAAATTGTTGTGCACATGGTAAGCATGAGCATGATGACCATACATTTCGTAGTTGCTACTCCTTGATTGACCGTGGGAACCAATGGATGGATAATGGGCAGTGTTTGCAGAATTCGCTCTCAATAGATAACGAACAAATGATAAGTGAATTTGCTGAATAGCGGAAGTGACGGTGCATCGGTGACCAGAATAAATATTAGCGACGATGGACAAGCTGTGAAGTCACCTACACTAGATGAGGTTAGAAAAGCTATTGAAGAGCTGAAAAACAATAAGGCTGCATAGTAGGATCGACTCCCGGTTGTACTCCTTGTAAGACTCTAATGTTGAGGCCCCGGAATCGCTCAGTTCCAGAAGAGAACTGGCCTAAACCCCTAGCTGCTGGTCTAGCCACGGCAGCTGTTTGGGGTGGGCTCAAAAGGCCTCTTTTGTTCCGGGTCTCAGGGTGTCAGGTGTGGGGAGGCTTTCGAGAGCGTGAAGACAACCGAATAATTTAATTTCAATTGAGAGGCGTTTATTCATGCAAATTGCAAACATACACTTACGGGTGATTAGTTGGCTTCCAAATTATCGATGGCTGGCGGCTGGTCGCACGATGAGTCAGCCAAAGCGGTGGCTAGGTATCGAGGTGGGCAACGGATTGCCGAGCGGAAGGGCAAATCGGCGGGAGGTCGATCGATGAAGCGATGCAGGGGGCGGTCGATGAAGATGCCGATGAAGCCAACGAGCGAGTGGCTAGCTATCGAGGTGGCCAACGGATTGCCGAGCGGAAGGGCAAATCGGCGGGAGGTCGATCGATGAAGCGGTGCAGGGTGCGGTCGATGGAGATGCCGATGCAGCCAACGAGCGAGTGGCTAGGTGGCCGACGGGCGGTCGGACGATGCGGCAACCGATGAGTGGCTGGCGATCAAGATATCTTCAGGTGGCCGGACGACGATGTAGTCGACACTTTTCCGGATAGTGATGCCGCTAACGGACTGCGAGGCGACAACGTGGCTCGCGGTAGGCTTGAAACAATGGGCCGACCGATGGTAAGACAATCGTGCGGCCGAAGAGGGGTCAGGCGATAACGCAGCGCACTAGTGGCCGTTAGGTGTGGGGCCGGACGATGATGCGGTCTACAAATCCCCCGTCGGGTGGCCAGGTGTCACGACAATGCCTACGGGCTGCCGTTTAACCGCGTGATGGGTGGGATGCCGGGTGGTAGGGTTACCACCAGGTGGATCCACAATCGAATTGTTCGATGATCCAGACGGGTGATGTCGGTTGGATGGAGTAGTTTCCACGGGCGTCTACCCAAGATGGCACCTCTGTGTTGCTGAATATAAAAACCACACGATTCACACCGAACAAGCTCCTTACACCGAGCCACAAATCCAACTGCCTCTTTATCTCATCGGCTTCGTTCACCCACCGTCTGACTTGGTCACTCATCTCTCCAAGGAAAGCGCGCGTTCTATACTTCCTGCTTTCAATCAAACCTTCGCTGTGGTCGAGATCGCTCATTGTCGGGTATGCGTTTAATCCACCCACCGTGTAAATTTGAAATCGCCGTTAAAACTATAGCAATTTGTCTTCACGCTTGAATGGATTTAATATATATCTAATTAAATGTTACCCGCCGGTAACATCCTCAAGCATGGCAAAGAGCAGCTTTATGAAAGTCTGCACCATATTATGTCGAAAATATGGGAAGACGGGGAATTGCCTGCTAGCTGGTTGGACGGCCTCATTTGCCCTCTCTTTAAGAAAGGACACAGACTAGAGTGCGCCAATTACCGACGAATTCATTTCATTCATTTCATTTATTTAGTCTACATCTAAACAGATAACACTGAATCAACAATTTGACGCCACAATGCACGGTTCGAGGCCGCATCTCTCCATCCTCGGATACGCCCCACGCTCGCCAAGTCGTTTTGCACCTGGTCTGCCCATCTCGCTCGCTGCGCTCCACGCCAACTCGTACCTGCCGGATCGGAAGCGAACACCATCTTTGCAGGGTTGCTGGCCGGCATTCTTGCAACATGTCCTGCCCATCGTACCCTTCCGGCTTTAGCAACCTTCTCGATACTGGGTTCGCCGTAGAGTTGGGCGAGCTCATGGTTCATTCTTCGCCGCCACACACCGTCTTCTTGCACACCGCCAAAGGTGATCCTAAGCACCTGTCTCTCGAAAACTATGAGTGCTTGCAAGGCCTCCTCGAGCATTGTCCATGTTTCATGTCCGTAGAGGACAACCGGTCTTATAAGCGTCTTGTACATGACACATTTAATGCGGTGGCGAATCTTTTTTGACCGCAGTTTCTTCTGGAGCCCGTAGTAGACCCCCCCCCCTTCCACAGATGATGCGCTTTCGTATTTTACGACTAACGTTGTTGTCAGCCGTTAGCAAGGATCCGAGGTAGACGAATTCCTCGACCACCTCGAAGGTATCCCCGTCTATTGTAACACTGCTTCCCAGGCGGGCCCTGTCGCGCTCGGTTCCGCCCACAAGCATGTACTTTGTCTTTGACGCATTCACCACCAGTCCAACTTTTGTTGCTTCACGTTTCAGGCGGGTGTACACTAGACTGGCCCAGCTTAGTATGGGGAGAAAAAAATGTTGTCGAATTCCACGGGGCACCCCCCAGAATTGTGTTTTAAGGTGAGAAAATCAATCTGTCAAAATTTCAGCTCAATCGCTTGTTGCATAAGCTGGCGCAATTGATTTGAAGTTTGTATGGGAATTTCAGTCAAAATGTATAGGAAAATACACCTCCGACACTTATTCGTTCTGGAAATTGGTTCTGATTGCTCGATTGACCTCAGAATTGCAAAAACGGCAGTTGGTATGCTACAGAAAAATTTCACAGTACATTGTATGATGATTAAATGAACTTTTATATAGTTTTCGACTGATTTATTAGGAGCTAAATTGTGTATTTTTGAAATTATTGGTCGAATCGCATCAGCCGAAACCTGTATAAAAGTTCATTTAATCATCATACAATGTTCTGTGGAATTGTTCTGTAGCATACCAACTGCCGTTTTTGCAATTCTGAGGTCAATCGAGCAATCAGAACCAATTTCCAGATCGAATAAGTGACGGAGGTGAATTTTCCTATACATTTTGACTGAAATCCCCATACAAACTTCAAATCAAATGCGCCAGCTTATGCAACAAGCGATTGAGCTGAAATTTTCAGAGATTGATTTTCTCACCCAAAGACACAATCCTGGGGGGTGCCCCGTGGAATTAGACAACTTTTTGTTTCCTGGGCCAGTCTAGTGTACACTTCTGCCAACTTTGCAAATGTTCGGCCGACAATGTCCATGTCATCCGCGAAGCAAATAAATTGACTGGATCTGTTGAAAATCGTACCTCGGCTGTTACACCCGGCTCTCCGCATGACACCTTCTAGCGCAATGTTGAACAACAGGCACGAAAGTCCATCACCTTGTCTTAGTCCCCGGCGCGATTTGAACGAACTGGAGTGTTCGCCCGAAATCTTCACACAGTTTTGCACACCATCCACCGTTGCTTTGATCAGTCTGGTAAGCTCCCCGGGAAGCTGTTCTCGTCTATAATTTTCCATAGCTCTACGCGGTCTATACTGTCGTATGCCACCTTGAAATCAACGAACAGATGGTGCGTTGGGACCTGGTATTCACGGCATATTTGAATTATTTTCTGTACAGTAAAGATCTGGTCCGTTGTCGAGCGGCCGTCAACGAAGCCGGCTTGATAACTTCCCACGAACTCGTTCACTAATGATGACAGACGATGGAAGATGATCTGGGATATCACTTTGTAGGCGGCATTAAGGATGGTGATCGCTCGAAAGTTCTCACACTCCAGTTTGTCGCCTTTCTTGTAGATGGGGCATAAAACCCCTTCCTTCCACTCCTCCGGTAGCTGTTCGGTTTCCCAGATTCTGACTATCAGTTTGTGCAGGCAAGTGGCCAGCTTTTCCGGGCCCATCTTGATGAGCTCAGCTCCGATACCATCCTTACCAGCTGCTTTATTGGTCTTTAGCTGTTGAATGGCATCCTTAACTTAACTCTCAAGGTGGGGGCGGGTTGGCTTCCATCGTCCGCTGAACTGACGTAGTCATCTCCTCCGCTGCCTGTACTCTCAGCGCCATTCAGATGTTCCTCGTAGTGCTGCTTCCACCACCTTCGATCACCACACGTTCGTCCGTCAACACGAAATCCGGCCTGCTGCCGCCGGAGAGTCGCATCGATCTTCTCCTGAATCCGGGCTAGGATAATTTTGCACAGAACTTTGAGAACGGTACACAGCAATATAATGCCTCGCTAGTTATCGCAGGTCAGGTCACCCTTTTTGTGCACCTTCACTAAGATACCTTGCATTCCTTCTCAAGAGCCGAGTATCGTTGACGGGCTAAGACTTTGGCTCCTCTGGTTTTTGATCACTCTATCGCGGCTTTGGCTTCTCTCGCTCCTCTATCTTCTTCCAGGTCTCATCGGTGATCCATTGTTTTCTCTGGGTGCGCAGTTCGCCCAGATTGTTCTCGCTGGTGGCGATGAAGGCATTCTTGATGGCGGTCCATTGGTTTTCCACGCTGCCACCTTCCGGAATATCTGCAGCACGCGTCTTTCACCGTGGTATCTTCCAGTCGGCGTGTGTTGAATCGTCGTCCAACTCTTTCCTCCTGCCGACGAATCCGCGCAATGCACAGGCTTGTTTCACCGATGAGAAGGTGATGATCAGTCGCGATATCGGCACTACGTTTATTCCGTTCATCAAGAAGGCTCCGTTTCCATTTTCGACTGATGTAGATCAGATCATCGATTTGATTTTCTGTGAAGCCGTCACGGGAGACCCACGTGACCTTGTGAACCGGTCGATGAGGGAAGAGCGATCCCCCGATCACCATGTCGTTATTACCACAAAATTCTGCAAACAGCTCTCCATTTTCGCTCATTTCTCCGAGATCATGGCGTCCCATAATGCGCTCATGGTTCGAGTTGTCGGATCCGATCTTCGCATTGAAGTCGCCCAAACAGATCTTGATATCACCCTTCGGATTTACGACGGCATTGAGTTGACTGTAGAAGTTCTCTTTGTCTTGCAGATCGGCAGCATCGGTTGGCGCCTTACATTGGATTATAGTAAGGTTTCGGACCCGTGTTCTAAGTCTGGCAACGATTATCCTTTCACTTATAGGTTCCCACTTCATAAGCGCAGAGTGTGCCTGAGCGCTTAGTAGGAAGCCAACTCCGCGATGCCGGGGAGCGTGTTCACCTCGTAAACCAGAGTATGGCAGAACTTGTCCCGACGGCGATCTGTGTTCTCCAAAGTTTGGCCAACTCAGTCCCAGGATCTCAAGCTTTATGCGGCGTGCCTCATTGGCAAGTTGTGCTAATTTACCCTGCTGGGATAGGGTTAAAACGTTCTATGTTCCTATTCATGTCCGTTGTTTCGCGCTAAGAGTCGTCGCCGTAAAATCAGTCCGTATTCTTTCATTATCGGATTCTCGAACAAATTGAGGTTTCGGGAACAGTAGGTTGTTGGCCCAAGGTACCCTATGCAGCGGGATGGGGCTGTTACTATGTTTCATAACTATCTTTATATTTAGATGTTTTTGAAATGCGCAATCGATATGAAATTCAATAGTGATCAACTAAGGTTTGGCACCCGTCAAATGCAACTTGTTGCGAAAAAATCTGTTAAGAATTACTATATGAAAAAGGGGCTAATGTTTTTCGGTTTTCGTGTGCACACATACACATACACACGGACAGACAGACATTTGTTCAGTTTGATGAGCTGAGTCGATTGGTATATAACATCATGGTTCTCCGAGACTTCTATAAAAAGTTCGATTTCGGAGTAAAATGATAGCCTTTCGGTACAACTTTGTTGCACGAGAAAGGCAAAAAAGGCGTTTGTCAGGATCACAGCAATGGTGGATGTGATCCCTTCTTCAAAGGAAGGCGCATACCCCGATTAAGGCAAGATCGTTTCTTTAGAAGGAGGCGTTTGCCAGGATTAAAACAAGACTGGATATGATCCCTTCTTCAGAACAAGGCGCTTCCCAGATTAAGGCAATGGTGGATGTAATTCCTTTTTTTAAAGTAGGCGCTTTCCCGGATTGCGGCAAGGGTGGATATGATTCCTAGAGCAACATTTGAAAATGGCGTAACAGCCAAAATTTATTCCTTCTGATTCTTCGTCCACATATATAGCTATGTATGTAGACGAGGAATCAGAAGGAATAAATTTTGGCTGTTACACCCTTTTCAAATGTTGGTCTAGATTCCTTCTTTAAAAATAGGCGTTTGCCAGGATTAAATCAATGGTGTATATGATCCCTTCTTTAAAAAAAACGCTTGCCAAGATTAACGCAATGGTGGATGTAATTCCTTCTTTAAAAGTAGGCGCTTGTCCGGATTAAAGTAAAGTAGGCTTTAAAACTAGACGTTTGCCAGGATTAAAGCAATTGAAAATATGATCCCTTCTTTAAAAGAAGGCGCTTGCCAGGGTTAAGGCAATGGTGGATGTGATCCCTTTTTTAAAAGTAAGTGGTTGCTCGGATAAAAGCAATAGTGGATATGATCCCTTCTTCAAAAGAAGGCGCTTGCTCCGATTAAGGCAATAGTGGATGTAATTCCTTCTTTAAAAGTGATTCCTTCTTTAAAAGTAGACGCTTGCCTGGATTAACGCAATGATGAATGTAATTCCTTCTCTAAAAAGAGGCGCATGTCTGGATTAAGGCATTTGTGGATGTGACCCCTTCTTTAAAAATAGACTTTTTCCAGGATTAAAGCAATAGTGGGTATGATACCGACTTTAAAAGAAGGCGCACGCCCCGATTAAGGCAATGGTGGATGTAATTCCGTCTTTGAAAGTAGGTGCTTTCCCGGATTAAGGCAATGGGTCATGTGATCCCTTCTTTAAAATTAGGTGTTTGCTAGAAAAAGTAATTTGCAAATTCACCCATACTGAAATGTTAGTAAAATACTAATAACTTTGTCAGGTTAACTCTAATCTTCTCGCGGCTTTCAGTATAACACTGTAAGTATTTAATTCCACAAAAACTGAATGAGTATCATAGTTCTCGTAAATAATGCATCCTAACTTCAAATTACAGTTTTTCGATGTTTTTTTTTTTTTAATTTAAACTTCCAAGCGCTGACCGATTTGGGTTAAATTTTGTCCAGAGTATCAGAACCGGCTTTAAAAAGCTTTAAAAATAAACTGTTTAAATGAGGCACGGACACTCATATCGTTGCATAACAATCGAGATGATGTGTGTTAGTGCGTTTGTATGTATGTCTGTATATGTGTGTGTATGTATGTGCGCAAAAACTTGACATCTTGAGGTACTTATGTTTAACCGATTTGCTAACATCAAGTTGCATTCGACGGGGAATCATGTTCCATTGTTTCCTATTAAAAATTGGTCAGATCGCACTAAGAGCTCAAAAGTTATGGTCAAAATTTTTATATTATATATGCACAGGAAAGGCACCAACAAGTGCAGGTTAAATCAGGGTATATTCTGTAGGCATAGTTAATATTTTGTAATCGATTCACTACGCCCAACAAAGTTATTTTGTTCCATCAAATAAATCATATTTCGAAGTGACCATACAGTCATTCAGTGTAACATTGAACGGATACGAGGAAAAAAAACGCAAAAAATAGGTCAGATTTGATCAGAGCCCGTCGTCGATGGTTGTTTCACGACGACGACGGCAGCCGGCAGCCGCGATGATCGTTAGTCGTCGTGCGTCTCGCATGCCCTTGCCGGGCCGTGTAACCCATCATAACCCATTGTGAGCCACAATCGCCCAACCAGACACAGACAGCCAGCGAGCGAGCGCCGCAGAACCTGCTGGGCTGGCTGCCATCAGGAGGGACGATGATGGCATTTCGGTTCTACCCCTACTGTGTGGTTTGTGGTGTTTGTGTTCATTAACGAGTCCAAGGACGAACGCATAAAAGCGTTGTTCCCTGACGATGATGGTGGAGATTGGGGAATCCATTCGCATAAGACGAAGAAGTTTCAACCGACGATTGTGAGCCCTTTTCAGGCTCCCTTTTTGCTGATCATCATCAATCATCGTATAATATGGACAATGCTGACTGACTGGGACTGGTGTGGTGGTAGTTAGATATGATGTACTTCCTGCTAATGAAGGAAGTTCTCCTGCTTGCGGTCAAAATCGATTACTCATGAATATTCCCATCAGTGAGGGCATGGCAGTAGGAAGACGTCCTGTCTAGAAATGTTTTAGACATTAACTGCTTTGGGGCCATACTGCTGACATCTTGTTGGCAAGATAATTTACTCGGAGATGCTACAAAAGCGACGGCAAAATCAGTATTAAGACAAGCGGGCAGGCTTGTTAGTCAGAGTACGGAAGTTACAGATAAGGCAAAATGATAAATGGAGCTCTCTTTTCCTGGCCGCACCGCACCGCACTCATGCCACGACTGAATACTAAGTTGTATGGGATATAAGACTGCTTTCTGCTTTTATGAGTGCATTTGAAGGAAAGTCAGATGACATCTTTGTAGATTGTGGAAATTGAGAGAAGTTATCCTACGCTGCTGCCGGGCATTGCTAATGTCGGAATTTATGTTTCCTTCTTGTCTGGAATGATACCAAGAGGAGGTTCATGAATTTTCGCATAAACAAATTTCCGACTGTTCGTGAATATGAATCTTTTTGCAAAAAAATGTTTCGTATCCAGATCAAATTTCTTCTTTGTGTTCATATCTGTCGAATAAGAATCTAGAATCCAAGGACGAACGCACAATCTTTGTTTCCTTGCCGATGAGACAAACGGCGAAGAAGTTGTAAGGAATGGCAGAGCTTAGTAAAAGGTGCCTATTTTGATGATAATTAGAGAGAATATTTCCCACGCGATGAGGATAACGCATCTCGCATTAGGACGCATAGCATATGGGAATAATCGTATAGAAAAGATCAATATTTTGGATCGTTTTTTCATAATTGAGGAGGGTAGGCATTAGTTACATTTCGGTAAGTTTATGTAACTTACTTATAGGTCCTGTACAGTGTACACCCCCTACGATGCAAAGGGCCGACTTGATAAATCTTTATCCTGAGCGATGTCTAGTTATTGCTTTTACCTATTACCAGGTTAGATTTTGGTCAACTTCTTTATTGAGGCTACGCCGCCAAGTTTGTGTAAGTATAAATATAAAGAAAACTTATTTGATCATATGTGAGTTTTACGGCAATAAATTGAAATAATTCCTACTATAAATGTTGAGCGAGAAAAAATTAAAATATTGGTACCGTCAACTGGGGGGAAGATGATCATTTTCAAGACAAAACATGCAATAACAATGTGTGTTTACATTTTAAATCGAAACAAATATTTTCAAAACATGTACTGCTATACGTTGCAATAATCAACAACTTTAGTTTTCTGAAAAGCGTTCGCATTTATTAAAATAAATTAAATTATCACACATTTTTTGAGTAATCTGGTTTGGGGTGAAGTTGATCAAGACAGCTCTACTAAAATCATTATGACCTAGTAGTCAACATACACTAGGTTATTTGTATGCATATTGAATTTACTACGCAAAGAAGTCTACGAAGTCAATATTTGAAACGAAAATAGCGTCATTTATGACTATCTCTCTCTTTCTTCCACAAAATACATTTTCATGATTATAATCGAAAAACTCGGATTTCTATCTAGCGGTAACATTACTTGAACGGAGAATATTGTTGACTACCGTTTCATAAAAAAAATTGGCACTTTTGACTGACGCATCAAATGATCATCTTCACCTCAATGATCATCTTCCCCCCAGTTGACGGTACCTTGTTTTCTTGTTTTTTTTTATTTCCATCAAAGGTCTGGAAAGCACTGTGTTGTATGAAATCAAATATCGTCAATTCAAGAGTCTCTATGCGACCGAGTATGTCTTGATATGCATTTTTCAATTTCCTTATCACTCCGTGTAATCTTTCCCGTATTCAGTCATCATCGAGGCACTCACCTAAAAACGTTCCAAGGTAGCCGCAATTTATGGCTTGTCCAATCGTTTTTTGTCTCTATAAATCGATCAATACTTGAGAAATTCATTCTGCGTACGAGCTATGAGCGACGAACTGAACTGCTGGTTCAAAATGGTTTCACAAACAGGGGGGGCGACCTTAAGATGGAAGATACGACCGACTGCTACGAAACGGAAGACTGCGACGACAACGACGACTGCAATCGTAAACGCAAATGGACAAACCGAGGTTGATAGCTGCGCGCAGCCGGAGGAATACATAAATTTGCTCAAGAGCACCATAATGGTAAAACAATTTAGCTCTACCCCGGTTGCCGCTGCCAATAGTCGCTCCACATCTGTAAACGCACGGTGTGTAACCTATTTATGCGGAATGCAAGCACGTCGTCGTCTACTCGTAAATCTCCTGCTGAACTGGTGCAGCGCGGCATAATGCTTTGGTGCACCGGCAGGCAGCAGTGATCGTATTTTCATTCATATATGCACTTGCACCGCAGCACCGATGGGGTATTAAACACATCCACTGCACTGCTACTGGTGACTGACTGTCGACTGGTAGACGGACCGACGATGACGTCCCACTACGCTATTACAGCACAAGGTTGACACCAGCTAGAGGGTGAACCAGAGTGGCATGTGAAAATGTCAACTCGTAAGTTTCGATCCTCACAATGAGAGCAATGTCCGTTCTTGATGGACGCATTTTTTCTGCGTACATTTAGTTTGATTAACTGAATATACATAATATGGCATATTGTGTCCCATGGTAACAAAAGACAAAAGAAAATTGGGGGATCATTCTGCAGATTCAAATTGGAAACCGTCCTGAAAAGCGGTCAGGAATTATGGGCTAATATCTAAGCCGTTTTTCAACCGATATTGGCGATTTTAGTGTCAATCGATTGAGACTAACTATTTACAATTTTTCCCAAGTTGCCAAGTATTAAAAACAACGTGAGAGTTTGATCGCAGCAATCAATGAGTGCGGTTGGCTTATTTCGTTTTTCCTGTCAGGATTTTTCAAATCTCATCATAATAAAGTAAAAATATCGTTGTGTTGTTCGCTTGTTGTACGATTATGAAAGTGTGTATGTATAAAGTAATAACTAGTTTAAATAGGGTTCAGTTTGGCTGGATGCCGCTGTGGCAGTTGTGGGTAACAAAGTTCTGTTGTACAGGAAGGGGGCCGGATGGATAAATGACTGGATGTGTTTATTTAATGAATTGGTGAGCAAAAGTTATAGCAAAAAATAGTATTAAATAAAAAGAAGAAAACATATAAAAGAGCAAAGAAGATAAACCGAATTTGGACCCATGGACTCCCATCAGAGAAAGTTCCATGATGTACGCATAAGTGGTACTCTTACGAGTGACAGGTTGCAAAGGCCTAAGGACGATCTGTTTTTATCTTTCGCTGCGAAAGGTTTCGTCAGTTTTTCAAATTGATCTGGAAGTGATCTAGCAAAGACGAAGGAGTGAGGAAAAAGGTCTATGCTGCTTTGGAAGTGTGGTACTCTACTACAACTACCATCCATATTCCGAACAACTATAAAAATAATTATCTTTTATGTGTGAATGGAAAGTAATGAATGCATTTGGGCTTTAACAAGGTAAGAGATAAGCTATTATTCATGATAAATTGCGGATTAACAGGTATCTTAAATGAAATATAATAGTCAGCTAATGTGAAAACAACAAAAATCTAGAACAAATTAAGATAATTAATTTGTTCCAGATTTCTAGAACACAGTTTTGAACTCCTTAGTCCTTCAAAACATTACAATACATCATCTAAACTTCTGAAAGATAAATAAAGATAAGAATTTATTTACCAGGTATTTACCTGTACGCTGCCAACCTTTTTTAACCAGGTATTTATCTGAAATTGAGGCTTTAAATTCTGAAAATTAATCTATTTAAACCAAACCGTGTAAAAAACCTGGGTGAAGGTGGCTTTAATTCAATAATTGACAAATTTAACTCCATTCGAAAAACTAGCAATGGGTAATGTTTTTAACATAACCGCGAGTGGACGTAGGACTTATATAAACGCAACGTATTTACATTTAACTTCTAACTTTTGGATCTATGGAGTTTGATTATAGGTATTGATATTGGATACGACAACTTCCATGCTGTTTAGAATTATTAGCAATATGTTTATTCAAAGCTTCTGGAAATAAAACTAATAAATAAATACCAGAGGCGTCGCGTCCGCATGTGCAACCTGTGCACTGCACATGTTGAAATTTTCTCCCCAACATTTAAACTCTAGATAGATTTCTTGTCTTTCTAATCCAAGCATGTATTTGAATTATGTGCATTTGAAAGATGTTTCATGCAAATTTGACTATTAAATACATAAACGGAAAATATGCATGTGAGGCAACCAAATGGGGACGCGTTATATTTTTCTCTACGGTACCGAACCGACCCACCGACACCACATGTTATATCAACACGGAACTTTCAGCCGAGAACGTTTTGTCATGCATCATACACGCATTATTTTGTATGTGTGGATCATCTGCTCTAACCGCAATCGGCGATGTATAGGTTGTCAAAGCGTTCCTCGCAGGCAGTGCACGGTTTGGTGCCTATCGAGAACCGCTTCAAACAGCGCATGCGCGATTCGCTGAAGAGAGCGCAATCGGAACAAAATCGAAAGAGAAGAGTAAAGCGCGAGCATTTCTGCTTCCTCAAAGCGTTCCATGACGAAAGTTCCGCTGTGTATAAGCAACGCGAAGCAAAAGCGCTTTTGATATTTGATGAAATGGGATTGGCCGTTTACACATCCACTAATCCTGACGACAATGTACTGTCCGATAATACTAACGCGTCATTAGCTCAATTTAAACAGAAATTGTCATCTGCTAATAAGCGCAATAAACCCTGTTCACAAATACGATAATTATATTCGACATTGAAGTATCCGACAATATTAACATATTGCAAACAGACATTTCATCTTCTGATGAAAATCTATATTGTCGCAGAATTAGCGAATATGAAACGGGTCAACATTTTTAAAGAAATTTATTTATAAAGGTTTTTTTTCGAGAAATCCAATATATTTAGTTAGGGAGGGGGTAAGTCAAATGTCAATGGTCCACACATATTTATAAATTTATTTATGAGCAAGTTTCTATGCTGATGGACGGAAAACTTATCAACATCTGTCCAGTACAGAATATTGATCAAAGATATAAATTGTAAATAGAATAATTATTAATTGAGAAGAGTAAGGGCTATGAACTTCATTGTTCTCTTTATTGTACAGACTTTATTTTTCTGATGACATGCTAATTACAAATTATTATTAGAGCCTTTGCATGATTTGATATATTCCAATTTCCTTTTCTGTATTTAAAACTTTGTCTCATTTTACGAATAACTCAAATTAGAATTGAAAGTACCAGCTCAATAATTTCCGAATAGATATATTGCTTATTTGTCACATTGGAAACGATTCTGATGATTTTTAATTTTACTTAAATCACTTTGAAGCTTAGTTAAGTTTGAGTTAATTCAGAAAATAATAAGTAGCTAAGAACCAGTTAGATGCAAATAAATAAGCAAACATATTGAGAAACGCGCAGGAGAATTATTTGTTTATCATTTCAGGTCCCTTTTATGTGTTTTTCTCGAAATATTAAAATAGTGCACAGGTTGAAGAATTGATCACGCGACGCCTCTGATAAATACATGATTAGAATTACTTTGTTTCTAACTATTAAGCCCTTATTTACTTAAGCAAATGTAGGGCATTTATAGATTTCTTAATGATGATAGTATTTGAAGTTTTAAAATGCTATTAATAAAATTTTCAAACTTGGGCATTTTAATAATAATAAAAAAAAAAAATTCATATGAAAACATGAAGGTGCCATTGCCCATCTTCGGAAATTACCGTAAATGTCGGAGCGATTCTCCCAGTACCATTATTACATCGTGCACCAGGAGAACCTCTGCGCCAAAATCGTGGGATTCAAAGATGTCATCAAAATAGTTAATTTCTTCCGATCACACGCGTTGAACCATCGAGATTTTCAGATACTTATAGTAGACACGGATGCAGAATATGGTGACGTACCATATTATACTTCGGTACATTGGCTGAGCAGTGGAAAGGTGTTACGACGCGTATTTGATCTTCGGAAAGAAATCGTCGAATTTATGGAGAGAAAAGGTAAACCAGCAAAGTGTTTCGATAATGCGGAGGGGATGGCAGATCTGGCTTTCTTGACTGACATAACAACGCACCTGAACGATTCGAATTCAAATCTCCAGGGTAAAGGTAAATTGGTGCACAACATGCTTAATCAAATCAGTACGTTTTAAAACAAGCTCTTGTTGTGGGAGGAACAGATGGAAATTATGAATTTTGCCCATTTCCCTACTCTCGGAAATTGCAACGTGTCGTCGACAAAAAAAAATACGTTGACGCACTTCAAACGATGAAAAATGATTTCGCTCGAAGATTTGGAGATTTCAAAGCGCATGACAAAATTCTAAAACTTTTCTCTGCTCCATTCAGTGTTGATATCGAGCAAGCCCCAGATAATATCCAAATGGAACTCATTGAATTACAGTGCGATACGTAATTGCGAGAAAAAATTGTTCGCCATGATCTTCTGGAATTATGTGCCAAATTTATTCCGGAAGAGCGCTTTCCAGAGCTGCGAAAACATGCTCTTTCGTAGCTTCTTTGTTTGGATCCACATACAACTGTTTTTTTATCTTGATAAGCCTGCTCATGAAAAATATAAGTGAACTATGTATTGAAATGCGACAAGTTTTTTTTTCTATTGTTTTTAAAATACATTTAATGTAATATACATAAATCTACATTTTGTTGTTTGTATATTTGATTCATTTTGGAAGAAAAAGCATTGCTTAACATTTCAGGAACATCTACTAGTAACGAGTTCTCAAAATAAGCTGTAATATAAATTTAAAAACCTCATTGCGGCCCGTGGCATTGGCGCAAAATTTCATTTTGGCCCGCAGCAAGCGTGTACCTGAGCACCACTGTTTTAGGGGAACCCGTTTACCAAACAAAGAAATACAACACAAATTTCGTTGCTTCTTTTTGCTCGATTATGGATATGTACAACATGTGATAGATTTAGTTCGGAAAGGACGACGGAGGTCCTTCGTAGCTTAGTAGGGAAAGCACCCGTCTAGCGTATTAAGGCGATGAGATCAAAGCCCACCGAAGGGGCGGTTACCCTCCAATACCATTTCCGAACTAAATCTATCACATGTTGTACATATGCATAATAGAGTTTCAGATGTCATCTTTAATTGCTAATGCATTCTGCGAATAAATGAAAGTAATTATTTTAATCCAATTTTTATTCTCATCGTAGTTGATTTTTTTTTGCTGGGAAATCAGAACTGTTATAGTATAATCATGTTTTAATGTACGTGTCGTTTAGTACCAAGCACAAATTAACATATGGTCCGTCATATGCCATGACTCGTACCCATCCCGGGATCATGTGGACTATGAAACCAATCACTTTTCGTGGATGAGCTGACCAAATCCCTCTAATTTTATTCTTCTTCATCCACCACCGCTGCCCTCGCTGCCTCAGCCATCATCGGCCACTGGCCATGAACTCCGAGCGATGCGATGGGCGATTGCATGCATCGCAACCGACACCACTGCATCCGACCATCATCAAGCACAGAATGACAAAAAAATGCGCCCACTTCTTTCATGCATATTCGCAGACCCACCGGCAGTTCTACTGATGGCGACTGCATGCTGTGTAGGTAAACAAACAGCGAACGAACGAACGAAACGAACAATGCGCGAGCAAAAAGCACGTCAGTACGCGTTGCTGTCACAAATTGTAATGGCTCGCTCACGGCAGGCACTGCTTCTTTTATACACGAAGAAAATCTTCCGCTAGACCCGAAGGCCCGTGACATACCGCATTCTGATGTCCGTGTTAGGAATGCACGGGATTGATTACATATGAAATTTTTGCTGGCTTTGACAAGAATTAAAATTTTCAATAGTTTATCGTTAAGAATCTTAAGTTTAAATGAAATAAGCAAATTGCTGGAGAGTGTCCGAGTCGATTGATATATAAATATTAAAAATCCATCGATAGATAAAGGCGCTAGTATCGTTTGAAATCTTCCCTTCCAGCGTAACGCTCTCGATTTCCAAAAATCTAAATGACACCCAGTATAGTAAAGAAAGACCTAAGTCCTACGTCAAAAATCACAACAATAAGAAACAAGTCAAGGAGCAGTAACCCTACTAAAATAGAGGAGATATTGCTAATACATCAACGAAAAATTATATAATCTTTTGATTCCAAACTCCATGTCTACGTCAAGTTTAATGATACAGTTTCTCAGAAAATAAAAAACAAGGTATAAAATGAAGTTCTATTCTTCTGGAATTTTTTTTCCGGATTTTTTAAAACTTTTACATGTAATACAGCAAAATTTTGTAATCTAAAATGGATATTGACACTATTGCTGATTGTGCATCTTTAATTGCTAATACCTTCTGCAAATAAATGAAAGTAATTATTTTAATAAAATTTATATTTTCATCAGTGTAGTTAAATCAGAACTGTTATAGTATAACCATGTTTTAATGTACATGTCGTTTAGTACCAAGCACAACTTAACATATGGTCAGTCATATGGCATGACTCGTACTCATCCTGAGATCATTTGAATCAGGGGCGACTCGTCCATACGTTCTACCTGTTCATGGAACAGGTAACCATTTTTAGGTCAGAAGTAAGAAATTAATGTCTTGGCAATTAATTATTAGGGCAAATAATTTACTCAATATTTTTTTTAAACAAAGCTTCACGTAATATTTCTAATGATTTTAACATCTAAACATTTAAAGAAACAAAATATTTCGTAGGCAGATCAAGTTAATGCCACATGCCGTACAGTCAAATGTCAAATGCCGTACAGCTGAATGTGTGTTTTTCCGAAAAACCACACCCCATCACATATAAAGCTTTTGCCAGACGTACGATCTATAATGAAGAACCATCAGCAGCGCTGCCATAAGTCAAATTTTAAGTTTTGCGTCATGATAAATGATTTGAAATAATTTCCTCCTTGGTATGCTCACTCGTTCTCCGCGCGCAGATAACCAGCGTGAGCGTTGCCAGCTTTCTCCGTTTTCTCACATCATCCTCTTTCGCATGCGAAGCAAGCACGTTTAGATGCAAGTTCTGCTATGCGCGCAGGAGTCAAACCCGTTCGACGCGCTGCGAGAACAATCAACGATGCGCGCACCTTCGGTTAGACTCGATCGTAGTGTCGGGCTGTGCTTTTCCGAAAGGCGCACCGCGCACGCTTTCGCGCCGATTATACTCCATTGCACAGTGACGTCACGCACGACTTTTGACAGGAACTGGTCCTGTTGTTTACAGACGACTTTATTTTAACTTTGAGATACTTCTATCATTCTTTGAATTTTCTGATCGATAATTACCTAAACTTATCGATAATTACCAATATTTGAATGCGGAATGTACGGAATGTCTTCAACATCGTGAAATATGCAAATTTAATTTGAATCAAAAAAATTCTAAGTCCGAAACGTAAACAACAGGACCAGTACCTGTCAAAATAGTGAGGTTAGGTTTGCCGCGCGCAATGACCTATTGGAAACAGTTTGTTTTTCTTTTTTCTCGTGATGAATATGCAATGCATCAAGAACAATATTAAATTAATGTTTGCGTTTTCAAAAGAGAGATTAAATAATGCTTTTTTACGAATACTCAAAATCAATCAACATAGAGAAAAAGGTATAGTTTTCACTAAATTTGAAAAAATAAATAACTGGAACACATTTCAGCTTCTAAATGTGACTCATTGGCCGTCACAATCTGGGGTCGCATCAAACAATAATTGTATAATTATATACTAATTATATACTATAATTATTATACTAATAATGGTTAATAACATTTCTTTCATAGCAACAAAATATGTGAGAGTTTAAATATTAGCGGCGATGGGACCCGTGTACCCTGAATGGTGGAATGAGCCGATATGAAAGAGCTTTATTCTGAGCAATATCCAATTATTGCCAACTGTTACCAAGTTAGATTTTAGACGATTTGCGAGAGTCTAAAATTTTAAGTGTATCTAAATTTAAAACATTTTTGTAACAAAAATGAGTCATTTATTGTTTTGTAAATCTTTTCTATTTAAATTGTTTTTTTCTAATATTTGGTTAAGTTGTACAAGAAAAGGTTGTAATATTAGATTAAATGTCCAACTTTCATTCGAAACCACTCAGCTTGAAGAATTTTTTTTTTATCAGCATGGTAGAACAGGTGTAGCAAAAGTCCACGAGACGCCCCTGATTTGAATTATGAAACCAATCACCTGGATGAGCAGACCAAATCTCTCTAATTTTATTCTTCTTCATCCACCACCGAACTCCGAGTGATGCGATGGGCTATTGCATTCATCGCAACCGACACCATTGCACCCGACCATCATCAAGCACAGAATGACAAAAAATCACCCACTTCTTTCATGCATATTCGCAGACCCACCGGCAGTTCTACCGCTGGTGACTGCATGCTGTCGCTGTGTAGGTAAACACAGCGAACGAACAAACGAAACGAAAAACGCGCGTGCTTTTAGACGTCAGTACGCGCTGCTGTCACAAATTGTAATGACTCGCACGCGGCAGGCACTGCTTCTTTTATACACAAAGAAAATCTTCCGACGGACCCGAAGGCCTGTGACATACCGCATTCTGATGTCCGTGTTAGGAATGCACGGGATTGGTTACATATGAAATTTTTGCTGGCTTTGACAAGAATTGAAATTTTCAATAGCTTATCGTTAATAATCTTATGTTTCAATAAAATAGGCAAAATGGTGGAGAGTGTCCGAGTCGATTGATATATAAATCTTCAAAATCCATCGAAAGATAAAGGCGCTAGTAACGTTCAAAATCTTCCCTTCCAGCGTAACGCTCTCGATTTCCAAAAATCTAAATGACACCCAGTATAGTGAAGAAAGACGTAAGTCCAACGTCAAAACATATTACAGGTTCCTCAGAATGTAATGCTAAACAAGTAAAGCAAACGTGCTACATTATAATCACGCACATGATTATAATCACGCATATGATTATAATCACGCATTTCATTAAAAGTTTTGTCAGAAGCATACCCAATGTTACTTGGATTTATAACGCTCTTGAAGGCCATAATTTACTCTTCAAGAGTTTTATAAAACCAGTATAAAACCAAAATGTTACTAGGGTAGCGCAATGTGAAAGTATTTAGTGACGTAAACTTTGTATACAGCTTCTGAATGTTTTTTTGTAGCATTGCGGAATGAATGGCATAAAAACTGTCTACCATCTACTGGTAATAATTGGAATAGTGCTTGAAAGATCGTGTTAAAGTGCGCGTCGGTTCGGTCGCAGTTGCGCGTTTCTCGGTATGCTAAAATTACCGAGCTTACATTATGCGATATTTTCTCTTAAGTGTGGGACAATCCAGGTAATAAATCAAAGTTGATAAAGTTTATTAGTGCGCGAAGATTCAGTCGTAGAAGCGCAATACCTAGTATGCAGAAGCCATCGAATCTACATTGTGTTAGTTTTTTTTCGTTGTCGCGGGACCAGAAAGATAAAAGAGTTTTTAAATTAATTATTGTGCGATAGAAAGTGTTTGTTTAAAAGTAGAACGGTTTCGAGACCACGGGTTTTTGTTCTGCTTTGTGTGGAAAGTTATTCAAATAATTAAGTGCGCGATCGGACGTGTTTGTTCAAAACAGAACGGTCTCGAGATCACGGACTTTTTGTTCTACTTGGTGCGGTCAGTAATTGAACTAATTAGTGCACGATAATCAAACTACACGTTATACACTGCATACCATTTACCAAGATGAACCCTGCCACATGCCCTACCCCATATATCCATCATCCCAGTGATTTCTCGTGGAAGTGCAGATGACTCGTCGGCTTCCATCAAAGCGAGTATCACGTCAACATTTTCCTACCCATTCCTCGATTGACCTGCATTCCGACATGGCCGGCGCTGGTATTGCTTAATATTGGGTCACCAGTTTTCACACATTGAGGATGATGTTAGTCCCAAACATCATCTGTTGGTTCCCTGTGTAATTACAGCTGACCTGGCAATAACGGAGTAGCAACCGTGGGCGGTCAATCATACTCATGCTCAGTAGCCAATAGCAGTAGCCGATAGTTCGAACGTGCCAGACGTGTGTGCTGTGTCTTATCGCGGATTGTGTTCGGTAGTGAAAAGGCTATTGTGTGGTGCGCTCCTACCTACGGATCTAAGGCGATCGCTGTCGGCGAGTGAAGTAGCTGCTTCTGGCGACGCCAGTGAAGCAGGTTATTGTTACTGCTGCTACCTACAGCAGCAAAGGCAGATAAGTGACAAAGATTTGTATTGTTCTCATTTCTGTTTAATACAGAGAATTAATCAAATTAGTTTTTTAAAGTTTTTTTTTCTAATTAGCTATTAGTTTTAAGTTAGTATAAGCAAAATTATCCTTCCACATTGCGGGGTGAGAATGGAGGCGCACTTCTAGTTAAAGTATACCGTCCAAGCGAGGATTGATCTCCTTTGAGGACCTTGTGGACCGTTTTTTGAATTCATTGTTTCGTGGTCCCTTCTTGCAGGGATTGTATCATTCGATGGGTAATACGGCCAATGCCCAAGATACAATCACTGTGCTGCAGTGGAACTGTCATAGTCTGAAAAATAAATTAGGCGTGTTCAAGTTTTTGATTCGCAATTCCGATTGTGACATATTTGCACTCTGTGAAACATGGCTTTCTTCTGAAGCTGAAATCAACTTCCATGACTTATTTAACATTATTCGCCAAGATCAGGATGATCATTATGGTGGCGTTTTTTTGGGGATCAAAAAATGCTACTCCTTCTACAGAATTCCCATTCCGACTGTTCCCGGCTTGGAAATCGTCGCATGCCAAGTAAATGTGAAGAATAAAGATCTTCGCATAGCTTCAGTGTACATTCCTCCAAATGCCTCTATTAATTGTCGACATTTTTGTAGCGCATTCTCCCTTCTATCATCTCCAGTATTGATATTGGGTGATATGAACGCACATGGTATTGGATGGGGCGAAACGTATGACGATTATAGGACGCGTATTTTCTATGATTTGTGTGACGATTTCAATTTGAATATTATGAACACTGGTGAAGTAACTCGAATAGGACCTAATGGTCAACAAAGCCGTATTGATCTCTCTCTATGTTCAAATTCACTATCATAAGATTGCACGTGGAAGGTAATTCAAGATCCCCATGATAGTGACCATATGCCGATAGTCACCACAATTAAGAGTGGCTATCAACAATCTGAGCCAGTTAATGTTCCTTTCGATTTCACGAAGAACATTGACTGGCAAAAAACTGCATCAGCGGTAAAAATTGGTATTGAATCAACTGATGCTCTTAACCACCTTTGGATGAATATCGATTCCTTACTGAGTTGATTCAAAAAAGCGCACTAGAAGCTCAGATACGACGCGTTCCAAGTACATCTGTCATAAGTAGACCAGCCACTCCTGGATGGGATGATGAATGTACTAAGTTGTATTCTGAGAAGTCTGATGCCTTCAAGGCCTTCAGTATATACGGAAGGTCTGAGCTTTTTGAAGAGTATTTGAGGCTCGAAAGAAAACTCAAAAATCTTCTCTAGGCAAAAAAAACGTAGCTACTGGCGACGTTTTGTCGAGGGACTATCACGAAAAACCTCAATGACAACACTTTGGAAAACGGCCCGCAACATGCGGAACCGCATTTCCACCAACAAGAGTGGCGAATACTCCAATCGATGGATATTCAACTTCGCAAAAAAGGTCTGCCCAGATTCCGTGCCAGCAGAACCGCTATTTCGAGAATCAGTCACTGATCCCGGTTCTTTGGGTGGACCATTCTCAATGCTGGAACTTTCTATGTCTCTTCTTTCATCGAATAACTCTGCTCCGGGATGCGATAACATCAAATTCAATCTTCTTAAAAAAAACCCCAGATATCGCAAAAAGACGATTACTTGACCTGTACAACTGTTTCATGGAGTATAACATTGTGCCACCTGAATGGCGACAGGTAAAACGTAAAAGTAATAGCTATTCAAAAGCCTGGGAAACCAGCGTCTAATCACAATTCATACCGACCGATTCCCATGCTATCATGCATGGGAAAATCATTGGAGAAAATGATCCTTTCAAGAGTCGACCATTGGGTCGAACAAAATGCATTGCTTTCAAATAATCAGTTTGGATTAAGAAAAGGGAAATGAACAAACGATTGTCTAGCGTTGCTTTCTTCAGATATACAGTTGGCCTTTGCGCACAATTGTTTGGAAGGACAATGCACGCTCAGACAACTTGCAGATGATGCCGTGGTTTCTCTAAGAGGTCCATGTGCAGATGTCTTGCAAGGACCATGGCAAAGTACCCTAGATAATCTGACTGTTTGTAGGGTACCTTAGGGTCATGTTTGATTCTAAATGTACCTGGAAACTCCATTTTGAGTATTTGATACAAAACAAAACGAAAAAGGGTAAATTTTCTACGTTCTATCTCCGGAACATGGTGGGGTGCTCACCCGGAAGACCTCATCAAACTCTATAGAACGACTATTCTCTCTGTTTAAGAGTATGGCTCCTTCTGTTTCCTCTCAGCAGCTGATTGCCACCTGAACAAATTGAAACGAATTCAATATCGTTGTTTGCTTATTGCCCTTGGCTGTATGCATTCAACGCATAACATGAGTCTGTAGGTGCCTACTGGGTCACTCCTTTAAAGCACCGTTACTGGGAGCTCTCACTCAGAATACTCATCAAATGTGGAACAAGTAACACACTTTTTCTTCTTCTTCTTCTTCTTATTGGCATTACATCCCTACACTGGGATAGAGCCGCCTCGCAGCTTAGTGTTCATTAAGCACTTCCACAGTTATTAACTGCGAGGTTTCTAAGCCAAGTTACCATTTTTTCATTCGTATATCATGAGGCTAACACGATGATACTTTTATGCCCAGGGAAGTCGAGACAATTTCCAATCCGAAAATTGCCTAGACCGGCACCGGGAATCGAACCCAGCCACCCTCAGCATGGTCTTGCTTTGTAGCCGCGCGTCTTACCGCACGGCTAAGGAGGGCCCACAAGTAACACACTTGTTCTTGATAACTTCGATAAAATGCTTGAACTGACTTCTCGTTCTAGATTCCTTAGAGTCAATCTCAACTACATTTCTTCAGATCTTTGTCTTCCGTGTTATAAAACACCTCGAGTTCACTTCACCAACGACAGCTCCTCAATTGAATACGATCTGTCCATGAAACACGCTATTCAAGGAATATCAGATCATCTTCGACAAATATCTATTCCCTCCATTTTTTCAGAAAAATATAAAAATATGTCAATTGCAACAACAGATATTTCACTGATGGTTCTCGCAAGAACGGATCCACTGGCTTCGGTGTTTTCGATGTAACTTCATCCACCTTCCGAAAACTTCAGGAATTGTGTTCGGTTTATGTTGCTGAGCTGGCAGCAATTAACTTCGCTTTGGGGATAATTTCCAATCAGCCCGTAGACCATTATTTCATCTTCTCGGATAGTCTTAATTCTATCGAGGCACTCCGGTCCATCAAACCTGTTAAGCACGCATCTTACTTTCTTACAAACATAAGAGAGCAGATGCGTGTTTTGGTCGAAAGATCATTCAAGATTACCTTTGTTTGGGTCCCATCTCACTGGTCAATCTACGGCAATGAGAAGGCAGACTCGCTGGTAAAGATGGGTGCACAGGAAGGTGAGGTTTATGATAGACAATACTCGAGCAACGAGTTTTTTTCCATTAGTCCGTCAGAGTACTCTTCAAAGTTGGCAAAGAAATTGGACACACAACGAACTTGGACGGTGGCTATTTTCCATAGTTCCAAAAGTTTCTGGGCGAGCGTGGTTCAGAGGTAAGGACTTAAGTCGAGGCTTTATTCGCGTTATGTCGAGACTTATGTCTAATCACTATTCACTGAACGCATATCTGTACAGAATAAACCTTGTCGATAGCAACTTATGTAGGTGTGGAGCCGGTTATGATGACATCGATCACGTAGTTTGGTCCTTCTCGTAAAATGACCCCTCCAGAGAGCAGTTATTGGATACCCTTGTGGCCCGAGGTAAACAACCTTTTAGGGAAGTTCGAGGTGTTTTGGGAGATCGTGATGTGGTCTATATGTACTGGCCATTTATAGTTTTCTTTGTACTTCTGACATCAAAATCTAATATTTTGTTTTTTTTTCTTTTTTCAAAGTTTTTTTGTTTAGTCACTGCCATTTTGTTCCGTATAGCTTTTGCCATCCGGAAGATGCTCCCAGTCGAACCATTCCTCGAGCACGACGACACGCCAAATCGTCCCTGACGCCAAATGCCGGATGAGAAGCTGAAATTTCCCTTTCCGCGGAATTTCGCGGAAATTGAGCATGGCGAAATTTGATTTCTTGATTTCGTTTTGTTTCGTAAAATTACAAAAATTTCGCTAGAAAAAACTAGCTCCTTACTAAACAGAGGCGCCTCGTCCATACGTTCTACCTGTTCATGGAACAGGTAACCATTTTTAGTTCGGAAGTAGGAAACTAATGTCTTTGCAATTAATTTCTTAGAAATTAATTATTAGGGCAAATAATTACCCAGTGAAATATTTAAACAAAGTTTCACGTAATATTTCCAATGATGGTTTAATATCTAACGAAACAAAATATTGCGTAGACAGAACAAATGAACACCACATGCTTGGCGTACAGTCGAATTGAAGCTATGTGTTTCTCCGACGGATAACAGCACACCACATCAAATAGAAAGCTTTTGCCAGTCGTACGATTCATAATAAAGAACCAACAGCAGCGCTGCCAGAAGTCAAATTTAAAGTCTTGCGTCATGGTCATGACAAAATGTTTTGAAATAATTTCCTCCTTGGTATGCTCACTCGTTCTCCGCGCGCGGAGAACCAGCGTGAGCGTTGCCAGCTTTCTTCGTTTCCTCACATCATCCTCTTTCGAATGCGAAGCAGGCACGTTTAGATGCAAGTTCTGCTATGTTGCGCAGGAGTCCAACCCGTTCGACGCACTGCAAGAACAATCAACGACGCGTCGTACCTTCGATTAGACTCGGTCAGAGTGTCGGGCTGCGCACGCTTTCGTTCATACTTCGTTGATTGGGAACGTTTTTTTCTCATTTTTGTCCTGATGATTATGCCAAGATTTTTTTTACAGGTTATCCGACTTGTCAATATCTCAGCCATCTTGGATTTTTGTATGGAATTTATGCTCGTTTGTTTACGTTTTGCACTGAAAATGTATGTTCCCCTGATGCTTCTCTCATACAATAGTCTTGGCTTGTACCACCTACGAATTTGTGCGAATTGCTCAATGCTAATGCTAATAATGATTATGCATCATAAACAAATGTTGAATTGTAGAACAATATTAAATTAATGTTTGAGTTTTCAAAAGAGACATCAAAATTTGATTATTATAAAATATTAATTTTTTTTTTTCTATGTTATCAAAATCAATCAACATAGAGAAAAAGGCATAGTTTTCACAAAATTTGAAAAACTAAATAAATCGAAAACATTTCAGTGGACTCAATCTGGGATCGCATCAATTGATCAATACTCATAATGGTTAATTACATTTTATTCAAAACAACAAAATATGTGAGAGTTTTCAAATGCTAGAGGCGATGGGTCCTGTGCACCCGAATGGTGGAAAGAGCCGATTTGAAAGATCTCTATTCTATGCAATATCCAGCTATCGTCACCAAGTAAGATTTCGGAAGACTTAGAAGAGTTTTAAAGTTAAAGTGCATCTTAATTTAAAACATTTTTGGAACAAAAGAGAGTAATAAGTTATTTATTGTTTTGCGTATCCTTTCTATTTAAATTGTTTTTTTTTTCTTATATTTGGTTATGCTGTACAAGAAAAGGTTGTAATATTAGATTAAATACACAACTTCCATTCGAAACCACTCAGCTTGATGCATATTTTCTTAGCAGACTGGTAGAACAGGTGTACCAAAAGTGCACGAGACGCCCCTGTTACGAAATTTAACGAAATTCCGCGGAATTTCGAAACAAATTTAAACTTAAACCATACTTTATAGGGTAACCGTACCCTTAGTGGAGCTATCACCAATAGTGGAGGTAGTGGGGTTTTAATGAGATTTATCATATTTATAGACTTTACGATGGTTTCAGATGATGCATCGTGCTTTGAATATCCTGTTAAATGCAACTTACCTTAAGATTTCGCTTGAAAAACTATTGAAAACAATGATTTTTCTTATCAAAATTGACTCCCTTGCACCTATAGTGGTGCAACTGTACCAATAGTGGCGAGTCTCATAAGAAACCAATGGATAGCACCACTATAGGAACTGAAATTAAATTTTACCGCCACTAAAGGAACAGTTTACCCATAGTGGTGCAATCAATAGTTGGTAATTGTTGATGTTAAATGACATCTATCTCATTTTTGTTAGCAAATTTTTTAGTTTATCTATTGACTAAGGTATCAAAGCTGTAAATTTCCCATAATTATCAATTTTTTAAAAATATTTTCTTTTATGGATCTACTAATACCTCCACTATTGGTACCGTTACCCTATTATCAAAAATGAACGCTGAACAAAATCATAAAGCTGTTTTTAAAACTTTAGGTTATACAAATTTTTCTATTAACGCGTACTACCTACAAATCTACCTCGCGTAGCAGAAGTTTGTATTACCAGTGTGCAATAGATCGTTTTGATGCTGATCACGGCAGCTAGTGTGGGAGAACGCGAAGTTATAAAACTTAAGTTCTGCATCGAAGAGCACAACATTACTTAGTGCGGAATCGATCATGTTGTAGAAGTTTATTAAACGAAGCACATTGATTTTGCGTTGGATTGATTTAAAACACACAGTTTTTCTTGTTTTCAAAATAACTTCGTTTACATTAAATATTTAGTCGCTTACCAAGGGGGCTGCACATGAATTACCTTCTCAACTAACCAACGATTCCTTTCCCGTAGCGCTCACCGAGATGCAGAGCATTGTTAGCACACTAATTTTCCTCTTCTAATCCTAAATTGACTGTAATTACGTGACCAGCATCGTTATTGGTCATGAATTGGAAACTCCGAAGCAAGTTTAACTTTTGTATCCCAAGAAGATTATTTAATTGGTGAGATGTGCATATTTGCTGTTTCTCGGCCAATCATGATTAGCAACTGCAATGTGTACAGTTAACCAAGCTAAGCTATTCTTTGACTATTTGTACAAGATGTAGGAACATGAATATGCACAATATCAGGAACATAGCAGAGTTGTGAGCATTTCTAGATCTTCGCATGGAATTAGCAAGAAAATCAGAGCGGGTTGAAAGATCATTAAAATTGCTGAATGTTTTGTTACTTATGATTGCTCTCAGCTCACACTGACCCTGTTAAAAAAAGGCACAAACACATATACAAGGACACACAATCAATAGCCCAGTTCGTCGAGCTGATTTTGTGAATGGTGAAGGTGAAGGTGCACAGGATTCTTCTAGTGAGCAAATGTATGCTATATATGTAGTCGTTCAGTAGATCGAGAAGTCCGCCTGTCATCGATTATAATTTGACCGCCGCCCGTATCACAAAAGTAAGCACCGTCAAGGACCTTGGCGTCCAGCTAGATTTCAGGCCCAACACCAATTTGCACATACACTTGTGTTCCGAATAATAGCAGCGGAAGCCGTTTTTCATACAAAATGGTCAACTTTGTCAAGCTGTAACTTTGTACCCCGATGACCGATCGAGCTGAAATTTTGGCAGTGAACTTCAAATATGTTAAAATTTACACGTACTAAGTAGCAATTTTTTCGAATGACGCGTTCAAAAATTACAAACTAGGTCAAATTGTTCAAAAAAATAGCAGTTTTTATTTTAGATATATTGGCCAATTCAAATGTCAAATTCCACTATTTGTATTTTTTAAATTACAAACTTAGTGTCTCGCAGCACCTGAATTCAAATTGATAACATTCCAATCAATAGTTTTCCTGATATTTCCAAAACAAAAACTGCTATTATTTTGAACAATTTGACCTAGTGCGTAATTTTTGAACGCGTCATTTAAAAAAATGCTACTTAGCAGGGTAGAAATATTTCACAAAAGATATTTTAGTTACTAGATAAAGATTGTCGCTGTCGTCGCTGTCCGAAACATCTTTTGCTGGCGAGGATAGGGGAGCTAAATGTCAAAGAAGGAAAATCCATACGATTTGACAGGTATGTACCACACATGTTTCGGACAGCAGAACAAAGGGAACCGAAGCGACAATCTTTATCTAGTAACTAAAATATCTTTTATTTCACAGTCAATGCAGTGAAAAACATGGATCTCAGTATAATCTGCAGTCGCCTTCTTCGCCGCCGTGGTGAGTGCGACTGGGTGCAGCCGAAAAATCATTTCCAACACCGACCTTTCAATTTCGCATTCAGCCACTCACAAGTCACTCTGACATGCTGCTCAGTTCGCTCCTTACCGTATGACTGTGAGTGGCCCATTTAAACGCGTGGTGAATTTTTTCAATTTGCTGGGTGAATGTGTACATTTTGCTGTGGTAGATTTCATCTTCGCGGCGCAGTGGGTGATGTGAGTTCTGTTGTTTACTTTTCTGCCTCTCCAGGAATGTGAGGTTGATTTCAAAGCAGGAAGAAAATAAAAACATGATATAAAAAAACATCACCTTCATCCAGTGCTGCCGAAAATTTACAACCCTGCTACTTAGTACGTGTAAATTTCAACATATTTGTAGTTCACTGCCAAAATTTTAGCTCAATCGGTCATCGGGGTACAACGTTACAGCTTGACAAAGTTGACCATTTTGTATGAAAAACGGCTTCCGCTGCTATTATTCTGAACACAGGTGTAACTAGGTAGAAAACCACGCTGACAAGACAATATGAAGTATGCTTCAGCATAATCACATAATTCTTAAGTGAACTAAGGTTTTGAACGAAATTTGAATCCGTATATGAAAAATCCCACAATTTCTATATTTTTATATACTTACTGATATAAAACTGAACTGATATAAAATTGATCAGATTCGGGAGCACACGCTCCACGATGAATTCCTTTGAAACCGGCACAAATGCTGGGGTATTGCCTTATCGCCAATGGTATATAAACGAGAATGCGGCGATTTATCACAAACTGCTTCTTCTGTTATTATAACTCTTTTGTTCGCAAAACAGTTATTTGACTTCGAAAAAGTGAAATCAGAATTGCGTAAAACCAATTCCGCGGAAAAAAATTATAATTTCGTTTCGTTTCGAAAAATTTCGAATTCAATGATCCTTGATTTCGTATCGTTCCGAAGTCTCGAAAGTAAATCTTTATTTCGTTTCGTTTCGATCTGAATCAACATAGACATTTTAAATTTCGTTTCGTTTCGTTAGGAAAAAGTGTGTTATCGCATACCCTTACTTTCGACCTTTTTGTCCTTTTTGACCATTTGTCCCTTTCGACCTTTTGCCCCTTTCGACCTTTTGTCCTTTCGACCTTTTGTCCTTTCGACCTTTTGTCATTTCGACCTTTTGTCCTTTCGACCTTCTGTCCCTTTCGATGTTTTGTCCTTTCGACCTTTTGTCTTTCGACCTTTTGTCATAGATTCGTGTAAAAGATTGGTACAAAAAAAACAGATTTTGCAAAAGGAAGGAAAGAGGGTTCTTAACTGCTTCTGAAGAAAAAAACGCCATTCCAATCTTTACATATGTATCGTATGATCGAGACATAGAAAAAGTAGATTTGATATTACAAAGGAAATGTAGAAAAGTGTACATAAATAGAAAAACCCGACTTAATCCACCTACAGTGAACGCAACCCTTCTTACACTTTTGAATGGTTGTGTGTGCCCAGTGCATATTACAATTTCTATGCATATGACCTTCAATTGAGTATAAAATAACTGATATCATCATGCTTTTATCGATTTCAAAATAAAAAAAGGGATATTTCTGGAAATTTAACAATTTTTAAAAAATACAAAAAGACTGCAGATTTGATTTGCCGCCTTAAATGGCAATATTACAGCTTCTGTTTAAGCCCAAAAGAGTTCAAATCGGGTCATAGACGGCTGAGATATTGGTGTGACAATTTTTCATTAGTAGTCTGAAAATATGTCTCATATTCGTATTTCACAGATATCTCTGAAACCGAATTTCCGATTGCAGAAAAAAATTAATGAGTCCAATGACAAAAACATAGCTTTCGTTTAAAGATAAAATCGCACAAATCGGTCCAAGGACGACTGAGATCTTGATGGGACATATTTTACCAATGTGTGAAGTTGATACGTCTAATGCTTTATGTTCGTATTTCAGAGATATCTCCGGAACCCAATGTCTAATTGCAAAAACAAAATACAATGGGTTCAATGGCAAAGTCATAGCTTTCGTTTAAAGATAAAATCATGCAAATTGGTTTACAGACGGCTGAGATATTCATGTGACATTATTATGTTAGTTTTCTGAAAATGCACTTCATGTTCGTATTTCTCACATATCTCTGGAACCAAATGTCCGATTGCAAAAAAATTGAACTCGTACAATGACAAAGTCATAGCTTTCGTTTAGTGTTAAAATCGTGCAAATCGGTCCACGGACGGCTGAGATCTTGATGTGAGATTTTGTAACGCACACATACGCACACACGCACACACGCACACACACACACACACATACATACATGTGCTCAGTTCGTCGAGCTGAGTTGATTGGTATATACAACTTGGGTCTCCGAGCCTCGGATAAAAAGTCGGTTTTTCAAGCGATCTTTATACCCTTCTTAGGGTGTAAGAAGGGTAAAACATAGCTTTCGTTTAAAGATAAAATCGCACAAATCGGTCCAAGGACGACTGAGATCTTGATGGGACATATTTTACCAATGTGTGAAGTTGATACGTCTAATGCTTTATGTTCGTATTTCAGAGATAGCTCCGGAACCCAATGTCTAATGGCAAAACAAAATATAATGGGTTCAATGGCAAAGTCATAGCTTTCGTTTAAAGATAAAATCATGCAAATTGGTTCACAGACGGCTGAGATATTCATGTGACATTATTTTGTTAGTTTTCTGAAAATGCACTTCATGTTCGTATTTCTCACATATCTCTGGAACCAAATGTCCGATTGCAAAAAAAAATTGAACTCGTACAATGACAAAGTCATAGCTTTCGTTTAGTGTTAAAATCGTGCAAATCGGTCCACGGACGGCTGAGATCTTGATGTGAGATCTTTGTAACGCACACACATACGCACACACGCACACACGCACACACACACACACACACACATACATACATGTGCTCAGTTCGTCGAGCTGAGTTGATTGGTATATACGACTTGGGTCTCCGAGCCTCAGATAAAAAGTCGGTTTTTCAAGCGATCTTTATACCCTTCTTAGGGTGCAAGAAGGGTAAAAAGAGATATTTCTGGAAATTTAACAATTTTTAAAAAATACAAAAAGGCTGCAGATTTGATTTGCCGCCTTAAATGGCAATATTACAGCTTCTGTTTAAGCCCGAAAGAGTTCAAATCGGGTCATAGACGGCTGAGATATTGGTGTGACAATTTTTCATTAGTAGTCTGAAAATATGTCTCATATTCGTATTTCACAGATATCTCTGAAACCGAATTTCCAATTGCAGAAAAAAATGAATGGGCCCAATGACAAAAACATAGCTTTCGTTTAAAGATAAAATCGCACAAATCGGTCCAAGGACGATTGAGATCTTGTTGGGACATATTTTACCAATGTGTGAAGTTGATACGTCTAATGCTTTATGTTCGTATTTCAGAGATATCTCCGGAACCCAATGTCTAATTGCAAAAACAAAATACAATGGGTTCAATGGCAAAGTCATAGCTTTCGTTTAAAGATAAAATCATGCAAATTGGTTCACAGACGGCTGAGATATTCATGTGACATTATTTTGTTAGTTTTCTGAAAATGCACTTCATGTTCGTATTTCTCACATATCTCTGGAACCAAATGTCCGATTGCAAAAAAAATTGAACTCGTACAATGACAAAGTCATAGCTTTCGTTTAGTGTTAAAATCGTGCAAATCGGTCCACGGACGGCTGAGATCTTGATGTGAGATTTTGTAACGCACACACATACGCACACACGCACACACGCACACACACACACACACACACACATACATACATGTGCTCAGTTCGTCGAGCTGAGTTGATTGGTATATACGACTTGGGTCTCCGGGCCTCGGATAAAAAGTCGGTTTTTCAAGCGATCTTTATACCCTTCTTAGGGTGTAAGAAGGGTAAAAAGGATATTTCTGGAAATTTAACAATTTTAAAATACAAAAGGCTGCAGATTTGATTTGCCGCCTTAAATGGCAATATTACAGCTTCTGTTTAAGCCCGAAAGAGTTCAAATCGGGTCATAGACGGCTGAGATATTGGTGTGACAATTTTTCATTAGTAGTCTGAAAATATGTCTCATATTCGTATTTCACAGCTATCTCTGAAACCGAATTTCCAATTGCAGAAAAAATGAATGGGCCCAATGACAAAAACATAGCTTTCGTTTAAAGATAAAATCGCACAAATCGGTCCAAGGACGATTGAGATCTTGTTGGGACATATTTTACCAATGTGTGAAGTTGATACGTCTAATGCTTTATGTTCGTATTTCAGAGATATCTCCGGAACCCAATGTCTAATTGCAAAAACAAAATACAATGGGTTCAATGGCAAAGTCATAGCTTTCGTTTAAAGATAAAATCATACAAAATGGGTTACAGACGGCTGAGATATTCATGTGACATTATTATGTTAGTTTTCTGAAAATGCACTTCATGTTCGTATTTCTCACATATCTCTGGAACCAAATGTCCGATTGCAAAAAAAAATGAACTCGTACAATGACAAAGTCATAGCTTTCGTTTAGTGTTAAAATCGTGCAAATCGGTCCACGGACGGCTGAGATCTTGATGTGAGATTTTTGTAACGCACACACATACGCACACACGCACACACGCACACACACACACATACATACATGTGCTCAGTTCGTCGAGCTGAGTTGATTGGTATATACGACTTGGGTCTCCGAGCCTCGGATAAAAAGTCGGTTTTTCAAGCGATCTTTATACCCTTCTTAGGGTGTAAGAAGGGTAAAACATAGCTTTCGTTTAAAGATAAAATCGCACAAATCGGTCCAAGGACGATTGAGATCTTGTTGGGACATATTTTACCAATGTGTGAAGTTGATACGTCTAATGCTTTATGTTCGTATTTCAGAGATATCTCCGGAACCCAATGTTTAATTGCAAAAACAAAATACAATGGGTTCAATGGCAAAGTCATAGCTTTCGTTTAAAAGATAAAATCATGCAAATTGGTTTACAGACGGCTGAGATATTCATGTGACATTATTATGTTAGTTTTCTGAAAATGCACTTCATGTTCGTATTTCTCACATATCTCTGGAACCAAATGTCCGATTGCAAAAAAATTGAACTCGTACAATGACAAAGTCATAGCTTTCGTTTAGTGTTAAAATCGTGCAAATCGGTCCACGGACGGCTGAGATCTTGATGTGAGATTTTTGTAACGCACACACATACGCACACACGCACACACGCACACACACACACATACATACATGTGCTCAGTTCGTCGAGCTGAGTTGATTGGTATATACGACTTGGGTCTCCGAGCCTCGGATAAAAAGTCGTTTTTTCAAGCGATCTTTATACCCTTCTTAGGGTGTAAGAAGGGTAAAAGGGATATTTCTGAAAATTTAACAATTTTCAAAAAATACAAAAGGGCTGCAGATTTGATTTGCCGCCTTAAATGGCAATATTACAGCTTCTGTTTAAGCCCGAAAGAGTTCAAATCGGGTCATAGACGGCTGAGATATTGGTGTGACAATTTTTCATTAGTAGTCTGAAAATATGTCTCATATTCGTATTTCACAGATATCTCTGAAACCGAATTTCCGATTGCAGAAAAAAAAAATAATGAGTCCAATGACAAAAACATAGCTTTCGTTTAA
The DNA here is from genome assembly GCF_024139115.2 of Armigeres subalbatus. Lineage (NCBI taxonomy): Eukaryota > Metazoa > Arthropoda > Insecta > Diptera > Culicidae > Armigeres > Armigeres subalbatus. The sequence continues at coordinate 108,816,253 of NC_085140.1, read as the reverse complement.
AGATAAAATCGCACAAATCGGTCCAAGGACGATTGAGATCTTGTTGGGACATATTTTACCAATGTGTGAAGTTGATACGTCTAATGCTTTATGTTCGTATTTCAGAGATATCTCCGGAACCCAATGTTTAATTGCAAAAACAAAATACAATGGGTTCAATGGCAAAGTCATAGCTTTCGTTTAAAGATAAAATCATGCAAATTGGTTTACAGACGGCTGAGATATTCATGTGACATTATTTTGTTAGTTTTCTGAAAATGCACTTCATGTTCGTATTTCTCACATATCTCTGGAACGAAATGTCCGATTGCAAAAAAATTGAACTCGTACAATGACAAAGTCATAGCTTTCGTTTAGTGTTAAAATCGTGCAAATCGGTCCACGGACGGCTGAGATCTTGATGTGAGATTTTGTAACGCACACACATACGCACACACGCACACACGCACACACACACACACACATACATACATGTGCTCAGTTCGTCGAGCTGAGTTGATTGGTATATACGACTTGGGTCTCCGGGCCTCGGATAAAAAGTCGGTTTTTCAAGCGATCTTTATACCCTTCTTAGGGTGTAAGAAGGGTAAAAAGGATATTTCTGGAAATTTAATAATTTTTAAAAAATACAAAAGACTGCAGATTTGATTTGCCGCCTTAAATAGCAATATTACAGCTTCTGTTTAAGCTCAAAAGAGTTTAAATCGGGTCATAGACGGCTGAGATATTGGTGTGACAATTCTTCATTAGTAGTATGAAAATATGTCTCATATTCATATTTCAAAGCTATCTCTGAAACCGAATTTCCAATTGCAGAAAAAATGAATGGGTCCAATGACAAAACATAGCTTTCGTTTAAAGATAAAATCGCACAAATCGGTCCAAGGACGACTGAGATCTTGATGGGACATATTTTACCAATGTGTGAAGTTGATACGTCTAATGCTTTATGTTCGTATTTCAGAGATATCTCCGGAACCCAATGTCTAATTGCAAAAACAAAATACAATGGGTTCAATGGCAAAGTCATAGCTTTCGTTTAAAGATAAAATCATGCAAATTGGTTTACAGACGGCTGAGATATTCATGTGACATTATTTTGTTAGTTTTCTGAAAATGCACTTCATGTTCGTATTTCTCACATATCTCTGGAACCAAATGTCCGATTGCAAAAAAAATTGAACTCGAACAATGACAAAGTCATAGCTTTCGTTTAGTGCTAAAATCGTGCAAATCGGTCCACGGACGGCTGAGATCTTGATGTGAGATTTTGTAACGCACACACATACGCACACACGCACACACGCACACACACACACACATACATACATGTGCTCAGTTCGTCGAGCTGAGTTGATTGGTATATACGACTTGGGTCTCCGAGCCTCGGATAAAAGTCGGTTTTTCAAGCGATCTTTATACCCTTCTTAGGGTGTAAGAAGGGTAAAAGGGATATTTCTGGAAATTTAATAATTTTTAAAAATAAAAAAGACTGCAGATTTGATTTGCCGCCTTAAATAGCAATATTACAGCTTCTGTTTAAGCCCAAAAGAGTTCAAATCGGGTCATAGACGGCTGAGATATTGGTGTGACAATTCTTCATTAGTAGTCTGAAAATATGTCTCATATTCGTATTTCACAGATATCTCTGAAACCGAATTTCCAATTGCAGAAAAAATGAATGGGTCCAATGACAAAAACATAGCTTTCGTTTAAAGATAAAATCGCACAAATCGGTCCAAGGACGACTGAGATCTTGATGGGACATATTTTACCAATGTGTGAAGTTGATACGTCTAATGCTTTATGTTCGTATTTCAGAGATATCTCCGGAACCCAATGTCTAATTGCAAAAACAAAATACAATGGGTTCAATGACAAAGTCATAGCTTTCGTTTAAAGATAAAATCATGCAAATTGGTTTACAGACGGCTGAGATATTCATGTGACATTATTTTGTTAGTTTTCTGAAAATGCACTTCATGTTCGTATTTCTCACATATCTCTGGAACCAAATGTCAGATTGCAAAAAAAAAATGAACTCGTACAATGACAAAGTCATAGCTTTCGTTTAGTGTTAAAATGGTGCAAATCGGTCCACGGACGGCTGAGATCTTGATGTGAGATTTTTGTAACGCACACACGCACACACGCACACACACACACACATACATACATGTGCTCAGTTCGTCGAGCTGAGTTGATTGGTATATACGACTTGGGTCTCCGAGCCTCGGATAAAAAGTAGGTTTTTCAAGCGATCTTTATACCCTTCTTAGGGTGTAAGAAGGGTAAAAAGGATATTTCTGGAAATTTAACAATTTTTAAAAAATACAAAAAGACTGCAGATTTGATTTGCCGCCTTAAATGGCAATATTACAGCTTCTGTTTAAGCCCAAAAGAGTTCAAATCGGGTCATAGACGGCTGAGATATTGGTGTGACAATTCTTCATTAGTAGTCTGAAAATATGTCTCATATTCGTATTTTACAGATATCTCTGAAACCGAATTTCCAATTGCAGAAAAAAATGAATGGGTCCAATGACAAAAACATAGCTTTCGTTTAAAGATAAAATCGCACAAATCGGTCCAAGGACGACTGAGATCTTGATGGGACATATTTTACCAATGTGGGAAGTTGATACGTCTAATGCTTTATGTTCGTATTTCAGAGATATCTCCGGAACCCAATGTCTAATTGCAAAAACAAAATACAATAGGTTCAATGGCAAAGTCATAGCTTTCGTTTCAAGATAAAATCATGCAAATTGGTTTACAGACGGCTGAGATATTCATGTGACATTATTTTGTTAGTTTTCTGAAAATGCACTTCATGTTCGTATTTCTCACATATCTCTGGAACCAAATGTCCGATTGCAAAAAAAATTGAACTCGAACAATGACAAAGTCATAGCTTTCGTTTAGTGCTAAAATCGTGCAAATCGGTCCACGGACGGCTGAGATCTTGATGTGAGATTTTTGTAACGCACACACATACGCACACACGCACACACGCACACACACACACACATACATACATGTGCTCAGTTCGTCGAGCTGAGTTGATTGGTATATACGACTTGGGTCTCCGAGCCTCGGATAAAAAGTCGGTTTTTCAAGCGATCTTTATACCCTTCTTAGGGTGTAAGAAGGGTAAAACATCTTTGCGGAGCAAAAGCCCCATAATAATTTACAATGTACCAGGCGTCTCCACAATCCTTCAATCAATAACAATCTGCTTCCTTTTTTCTATTATTGCTTTCTGCTTTTTCCCTACAATTTTTTTCTACCTCATCATTACGTTGGAATAACAGGTAAGAACCCAAAAATCAACAAACCTGAAGAATAGTTTGGTAAAAGGGTTAAAACTTTTCCAAATTTTTCACCCGGAAAAAGCCCAACATTCCAATTAATCCTCTTAACGACCTCCCATCACATCAAGATCAACTCCACTGAGCCTCTTTTTCCGATGATTGTCAGGTTCAGGTCAGGCCCGACGGAAGTCAATAGAACACTCCACTATTCCCCACCGGGATTCCTTTCTTTTATTTTTCCCAGGGTCGCAGCGGTCGTGCCCAACGATTGGAAAAATTACTCACCACGATGCCCCGACGCGATTACCTACCCCACCACCTCCTATGATGCGAAGCGTTCGCTGTTGTTCGTACCGTCGATGAGCTTCTGCTTCTGCTTGCTACCTCTTGCATCCGCACCCGCACCGTACATGGCTAATGTATTCTCCTCCGTGCAAAGCCACAGTTACTCATCTCCGGCAGGTATTCCACCGATGACGACGAACGACAACGACGACCCGACTGACTCTGGTTGAAGAAGCTTGGCGAAATAGATTTTGCTTTCGCGTCGGCGAGACGCTGGACCCGATTTCGCAAAGAAGAAAATTGATTGCTTTTCGCATCCCTCCAAGGAGTGCTTAAGAAATCAGAGTATCCGTCAATCTCCTCGGAACGGGGCATCGATCGGGAAAATGTGCGTCTTTGGTGTTTGGCTGGGGTGTGCAGCCTTCGATGAAGTGAGATAGATTGACTCTGTCAGTCAGTCGGCCCCTCTCGCTTCGAAGGGCCACCAGCAACCGCGCTGTGGGGTTGATTGTCGGGTGAAAGAACATTATCCGGTGCCTTCTTGGCTGATTAACTCCGAGGGAAGAAGTGTTTTGACAAACTTGGAGCGACCGGTTGCGAAATGGGATTAAGGATGATGCAAAGTAAACACGGGATTCAATTTATTGTGCGATGTTTGTAATCTAACGATGTGTCGCACAATGATGCTGAAGGGGTTCTGATTGGATTTATGTGTCAAGAGTCCTTTCATTTTGAACTGAGAGTTTGCATTGTGAATAAGGGAGAATTCGAGTTCTACCTATTGTGACATAGAGATGGGGAAATTATCAGGGTGTCTAATTGAATTATAAGCCCAGTAGATTTATCAGATTACCAGAATTATAATAAAATAATTACTCCGAAAGCATTTATGTATGTTTACAATATTGTTATAAATATATAAATATCGCAAGAAGTTCCATTGACATTGAGTGACCCATTTCAGTATGACAAACGATCTTTCGAAGTTGAGGAAGTCAAACATAAGTGACAAAACTTAGTTTTGAAAAAAATAATCGCAAAGTGTTTCAATATTTTTTTGTTTCATACAGTTTGTAAGAAAGTTAAAAAAATGCCATTTTTTGTGAATTTTCATATTTTTTACAAATAACGTACAAACTACATATAACAACATATTGCCGCAAAGCTCCAAACTAAAGCATTTTTCGCTGTAGTCAACTCGAATATGACCAAAATGTCACTTGCACTTTTTTCACTGCACTGTCAAAGTAAAACATCAAATGGAAAACAGAATCTGTTGTGCAAACACAAAATTACCATTATACGAATGACAAAAAATGTTCGATTTCAATAACGCACTTACAATTCTTTACTGTACAATGTCATATTCAGTAAGCAAGCTCTATTCGTTTGTACCGACTCATTACCATTGGAAAATTTCCAATCATTTAAGTTTAATGCTGGTTTCATAACCCAGTAGTAACAAGATCGACTACCGGTCCGATGGAACAAGATCGAACTGATCCATTTGATTTCCAATGGAAAAAATAGACCATCGAATGCAACTTGTTGCGAGAAAATCGATGAATGTTAAAAAGTGAACAGTTTCTCATTTTTGTGACAACAACACATTCATACAGACATCACCTCCAATCGTCGAGCTGATCACCAATCGATAATTATACGCATTCCTGAAAGCCTCATATAGTTATCATTATTTTTATTCGGCATTTATTACTTAACCAATGGCAAGAAGTGACATCAAAATATAAAGTAATCGACTCATCGAATCCCCCAAAAGCACAATAACATGATCCAATATATCGGCCTCATAACATTCGGACATAATTGGCTGCTTGAGAATGGTCATTCCAAGTAAGATGAAACATGAGAATAACAAACTTTTATCTGTCTCCCAAGACCAAGAGAAAGAACCTTCTTTGTCCTTCGAGAACACCTTTTCCATCGTACGTACACATCTTTGCGGTGACTCGTGTGTGAAAACATTCTGATCGAATAACCTTCTTCGCATAGACACATACGCGACCGCACATTCGTTCGAATTGATATCAGTTTGTATTATCAAAGGAGCAAGCGAAGCGTTCCAATTCCAATTTAGCCTTGGGAGAAAAATACGCGGAATCCGAAGGAAATTCTCCAAATCGTGGAATCATTGTTTCGAATTTTATGCACACCGGTAACATCGAGCGTTTTACAGCAAATTTGCATCAACTTCGGCGAAGGGGTTTGAGACATGAAAGTAATTTGAATTCAACGAACTTTTTCGGTCGTCTCACACCGTTCAGATTCGTCAAATCAAAATTAGTTTTCCTCAGAAGCGGTATTTTCTCCAACGTTCGTACAGATTCGTCCAAAAGATCAATATGTACGACCATCGCGAGTCTGGCCGGTGCCGTTTGCACTGCCGCAAAACCCACAGAAACTCAATTAAACCGATATCAAAGAGATCCGCAATTACTCGTCACCTGCCTGCCAAGCTAAAGCCAAGTCAAGCCAGGCGAATCAAAAGCACAAAACTCGTCGATTGCCAGAAGCGAACGTGCTCAACAACTTGGCGCCATTGACCATTTTCCCCCTTCTGCGCTTTCCCATCGCAAGGTATTCCGACGAACCAATTTACAGCATCCGAGTGCGAAAACGATTCGTCGACTCGTCGTCTTCACTTTCATCGTGGCCATCGAGTCGAATTGCCAAAATTTTCGACTCATCTTCATCTCTAGGAGGACCGTACAGAGCGATACGGGGATCAATAAATCGAAAATGATTCAATTGGGCATCAATGGAAAGTGCCGATTACACAGCCGGAGCAATGCCGGCGTCATCATCATCATCGAGTGATAAAATGTTTGATCAAAATCAAGCACCCTCTTGATTGGTTATTTTCTGTATGATTTGAACAGGAACGAATCAATAAATGAGCAAGTCATTGGGCAGTATGTCGAGTATGGATGTTTGTCAAAAATAATCCATTTTACCGTTTGTTACGTGAGTTTTCAATAAAACACTTCCTCCATTCTGAATATGTATTTTTAGTTTCCACTCTTTTTGCCTTTCTCGTATAACAAAGATGTATAGAAGGTTATAAATTATCCATTATATTATATTATTGGTAATAAGTTTGACCCTCTCCATCCTCAAGTACTTTTCAAACGTCTTAGTTCTTCCGTGTTTGCGGAAAGCCTTGAATGCCTCAGATTTCAGACATTCTATCCACCAGTGGCCGTATGTCTCTAATAATGAATAATGTACTTGGAACGCGTTGTTTCTGAGCTTCTACTACCCTTTTTGGATTAAATCGGGAGAATCGAAATTTATCGCATGGTAGAGAGTATCAGTAGACTCAATTCCAATTACTACCGCTGATGCATTTTTCTTCTATATGTTCCTCACAGTGACTCCGGAGAGATCTGGCACTAACTGCTCTTAACATTGATCCCCACTTTTGATTTGGTGAATAAAACCATGTGGTCACTGTCATAGGGTTCTTCGATTACTTTCCACAGACATGCTCTAGATGAAAGATAAAAGTAAATCTTCTTCTATTATTTTATATATAAAAATAAATTTCTGGCTGTCTGACCCTTATAGATAGACTCGTAAACTAGTGAGCCGATCGACGTGAAATTTTGTATACATATGTTTTTCGGACCGGGAAGGGTTCTTAAGATGGCTCAAGGCCCCTCTTCCTCTGGCTCCTATACAAATGAGACACACATTTCCACGTAGCTCGAGAATTAATCAAGCAAACGAAACCAAACATGCCATGTGGAGGTTTATGATGACAAAAAATCTGTCTGACAAAACAAAAACAAAATCTGCGTAATTCGAGATCTATTGAAACAAATTTGGCATGCGAAGGTTTTTTAAGGCAAGACATGCTTCTGAGGTGATTTGAGATTCTCCATTCTCTGGAAGGGGGAGGGGCTTACATACAAATGAAACGCAATTTTCCACATTACTCGAGAACTAGTCAAGCAAATGGAACCGAATTAGGCATGTGGAAAAAACAAAAGTTTTGACGTTTGCTTTGCTCTGAATACTTCATCGTTTCAATAATTTTGGGCGAGACGAAGTTCGACGGGTCAGCTAGTTTGAACATAAATACCCTTTTTAGGGCTGGTAGCGATGAATCCCGTTCAGGGAATCAATTTTTCTTGGATACGCATGCGAAACAAGCGACAAAAGAGAATCAACCACAAAGCTTTGTTTTTGAGATAATAATGACAAAGATCCAAAAAACGAAATAGGGGAAAAGACGGCTTTGGCAGGTTTTGTTCTATTATTGTCAGGGGGGTTTTTGTCGACCAAATTTTATGAAATTTGGCCACAATATTCTTTGATATTCAAATAATGTTTAGGCCAAATTTGAGCATAATCAGTCATTAAAAAAAAACCTGACAGTAATAGAACAAAACCTGCCAAAGCCGTCATTCCCCCTATTCCGTGCCAAAGGAGCTCAGAAAACTCTGTTGATAACAAAGAGCATTGCTCGAATATTGATTCCCTGATCCCGTTCATGATAGTGACTTTAGTGTCCAACGACGATGAAAAAAGTGGCCAAATAATGACTTGTATACCGTTTATAATCAAGTAGTGAGCTACAAATTGCATTAGCAATGTTACGGTGTACTTCATAGAAAATTAGAAATTAGTGAAACTCATGTTTTTCTTTTGAAATTCTTATCTAGATGCTATCAGATATCAAGAAAAGACAAAAATAACAAAAGCATGATGGTTACTACTACTGGTTTTTTTTTTCAAGTTCGTTTATGTGGTAGGCTCAGGCCACTACTACTGGTTATCTTCACCGTAACTATAGTAAGGATGGAGCTTAGCAAGAGGCCACCGACTCACAGAAGGACCAATCTTCAAAAATTCAGTCAAAAACCACTTTTTAAAGTGATTCAAATTGATAACTTGAGTCATAGGTTGTTAATAGAATACTTGACGATGATGTAAACATAGTTTTGAGTCATTTTATTCGGATTGATCTTACTTTTACAGTCAATACAAGTTGAGCACGTTGTCGATTTTTAATTTTGTTAAATCTTGTAACATTTATCTAACTGCTTCATTATGTTGGCCACAACGTATACATCGCCCAAACCTATTATATTTGGCACCATTACAAGGGTTCTTTCACAAATTACGTAACGCTGAAGGGGGAGGGAGGGGGTCAAGCCGAGCGTTACGGTCCATACAAAAAAATTAAACCTTCCATACAAAAAGTGTTACGTGGGGGAGGGTGGGGGTCCAAAATCACCAAATTTAGCGTTACGTAATTTTAGAAAGAACCCCAAAGTGTAGCCCTAAAACTAATAAAGCCACGCTTAAACGTTGGTAAATTATTTTTGATCGCGCAGAAAGTACTCGGTCTTTATTATGTATAAAATTTTTATTGTATTATCTTCTTGCTGTATTCATTGTAAAATTCAAAAGGGTACCCATCGGTACCCATCAATGAAATTCACACCGGACCCTCCTTTTTTTGTCAGGAATCCAATCAGTTATTTGGATTTCCGCTCAGTTATTTCGGTTTTACTGACGGTGGTCCTTACGGTCTTGCCAATCAATTTTGATAAGTGCAGCAACGCACAATGAATTATTGGCAGTGGCTGGTTTTCTACCCGCCGCTGTCGCATCCAGGCGCTATAGTATATGCGCAAAATAGCCAGCATGAGTTAACCACCTGAAGTTTGTATGGCGAAAGACATCTAACGCAGGTTTTCTCAACCGTAGGAACTTTTCACGAAAAACTATTTGGTACCGGTTATGTAGGAAGGTGTCCGCTACTACGCCTACCAATTATTTTTTTCTATTAAGGTGCTTATTTTCGAGATATTGAACATTAGATGCCTTTCGCCATACTGATTTCCGAAAGTTAACTCCTAGTGTGCCGCTGTAAGCACGCTCAAAGCAAGCGATTTATTTGTTTTCACTTCTCCTTCTACTTCTCATTTACCCCAATGCAATGGTGTGACATCAGCTTAAAATTGTCTAGGGGTCGTACACTTATTACGTGAGCATTTTTTTTTCTGGGGTTTTCGACTCTCCCTCACCTCATGTAAGATTTCTCGCATATAAATGTTTTTTTTCTACATTTTTTTACAAACATGGTGCGTAAGAAAACGACAGAAGCCACCCTAACCCCTCCCTCCTCTATAAGTGCTTACGTAATATGTGTATGCCCTCCTAGCACCATTTGTTCTAGTCTCACGCATACTTTTGTTAAAGAAATCCCACGTGATCATTAGTTCTTACAGAAAATATTGATAATGAAAGTAGAATAAACTATCAAGTCATGTTATGTCTAGTCGCAATGGATAGGGAGAAGATTTTATTTTATCCCTTACTTCTAATTTTCCAAAATTACTCTGTAAAAAGATCATGAGTTTTTTTCATGAATCGTAATATTAAGTAACAACTTGCGCCTCTACAGTTTTACTTTGTTTAGGGACGAAACGAAACCTATTCCATATGTTAAAATAAATTTTTCGTTAAGCGGTGAGGCGGCAGAAATCGGTAATTAAATACCTGTGGAAATGCTAATATAAAGAGAACTCTACATTGGCGGCGCCACTTGGTGGAAGCACGTTGTCTTAGGGAGCTATAGCGTGCTTGCGACGACGGCTGCTTCACCTCTCGCTCCGATAGTTGTACTTTTGCTTACGGGTCGTTGATTCCGAGAAGATGAACCATCTATTCAATGAAAAACCACAATATGTGGCGCTGCTAGACCATTTTATTCACTTCTAACATTTTTGACCGTCTTTTTTGGAATTGGCCCTACTGTGCGACTTAGCGACACTCTTTTATGTACCTAGGAGTTGAATATTGGGGAAGATATTCTTTAGGGCTGCCAGAGGCTTGCAATGTGACCATGGTAAATGCCGACAACACCTCTGCACCTATCACGAGTTCATGCGGAGTTTAATTGGAATCTGGGGATTAAGTTGTATAGGATCAGGTATCAGGTATCAGAACGTCGGCTCAGGAGGCACGTTCCCCTCAATTTGGGAGATTTGTGCCATCGCCTTCACTGGCCTTTCTCATCATTTACCTGACGGAAAAGGAAGTGAAAAAGGGAAAGGAAGAGGAAGTGAAGTTGGAAAGGAGAATGGAACCATTCATAGGAAAGCCAATTATGTAGACGCACACGCATTCAGCTAGGGACTAAAGAGAGGTGTCACAAAAACATAGAGGACGTAACAATGGACGAACGTCAAAGACGAAACACAGAGTGCACTGTGAAAAACGCATAATGCGAATCCATATAGGTGACAATCACAAAGTACATTGTAAAAATCGCATAGTGCGAATCCATATAGGTGGCAATTTGTTGAAAACTAAGTAAAACACATGTTCATAACCCCACTCTTATTTAACCTCAAGTTGAGATTGAACAAGAGTAACCGAAGCCGAACGTTAAGGACGAGACACAGAGTACACTGTGGAAAACGCATAATGCGAATCCATATAGGTGACAAACACAAAGTACATTGTAAAAAAAAACGCATAATGCGAATCTATATAGGTGAAAATTTGTTGAAAAACTAAGTAAAAACATTCATAATCACACCCTTATTCAACCTCAAGTTGAGATTAAACAAGAGTAGCTGAAGCCGAACGTCAAAGACGAAACACAGAGTACACTGTGAAAAGCGCATAATGCGAATCCATATAGGTGACAAACACAAAGTACATTGTAAAAAAATGCATAATGCGAATCCATATAGGTGGAAGTTTGTTGAAAAACTAAGTAAAACACATATTCATAACCCCACTCTTATTTAACCTCACGTTGAGATTGAACAAGAGTAACCGAAGCCGAACGTCAAGGACGAGACACAGAGTACACTGTGAAAAACGCATAATGCGAATCCATATAGGTGACACACACAAAGTACATTGTAAAAAAAACGCATAATGCGAATCCATATAGGTAACATACACAAAGCACATTGTAAAAAAACGCATAATGCGAATCCATATAGGTGACAATTTGTTGAAAACTAATTAAAACACATATTCATAACCCTACTCTTATTTTACCTCACGATGAGGTTGAATAAGAGTAGCCGCTTATCTCGGAGAAGTAAAAAGTCAACTACGCCATAGCTCCGGTTAGCGCAGCGAGGGCTAAAATACTGTGAAGGGGGCCCTGGTGCTTCACAGGCTCCGTTTGCAGTTAGGTTCTTATTAGACCCCCTTAACCATTCATTCGTAGGCACGGTAAGCATAAAGCCGCATCACACCGAAAATTAGGGGTCACCTGTATGGTGGACTTTAACCACTGGAACAGGCAATCCGTAATGTTATTCTTAGCCAGATAACCAGCTGCCGACACCACACGGCTATCTAGGCTGTTCGTGGATAGAAGTTGACATTTACTTTACGTCAACTCTCAATGTGGCCGAACAGCCGATGGAATTGGCCCTACTGTGCGACTTAGCGACACTCTTTTATGTACCTAGGAGTTGAATATTGGGGAAGATATTCTTTGGGGCAGCCAGAGGCTTGCAATGTGACCATGGTAAATGCCGACAACACCTCTGCACCTATCACGAGTTCATGCGGAGTTTAATTGGAATCTGGGGATTAAGTTATATAGGATAAGTTCGTCTCGATTAACGTGTTGCCAATGTGATAGTAATGAAAGGATGGTTATATTCTTATTAGATGCCGAAACGAGCTTTCACTCATTCCGAATTTTAACAGTTAGCCGCTAGAATTAGTAAAGTAGTAGGACAGAATCGGTTACAATGAAAAGCCTAAAAATTAGTTACATAAATAAATATATAATATTGAAAAACAAAATTGCAGGTAAAATACTAAATCTCAATAAATATTTATTTAAAAAAAAACCCAGATTGATCCACCCAGCGGCGATGATGCCTTTCTCGTGCATCGTAAAATGTACTGAAAAAATCACATAAGAAAAGTCAAAAAAGCACTTTTGGGGACTAGATCGCATATTTTCTATCATTTTGCATGTTTTTCCATTAATTACTATGCATTGCCAACATTCTCTTTTCTTCTCTTCAAAATTTTTTTTCGATTTAAAATTTTTTTTTCCAATAATTCAATAATTCCGAAATGCAATGTCCGATCGGGCCAATTTTCAATAGCAAATAATGGGACCGCATTCCCCGTCGAATGCAACTTGTTGCGAGTAAATCGTTAATGCTAAGTTCCAAAAAGTGTGTCTACAAAATTTGTACACATACACACATACACACACACATACATACGCACATACAGACATCACCTCGATTAGTCGAACTGAGTCGATCGGTATATAACACTATGGGTTTACGGGCCTTCTATCAAAAGTTGTTTTTTGGAGTAGTCCTAATAGCCTTTCGGTACAACTTTGTTGTACGAGAAAGGCAAAACGTATTAAAAGAACCCATGTAGAATATTTAAATTTTAATATGATTTCTACTGTGAACCCCTGGTAGTATTAAAAGATGAGCAAATAGGAAACATATTACGCAACGACAACACCAGATTTCGAGGAATGGGTAATTGGAAAAAGGACATCATGAGGTTTAAGGAGATGGGAGAGATGTGGAGAGATTTGGATACTTCGGATAGGAAGAGATGGAGAGTAGCGCGCTTAATCACGGGACACTTAAGTCCGCTATAGAAAGTGAACAACACGTATTTTCGAAAACCGTTGCTTATCAGTCAGTGTTTGAATCGGGTAGTAGAAAATAAAAAGTGGAGTGCGCGGGACTCTGAAGATAGTCCTTCAGGTTGCGAACAATAATTTGTTCATATCGTGAAATCCGATCTCTTCTCGTCAAATTGTTTGTTTTTCCAACGTCATCTTTATGGGATGCTCGGTTCACTAATATGCTGCTTTCAAGGGTGCCCCCGGTTCTAAAATTACCCGGACACCCAAATTCCAAGGCACACGCCAATCGATCCTAGAAGGTATTTTCAACCCTTTCACAGTGCACATCTCCATCTCCATGCAACGTCAGCATCCATTATTGGCCGCAAGCGTGACGATTTTCGACACACAGCAATAGCTTGAGATTGATTGACTGCTCGTAGTTGCTACTCCATTATGACCAGATCAGCTGTTCTTGCACAGGGAACCAACAGATGTTTGCTTGGGACTAGCACACATCTTCAATGTACAAGTACTGGTGATCTCATTTGTTAGGTCATACTGGCGCCTGCCACGTCAGAATGCAAGTCAATGTAGGGAAGGGGGAGGAAATGATGATGCAATCTATTTTCCCGTTTCTCAGTTTTCCAGTCTTTTAGTCTCTCAGTCCTTTATACTTTCAGTCTCTCAGTCTTTTAGTCTTCCGGTATTTCAGTTTTCAGACCTGCAATTCTTAAGTCCTTCAGACTCGTAGTCTTTCAATCTTTCAGAATTGCAGTCCTTCAGCTGAAAACCCGAACATTCTCAGTCTTCCAATCTTTCAGATTTTCAGTCGTTCAGTTTTTAAGTCTTTTCTTTTTATTTTTTTTTATTTTTTACAGTCTCTCAATCTTTCAGTTTCTTTCAGCTTTCCAATCTATCAGTAATTCGATCTTTCATACTTTCAGTTTTCAGTATTTAAAATTTTCAGCCTTTTTAGTCTTATAGTCATTTCTCCTTTTTTATTCTTTTTGAAAAGTCTTTTATTCTTCCAGTCTTCAGAGTTTCAATTTTTTTTTCTTTCTGTCTCTCACTCTTTCAATCTTCCAGTCTCTCAGTCCTTCAGTCTTTCAGTGTTTCAGTCGTTCAGTCCTTCAGCATTTCAGTCTTTCAGCCTTTCTGTTTTTTAGTTTTTGTTGAAACAGTCTTTCAATCTTTAAGTTTTCCAGTCTTCTAATCTATCAGTTTTTTAGTCCTTCATCCGTTCGGTCTTTCAGTCTTACAGTTTTTCAGTCTTGTCTTTCAGCCTTTCGAAAATTCTTTCACGATTTCCAGTCTTTCAATCTTTCAGCCTGTAGTCTTGCAATATTCCAATCTTCTAGTCTCTCCCAGTCTTCAATTTTTTTTTCCTTGGGGTCTTTTAAAAAAAATCAATCTTCCTATCACACAGTTTTAAAATCTTTCAGTATTCCAATCCTTCAGCCTTTCAGTCCCTATCAATCTTTAAGAGGGTCTGTCCTTCAATCTTCAACCTTTCAGTCCCTCACTGCCGTAATCTGGAAAAGTGACGTAACAGCCATTTTACAACATGCATGTTTTCCATTTTTCTGTTAAAGAGCTCGATAAGTAGTACTCGTTCACACCATTTTTGGAAAATGGCGTATATGTCACTTTTTCAGATTACGGCAGCTCAGTCTTTCAGCCTTTCAGTTTTTCAATTATTCAGACTATCAGTCTTTTGATATTTCAGCATTGAAGTCTGTTAGTCTCTAAATCTTTCAGTCTTTCATACTTTCAGCCTCAGTGTTTCAATCTTCAGACTTTCAGTCTTTCTGTTTTTTAGTCTTTCAGTTTTTCAGTCGTTCAATGAACAAGTCAAATAAAAACAAATGTAACAGTTTATCTTAGTCCTTGCTACACATTCGGCAATAGAAAAACTTTCTGTTGCTGTAGTTATGTTTTTGCTTCAACATACTTCTACTTGTATGTAAACGGTTACAAATCTGGCTCATTCTTTTTGGACAATGCATTTCAATTGCAATAATGGAAAAGTGAAAAATAGTTCAAAAACTAAATGAAAACATACACAGAACCCACACAAAAGAAACAAATAAAAAATAAACGACATGTATAATAAACGTAAATTAACAAAATATGTCTGGCTGTGCATTCTTATTTAATCTCAAATATGAGATAAAATAAGGGTTGCTGATTAACATCAGCTTTCCTATTACTATCAATGTGGTTAATAGCCGTGAATATCTCCTTATTTTTAATTCTTTTCTACATTACTTACGTTAAAGAAATGATGAGCGCTTAATTCCAAATTCAAATGAACAATCGCTCACTTTGAGCTATCCATTATTTATCCTCGCGAAGGATAAATAATTAAACAAGATAAGGAAATGCTAATACAGTTGTATAGAAGTTGCATAGGTCGCATCACTTTCCATGGTGAATCCCGATCAATGTTACTGATACAGGGTGACCACTGAGCCTCGTTTTTAAAATTCTCGCATTTTTCCTGACTTTTTCCAGATTTTTTTTAATAATTCCCGACATAATTTCAAAGATTCAAACGAGAAATTTATAATCGTGTTGTGTGTGTGTGTGTGTGTGTGTGTGTGTGTGTGTGTGTGTGTGTGTGTGTGTGTGTGTGTGTGTGTGTGTGTGTGTGTGTGTGTGTGTGTGTGTGTGTGTGTGTGTGTGTGTGTGTGTGTGTGAGAGTCATCCTCTATCCCTCACCCAACCGGGGGTGTTGATTAAGTAGTACTACGAATAATTTGATCAGATCTCATGCTCCGTAATGGTGCCCTTTTTGTTACGACAACTAGTACGACAAAAAGGAATCACATCTGAAGCAAGAAAGATTTCTTTAGGAAGTGTGGGGAAAGGTATGTACTAGTTGTTCATAACAGGTACAGCTAAATTTCACAAGGACGCCCTTATTCTTACTAACTACTCAGGGAATAGAAGGTCAATAAGAGCCACCGATGCTAACTAAAGCGTGAACCGGATACCTGGGACTCCCACAATATCCGCGGTAATAGCAGCAAACGGTGCCCTGTACGTATTTAGTGCATATTTTTATAGATCGGTGAAGCAATGAGTGAAAGAAAAGTAAAGAACTGGAACGTGCTCACTAATTTAGTTCGCCCAGAAGAACTTCAATTTTGAATAGCAAGAAATAACGATTTCCAAGAAGACCACATAATTTCCATAATAAATTGTTTTGCACTTGTTATCCTCCTTTACTTCCATTAAAAACGTGATCGTAACGTAGCGGCTACGAAAGTTTCCGTGGGCTTATCAGCTTCAAATGTCCCGGCAGCAGTTACTGTCCTGGCTGCTGCAGTCAAGTTGGTTTAGCTCGGCACAGCTCACAATTTTGAGTCAACATCTTGGAGTGTGCAGACATTAGGAAGCGTTGAGAAACTGGAAAATTGAGTTCTTGAATCGGATCTCGTAACATGGGTGCGAGAGCACTCAATAAATTTCCCATCCTTGCAGAAAATCTGCGGCTGACTCTTGACGTTTGAAATTCGAAACACACATGTTAATTGCAACGAACCGAGATGTGTTGAAATGCACTACGAATCGTTTCAATCTTTTCATACTTGATGGGGAATAGATTTTAAATCACTTAGTTTTCTTCTCACTGTTTACTGGAAAATTTCACATTGACCGCTGGTGCACTAATAAGGAAAGAAGATCACTTCTCAAACGGATATTTTTTAGGCCACATAATAAATATACGTATTCACAAAATATAGGGACCTCAAATAGTTGAGATTTTTAGACGGAAGAAAAAATCATGTCCTTCCACCAGCATAGCTTACTTCGACCTTTCCCTTGGGGACCTATTCCGTTAAGCCCAAAAGAGAAATTTATAATCGTGTTTCAGAAAAAATCGTGAGTGATCATATTTAATTTTAAGAGCTTTTAATTAACTTTTCCAGTCAAAAAAATTAGCTCGTTTTATTGACTAGTCAATTCTTTGACTTATTTAAGGTCAACTCTCCCAAAGGATACATACTTTTAAAGCCTCTAACTATTTAAAAACTCGAATATTACACCCAACCGGTGATTGTTAGATTTTCTAACAATTCTGTATAAGAGCCTACCAAAACCTGTATGAGAACTATATAAATATGCGTAAATGCTAGATTCTTATATGAATGTTGTATGAGACCTTACATTTTTTCCAGCTTTTCTTACAATATTTGTCTGTGATATATGCCCAGTTTTTAGTCAGGTTTTGGTGGGTTCTTATACAGCGGGCTTGGTTGTCATATGGCTACTGCTTCTGCCTCATACGCAGGAGATCGTGGGTTCAATCCCAGGTCCGTTCCATTATCCTACTTTGTATCTTTCTCTATATTTCTCATGTTCTAGCAATCGCTAGAACTGGAAATGGACTTCCATACCGTTTCCATTACTATTCCTATACCTTCAACTTCAGTATTCTAACAGTAATCTGCTAGAATTGGAAATGAACTAATAGAGCTCGTTTCCCTACATCCAATTAGAAATTCCATAATTTGCCTTCTCCTATCTATCACATTGGCAGCTCGTTAACCAAGACGGACCTCTGCCTCTCGAACCTAATCCAAAAATTCCAACAAATTCCGCATGAACTCGTGGCAAGTGCAGAGGTATATTCGGCTTGCAGTGGGCGAGTGATTGCATCATCATTTCCTCCCCCTTCCCTACATTGACTTGCATTCTGACGTGGCAGGCGCCAGTATGACCTAACAAATGAGATCACCAGTACTTGTACATTGAAGATGTGTGCTAGTCCCAAGCAAACATCTGTTGGTTCCCTGTGCAAGAACAGCTGATCTGGTCGTAATGGAGTAGCAACTACGAGCAGTCAATAAAGCTCAAAGCTCAAGCTCAAGGTTTTGGTGGGTTCTTATACAGAATTGCTAGAAAATCTAACAGTCGCTGGTTGGGTGTAACCTTATTTCGATAAGGCGAAAGAACATTATTTTTGCATCTGTCAATATTTTGGGTTCTATCTTCTCCAACACCTTCATGTCCTTCATTGCTTACTCATCCTCAATTTTGTTCCCAATCTATTTTCAGATCTTGAGACGTATTGTAGTGAATTATTACTGATTTCTTTACTTCTTCTGTTCTACATTCTGATTTTACTATGGCATCGTACCAAATCGTACTTTATTATTTATCTCAGTCATTCCTTAATCTTTATGCTGGTTTACGAACAAACACTGTAAATTAATCGAAAGCATTTCTCCAGTATATATTTACCATGTGATGAAATCGAGATGTTAACAACGAACGACCAGAGATTGTTGAGTTGTCTTGTCTGGAATTGAACACCGTTGACCATGCTCGACTACGGTTGACAAGTCTCCAGACATAACTCGATTCGAAATTATCGATCAAACGTCTTCTTTAGGAATCCGCTGCAACGAAATGCTTATAAGCTTATTTCAGCCATTGCCAGATATGTCCCTCTGCGTCGACCTACTCCGAAGCCTGCATGGTCTAATGCCCGTTTGCGACAGCTGAAACGCAGAAGATCACAGGCTCTGTTATGCTATTGTCGTTGTCATTGTCCGGTTTTGAAACGAATATTTACGCAAGCGAGTAATGAATACCGGCGTTACAATCGTTTCCTCTACAAACGATACGTAGTTCGTACGCAGAATAATCTTCGAAGGAATCCAAAGCAGTTTTGGGCATTTGTCAATTTTGAAAGGAAAGAGAATGGACTGCCAGTGAAGATGCATTTTAAGGGTATGAGTACCAGCTCAATTCAAGGAAAATGTAACTTTTTCGCGGATCTCTTTGGAGCAGCCTTTAATAATTATATTACCTCAGAGTCTCAGACCATCAAATCATTGCAGCAACTGCCGACACTCCCAGAGATGTTTTTTTTTTTTTTTTTTTTTTTTTTTCGAGAGTTGACCAGCTGTAGTCTTAATAGACTGGTATCTCGGCTGGGCTCTCCATGTGATACACAATACTAGCAGACGACTCAAGCTATGTTGCTCACTAGGTCACTGCGGCCTGGGTTTGTATTGTGATCATACCGATACATTATTCTTTCTATCTACAGTCTGTCAATTATAAACCGAACAAATAATGGAAGCTCAACATGTACATAGATGTTTTCTGAATAAGTAGTTAATATGTAAATTTAATTATTAGTTACTTGGAGCCGACATTCAATACCTAATAGTAGTCTATGTTGACAACGGGTGGTACTGTTGCCATTTCCAAGTAACAATTTCGAATAAAGATGTAATGATATCATTCTGGTAGGGTAATTTCAAAATAGATTAATTCAAGTACTATTGTAATAAATGGACACATTGAAGAGCTTCCCTTATTTTAACACGGTTGAGTATCGGATGTTTGTCAATACGTCGTCGAGTTAATTGTATCCTATCAGTCACAGTAATGTCATATGTTAAAGTTTCAGTAGTCTAATAGTGATCATTATACAAAATTTCTGTCCAGTTGTTCCGTAATTGCTTTTCTTGGTCAAGCTCTATTACCTATTCTAACCTTCCCACCTTTATTATTTATTAAAATAATGAGGTCTAAAATTCAGTTATTCAGATTCAGGATATACAATATTCAACGCATCATATGGTCTATCCTCATTTCCGTAAGTGATCAAGTTATTAGTCTTGTAGCAATAATAGTGGTACTAGTTATTCTCTATCTTGTGAGTGCAATGGTCTCAATTAACTATTCTAAACAGAACTCTGTCTCTTATCTTTCTGTCCACCGATGGTCATGTATTTATTTTCGTTTTTTTATTATTTATTTGTTATCTTTAAATTTCAGTCATTTATTTTACTATCGGTCATTTATTTTATTATAAGGTAAAGGTCAGCGAATTTGTCTTAATACGAGAAACACTAAGTCATGTCCCCTATATATCCGCTAATTTTTCTAACTAACCTAATAGAAGGAAGAGAGAAACAGTTTTTTTGCATTGATCCATGCAGCTAGAGAGACTAAAATAAAAAGATTATCGAGAAGATATAATAGATACATTCACTATCTCCAATGCCAAATTAGTAAATCTACAAATTCTACTTTTCACTACTAAAATTCTACTTCAGCTATACGGGTACAAAATGAATTATTGTTAGCTACTACTACAAGTATAAATAGATGTATGCTATTTGGATAAGCGTTTGTTTCAGGGTCTTGTTAGTATTAGAGTTATGTTAGTTAGACCCCTACTGAGCCCTGCCGGCACCTCCAAATTCTACCAATAGGCAGTTGTTGTTAGATCGTGCGACACTAACCATTAGTTAACTTGGAGGCATGGTACCTCAAGTGTTTGGTATAACTGTTGACCTTATTTAAGTAAGATGTGATAAAAGTTTCTCTACGGAGCTTATTTTCAAACCATTACCATTAAAATAACGATATTCTTGTGAAAGAGATATAAAAAATGGAAAAATATCCTAATTTTTTAAATTTAGTGTTGAACTTAACCTTTGTTTGAAATAAGCACTCTATTAAACAACAAAAATAAAAATAAAATAAAAATCTTTTTAAGACACTTGAAATATCAACGTCAAGCCCCTTATCCATGGACAGGGAACTGCCGACACTCCCAGAGATGTGATCAAATTCTGCCCATTCGAAATTTCAGCAGCTGTTGTTGAAAACGCTATACGCAAATTGAAATCTTCTTCTTCTGCCGGTCCCGATGGTATTCCAGCATGTGTATTGAAAAAATGTGGTGATGCTCTAATACACCCACTAACTGCTTTATTTAATGCTTCACTATGGCATAACGTAAATTCCCTACGCTTTGGAAATATTCCAACATGTTTCCTATTCATAAGAAAGGGAATAAGTCCGACGTCGAGAACTATCGTGGCATTACATCGCTCTGCGCCAGTTTAAAAGTATTCGAGATAATAATAAATAATGCTCTGTTTGCAAGCGTTACATTTCCGTTACATTTCCAACGACCAACATAGATTCTTCCTAAAAGGATCGGTTTCAACGAATCTAGTTCATTGACTGTCAGTGTGCCTACGTAATATGGACTCTGGTGCTCAAGTGGACGCTGTGTACACGGATCTCAAAGCAGCGTTTCATAGTGTCGACCATGGAATACATACTACTCGCTAGATTGGATAAATTGGGCATGTCTTCCGATTTCGTTATGTGCGGTTTAGGTCATACCTGTCCAATCGTACGCATTTAGCATTGGCATTAGCATTGTTACGGTGTTATTCGTAGATTGGACACTAGTGATACTCATGTTTTACTTTTGAGATCCTTATCTAGAATGCTATCAGAAATCAAGAAGGGGAGTGGTCCTTGATTCCAGTCTTAAACATCTTATCTTAAACATCCATCTTCACCGTAACTAGGGAGAGGAAGGAAATATTGATGTAGTACTTACTTAACGAGAGACCACCGACTTAGCGACACCCTCATAAGTACCACGGAGTTGGATAATGAGGAAGGTATTCGTTGGGTCAGGATTTGCCTGTAGCTGGCAATGTAACCGTGGTAGATCTTACCCCGTAACACACCACGTAAAGGTGTCTACCCAGCATTACGGGTATACCTGTCCAATCGTACGCTTCGTGCCAAAACCGGATCCGAGGAATCCGAAGAATTTTCCAACGTTTCGGGCGTGCCCAAGAGAAGCAATCTGGGGCCTCTTCTATTCGTGCTATTTATCAACGATATAGACAGAATACTGCCACCTGAATGCCGTTTGTTCTACGCGGATGATGTCAAACTCTACATGATCATAAGAAGCTTACTAGATTGCTTAAAGCTGCAGAAAATGATCGATTATTTCGACACGTGGTGTTCTCGTAACTTTCTGACAATCAGCACCTCAAAATGCAGCATAATTTTAAAATATCTGCAGAGTTTCGAGATCTACACTGCCAGCGGTCCCTGTGCTGCTCGCTAGTGCGATCCATTCTGGAGTCAAGTGTTATATCCTGGTGTCCTTTTCACGCTAATAGGATTACCAAAATTGAAGCAATACAGAAAAAAATCGTTCAGTATGCCCTTCGCTTTCTTCCGTGGAACGACCCTGCCAATTTGCCACCTTACGGGGAACGCTGTTAACTTCTCGGATTAGAAACTCTCGAACGACGACGTTCAAACGCGCAAGCTGTATTCGTTGCAAAATTGCTGAAAGGAGAAATTGATGCCCCGACTATTCTCGCCGACATCAACATCTACGCTCCGGAGAGGACACTACGACGTCGGGCTTTCCTTCATCTTGGAGCACGAAGTGTAGAATATGGACAACATGATCCTATTAGATATATGTGCAATACTTTTAATGTAGTCTTTTACCTGTTTGATTTTAATAGTTCGACCCAGTCCTTTAGACAACGACTCTGTTCAAGACGATGATGTTTGTTCTTTTTTTGTAGTACGTTTTCTTTGTTATTCCTTGTCAAAATTTTAAATGTTCATTAAGACCACAAATGAGTCAGATGAAAAATAAATCAAATAAACAAATTCTCGGAAATTTCTTCGGTCTCAGAAACCCTCCGTAATGCTTTCCCTCATTACTACCGAGAAGAGCTCTAGACATTAAAGAATTCGGGTTTCAAAAACATTTTCATTATACTTTTGGCAAAGCCGAGTTGTTTGACAATAATTTTAAACGTCATTTGAAGTTTGTATGGAAATTACTGTAAAAATCGACCCCTATGCGAGAGACCGTTCCGTTGAACTATACCCATCAACCACCCCATTGAACTATACCCATCAACACGTTGACTAAATAAGAATACTTTCTAAGCTGAAAGACAGTTGTTTCTACGAAGTGATTTCTCGTTTGGAAGCAAAGTTATGTAGAAAACAAAAATGGTCATTATCGATATTGATGCTTTTCTTTAACGTGTTAAATTGAATTTCCCACGACTCAGTATTTCCCTCATTTTTTTCTTGCAAGCATTAAATCCTTTAGCAACAAAGACGTCCTGCTTCCTTGTTAAATTTCCTATATTGCCAATGTACTCATTTATTTTAAAAGCTTGAAGAAGCGTAGGGGAACGGTTTTCCACAAAGTTACTGTTTTCATACAAACTTCAAACTGCGCGTGCTGACTCAGCTTACATCGAAATTAGCTAAAATTTAGGAGGTGTCAAGTCAATTTGAATCACTCTAATGTACTAATTTACAGGATTTCCAGTGGAAATCTCTCAGATTTTCCCTTAGGCATTTTTTGAACTACCTCAGAATTTCTTGTGGAAGTTTCTTACAATTTCCCGTGAAAACTCCGAAGAACTTGCCGAGAATTTTGCGTGAAAATTTTGTGAAATTTTCTCATAATTCCCCATGGAAATTCCTGACAATTTACCTGGCAATTCATTACATTTCTCCTTAACAATCAAAAGAATTGCTCATGAAAACTGGTTCGAATTTTTCATGGAAATTTCTCACGTTACTGCAGTTTTAAGTAAAAAATGCAGTTAACTCTGTCGACAATTGAATTGTCTACATATAAAATTACTATCATATAACATACAAGTTATATTGTACATTATAGCACATTGTAGCGTCTATAAATACCATATTGCCACGAATAAAAATGAATAATCGGCCCACCCTGCTCGAGCAAGGAAAAATGCTGGAAATTTTTCACCACCTGTTCACCGTTGATCCTACTACTACTAAAATCACTCCCCACATGCAACAGATATCCCTGAAAAAATGCATAGCGAAACAAATTTCATACGCATCATTCATTCCCAGCATATCACACTTGCCTGATGGACCAGACCCAACACAAGGAAATAGATTTCCACCCTAGGTTTCCTCCCGCACAGCAGTAAAAAAAAACACTTACCTTATTTTCAAACTTGTCACGTTCTCAGTAGGCTTTTCCTTTCAGCAGAAATTCACGCACACACACAAACACTAGACCCGCTCGCTTATCGGCAGCGACGACACCGCGTGAACGATTTGATGGGATCTCGCGGATCAACACGAATGTGACGAAGCAGGGCAGGCGCAGGCGGAGGGCGATGAGAGGATGACAAACAAGCCACCGAATGAACGAACCGACGTCGGACAGGTTTTTCACCTTGCTTTGGCTTCTTCTTATTCCTCTTTCACCTTTCACTCACTCGAGATGCACTTTTCTTGCGCTAGATCCCCTTTTCTGCCTTTTCTTCGTACTCACATTCACCGAACCCGCTGCACGCACCAACAAAACCACTTTTTCTTTATTTTTTCCTTCCTCGCACTTTCTCACTTTATCGAGATTTTCGTTGCCGCTGGGTGCTACACGGCTACTGTGCGACGACGACGACGAGATGAACAAACACTTTTTTCCCAAACTGGTTCTGCCGCTTGAAGTGGCTCTGGCCTTTTTCGATCAATCGCGATCGATGCACGTTTTCTTCTTTTGTTCACAAAGATGTCTGAGAAGCGGTCGAAACTGCTGCCGGTAGCAAAACCTATCAAAGTTCAAGCGAAAAATCAATTAGACACGACGGCCGACAGGACGATACTTCACCACCTGTGAGGATTTCCACCAAACGTCTCACACACGAGTCGAGCGCACGAGAAACACTGCGAAATGATGACGAGTGATGTTCCGCACTGTTTTGAGTTCCAGGTGAGAAGGATTGTTGGCGAGAAGAAGAGCTCGTCGACGACCGACGTCGGTCGGTGATCGCACTTTGTGGGTGGTGTTGTGTCGAACGGGTTGGAAAAACTCATTTCCCCGGGAGGAATGTGCGGTGCGGGGAAGCAGTTGCACACTCACGCAGCTGTTCTGGTTATTATACTACCGTGGTGGATCAATATCAGGACAGTCTCGATTCTTAGATATGAAGGCGAAATTATGTTTTGTTCTGAGAAATTTAATGTATCAAGTTGGTGTACATTTAGCAAATTAAGTCGGTGACATTTTGCTGAAAGTTCCATAGGTACATTGCCGAACTCAAAAGTTATTTTTGTGGAAATTGTCCACATTTCGAGGGGGTTGAACCACAGAAACTCATTTTCAAGAAAATAGGTCGCAACGTTTTTCAATTGGAGTTCAAAAAAATACTATGTTTAGAAAATAATAACATTTGGTACTTATTCAGGACGTATGTGATTTTGTAAACAAAAATTCAAACGTCGATTCGTCCAATCTGATGACACGCCCACGCAAACCAACACCACCAACAGCTAGCCGAAGGCTTCCACTACCTGTCTGTGGTTATGCTTTGCGTGGGAGTGCTATCAGATTGGACAAATCGACGTTTGAATCTTTGTTTACAAAATCACATACGTCCTTTTGAATAAGTACCCGAGATTTATAATCAATGGCATAGAATGTATACAAATATATTGCTGCAAAACCAAAGACGTTTTCGCCACATTTTACTTGACGTTTCACATAAGACATAAAGTCTTTGTGATATATTGCTGCAAAACCAAAGACGTTTTCGCCACATTTTACTTGACGTTTCACATAAGACATAAAGTCTTTGTGATTTTACGGTATGAAATTCGTTTGACACATTGATTTCATGATTTTTTTATAAAATTGTTATCAGGAAATCCGATGAAATTTGTATAACTTTTCCATGAGAATTTTTTTTAGGTTTTTTGGGCGTAGGTGCAGATCCATGATACAATGTGATGATGATGAAATAGTGCAAAGTCGGTATGGGCCCTTTTCAAGATTATTGATAAGAAATTAGAAATATTTTAGAGTGAATCATTCACCATCATAACCTTTTATTGTATTAAGTTAGTTGTGGAAAAATACTAAACTACAAATATTTTACTCATCAACGCGGACACGAAGGAATAGAAAATTACGCATCTTTCAATATTTAAAAAACTGTGGAATTTTATTTTAATCTATTCTTCGACATGCATTAATGATTTTATATTGGCCAATATCAAAATCTTTTCTATGCAAAAAGAGCAATACGGTGGGATTATTGATTTCCCGTGCCAAATCCCGTTTTTATGAATATAAGTGTGAAAAAAATCTATGGATAAGAATAACAAGAATCTCAACAAGAATAGTTGATGTTCTTTCAATTATTTGTATGATTTGTATGTAATTTTAATTATTTCCAAGAATATGGTTGGCAGTTGGCACATGAGAATAAATTTATGTCAAATCTAATCAATTTACAGTCCTTTTTATCGAAATTTATTTAAATAACGCTAAAAGTAACCTCACACCTCGGGAATCTTGTCCATTGATTTTGTTCCCATGTGTGAGCTTGAGCTTGAGCTTGATTGACTGCTCGTAGTTGCTACTCCATTATGACCAGATCAGCTGTTCTTGCACAGGGAACCAACAGATGTTTGCTTGGGACTAGTACACATCTTCAATGTACAAGTACTGGTGATCTCATTTGTTAGGTCATACTGGCGCCTGCCACGTCAGAATGCAAGTCAATGTAGGGAAGGGGGAGGAAATGATGATGCAATCACTCGCCCACTGCAAGCCGAATATACCTCTGCATTTGCCACGAGTTCATGCGGAATTTGTTGGAATTTTTTTTGGGTTAGGTTGGAGAGGCAGAGGTCCGTCTTGGTTAACGAGCTGCCAATGTGATAGATAGGAGAAGGTAACTGATGGAATTTCTAATTGGATGTAGGAAACGAGCTCTATAGTTCATTTCCAATTCTAGCAGATTACTGTTAGAATACTCAAGTTGAAGGTATAGGAATAGTAATGGAAACAGTATGGAAGTCCATTTCCAGTTCTAGCGATTGCGAGAACATGAGAAATAAAGAGAAAGATACAAAGTAGGAGAATGGAACGGACCTGGGATTGAACCCACGACCTCCTGCGTATGAGGCAGAAGCAGTAGCCATATGACTACCAAGCCCGCTACCATTGATTTTGTTCCCATGTGTTCCCAAAAACTAAGCTGCGAGGCGGCTCTGTCCCAGTATGGGGATGTAATGCCAGTAAGAAGAAGAAGAAGAAGAAGAAGTGTTCCCAAAAAAGCGGGACTCATGCAATTTCTTCGCAAAAAGTAAGAAAAAATCTTGGCCAATTTATAGTCTGATTTACAGCTCGGACTCTCAGAGATTTCCGGATTGTATTTGAAATCGGGCCGAAATTTTAATTTTTAATAACGGAATCCCATAAATCCCGTCCATACACATGGGAGCGAAATTTGCAGAAAAACCTACACTCAAAAAGATCTGCACGTTGTTTCTACATTTCTTCGTTTACAAATGCAATACTGTAATGCTCATAAAACAATCTATTCCTCCACTTATTTTTAATCGCAACAGAAAATAAGCGAAAGATAGTCGCCTAAGAAGAACATACCGCAAGAAAAAAAACTGCTTTAATATTTTCGAAAATTCGATCGACACGTGGTGGATTGTGGCGATGAATACTTTGATAGAACGTGCTATTTGTACTGCGGATAAATTTTTCACATCTATTTTGTTGCAAGGCACAATATTATCTATTCGATATGATTTGTTAATTTACTGTTTTGAACAATGGAAATCACCCAAGTAACCGTATGCATTATAATGCTGCTTTAATTCAGCTATATAACTGCACGTAATGCTACCCGTTTAATGTTTATCTGCTTTGAGGGCAGATACAATGCTGATATAATGCCGGAAAAGGCGAATTAGCATGCTATTATAATGCACAGGCGAAAGCTCAATTGCTGCATTAGTGATGCTAATATAAGGTGAAGAGAGAAACGTCAGATTTTTTCGCTCATTATTTCGAGCGAAATTTTCGCGAACTTTTGAAGAGCTTTTGCGAGCAGCTGATCAGCTGCCTATAATAAACAACTGCCGAATCACCACGAATTAGAGAAATTGAGGCAAAACAAAAATTATCATTTCCACCATTATTTGTTGGTGATTCAGGTTATTTAAATCTCGATTTATATATAGCAAATTAGATCTGATGATATTGTGTTTTGCCAATTTTTCGACGTTAATGCCGTAGAATGTCCTCATATGGGTCTCGAACCTGGAAGCATGATACGGCTCTTACGAAGTGGTCCTCCCTTGCTCTCTCGGCCACGGATGCGATGTCATATCTGTCTGCTGAAAGGCATATTTAAACCATTGTCGCTTTTCTATCGGTAGAAATTGTAATTTGTTTTGATGATACATTCACCCGAGAAAATTCTCACTACTACATGCAGAAATTCCAACTGGTTTTCTACCAAAATATTCGACTTCATTAAACACTGCTTTTATTGCGCATATAAACTAATGTAATGCTAATTTAATAAACATTTGATCGTGCAGCATTAACGATGCAGATATACATGAAAACTTCAATACATTTGCAGGGCTGTTATGAAGGTTTGAAGCACCTTTAATGCTGATTTAAAACCTAGAGTTAATGCTTACGGTTACTTGGGCATCTATATTCCGACTAGAACTTGGCCTGCTTTTCAACTGAGTGATCTCTTTGCATTTCCACAGTTATTATTCAGATGCTTTTCTATGCCACCAATGCATTGAAGATGTATCTTGTGTGGAGAATGTTTCCCATCCCGAAAACACCCTCGACAGGACTGAGAATTTAACTCGACATCTCTGTGTTGGCAATCCTACGCCTTTACTAGCAAGGCCAACAGAATACTAAAAAATACGACGAGTTGAATCGCGCCTAATGTTCTGGGAGATGAGTCTGCCATATTTTGACTCACGCTTGATTTGAATCGTCCACCAGTCTTGAAGTTTTGTATATTTTTTAACACTGGTCCTATCATGAATCAGGTTACACATCGTTGAATCATATTCCACATGTTGGACACTGCCGTTCATTGGGCACTTCCATAGCTATTTACTGCGAGCCTTTCAAACCATTAATATATTCGAATATCATGTGGCTGACATGAGTGTTCAATGTTCATATATCTGAAAGTCGAGAATATATAAAACTCTGAAAGCAGACTGCTTTGTAGCAACGCATCTTTTGACTAAACTTTTGAAGATTGCATGGAAGTTTGAGAATATTTTTCTAACCGAGTCGGTGCTCACAATCCTTTGTTAGGAAGAATAAGATCTATCGATTAGAAAATTAGGAGTACGAGTTAATCCCTGCTAGAATTCCATTTAAAACTGTCCAAATATTGTAACACCACGGTATCCAAAAATTAATGTTCCACACCAACACTACACTGACCCGCACTTTTCCTCGTTCTTCAATAATCGATTTTCTCTTAGTCCCAAACTACCCATCGACGGTGGTGGTGAGGTGGTTTCCCGACAGCTCAATGCAAAATATCCTTGTCAATGACTCTCTTTCTCTCTCCTTCGTTTCTCTCTTCACATTCACGGTGGTGCGATTGTATGTGTGGGTGCAGAATCACTGTAGACATAGCCGCCGTCTGATAACACTTCTTCCACTTGCTCGTTACTCTCTTCTGTTCCATTGCAATTCCGAATTTTACAATAATTTACAAGGCTTGCACACTCTCCGGAATTTTACACTGCCCAAATCCTTGACTGACCGAGATACAAGAGAAAACTCCTCACCAAAATGTCACCACAATCAATCTAAGTTGAATGAATACTGTCTGATGACCGAACAGACTGTTAATATGCGATTGAATAACTACTCGATTGAGGTTTGATAAGGCTACGCGTGACTTTTGAAGATTAAAGACTTAACATCTCACTCATGAATATGATCGAATCTTGGAAATCACACAGAAGCAATGAACGTACAAAATTCCATTAGATGAATTTCAAAACTCAAAAATAAAAATGATTATAAATAAACGACATAAAACTGAATACATTGCTAATTATAACACTAAACATTTTCGTTATTTATCAACTATTCAGATAGTCAGCTAACTTCACTGCTTTATCCCACTCACTTCCTTGGACAAGGCTTGCACGAATCAAAACTGCCTGGATCTCTAGAAAAAAGATGCAACAGTGAGCTATAATCAGCCACAGCTTGCTTCTCCGTGCTCCGGGGTGCACCAATTTGGATGCAAATAATTCGCTGGATCCCCAAGCTGCAACGACGACGACAACAACGCTGTGCAATGAGAACTTGCGAGTTGTTCGGTGTTTTATATGTTTCTTGTTAGATAACTTTTCACTTGAACTTTGAAAGAGGGAAAACTCCTTTTGAGCGATTTTCTTCCGAAACCTAAATCTGAAAGAAATGATGGTTTGTTCCTGTAATATAATGCACTCACTCGCACTGAAACACTGATAGCTCCGGGCAACCGCGGGCGACGACGGTACGTGTAGTATTATTTATTACCGCCGGATGGGATGATGGTGAATGATTATTATGATGGTGATGGAGAATATAAATGTGGAATTGAGAAACGAAGACAAAAAAGTAATAGAGTGTGTTGTGTTTGACCACACAAAACGACGGCGGGGACGTACGTGTAAACACGACCTACGGCTTTCACGTCACTTCTAACAGTGAAGGTGCTTGGTTCGGATCGGCTCGCTTGACTGCCCCGCTCTGCGGCTCTGGGAATGAAATCGCGACGCGGTGTTCGCCACGCGAGGAGAGCTAATTGTGCAACCACTACTATCGAAAGCGAATTACATCTTGTAATACCGATGACGAATGAACGCTGATTCTGTTGGAGCTCTTATTATTGATAATACAATGACAGATAATGTTTAAATATATGAATGAAATTGATACAAAAAAATATATATACAATCAACGTCAATAGCGAGTATCGTATCATTAATTTTCTTAAAGATTCCGTAAAAAGCTCCACTACGGTTACTCAAGTTTGTGTTTGTTTCTCACTCAAAATTTCTCTCAGCTCTCGTGCAACAACTTTTTATTTTGCTCATCTTGTGATGAACATTCACCAACGATAAAAATATGTTACACAGCAGTGTCTAGTAATTTAAAATTATTTATTTTTAAATTTCATTCGATAAAATTACAGGTTTGGTTGACACTCCAGAATGTCGGTAAAATCTATCTATTTTCCGTAATTTGATGAATACTTATTCAAGCCAAAATGGCCTTTGCAGAACATAAAATTTATTGGTGCACGTCGTCAACCACGCAGTCTACGGAGGGCCCGGAAAACGTCACGCACCTATCACGTAATGGAAAAACCTAATAAGTTATGCCAAAAACTAGGCTGGCTAGTTTTCGGCATAACTTATTAGGTTTTTCCATTACGTTCCATTTCCATCTGTCAAAGTTAACACCGTCGTGTGTCTTCTTCTTATTTTTACTTGGATTCGTCTATTGGCACATTGATGTTGCATGAAGAAGAAGAAGCAGAAAGATGATAATCGAAATCTCGCTTAACTTTTCAAAAGGTCCTAAGTAACATTTTTTTCATGAATTAATTTGAATAGCGCAATCAACAGAATAACATGAAAGCTTTTGATTGCAGTACTCAAATTAATTCATGAAAAAAATGTTACTTAGGACCTTTTGAAAAGTTAAGCGAGAAATCTCCACGCGGGGAACCATACGAAGAAGTTGATAGTTATTGATACCATACTCTGTTATGAACTAGCCCTGCATAAGAGGTAACATATCAAAGGAATAATACCAAAAACTCATATGTACAATACTTAAGCCATAACAAACTCAGTTATTAAATTGAATTTCAATACCAAATGCATAACCAATTATTTTTTGTTTGGTATTGAAATATCTAAGCATGTTATGCCTCAGGTCTTCTTCTTCTTCTTATTGGCATTACATTCCCACACTGGGACAGAGCCGCCTCGCAGCTTAGTGTTCATTGAGCACTTCCACAGTTACCATTTTTGCATTCGTATATCATGAGGCTAACACGATGATACTTTTATGCCCAGGGAAGTCGAGACAATTTCCAATCCGAAAATTGCCTAGACCGGCACCGGGAATCGAACCCAGCCACCCTCAGCATGGTCTTGCTTCGTAGCCGCGCGTCTTACCGCACGGCTAAGGAGGGCCTCAAGTATTTTGCATATAAGTTTTTGGTATTATTTTTTGGTATTTTACCTCTTATGCAAGGCTAAATCATACCAATTTCTGTTATCGAGGTCGTCGCTCCTGCTCGGGTAGTCCCTTAGTGTAGGTAAGGCGCCAGGACCGGATGGTATTCCGATCCTGGCCATCAAAGCAGCCATTGCTGAGGCTCCCGAGATGTTCAGATCTGCCATGCAGAGATGCCTGGACGAGGGAGTCTTCCCTGAAGCATGGAAAAGGCAGAGCTTGATCCTATTGCCAAAGGCGGGAAAACCACCGGGGGATCCGTCGGCATATAGACCAATATGCCTGCTTGATACGGCGGGGAAGGTGCTCGAAAAAGATCATCCTCAACAGGTTGTTCGTACGCACAGAGGGTGCGGATGGTCTATCAAGTAACCAGTTTGGCTTCCGAAAGGGTAAGTCGACCGTAGACGCTATCTTGTCGGTTACCAAATCCGCGGAGATAGCTACCCAGCGTAAGAGGAGGGGAGTTCGCTATTGTGCAGTAGTGACTCTCGATGTGAGGAATGCATTCAATAGTGCCAGTTGGGCAGCTATTGCAGATGCGCTTTTGCGTCTTGGAATTCCCGAGTACCTGTACAAGATTCTCGGAAGCTACTTCCAGAATCGAGTACTGGTATACGACACGGAGGCGGGTCGGAGGTGCATTGACATAACCTCAGGGGTTCCGCAAGGTTCTATACTGGGTCCGGTGTTATGGAACGTCATGTACGACGGTGACTTGAGTTTGAAGTTCCCGGTGGGCGTGGTAATAGTCGGTTTCGCTGACGATATTACGCTGGAGGTCTACGATTGAAGAGGTGGAGTTGACTCCAGCCCACTCGATCGCAATTGTGGACGAGTGGATGAGTTCCATCAGGAAGTTAGAACTAGCTCACCACAAGACTGAGGTGGTTGTTGTTACCAACCGAAAGTCGGAGCAACAAGCGGTGATAAGAGCAGGCAACTGCGCGGTCACCTCTGAACGCTCCATCAAACTCTTGGTGGTAATGATCGACGATAAGCTCACCTTTGGTAGCCACGTCAATTACGCCTGCAAGCGTGCCTCCACAACTACAGTGGCATTGTCCCGGATGATGTCCAATAGCTCTGCGGTTTATTTCAGCAAGCGCAAGCTTCTGGCTAGCGTTGCTCTGTCCATACTGAGGTATGGGAGGCCAGCTTGGGGCACGGCCCTGCGTATTAACTGCTACAGAACGAAGTTAGAAAGTACGTATAGGCTCATGTGCCTAAGAGTTGCGAGCGCGTACCGTACCGTGTCGCACGATGCACTTTGCGTCATCACCGGTATGATGCCTATTGACATCGTTATCGGTGAAGACATAGAGTGCTTCGAAATGCGCGGCACGAGAGGCATCTGTAGGACTGTCAGGTTGGCCTCAATGGTCAAATGGCAGCGTGCGTGGGACAGTTCCACTAAGGGTAGATGGACACATAGGTTGATACCGGAGATAGGTACGTGGGTCAAGAGGTGCCATGGGGAAATCACTTTCCACCTGACCCAGGTCCTTATAGGCCATGGTTGCTTCAGACAGTACCTACACCGATTCGGACACTCGGCCTCGCCCGAGTGTCCGGTGTGCGTAGGTTTAGAGGAAACGGCGGAACACGTGTTGTTCGTGTGCCCGCGTTTTCGCACAATGCGTGACCACATGCTTGCCACATGTGGTCTGGAGTCTGGACACTACCCCGGACAACCTAGTCCGGAGGATGTGTAAAGATGAAGTTGGCTGGAACGCCGTTTTATCGGCTATCGTCCAAATCGTCTCGGAGCTACACAGAAGGTGGCGCGTGGACTCGAGGGATGGCTAGTTCAAGCGCAAATAAGAGGTGGTCCAAGGGTTCGGAGTCGGCTTCATGGGTCATACCGGTGCCCTGTGGTCGAACTCGATCCTTTTATCAAACAAGTGGCCGCGTGAAGAACAACATGGTATCGTCGCTTTCGCGGCGTCGTACAACCGGGCGGGTTCCGAGCCCGAGGACGGAAAGGGGTCCTCGTCAAGGCTGGGACAGGCGTAGGCACCGCGTCGGCAAGTCCCTCTGTGTGCTGGCGAATAGGCCCTATCGCAGAGAGGTCAATTTGGGGTGCACGCGGCATAATCATTCTTGATACCAGTCGTGCAGAGGGAAGCAGGCGCGAAGTCGACCCTGCCCACCTTCCGAGGACATAGGGCGTGGTAAGGCCACCTGGAAAGCCGGCAATGCGCTGGCACGATACCTTGGTGTTCTTCTAAAAAAGCGAGTCACGATGTTCGATGCTGCAAGGACACGCAGCTAACCTCGAGGGTGCGTTATGCACTGGCCCCCCTTTGAAGCATTACTTATACTAATGACACACTGGTGGTATAAGTACCATGGTACAAGAATCTTGAAATGAGTACCGTACCGATTATTGTCTTTATCTTGTCCTCTTGTACCATGGTACAAATACCACAGGTGTGTCCTTAGTATTACTGGTTGTACCGAAAGGACGATGGGCTTGGCGGCATTGGAAACGGTTTAGCGGGTCGGGGATGCAGTCCTGCCTCCCTCATTGGAGGTGGCCCCTAACTTCCTGGTCAACCCAGGATGTCTGTTGAGCAGATTCCCCCTCCATTGTTTAGGAAAAAAAAAAAAAAAAGTCAAACACAGACATCATCTCGATTCATAAAACTGAGTCGAATGGTATAAGAAACTTTACTATCAGATGTTCCTGTAAAAAGTTCGTTTTCAGAGTGAAATGACTTTGTTGTACGAAAAGAATGACATCTTTTTGAAATGGCAAGCAGGCTAATGGTTCGTCTGCCTCCGTCCCGATAAACAACCTGGCAGGCCTCCGGTAACGCTCAAAACCAGTCACCTATACCGGTGGGTAGTAGGTTCAGATGCACCATTCCTGATTTACGCCGATCCGGCTCTGGAGCTACAACCTGGGAGGTCCAACCTGATGGAGGCGCGGAAGTGAGTCAACGAGCTTTATGACTTCGTGAAGGACAAGCACAATATTCACACGAAGATCAAGCTTCTAGTGACAAGCATCAAGTCCGCCGTAAAAGCAGCCGAACACGAACAGATCGCGCTGAAAAAGAGAGCCGAAGCAGCTGAAAAGATGCGGCGGAGAATACAGCGGTTAAGACACAGCAGGCACCTAAAAGTCCCCAAATCACTCGCACGGAAAAGCGAGGAAGGGATTCGCCTGGAGAGCAGGAATAAGTCACGAAAAAGCAACTGAACGTGCAGGACTTTGCCAGCGTGCAGCGTGAAGGAACGCGTCAAGGATAGTGAGTGGCAGACTGTGGAAAGTCAGCGGGAGAAGAGGAAGAAGGAGAATGTGGAAAAGAGGAAGGAACAGAAGAAAAAAGAAAAACGTCGTCCTCCTCGGAAGAGAGTTAAAGGTGATGCCCTGATCCTAGAAGCGAGCGATAAAACGTCGTACGCAGCGATCCTGAAGAAGGTGAGAGAGGACCCGGAGCTAAAAGACTTGGGTGAGAAAGTGGTGAGAACTAGGCGTTGTTGTTGTTTTTTGTAAAGTGATTACGTTAGACATCGTCTTTATCGCGCTTCCTTCGTTTGTTGTTTTTGGTGTGATTTCTCTACGATAAAATCGGCATACCCGCGTCGCCTAATCCGTCTACAAGGCTATTACGTTGTGGTGTATCACAAGAGCAGCGAATCAAAACCAAGAAGTTGTTTTTTTGCAATTAATATCTGCCATCATCGCCATTCCCGCACTACATCACTCCGTCGCACTTCCATCGTCATCGCTGCAGATCGAAATTATTGTTTGCTTGTGACCTGCCCTCTGTGTCTGACGAGCTGAACTGGCGATCGTGTAAAATGGAACATTGCGCTACCTGCAAAAATGAGATTCGTGCGGAGGATATCGTCGTATCTTGCAAAGCATTTTGTACGAGTCGGTCCTACTTCCATGCGAAATGCGTAGGCTTATCATATGATGAAGGGTGCGCCTGTCTTCATTCAAATATATTTTGGATGTGCGATTCCTGTTCGCATTCAATTGAGTATGGTCGCATCAGAAAGTATTCGCCCGAAAAAGAGTCTCCGCCTAGAAAAGAATTCAACGAGCTGGCTACGAAGGATGAAGTACAACATTTGAAAGCCGAGGTTGCACGTATCAGTACGATTGTGACGCAACTAGTTTCTGATTCTACTTGTACTGCA